>NC_047108.1:119806998-120406998 GCF_902500255.1 Thalassophryne amazonica
CAAGTATTCTAGTGCACAAGCTTGAGCCGCACCGTAAAACCCTAAAATGGGGGGTGAAAACACCCTCTAAAACATAGGTGTCAAAGTGATTCCAGAAAGGGCCAAGAGGGTGCAGGTTTTCTTTGTAACCACCAACTCCAGCAGGTGATTTCACTGATGAACATCACTTTGAGCAGATGGGAAGAGTTCATCAGTGAAATCACCTGCTGGAGTTGGCTGCACCCTCTTGGCCCTTTCTGGAATCACTTTGACACCTATGCTCTAAAATATGAAAATGAGGGTAAAGCTAACTTTACAGTAATATTCCACAGGGAACACTGAAACTTATTTATTTTTATTATTTATTTAATTATTTTTATTTATTTCTTAGACCACAGTGTACGTATGTATGAATTTAATCTCTATTTTGAACACATAAAAACAGAAATCATATACAAGAAAAAATGATAGCAAATGGACACAGGAGCCAAAATATTAAAAATATCTTATGTAAATATTATAAATTCCATGTTCGAAACAGGAACAGGACAAAGTTTTCACTTTCTATAATAACTCTTTTATATTGTTAGGATGTAGATTATTACTTGCATTGAACATTATTTGCACTATTCTATGAGTATGAGCATTTTACTTTTAAATGTGAATAATATTCTTGTTCCTGATTTTCAGCTGCAATAAATGTACATATATAAATGACAAACAAGGAACAAAACAAAGCAGTGTCCACAAATGCAAGCTTTGATAGTCCACTGCCATTATATAAAAAAAAAAAAGTTAGAAATTGCAATGTGAACAGTGTCGGAGAATATACAGCCTTTATCAAAATCATGAAAAGTAAAACATAAGAAAAAAACGGAGCAAAGGTGAGCTAACATTACAACTTCAAATTCTTTTAGTCTAGGTGAACCATGGCCATTACTGAAAAAGAATAAATTAAACTTTAAATGTGCCACATAATGTTTAAAGGAGCAGTAGAGTTCACAACCAGTCCAAACTAACTGCTCCGCACTCACATACAGTGAGGAAAATAAGTATTTGAACACCCTGCAATTTCGCAAGTTCTCCCACTTAGAAATCATGAAGGGGTCTGAAATTTTCATCTTCGGTGCATGTCCACTGGGAGAGACATAATCAAAAAAAATAAATAAAAAAATCCGGAAATCACAATGTATGATTTTTTTAATCATTTATTTGCATGTTACTGCTGCAAATAAGTATTACAACACCTGTCAATCAGCAGAAATTCTGGCCCTCAAAGACCTGTTAGTCCGCCTCTAGAAAGTCCACCTCCACTCCACTTATTATTCCAAATTAGAAGCACCTATTTGAGGTCGTTAGCTGCATAAAGACACCTGTCCACCCCACACAATCAGTAAGACTCCAACTACTAACATGGCTAAGACCAAAGAGCTGTCCAAAGACACCAGAGACAAAATTGTAGACCTCCACAAGGCTGGAAAGGGCTACAGGGCAATTGCCAAGCAGCTTGGTGAAAAGAGATCAACTGTTGGAGCAATTATTAGAAAATGGAAGAAGCTAAACATGACTGTTAATCTCCCTCGGACTGGGGCTCCATGCAAGATCCCACCTCGTGGCGTATCAATGATCCCAAGAAAGGTGAGGAATCAGCCCAGAACTGCATGGGAGGAGCTGGTCAATGACCTGAAGAGAGCTGGCACCACCATTTCCAAGGTTACTGTGGGTAATATACTAAGACGTCATGGGTTAAAATCATGCATGGCACGGAAGGTTCCCCTGCTTAAATCAGTACATGTTCAGGCCTGTCTTTTGGGCCTGGACATTTGGATGATCCAGAGGAGTCATGGGAGAAAGCTATGTGGTCATATGAGACCAAAATAGAACTTTTTGGTCTTAATTCCACTCGCCGTGTTTGGAGGAAGAAGAATGCTGAGTACCATCCCAAAAACACCGTCCCTACTGTAAAGCATGGGGGTGGAAGCATCATGCTTTGGGGTGTTTTTCTGCACATGGGACAGGACGACTGCACTGCATTAAGGAGAGGATGACTGGGGCTATGTATTGCGAGATTTTGGGGAACAACCTCCTTCCCTCAGTTAGCGCATTGAAGATTGGTCATGGATGGGTCTTCCAACATGACAATTATCCGAAGCACACAGCCAGGATAACCAAGGAGTGGCTCCCTAAGAAGCATATCAATGTTCTGGAGTGGCCTAGCCAGTCTCCAGACCTAAACCCAATAGAAAATCTTTGGAGGGAGCTCAAACTCCGTGTTTCTCAGCGACAACCCAGTAACCTGGCTGATCTAGAGAAGATCTGTGTGGAGGAATGGGCCAAAATCCCTGCTGCAGTGTGTGCAAATCTGGTGAAAAACTACAGGAAATGTTTGACCTCTGTAATTGTAAACAAAGGCTACTGTACCAAATATTAACAGTGATTTTCACAGGTGCTGAAATACTTATTTGCAGCAGTAACATACAAATAAATTATAAAAAAAAAAAAAAAAAAAAAAAAAAAATATATACACATTGTGATTTCCGGATTTTTTTTTTTTTTTTTTAGATTATGTCTCTCACAGTGGACATGCACCTAAATTTCAGACCCCTCCATGATTTCTAAGTGAGAGAACTTGCAAAATTGCAGGGTGTTCAAATACTTATTTTCCTCACTGTAGCTCGTTTATGTTAAAATATACTTTACAACAGAGATGGGCATCTTAGTGTAGGGGCATTTCTGTGTCAGGAAAATATCTGAGTTGGGACCATGTATCACAGCTCCAAAAGTGCGCAGCCCAACGTGAAAGCCCTCAACGACTAAATACAGACGTAAATTTGTGGCAATAAAAGTTGTGACAGGGTTTGTGGGTTTGATACTTCTTCGGCGGTCGTCTGGTTAGCAGCGCTGTGTAATATGGTTTCTCATCTTACATGGAAAAATGGACTGCATTTCTGTAGCGCTTTTCCATCTGAATCAGATGTTTAAAGCGTTTTACAATGATGCCCTGCATTCACCCACCCATGCTCAAATGCATGCAGGACGCACATTGGGGATGAAGCACCTTGTCCAAGGTGCTTGATTTTCTGACCTGACAGGGATTTAATCAAAGAATCTTCTGGTCTCAAGTCCACTGGTTTAACCTTGAAACCATCACCTGCACATCTTCTCCAGCTGTTTTAGCTTGAAACAACTTTCATGTCATTTTTACCTTCAACTTCAAAGAAGCTAAATTGTTTCAATACAGGTGGTGCTCATCTGTCTCCATTATGTACATGGCATAAACTGCCAATGTGCCAACTTAGGGAGTGGGTAAAGTTTAAACCTTAAAACTACCTGTTCCTGAAGAGCAGCTGATAAGGAGTCGATATGTGGACTTGGGTTTGAATCCCGCTCATGCTCCCTGTCTGTGTCCTTGGACAAGATGCTTAACCGGCATTGTCTCAGTCCACAGAGCTGTAAAAAATGGGTTCTGGTCTTGGCTGGGGAAATAAATATGAGCCAATACTGTGTAGCACTTTGAGCAACTGCTAGCTGGAAAAGCAATATAGAAACAGTCCTTACTCATGTGTAGTGTCTTGAGGAAACATATTTTGTTATTTGGCACTGTATACGAGTATAAATTAAATTGAACCATAATTACAAGAGCACAATTACTGCAATATTTCCAAAAATAAACACAGTATGACTTTTGCATCACATTGTGCGGCCTGAATCATGACCAAAGGTATCAAAGGCCCCTGCAGCCATTGTTACATCCAGACAGCCATGTGGGTTATTTTCAGACTGCCATACTGTTAGGACCAAAATTAATAAAGAATTAAGTTTAATTAAGAAGTCACACCACATTTTAACTGAACTGATTCAGGGAATGGCCCAAGCCCAGCCTTTTCTCTAAGTTTAATGCAAATCAGTTCCATTAACATCCCCTTTTAAGCCATTAAGAGAAGAAGTTCATTGCCGAAACTCTTTTTGCATATAATTGTGTTTGAGGTTAGACTGAAGCATCTCATGGAACTGATTGAATTTTTTTCATTTTCAATAATCACACTAACGAGCAACAAACAGATGCACTGGTGGCGGTAACAACACACATGGCGAGTTTGAGACACTAACATTTATTCAACTTGCCATAAATTCAAATAAGACAGCACATCATCTGCAACAAAGTCCTGATGAAGGGAGCACATGGCCATCTGCCAGCTTCCCTTTCTGCTCTGCAGTCTGTCCATGTGATTGGAGGTCGAGCAGGCAGCACTGCGGCCTCCTCCTATTCCCTTGCTAACACCTCAAAAACACACTGTATTCCACTGCAGCTCTGCTACAAACTACAAGTCACCCTCCAACAATTCCAAAGTAACTCTGGCATAATAAAACCCCAAAAATATGGAGTCAAAGTGCCAGGGATTTGGTGAAATGTGAGAGATAAAGAACACGTGAACCGTAACTGCCAGGGACACTTGATCTTATGGAAGATTCATAGAGGCTTATTCTGATGAGCCTGAAAAGGCTGACGGAAAAAAAAGAAAAAAAAATTCAGGCAGACAAAAAGCCTGCTTACAGAACAGCTTTCTGTCATCACATGCTCACATGTCTCATTACTGGGTTAATAAGTGTTCTTATGCTTATGTTGAGGAGATGGTGTTCATCTGCTAAAGTAAATGGAACATAAAACACAAACATGCCGAAAGAAACAGCTCACACTTTAGATGACCCGATAATGCTCAGTCACAAGAAACTTAATCATCAACATAACATAACATTTCAGGATAGTTCAGTATAAGCCTTATTTCCATTGCCAACTCAGAAAATTAAGGAATAGGAAAACAATTTCACGCATCGTGTCCAGGTGTAAAATCCAAGCGTGTGTAATGCAAAAGCAGCTCAGATTTCAATAAGCTGAAACGATGGTAAGGGGGGTGGGGGAGGAGTGACAAAACATTCATCTTAATCAGTGATACCAATAAAGCTGTCAAGAGAAAGTGAAATTTGAGGGAAAAAAACAAAACACCTGCTGATATGGTAATTTAACACAGTGATTCTCAACCGGGGTGCCGCGGCACCCTAGGGTGCCGTGATCGATCGTCAGGGGTGCCGTGGGTATTTTTCATATTCGCGATTATTTTTCATATTCGCGATTACCGTGAATTATTTTTTTTATCCACAAAGCATAAAACGACTCAGAATCTGACGTCATTGTGCTGCAGCCTCGCTCTCGTCTTAAGGCGGGACAATAACAAGGAGGCTGACGGCCGATTAAAACAGTGCCGTCTTCTTCAAAAGCCGTCTAAAATGCGGAGCTGTCGGTGTGTGTGTGTGTGTGTGCGCACGCGCGCGGAGTTAACAGGCTGCAGACTGCGAGGGAGGGGGAGGGGGTGGGTGAGGGAGATTCCTGAATGCAGGCGCGACACGTTCAGTGCGCAGCGAGCGCGGAGCAGAGAGAGGATTTTAACCCGAGTTAACGTTAACAAAACTGAAACGTGAAGCTGCCTTTACTTCTCTCTGAACTTTCTCTAAAGGTGTGATTCTGCCGTTAAAAACATATTTAAAAAATGAGAATATATGAATGAACTGAGCCACAAAAAAAAAAACAATGTTCAGATGCACAGATCACAAAAAGCAGGTGAGAACTCTGAACTTTAACAGCTGTTATTTTCCAAAGGTATTTATTTGTTCAATCTTAAGCTTAATGTAGTGTTTAAGCACAAAACGTGACTGATGAGGAGAAACAATTTCAGAAATGCAACAGAAACAACCACAAATCAGAAAAAGTTGGGACTGTATGTAAAATGAAGATAAAAATAAAAATGTTGCACCATTCCCAGTTTCTCCACTCACAGAAGCCAAACATTCTTCCAGAGTTGTGTAATTATACTACAATAGTAGAATATAAAGGGAAAAAAAAATAGACAATATATTCGTCAATCGCAATTATTTGACAATTAATCGTCTCCAGAAATTCCTAATCGTGACAGGCCTACTTGAGATCAGAGCGCAAAATACTTGAGGATTTTCGAAATGTGAAGTTTTCTGTATCGATTTTCTATTGCGATAATTGGGTTTTGCGCAAAACCAGAGGTAATAGCATTATAATATTATTTTAGTTGGTGGTGTGCCGCAGGATTTTGTAAATATAAAAAGGGTGCCGCGGCTCAAAAAAGGTTGAAAAACACTGACTTAACAGATAATATGGTTTGTTAATGCTGCCATCGACATTCTTAACTCAGTCACTCCTTTGTTGTCTAAAAAAATTGTTTGAAAATGAAAAACGTCTCATAAATGATTACCTTATGGCCATAAAACCTCACAAGCCATTAATTAAGTGTATATGCTAAGTGTTAACACATTCTTTCGAAACCACTAACAGTGCAATAAAGCGTTGATGAGTTTGGGGTGCATGCAGGCCAGACTGTTGACCCCAGGGTCTCCCTATATGCACCAACTCAACATTTCTCACTCAAAGTCCTCAAGTATGCAGACACCTTCAGAGAAGGAAGAATTTTTATTCTGTAAGCTTTTATACTCTTTCACGCTATTTGTCTCCAACCTTCCTTCATTCATTCATTCATTTTGCTCATTCTGCCTCTCTCTGCCAAGAACCCTGAAGGAAGACCACATGGGAGCGTGTGGAACAAACAAAGTTTCCATTAGCAGGACAGAGAAGCATAAATATAATATGGTGTTTGTCCCTGTGTATATGCCACCAGGGTACTTACTTGTAGTGTTGCCTTGCATCTGAATGATACATTTTGATTCTTTGCTAATTTCCCTGGAGTTGAAGGGCCGAACTCGAACCGCGACTTTCACAGACGCCCCAGACATGTCTGTGGTTTAGGACTGTCACACTGCAAGATTCCTTGTCTGTCCGCCTTGTAAGAGAGAAAAGAAAAGAAAAAAAGCAAAGTAATGTTTGCATGTAGACTGTAAAAACAACACTTCACATCCAGAGCTGAAAAGATTCCTCAATTACATCAGTAATGCTAGCAATTAATAAAAATAAAATAAAATAAATAAAACCAAACAATTTTTTAAGCATCAGAGAATAGTTTTTCATTCATTATTTTTTTTTTTTCTACACACTTATTCCAATTAAGGGTCACAGGGGGCTGGAGCCTATCCCAGCCATCATAGGGCAAGAGGCGGGGTACAACCTGGACAGGCTGCCAGTCTATCACAGAAAATACTGGTAGTATATAATCTATGAATCTACTGATTAGTGGCACTGTGAGAGGACAATAATCAATAGCTCGTTGTAGGGACTTATCATTTGATATAAATAAAGATGAACACAATTTTGCTGGCCTTTATAAATTTCCCTTTACATGTGCGTTTGTTGTTGCAAACAGTCCAGGGAGCCGCGCTGCTTCTTTTGTCCCTCTTAAGATGCCTTGACACTTGCATGACTTTGCCGCACGCACATCGTCGTGACGATCCCATCCGCTGTGTTCCCAGCTGGACGCCGTGTTTTGTTCCACTGGCTGCCACATGTTGTGCGCTGGACGCTGCGTATATAAAATAATTATTTTGTAGCGGATTAATCCGTTTCTGTCCAAGTTAGCCATTGAAAACGGCTCTAATTGCTTCCAGAATCACAGAGGAGAGCTCCAGTTGTTTATCTTGTACGTACGGAGAAAGCATCTGGAGCTGTCTAAAAAGGTAATTATTTGTCATCTTTATATTGTAATGGCTTGGTAAAACAGTTGCATGTTCTTTCCTTCTTGTGAGGTGCTGTAAAAGTATGTTTGTGATAGATAGAACATCTCATTATAATCGTTTAGACGAGCTGCACCCTGATGCAGTACGCTGATGCAATCACTGGGTCTCCATTCCTCCCCGCTGTGTGAGGTGCTTAAAACACACACACACACACACACACACACACACACACACACACACACACACACACACACACACACACACACACACACACACACACACACACACACACACACACACATTAAACAGCCAATCAAGTCCACTGCAGAAAATTTTCAGCCAGAAAGGCGCGAGGAGAACCCAACGCAAATGAGTCATCTTCGTTGTGGCAACAAAAAATGGAAATACAACCAACCTGAACATGCACCTTAAACGTCACCATTCCAACAGTCGAAAAGCCCACAACTGAAAGGATGGACTTGCATTATTATGCTATAGACTACATCAGTGGTATAAAATAGTCTTAAAATAATGCTGACAACAATACTGCAATATTATAGATTATCATGATATTTTCTTAGCCAATCTATCATCCAACAAAATTTGTTATTGTGACAGGCCTAGTTGGACAAAATAAATAAATATATATATATATATATATATATATATATATATATATATATATATATATATATATATACAGCCACCACCTCTCAGTTCATAAACAAAGTCACAGCAAAGTTACAGATGGATTGATTTTATGCAGAGTACAGTGTATTTTGTATTTAAACACAAATTCAGCACTTGTGCAAAACCAAAAATAATTACACAGTGAGTTAACCTTATCACGCATTTGTCCTGACATTCCACTGACTGGTCCGATTTGTTCTACTATTTTGTTGTATTATTTCATAGATCAAACGGTAGTAAGAATCAACTGGATAAGCAATTTTTAATAGGCCTGGACAATAATTACATCAATCAAGGACATAAAATAATTTGCGTTTTTTTTATTTGTCTGTCTGTCTTTTAGCAGGATTACTTCAAAGCTGCTATGGATTTTGACAAAATTTTCACCACATACATATAGATATGAGGCCATGGAAGACTCCATTAAATTTTGGAGCTGATCTGGATTCGGATTATGGATCAAGATTTCACTTTATATAGATTTTTAAGGATTGTGTCAAAACTACTTCACAGATTCTCACCAAATTTTCACAGATAGATATTAGGCCATGGAAGACTCCACTGAACTTTGGAGGTGATCCAGATTCTGGATCAGGATTTCAGGTACAGTCCGGGTCACAATGCGAATCACATATCTTTTATTTTGAGTCCTTGTGAACCCCTGGAAGACATCAGAAATCTCAGATTGCTCTTGTTTTATACGAAGTTGTATAATATACAGTCATGACCTTCATAATTTTTCTGACCTGCATAATTTGATCGAGAAGGTTTGGAAGACTAAGTCCAAATGAACTTTAACACCACACCTGAACATTTGGGGTATACGGTATATAGGCTGAATGAGAGAGGAAAGTCCATTAATGGGAACAAGCCAGTATGTTGACTGCTTAAAGCACTTTCATTTATTTAAACCTGTACTTTCTGAATTATTTATAATTTAAGTTATGAAAAGAATGCCATTTAGCATCACTACAATTGTTTTACATAAGATTCAAACAAAGGATTTGAATATCCCTTTCATTGTATTCACGTCAACGATCCCAAATTTGGACTTAATAACTGTTATATATTTGAGAACATATACTTATACTGGGAGTTAATTTGATCATTGTAAAAAAACTGAAAAAGTTGTATTATAGGCCTATATCAATGTTGAATTTCTTGATGACAGATGCACTATGATGAATTTGTTTAATTAAGCACAGGCACTGTATATATGCACGTCTGCTTGCCCAGCCGAGCGTATATTTTTATATTATTTGTTACAATTTTTGTTGGATTATTGGGAGGTCAACAATCCTAGAGGTTATAGCCTAAAACGACTACGATTCGATGAGGATTGACAAATGTTATATTCACCAATATGACCAAAGTTTTCCTTTTTTTGGGGGGGGGGGGGGTGTAGGCTTTTGATCTATGCTGGTAAAAATTGCAACAAGATGCCTTGACAACTGAGCATACTGTGAATTCCCAGCATACTGTATGAGGCTCTACGGGCGTTGTTGCTAGTAAGGCCCTTCCCTGTGTTTACAATAAATTGAAGATTCACATCTTCCTTCTTTGACGACAAAAGGAAAATCTCATCCCCCCCCCCCCCATTATACCCTTGCAGTCAGCCATACTTGCTGAAGCATACGCCCATGAAATTCTATCTATCCTATGTGGTGCTGCCTACAGTGGGACACTGAGTCAGGCCTTTAAAAACACGGTGATATTGCACAGATAGAGTTTAAATCTTCTTTACCAAAATGAAATTCACCGATGATAAGAAGTAGGCTAATCCCCAGCTGCTGCTCAGTATGTGTGAGAATGCAGGGAGGAGTTGTACGCTTATTTTAACAGGACACACTCCACAACACTGTTCCAGATGGAGCCCACGCCGGTTTAGCATTAAATCCGACCAAGTGCGACATTTCAAACACTTGAATAGAAATGTATTTATTTTTACGTGATGTAAGCTAGCGTTGTAGCTTTAGCTAGCTATTAGCCTCCGTTCGACTTCTAATATAAAACTGTTGTATGAACCAGGAGGATTATAACGGGTCTCAAAACACCCACACGTCTGTGATAACACTACTCAATAGCTATATGGACATAAATAAGATCATATTCTGTAAAACAGAACCTTTTCACTCACCTTTGAAGACTCACGGAGGTAACACCATAGAACTGCAGCGAGAACTAACGCTAGCTAACAAACGTCAAATGTTCCTTTTTTTAATCAAAATCTGTTGTGAACGATACTTTCGTGAAAAACATCCATTATAGCTGTGTCATCCGTGGCAGCGAAAGAGTCCTTTTAATATTTTTTCAATTTACATAAAGCCGAACGGCTCTCTGCACACAAACCAAAAGATAGATTGACTTGATTTACCGATGCGATTACGTCAACTCCCTCCGCGACGCTGAATGGCAGCTCGACAGTCCAATGAACGACGACACATTTGTGACTAATGGCTCACGTAGCCAATGGTGAACCGAAACAGATGGAGTGGGTGGGGTCTTTTTTTTCTGTTTTTTTTAAATAAGACTGACGCCACACTGCAGGATTTCTTCCACCGCTCCCCGTTCAGCTGCCACACACCGCCAAGCACGCCGCCTAGTGGACAAATAGGGAAAATTCATACTCCATTGTATAGCTCTGGCAAAAGTTAAAACAATTATTTGTAAAATAATTACAATTCTTGTATAAAAATTGCAAAATAATACAATAATTGTATAACTGTAGTGTATTATACTAAATAATTGCATAATAAGTATAGTATAGTATAACAATTCTTGTATTATAATTAAATAATTTTTGTTAGAAATATTTGTTTTTGTTATATACACACAACTGTGCAAAAATCTTAAACCCCCTAATGTTTTTGTAAAATTGTCTTTTGACATCATTACTATGCCAGATAAATTTAAAATTTGTTCATTCAAAAATCAAATCTTAGATATTATGTCTATTTTAAGAAACAGTATATTAAAGAATGGATGGCATTGTCATATTACAAACAACCTGATAAATATGCATGGATAATAATCCATGCATTTCTGACATTTATGCCCTTTTCTTACTGAATGTTGGGTTTCAAGTAGGAAATGCAGAAGAAACCCTAAAACACCCATATTGCCCACTAGATGGCAACAAAACTTTCTTAAATGTGTGGCAAGGTTTCAACTGTTTATTTGAGAAGTTAACTTTTGGCAAAAATAAGATGGGTTGACAAATCAACTTACAGTTGAGACCCTGGCCCTTACAGACAACTTTGTTGTTTTTTTTTGTGCGTGTATTTCTTTGGCGACGAGGATTCATGTTCCCTTGATTTCATGTGTGATAAGAAATAATGTGGGATCCTCCATTTCACAAAAATTAGACTTGTCATACTTATTCACCTGCGCTAGCAACCAATAGACAGTGTGTAGAGGAACAAAGACGGATTGCTCTTCTGTTTTTTCAGTCTTTCGGCCATGCTGCAAAATCCAAAAAATGTCCCTTTTGGGTTACTGTATCAACATAGCAACCTCCATGAGGGAGCCTGCTCCCATGCAGATATGAAGGGCTCATTCTAAACTGATGAAAACACTTTGTTGTTTCAGGTAACGACACATTATATAACGGCTGAGTGGATCCTTGTCATTTGATTGGTGGGTTACCATTTACCATTGATTACCATTTTCCATTGTGTTTCATTGACCGTACAATAGTTCTTTTTTAGAGTGGAATTTTGGTGCTATAAGAAATTTGCTATTGCATGCCCAGACCCCCCCAATTTAAAGTTTGTGCCTTACTGTTGAGCACCAGTGGATCACTAAAATGTAAGTCCTTTTTCTGTTGTTTATAAATTCATAAAATATTAAATGACAAGGATCTCATTATATAAAACAAATAATGGTTTTCACTCTTTCAATAGAAGGAATATTTAGTTCAATGAAAGGTGTAATGTTCCATCTTTCACCTCATGAAATATTCGCACCATTGTACTCATAAACATTCATTATTTGTATGCTAATGAGCAAATGGTTATGAATGCTATATTACATTTATGCTAAAGCACTCCTAAATCCTGCACACTGTAAATGGACTGCATTTATATATAGCGCTTTTCCATCTGCATCAGACGCTCAAAGCGATTTACAATTATGCCTCACATTCACCCCGATGACAAGGCGCTCACTACACACCGGGAGCAATAGGGGATTAAAGGCCTTGCCCAAGGGGCCTTAGTGATTTTCCAGTCAGGTGGGGATTTGAACCCTTGATCTTCTGGACTCAAGCCCAACACCTTAACCACTAGACCATCACCTCCCCTGTAGCACACTGTAGCTTTAAAGTCACAGCAATATTCAAAATCCCTTTTTTTTCCAAGACGCCATTCTGTTTGCAAGCTTGAAATGCACTGCTAAATTAATTTTTTTAATGGTATCAGTTTTTTGCTTTTCATTGTACACTCTGAGGCGCACGCACACACAATACACTGAGCAATGAAGATTTTGTTTCCTGAATGCTTTGGTGTATTGAGTTTTGTGCTGCTGATCACAGAATATTTTCCTATTTTTGTTCATTCCCATCTTATTTAAGTCTGTGTACTTCCTACAAAAGCATACTTGTACTGGGTTTACAGTCACCTAAGTCACTTTTTTGCTTGCAGACAAGCTACATAAGCTGCACACATTTACTGCTGTTGTATTGTTAGTGTGCATGATGATACATTCTTCAGGCAATAGAACTGTGATAATACTTAATAGGCTTTAGCTGATTCAGCTGAACTCAATGTGTCAATATCATTATACAATGAAATTATTTAATGCTTGTCTGAATTCCTGTCATTGAGTTCATCTGACAAGGTCTATGCCCAACTTTTGTTTGCAAGCCATTTTAACTGAACATAGCATGTCAGTGAAATAAATGCATGTTTTGTATAAAACATATTTACAAAATATGACTATTTCTTATTAGTATATTTTAAAATAATTTGTTGTGGGTGTGTGGTTTTATGTTACTATATTATTGCATTTACCTGAGTATAGGTATCCCCCCCCCCTTTTGTACTAGTTTGGCAAGTCCTGCAACTTATAAACAAAAATGAGAGAAAAAAAGACAAAATGTACATTGCATAAAAACCTCAAATTAATGGGCTGATAACAGGGAAAAGGTGTGATTTACAGTCCACTAACTTGCATATGGTAGCAGGAGGTGGTAAAATCACAAGTCAAAATTTCAATACATCTACTTGGGAAATGATTCACAATATTAATACCAGCATTTTGGCATCAAAATTAATCCTATATCTTGAAAATAACCCCCACCCCTTGAATGTAACAAAGTATGGTCTATTTTCAATTATCTGGCTCTTCCGCTACATGTAAAGTTTGTCCATGCTCTTCAAAAACTTTATAAACACAATTCTTTCACAAAGGTTTATTTCAGTAACACTGTGTGAATAACAGAATTTAGGAGGAGGCCATGCTCTTCAAAAACTTTAAAAACAAACCATTGTCAAAGGTTTTATTTCAGTCACACTGTGTGAATAACAGAACATAGGAGGCCATGCTCTTCAAAAACATAAACCATTGTCAAAGGTTTTATTTCAGTCACACTGTGTGAATAACAGAACATAGGAGGAGGCCATGCTCTTCAAAAACATAAACCATTGTCAAAAGTTTTATCAAATTCTTTAGCCTGAGATCTTGTTTTTGGCTTGGCCATGACCCTTGATTTACTGCAACTTGCCATGCTGTGACTTGAAATTACATGTGTAATTGCATGATCACTGTAATAATGTCAGTACTTATGGAGCTTTTGTAACTTCTCTAAAACAAGTACTACCAACTCAGAAGCATTATATATCATAAACTTGAATGTTGTGTTCAATGCAGGGTTCATCAAAACTAAGCATGAAAGTAAAATGGACTGCATTTATATAGCGCTTTTCCATCTGTATCAGACGCTCAAAGCGCTTTACAATTATGCCTCACATTCACCCCGATGTCAGGGTGCTGCCATACAAGGCGCTCACTACACACCGGGAGCAATTCCAGTCAGGTGGGGATTTGAACCCATCATCTTCTGGACTCAAGCCCAACACCTTAACCACTAGACCATCACCTCCCCAAAGTCAAAACAATTACATTCTAATATTTCGAAAATGTTAAAATTACAGCATATATTGCAGTTTTCTTTTTTGCATGGGGTGGGAGGTTTTTGTCATGGTAGACACCCACTTCCTATATGAAATATCTCCCAAATTACACAATGCACAATCTCTGAAGTGGATGTAAGCATATTTGGAGAAAAAAATAAAAATAAAAAAATAAATTCTACTATTACCACCTCCTGCTACATGTGGGTTTTTGCCTTCCAGGGGCATTTTTACACAGGTTGTTTATACTCTGGAAAATTCAAAATTATGTATGTGTGCGCGCATTTATATTAATATGTATAGCACTTGACCTGAAAGTGCTTTATAAACCAAACTATTACAAAATGATTTTTTATATATACACACATATGTATGTATGTATATATATGTGTGTGTGTGTGTGTGTGTGTGTGTGTGTGTGTGTGTGTGTGTGTGTGTGTGTGTGTGTGTGTGTGTGTGTGTGTGTGTGTGTGTGTGTGTGTGTGTGTGTGTGTGTGTGTGGTGTGTCAGGAAACAAAACAGTGCTAAGAACAGCTGCGCACCGTTGTTTATTTCAGTTCAAAGTCCTAGCTTCCCAAACAGGTGTGCAGTTAAACTAAATCATTTCCTGTACAGTTAAGGTCAGTTAGTTGCCGTTCGGCACAGTACGATTTGAGACGTCAGCAGTTCTGAAGCTGGTACGTTGGGGTTTCCACTGCTCACTCTACATTCTGTCATGTTGCTTAAGCTTCAGGCTTCAGAGATTCTGGATTGGAGGCCATGCACGCTCAAGATGTCAATTCAGTCTGTCAGCAAAGAAAAAAGGGGCCAGAAAGGAACAACTGAACAGGTTTACGCTAACTGCTGCTCAAAATCTAACTCCAAAGGAGGCTGACAGTTAGAATTATCTGAAATATGCAGAGCGCATCAGTTTGTTTGCTCTGGCAGATCATCATACATTCTATAGACTCAAGTTTGTCACAGTCTTGATAAAGAAAACTCAGGATTAATGTCACCAGACTCTACAAAGTCTCAAAAATGCACGGCCCAATTCTCCCTTAAAATGCCAACATACACATTATTACAAAATAATCACTCCAGAAGATGACTGATGACGTGTCTCAATGCACCTCACTGGTCGACCTGCTGGCAAAAAGGTCTTGTTGCAGCACTGTAATGCTAATGCTAACCTCTCAAACATTATGTAGAAATTCTTGATATATACACACGTCCCTCCGCGACGCTGAATGGCAGCTCGACAGTCCAATGAACGACGACACATTTGTGACTAATGGCTCACGTAGCCAATGGTGAACCGAAACAGATGGAGTGGGTGGGGTCTTTTTTTTCTGTTTTTTTTTAAATAAGACTGACGCCACACTGCAGGATTTCTTCCACCGCTCCCCGTTCAGCTGCCACACACCGCCAAGCACGCCGCCTAGTGGACAAATAGGGAAAATTCATACTCCATTGTATAGCTCTGGCAAAAGTTAAAACAATTATTTGTAAAATAATTACAATTCTTGTATAAAAATTGCAAAATAATACAATAATTGTATAACTGTAGTGTATTATACTAAATAATTGCATAATAAGTATAGTATAGTATAACAATTCTTGTATTATAATTAAATAATTTTTGTTAGAAATATTTGTTTTTGTTATATACACACAACTGTGCAAAAATCTTAAACCCCCTAATGTTTTTGTAAAATTGTCTTTTGACATCATTACTATGCCAGATAAATTTAAAATTTGTTCATTCAAAAATCAAATCTTAGATATTATGTCTATTTTAAGAAACAGTATATTAAAGAATGGATGGCATTTTCATATTACAAACAACCTGATAAATATGCATGGATAATAATCCATGCATTTCTGACATTTATGCCCTTTTCTTACTGAATGTTGGGTTTCAAGTAGGAAATGCAGAAGAAACCCTAAAACACCCATATTGCCCACTAGATGGCAACAAAACTTTCTTAAATGTGTGGCAAGGTTTCAACTGTTTATTTGAGAAGTTAACTTTTGGCAAAAATAAGATGGGTTGACAAATCAACTTACAGTTGAGACCCTGGCCCTTACAGACAACTTTGTTGTTTTTTTTTGTGCGTGTATTTCTTTGGCGACGAGGATTCATGTTCCCTTGATTTCATGTGTGATAAGAAATAATGTGGGATCCTCCATTTCACAAAAATTAGACTTGTCATACTTATTCACCTGCGCTAGCAACCAATAGACAGTGTGTAGAGGAACAAAGACGGATTGCTCTTCTGTTTTTTCAGTCTTTCGGCCATGCTGCAAAATCCAAAAAATGTCCCTTTTGGGTTACTGTATCAACATAGCAACCTCCATGAGGGAGCCTGCTCCCATGCAGATATGAAGGGCTCATTCTAAACTGATGAAAACACTTTGTTGTTTCAGGTAACGACACATTATATAACGGCTGAGTGGATCCTTGTCATTTGATTGGTGGGTTACCATTTACCATTGATTACCATTTTCCATTGTGTTTCATTGACCGTACAATAGTTCTTTTTTAGAGTGGAATTTTGGTGCTATAAGAAATTTGCTATTGCATGCCCAGACCCCCCCAATTTAAAGTTTGTGCCTTACTGTTGAGCACCAGTGGATCACTAAAATGTAAGTCCTTTTTCTGTTGTTTATAAATTCATAAAATATTAAATGACAAGGATCTCATTATATAAAACAAATAATGGTTTTCACTCTTTCAATAGAAGGAATATTTAGTTCAATGAAAGGTGTAATGTTCCATCTTTCACCTCATGAAATATTCGCACCATTGTACTCATAAACATTCATTATTTGTATGCTAATGAGCAAATGGTTATGAATGCTATATTACATTTATGCTAAAGCACTCCTAAATCCTGCACACTGTAAATGGACTGCATTTATATATAGCGCTTTTCCATCTGCATCAGACGCTCAAAGCGATTTACAATTATGCCTCACATTCACCCCGATGACAAGGCGCTCACTACACACCGGGAGCAATAGGGGATTAAAGGCCTTGCCCAAGGGGCCTTAGTGATTTTCCAGTCAGGTGGGGATTTGAACCCTTGATCTTCTGGACTCAAGCCCAACACCTTAACCACTAGACCATCACCTCCCCTGTAGCACACTGTAGCTTTAAAGTCACAGCAATATTCAAAATCCCTTTTTTTTCCAAGACGCCATTCTGTTTGCAAGCTTGAAATGCACTGCTAAATTAATTTTTTTAATGGTATCAGTTTTTTGCTTTTCATTGTACACTCTGAGGCGCACGCACACACAATACACTGAGCAATGAAGATTTTGTTTCCTGAATGCTTTGGTGTATTGAGTTTTGTGCTGCTGATCACAGAATATTTTCCTATTTTTGTTCATTCCCATCTTATTTAAGTCTGTGTACTTCCTACAAAAGCATACTTGTACTGGGTTTACAGTCACCTAAGTCACTTTTTTGCTTGCAGACAAGCTACATAAGCTGCACACATTTACTGCTGTTGTATTGTTAGTGTGCATGATGATACATTCTTCAGGCAATAGAACTGTGATAATACTTAATAGGCTTTAGCTGATTCAGCTGAACTCAATGTGTCAATATCATTATACAATGAAATTATTTAATGCTTGTCTGAATTCCTGTCATTGAGTTCATCTGACAAGGTCTATGCCCAACTTTTGTTTGCAAGCCATTTTAACTGAACATAGCATGTCAGTGAAATAAATGCATGTTTTGTATAAAACATATTTACAAAATATGACTATTTCTTATTAGTATATTTTAAAATAATTTGTTGTGGGTGTGTGGTTTTATGTTACTATATTATTGCATTTACCTGAGTATAGGTATCCCCCCCCCTTTTGTACTAGTTTGGCAAGTCCTGCAACTTATAAACAAAAATGAGAGAAAAAAAGACAAAATGTACATTGCATAAAAACCTCAAATTAATGGGCTGATAACAGGGAAAAGGTGTGATTTACAGTCCACTAACTTGCATATGGTAGCAGGAGGTGGTAAAATCACAAGTCAAAATTTCAATACATCTACTTGGGAAATGATTCACAATATTAATACCAGCATTTTGGCATCAAAATTAATCCTATATCTTGAAAATAACCCCCACCCCTTGAATGTAACAAAGTATGGTCTATTTTCAATTATCTGGCTCTTCCGCTACATGTGAAGTTTGTCCATGCTCTTCAAAAACTTTATAAACACAATTCTTTCACAAAGGTTTTATTTCAGTAACACTGTGTGAATAACAGAATTTAGGAGGAGGCCATGCTCTTCAA
This sequence comes from Thalassophryne amazonica, assembly GCF_902500255.1. Classification (NCBI taxonomy): domain Eukaryota; kingdom Metazoa; phylum Chordata; class Actinopteri; order Batrachoidiformes; family Batrachoididae; genus Thalassophryne; species Thalassophryne amazonica. The sequence goes on from NC_047108.1 coordinate 119,825,733, forward strand.
AAACTTTAAAAACAAACCATTGTCAAAGGTTTTATTCAGTCACACTGTGTGAATAACAGAACATAGGAGGGCCATGCTCTTCAAAACATAAACCATTGTCAAAGGTTTTATTTCAGTCACACTGTGTGAATAACAGAACATAGGAGGAGGCCATGCTCTTCAAAAACATAAACCATTGTCAAAAGTTTTATCAAATTCTTTAGCCTGAGATCTTGTTTTTGGCTTGGCCATGACCCTTGATTTACTGCAACTTGCCATGCTGTGACTTGAAATTACATGTGTAATTGCATGATCACTGTAATAATGTCAGTACTTATGGAGCTTTTGTAACTTCTCTAAAAACAAGTACTACCAACTCAGAAGCATTATATATCATAAACTTGAATGTTGTGTTCAATGCAGGGTTCATCAAAACTAAGCATGAAAGTAAAATGGACTGCATTTATATAGCGCTTTTTCCATCTGTATCAGACGCTCAAAGCGCTTTACAATTATGCCTCACATTCACCCCGATGTCAGGGTGCTGCCATACAAGGCGCTCACTACACACCGGAGCAATTCCAGTCAGGTGGGGATTTGAACCCATCATCTTCTGGACTCAAGCCCAACACCTTAACCACTAGACCATCACCTCCCCAAAGTCAAAACAATTACATTCTAATATTTCGAAAATGTTAAAATTACAGCATATATTGCAGTTTTCTTTTTTGCATGGGGTGGGAGGTTTTTGTCATGGTAGACACCCACTTCCTATATGAAATATCTCCCAAATTACACAATGCACAATCTCTGAAGTGGATGTAAGCATATTTGGAGAAAAAAATAAAAATAAAAAAATAAATTCTACTATTACCACCTCCTGCTACATGTGGGTTTTTGCCTTCCAGGGGCATTTTTACACAGGTTGTTTATACTCTGGAAAATTCAAAATTATGTATGTGTGCGCGCATTTATATTAATATGTATAGCACTTGACCTGAAAGTGCTTTATAAACCAAACTATTACAAAATGATTTTTTATATATACACACATATGTATGTATGTATATATATGTGTGTGTGTGTGTGTGTGTGTGTGTGTGTGTGTGTGTGTGTGTGTCAGGAAACAAAACAGTGCTAAGAACAGCTGCGCACCGTTGTTTATTTCAGTTCAAAGTCCTAGCTTCCCAAACAGGTGTGCAGTTAAACTAAATCATTTCCTGTACAGTTAAGGTCAGTTAGTTGCCGTTCGGCACAGTACGATTTGAGACGTCAGCAGTTCTGAAGCTGGTACGTTGGGGTTTCCACTGCTCACTCTACATTCTGTCATGTTGCTTAAGCTTCAGGCTTCAGAGATTCTGGATTGGAGGCCATGCACGCTCAAGATGTCAATTCAGTCTGTCAGCAAAGAAAAAAGGGGCCAGAAAGGAACAACTGAACAGGTTTACGCTAACTGCTGCTCAAAATCTAACTCCAAAGGAGGCTGACAGTTAGAATTATCTGAAATATGCAGAGCGCATCAGTTTGTTTGCTCTGGCAGATCATCATACATTCTATAGACTCAAGTTTGTCACAGTCTTGATAAAGAAAACTCAGGATTAATGTCACCAGACTCTACAAAGTCTCAAAATGCACGGCCCAATTCTCCCTTAAAATGCCAACATACACATTATTACAAAATAATCACTCCAGAAGATGACTGATGACGTGTCTCAATGCACCTCACTGGTCGACCTGCTGGCAAAAAGGTCTTGTTGCAGCACTGTAATGCTAATGCTAACCTCTCAAACATTATGTAGAAATTCTTGATATATACACACGTCCCTCCGCGACGCTGAATGGCAGCTCGACAGTCCAATGAACGACGACACATTTGTGACTAATGGCTCACGTAGCCAATGGTGAACCGAAACAGATGGAGTGGGTGGGGTCTTTTTTTTCTGTTTTTTTTTAAATAAGACTGACGCCACGCTGCAGGATTTCTTCCACCGCTCCCCGTTCAGCTGCCACACACCGCCAAGCACGCCGCCTAGTGGACAAATAGGGAAAATTCATACTCCATTGTATAGCTCTGGCAAAAGTTAAAACAATTATTTGTAAAATAATTACAATTCTTGTATAAAAATTGCAAAATAATACAATAATTGTATAACTGTAGTGTATTATACTAAATAATTGCATAATAAGTATAGTATAGTATAACAATTCTTGTATTATAATTAAATAATTTTTGTTAGAAATATTTGTTTTTGTTATATACACCAACTGTGCAAAAATCTTAAACCCCCTAATGTTTTTGTAAAATTGTCTTTTGACATCATTACTATGCCAGATAAATTTAAAATTTGTTCATTCAAAAAATCAAATCTTAGATATTATGTCTATTTTAAGAAACAGTATATTAAAGAATGGATGGCATTTTCATATTACAAACAACCTGATAAATATGCATGGATAATAATCCATGCATTTCTGACATTTATGCCTTTTCTTACTGAATGTTGGGTTTCAAGTAGGAAATGCAGAAGAAACCCTAAAACACCCATATTGCCCACTAGATGGCAACAAAAACTTTCTTAAATGTGTGGCAAGGTTTCAACTGTTTATTTGAGAAGTTAACTTTTGGCAAAAATAAGATGGGTTGACAAATCAACTTACAGTTGAGACCCTGGCCCTTACAGACAACTTTGTTGTTTTTTTTGTGCGTGTATTTCTTTGGCAACGAGGATTCATGTTCCCTTGATTTCATGTGTGATAAGAAATAATGTGGGATCCTCCATTTCACAAAAATTAGACTTGTCATACTTATTCACCTGCGCTAGCAACCAATAGACAGTGTGTAGAGGAACAAAGACGGATTGCTCTTCTGTTTTTCAGTCTTTCGGCCATGCTGCAAAATCCAAAAAATGTCCCTTTTGGGTTACTGTATCAACATAGCAACCTCCATGAGGGAGCCTGCTCCCATGCAGATATGAAGGGCTCATTCTAAACTGATGAAAACACTTTGTTGTTTCAGGTAACGACACATTATATAACGGCTGAGTGGATCCTTGTCATTTGATTGGTGGGTTACCATTTACCATTGATTACCATTTTCCATTGTGTTTCATTGACCGTACAATAGTTCTTTTTTAGAGTGGAATTTTGGTGCTATAAGAAATTTGCTATTGCATGCCCAGACCCCCCCAATTTAAAGTTTGTGCCTTACTGTTGAGCACCAGTGGATCACTAAAATGTAAGTCCTTTTTCTGTTGTTTATAAATTCATAAAATATTAAATGACAAGGATCTCATTATATAAACAAATAATGGTTTTCACTCTTTCAATAGAAGGAATATTTAGTTCAATGAAAGGTGTAATGTTCCATCTTTCACCTCATGAAATATTCGCACCATTGTACTCATAAACATTCATTATTTGTATGCTAATGAGCAAATGGTTATGAATGCTATATTACATTTATGCTAAAGCACTCCTAAATCCTGCACACTGTAAATGGACTGCATTTATATATAGCGCTTTTCCATCTGCATCAGACGCTCAAAGCGATTTACAATTATGCCTCACATTCACCCCGATGACAAGGCGCTCACTACACACCGGGAGCAATAGGGGATTAAAGGCCTTGCCCAAGGGGCCTTAGTGATTTTCCAGTCAGGTGGGGATTTGAACCCTTGATCTTCTGGACTCAAGCCCAACACCTTAACCACTAGACCATCACCTCCCCTGTAGCACACTGTAGCTTTAAAGTCACAGCAATATTCAAAATCCCTTTTTTTTTCCAAGACGCCATTCTGTTTGCAAGCTTGAAATGCACTGCTAAATTAATTTTTTAATGGTATCAGTTTTTGCTTTTCATTGTACACTCTGAGGCGCACGCACACACAATACACTGAGCAATGAAGATTTTGTTTCCTGAATGCTTTGGTGTATTGAGTTTTGTGCTGCTGATCACAGAATATTTTCCTATTTTTGTTCATTCCCATCTTATTTAAGTCTGTGTACTTCCTACAAAAGCATACTTGTACTGGGTTTACAGTCACCTAAGTCACTTTTTTGCTTGCAGACAAGCTACATAAGCTGCACACATTTACTGCTGTTGTATTGTTAGTGTGCATGATGATACATTCTTCAGGCAATAGAACTGTGATAATACTTAATAGGCTTTAGCTGATTCAGCTGAACTCAATGTGTCAATATCATTATACAATGAAATTATTTAATGCTTGTCTGAATTCCTGTCATTGAGTTCATCTGACAAGGTCTATGCCCAACTTTTGTTTGCAAGCCATTTTAACTGAACATAGCATGTCAGTGAAATAAATGCATGTTTTGTATAAAACATATTTACAAAATATGACTATTTCTTATTAGTATATTTTAAAATAATTTGTTGTGGGTGTGTGGTTTTATGTTACTATATTATTGCATTTACCTGAGTATAGGTATCCCCCCCCCCTTTTGTACTAGTTTGGCAAGTCCTGCAACTTATAAACAAAAATGAGAGAAAAAAAGACAAAATGTACATTGCATAAAAACCTCAAATTAATGGGCTGATAACAGGGAAAAGGTGTGATTTACAGTCCACTAACTTGCATATGGTAGCAGGAGGTGGTAAAATCACAAGTCAAAATTTCAATACATCTACTTGGGAAATGATTCACAATATTAATACCAGCATTTTGGCATCAAAATTAATCCTATATCTTGAAAATAACCCCCACCCCTTGAATGTAACAAAGTATGGTCTATTTTCAATTATCTGGCTCTTCCGCTACATGTAAAGTTTGTCCATGCTCTTCAAAAACTTTATAAACACAATTCTTTCACAAAGGTTTTATTTCAGTAACACTGTGTGAATAACAGAATTTAGGAGGAGGCCATGCTCTTCAAAAACTTTAAAAACAAACCATTGTCAAAGGTTTTATTTCAGTCACACTGTGTGAATAACAGAACATAGGAGGCCATGCTCTTCAAAAACATAAACCATTGTCAAAGGTTTTATTTCAGTCACACTGTGTGAATAACAGAACATAGGAGGAGGCAATGCTCTTCAAAAACATAAACCATTGTCAAAAGTTTTATCAAATTCTTTAGCCTGAGATCTTGTTTTTGGCTTGGCCATGACCCTTGATTTACTGCAACTTGCCATGCTGTGACTTGAAATTACATGTGTAATTGCATGATCACTGTAATAATGTCAGTACTTATGGAGCTTTTGTAACTTCTCTAAAACAAGTACTACCAACTCAGAAGCATTATATATCATAAACTTGAATGTTGTGTTCAATGCAGGGTTCATCAAAACTAAGCATGAAAGTAAAATGGACTGCATTTATATAGCGCTTTTCCATCTGTATCAGACGCTCAAAGCGCTTTACAATTATGCCTCACATTCACCCCGATGTCAGGGTGCTGCCATACAAGGCGCTCACTACACACCGGGAGCAATTCCAGTCAGGTGGGATTTGAACCCATCATCTTCTGGACTCAAGCCCAACACCTTAACCACTAGACCATCACCTCCCCAAAGTCAAAACAATTACATTCTAATATTTCGAAAATGTTAAAATTACAGCATATATTGCAGTTTTCTTTTTTGCATGGGGTGGGAGGTTTTTGTCATGGTAGACACCCACTTCCTATATGAAATATCTCCCAAATTACACAATGCACAATCTCTGAAGTGGATATGTAAGCATATTTGGAGAAAAAAATAAAAATAAAAAAATAAATTCTACTATTACCACCTCCTGCTACATGTGGGTTTTTGCCTTCCAGGGGCATTTTTACACAGGTTGTTTATACTCTGGAAAATTCAAAATTATGTATGTGTGCGCGCATTTATATTAATATGTATAGCACTTGACCTGAAGTGCTTTATAAACCAAACTATTACAAAATGATTTTTTATATATACACACATATGTATGTATGTATATATATGTGTGTGTGTGTGTGTGTGTGTGTGTGTGTGTCAGGAAACAAAACAGTGCTAAGAACAGCTGCGCACCGTTGTTTATTTCAGTTCAAAGTCCTAGCTTCCCAAACAGGTGTGCAGTTAAACTAAATCATTTCCTGTACAGTTAAGGTCAGTTAGTTGCCGTTCGGCACAGTACGATTTGAGACGTCAGCAGTTCTGAAGCTGGTACGTTGGGGTTTCCACTGCTCACTCTACATTCTGTCATGTTGCTTAAGCTTCAGGCTTCAGAGATTCTGGATTGGAGGCCATGCACGCTCAAGATGTCAATTCAGTCTGTCAGCAAAGAAAAAAGGGGCCAGAAAGGAACAACTGAACAGGTTTACGCTAACTGCTGCTCAAAATCTAACTCCAAAGGAGGCTGACAGTTAGAATTATCTGAAATATGCACAGAGCGCATCAGTTTGTTTGCTCTGGCAGATCATCATACATTCTATAGACTCAAGTTTGTCACAGTCTTGATAAAGAAAACTCAGGATTAATGTCACCAGACTCTACAAAGTCTCAAAAATGCACGGCCCAATTCTCCCTTAAAATGCCAACATACACATTATTACAAAATAATCACTCCAGAAGATGACTGATGACGTGTCTCAATGCACCTCACTGGTCGACCTGCTGGCAAAAAGGTCTTGTTGCAGCACTGTAATGCTAATGCTAACCTCTCAAACATTATGTAGAAATTCTTGATATATACACACAAACTCATGAGAAACTTAAAAGTCTTAACTTTATTATGTTTTAAGGACCACGATAATGGTTCTGGACAAATGGGGTAAATGCAGTTAAAAATTAAATGAGGTCTCCATTTGCCTTCCCAATCAAAATTTGATGATGTTGTTAGGGTAGTGATGATATGATATCAGACAATTTGCAAAAATCCTAGGATGACTGTTAGCAGGCCCAATGTTGGCAACTTTTTTTTTTTTTTTTTTTAGACAATCCTGCCACCTTGTTTCTCTCTCATCCATGCATGGATCCTCTCCTTCAGCTCTGGGACTGTAAAATGAGGAACAGAAAGTAAGCAGAGCCAATTAAAATGAAATAAGCATTTCAACAACAGGCTGATTACATCGTACAGTTTTGCATTTGCTGGACTTTAAGCCTTCCAGGAATGGGCATTTGCTTTGTCACTGCAGTGTGGTTACCTGACTCCAGCATGCTCTCTGTGAGCGGCTGCCTATTGAAGGGATCAGTGGGGGAATTGAGCAGGTGGCGCAGGATGATGGATCGGTCCATGATGTTTCCAGAAGGCAGCATCACGGGGTCAGTCATCAGTGTGTCCATCAACGGGTCTGTTACAGAGCCACATTCATGTTTTTAACCACGAAACAAGATTCACATACGCTTAACAGTAATTATCTGACCTGATTTCATGCCTTGTGTGACACACAGCAGCAAGTATGAGAGTTAACAACAATAATTATAATGCATTCAGACACGTGCAGTGACTCACTGCCACCAGCTATAATAATGCAGCAGTTGTGTCAATTTAGTGCCATTGAATACAAAGATAATTTTCTATATTCATATGTGCATAGCATGTGAGAAGCCTCAGCACTTGCATGAGTACTTGTATGCATGCACACACACGTATGCATTCCCACGCAACTGCTTTGCAAGTGCAGGCGTGCCTGTGTGTGCATGTACGCACATTTTCTGGCATCTTTAACAAAGGTAAAATTTGTCAAATAGATCATTTTCCAATGAAGTCATCATGTGAGTTTGATGTCAGAGTTATGATACCTTTGTTAGCCCCAGAAGAGCAGAATTCTGTGCAAGAAGCATGTTTCAATACCTCATTTACTTCCTGAGATATTGTAGAAGAATTTTTAGGTCCATATTTGAACTGTGATGAACTATCAAGTGTCCTGATCCGAACTGTATGTCCTCTGGTTGAACTAGCAGGTGTTCAACCCAAAAAAAGGGCTCTATTAGTCATTCAGTCTGTCAGGGGCTTTCCAAGGCCTTTTAGGTGCTTTCCCGCAGGCCACGTGCAGGGGCCTCAGGCCAGCTGCACGTGTGGCTGAGGCCACGTGCGGAGGGGGCCTCAGGCCAGCTGCACCTGTGGCTGAAGGTCTTTTAAAAAAATCAGTTGTAAATCCTTCACGTTTTAATGGGAGTGTTTGTCACATTGAAATAATGGCCTAACACCTGCTTAGGGTTCACTAGAGGACGCTTCCAATAGAAAACCATGTCTTAGGAATGAAATAAATAAAAAAGTTGAAGGAGGAGCGATGCCCGCGGGTCTCCAATAAATAGACGAGCGCGGTTGTCATATTCAGTCTCTCTAGAGGACTCAGTTTGTCTAAGCTTTGTGTCGAAGGCTTAAATAAACTTAAAAACTCTGTGCATTTTATCTTGCTTAAGGCTGAATTATTCTAAAGTGTTGTGTCATTTTCTAGCATATCACTTGCAATTAGTTTGTGTTATCTAAAAGACGACATCCTGAGAAGACTAAAGACGAGCCGCGACAGAACTTGGCGAGCCAGCTTCAGGAGGGTCCAGGGGCATTCCGGCAGCCTGGGGCAGTCCAGCTCATCCTCCAGACCGTAAATAACAGTGATCACGACTAAAAGGTAAGCAGAAACCTTTTATAACTTCTGCACGATCTGGAGGAGTGAGTCGGGATTTCCGCCCAAGTTGACAGGTGATATTTTTAATTGCCTCTTACCCAAAAGAACCTGGACTAAGAAAATTGATAAGAGACTAAAAAAGATAAGATTGAAAATTATCAGGCCTTGTAGATAAAATGCTCAGAAGGTGTGTGTGTTCCCGGGAAAAAGAATGTCTGTGTGAGTGAAAGGTCAGGAATGTTCATGAACTCTGGTGCGGAAAGAGTGCGTGAAGAACTAACCTGGATGCTTGGGGAATAATTGGTGTTGAAATTCGTTACTAACGTGCCGGCTGATAGCATGCGCTGTAGGGGTTAATTTAGGGGAGTATACTGACAAATAGATACAAGGTAATACAAGGTTGTTTAAAGAGTTTAACAGAGACTGAAGTGAAATAAGTGAGAAAAAGAGTTTAACAGAGAATACGTGCAGAGGAAGCACAAGATAAGCGCCTGAGGGGGCGCAGTAGAAATACCGTACGTGATAAAGAGATTTAAAAGTGCAAAGTGGCACAGCTGACAGTAAGTAAAAGAGCTCAATAAAGGACGTCATTTTTTAAGAAAAGAGAAAAACTATAAAAAAAATTAAATGAATGAAGAGTTAGTGCAGAATACATGAGAATTAATGAAGCAGAAAATAGTGCAGTAAGGCACCAGATACACGCTTGTGGGGCGTGGGAGAAGAATAAGTAATTAAGTACACAGTAATATGAGTTTTTTTTATAAGAAAAGAAAAAGAGAATATTTTCAGTGCAAAGGCACATTAAGCTCACGTGGAGCTCAGTAAGTGAAAAAAAAAAGGTAGAAGAAAGTGCAGAAAGGCACAGGATACGCACGCGAGGCGCGGTAAGGCGTAGAAATAAATGAAATATTGTATGCTCAGAAAGGAGCTTGTGAAAATAATATAGTAAGCACAGGATACGCACGCGAGGCGCGGTAAGGCGTAGAAATAAATGAAATATTGTATGCTCAGAAAGGAGCTGGTGAAAAATAATATATTAAGCACAGGATACGCACGCGAGGCGCGGTAAGGCGTAGAAGTAAATGAAATATTGTACGCTCAAAGAGGGCTTGTAAAAAAGTAATATATGAAGTTGCTGACAGCGCCGGAGAAGCTGTCTAACGTGAAGAAGAGATACATGCTTAAACAGAACACATTGGTGTTAAGTGAATAAAAAGGTTGTTTAAAGCCGCGGAGTGAAAAGTGGCAGAAGTCTAGATAGGGATATATAGAAAGTTGTTTTTAATAATTTTTGTGTATAAAGCTTTTGAAGATTGGTGTGTGGGAGAGTGGAGAGTAATCTGTGTAAAGCTGTGAGAATTTGCAGGCTGGCTGACATACAAGATTAATGTGAAAGAGTACGAGGGGGAGGTATTTAGACCCAACAGGAGGACTTGGGAGGTGCATGACAGGCAGAGAGGAAAGTGTGAAACAGAGACAGTGAAGAAAAAGACAGGAGAAGAGTGCTATGTAAATATATTATTTCAAAGAGAGAAAACTAATAAACAAACATAGCAGAAAAAGACGAGAAGCAGAAAGTTAAAAAAAAAAAAAATTAGAAGGAAAATAGAAAGTCGGGAGCAAAGACATTAGGAAGTGTTAGGGTTGTAAGAGGATTAAATAAATAAAATTGGTTATAAATCAAAAGAGATAAAGCTTAGATTATAGTGAAAAAGCTGACAGACTGATCAATGCTTGGGACAGTCATTGATGGGAGACTTAAGTGATGATGAAATAATACTCCCAGAACATTACTTGACTGACGGAGACATCGAAACCCAGGGAATCAGGACACATTTTTGGCTGGAAAGGACCTATTTTGACAGGGTAGGAGCAGAACATTGGCAGGACGAACAAGAGATCAATCAGAAATTATGGCAGATTACTAAGGTAATCAATCTGAAGCAAAAGAAAGAACAATTCCCTCTAATTAATTGGGAGCTGCTGATAAGACGTCTGTGGCATCAGGGTTTAACCCCGTGGCTGGAGCTGCTTTGTGCTGACCCTAATAAAGAACTTAGCATACCATTAAATCATTTAGTAACACTACCAACCGATCCAGGTGAAGAACTGTTTCCTAGGTTGACTCTGACTGTGGTCCCAAGGAAGGTTCGGTGGGAAACAGGTAAATTTTCATATTTAGTTAAAGAAAAAGAAGACGGGCATAGCAGTTGGAAATTCAATCCTTTTAAGGGTTTAAAATACAAAACAGGTGTTACAGCCAGCAAGTTATTGGTCTGGATCAGGACAGCCCCTGAGGGACTACCAGAACACCATAGAAACACCTCACATAGCGTTTGTCAGGGTTACATGGGTAACTCTCAAGGTCAAGGTCGGGAAAGTACCCCGCTAGACTTAGTACTAAGAAAATATCCAGGAAAACGCATTAAGGCCAACCAATGTATGAAAAAGTGGCACAAAAGGTCACATGGGGGCAGGCAATGGCCTTTGGAGGGATCATTTGATCCGGTGATGTGTGAAGCAGTTGCGGTAGAAATACAGAAAAAAGAAATTAAAGATCAGCAGAAGAACGTAAAAAACAACAAAAAACGCACTGAAGAAAAAGAAGTTTTGGCCTTGTTCAAGCAGGAAGCACAGAGGCTACAGCAGAAAAGAGAAAAAATGACAGAGGAAAGATCCAAAGAGACTAAAGCCAGTGCACCGAGCTGGGAAGCAGAGCCACCCCCATATAAACGTCATGATATGGGAAAGACAGCAGGACAATTTGTATTAGGAACTCGTGAAGAGGACCAAGGCATGGATGTGGAGGGCAAATTCACACTGACACTAAAAGCTCGAGAGCCACAAGGAGACAGGTCCTCAGTCTGTCAAATGGATCATACAAGGTCTCCAAGTCCGAAAGTAAGTGGTCGCTCACCACGACCAGCAGGGGGGGCCACAAATAACAGTGACACGGAGGCAGACGAGGATAAAGAGAGAGACCTGAAGGCTCCGCCTGCACATCGAGGTCCACTGAAAACCGTCCCCTCCCACCATAAGTCAGCCGACTGGACCTTCACAGGCTATAGAGGCTCCGAAGAGTGGCACAAGAGCTTCTGTGACACACTGGATCTGGCCAGAAGAGATAATGAAGAACTAGCTGAGCAGCTTCGGCTAGCGAAGGAAAGAATACAAAGACATAGGGACGCCGAGGAAAGAAGAATATTACAACAATCGACGCCCAATCAAGGGAATCACATTATACAGCCACCCACCCGAAAAATTTCTGGTGAGATCATCATTGAGAGTGCAAAAGAGGCCCGACTCAGGCAAAGACAACGATGTGTAGCCAAAGACATAGCGGCTTTAGAACAGGATATAACCAACTGGATAGACTGCCTGGAACCAGTCAGTCGCACTCGATCTGGAAGACAGTATGGAGCCCGCACAGAAGAAGAGGAGGACGAAGACCTCATATGCCCATTGGTGGTTAGAAATGGTCATCATGTGTATACCCCATGGAGCTGGACAGACATGGTGGGGCTGGCCAACAGGCTGCCAGACATCACCCAAGGAGCTGGGAGATGGATAACTGCCTTAGAAGAGGGCACTGCAGGGGTAACCTTGTCTTTAGGTGACATAAAAGCCTTGCTAATGCATGTCATGGGAAAACATGACACTGAAGAATTGGCAGGAAAGGTTGGACTAACACAAATGATGGGCACTAATCAACATGATGAAGTCCCCTTTAATCGCTATAGAAACTCCATGTGGGAAGGACTGAGAAGAAAGTACCCTGAGGTCTTGGATCCCTCTAAATTGGATGATGAGGAGTGGACACCTGAAGAGTGCCCAAAGAAGTTCCTGCACCGATTCCAGAAGAGATGGGCGGAGGAAACAGGAAATGCATGGAACCATTCTCCAGCAACTGAAATCCTGTTTAAAATAACTGTAAAAAAGGCTCTACCAGATGAGGTTCAGAAAGCCCTAGATGGAGTCGTGGGACTATCGAAAATGAATTGGGCTTTATACTCTGAGCATATTTGTCACCATCTTGAAATCTACAAGAAAGAAAAACAAAAAGAAGAAGACGCAGCAAAATCCCTGACAAAAAAATTGGTGCAGATGCAGTTGGGAGAGCTAACCAAAGTCAAGAAAGAAAAAACAAAGACCCAGGCACCAATGATGACCCCTGTTCCTTCTGAGTCGGCAAGCACAGGCCCTACGGCAAACACTGCTGCCACCATACAGGCACCTGTGGTAACAGCCACACAGAGCCCCCAAGGAGCAGCAGGAAGCACTCCTACAGGAGAAGTCTCAGCACCAGTGGAGCATCACTATCACTACCATAGCACTGGCACACCCGGAAATGGACCCACCTACAGTCATGAGTGGAGAGGAGAGTCACGGAACTTTCAAGGTAAAAGAGGAGGGTGGCGAAGAGGATCTCGCCAACCTTCATTTGGAAGCAGATTCCAGAACTCAGCTCCCAGGAACAGTCAAGCGGGACCGCCTATGGGACCAACACCCCCAATAGGGGATCAACCCTCTAATGAGTGTTGGAGCTGTGGACAACCTGGACATCGAATGAGAAATTGTCCGGCCCGACCTTGGGTTGGACCCTCTGCCTATTGGCAATAGGGAGGCCTAGAGAAGACAGAGGGGGAAACGGTGGCATTGGCTATTTCGATGATACCTAAGGAAGAGCCAACCGTCACCGTTAATATACAAAACAGAGATTTCCCTTTCATGGTGGATACAGGGGCAACATACTCTTGCATAGGGAAAATGGGCGCTCATCTCCCCCTCTCTGGGTCTGTAATTAAGACCATCGGCTTCTCTGGGAAAACTCAAATAATACCTTTTACACGCCCACTTCCTGTAACGATTGCAGGAAAAACAATTGAAGCACCCCTGTTATACTCACAAAATACACCTGTGAATTTGCTGGGAAGAGACATTTTATGTAAGCTACAAACCCAGATAGTGTGTACCCATCAAGGACTGCAAATACACTTTCCTGACGAAGCACTCGCCAACATTATGGTGCTTATGGACATGGAAAACAAGGGCCGACCTGTGCAACCCATGGTATACTGGCTGAAGTTACAACCAGAAAATTCAAATCTCCAACTGGAATGGGAAAAATGGAAGCCCTGGGCAGAACAACACTATGAAGCAGTATGTACACCTAGTTTACCTTTACATGTCACCCTGATGTTCGACGCCAAACAAGAACAAACTGACTATGCATGCTGCTGGGATGCATTGATGAATCAACGGCTGTTTCACATAACCACCACAGAAATTTATTTAGGCCCCCAAGGGGCCGCAGCTTCTGTCAAGCTAACTTCAGCTGAACAACAATGGTATCAAGTGCCGAATGCCACGCCTCATGTGACCCTTTTAGTCTCTGACAAGTACGAATCCCATGACCTAGGTCCAATGGTAAAGACAGCCTCAGAAGTTGAAGAATGGCAAAACATGGAAAGTCCACAAGTACATCTGTCAAAAGACCAGCAGTTTGTACGAATTAATTTAAAAGTAAATGATGAGGCTATAGCTCAAAAAGTGGAGCTCAATCCTAGACCAGAGGGACAGATGGTGTTATCGGCCCAACAAGAGAGATTGTTAGAGCAAATACCACCAGTGGTGTGGTCCAAAAGCAAAACGGATGTAGGACTAGTAAAAACAGCCTTACCAGTAAAAATAAAAGTAAAACCGGGAGCAAAACTGCCTCACCAAAGGCAGTATCCATTAAAACCTCAGGCTATTGAAGGCATAAAACCAGTAATTAAGGGACTAATGGCAGCTGGAGTTCTAATAAAAACTGCAAGCCCATGCAATACTCCTATCTATCCTATCCCTAAAAACAATACCAAAGAGTATCGGCTGGTACATGATTTGCGTCCTATCAATGCAATAATAGAAATGGATGCACCTCTAGTACCTGATCCGCATACTATACTATCAAGCATCCCTGCTGGAGCAAAATGGTACACAGTAATCGATCTGTGTTCAGCCTATTTCAGTGTGCCTGTGCACCCAGACTCACAACATTTGTTTGCATTCACATTTCTGGGACAACAGCTAACGTATACACGGCTACCTCAGGGACTGAACCTGTCCCCAGCCATCTTTAACAAAGTCCTGGCTGAAGATTTACAACACCTTGATATACCCAGTACATTGGTGCAATATATGGATGATCTCCTTATTGCATCAGAGACTCAAGAACAGTGTGAAAAAGATTCATTAATTGTATTGCATGCATTGGAAGATGGAGGTCATAAAGTAAGTAAGGACAAATTGCAGTTCTGCAAACAACAAGTAGAATACTTGGGAAGACAGTTGTGTGGGACCACGCGATGTATAGCCCCAAGCCAAGTGGAGGCTATAATCAAGGCTCCCAAACCCCAAACAGTGGGACAGATGCTTTCATTCCTTGGGATGGCAGGGTACAGTCGGCCGTGGATTTGTGATTATGCTATAAAAACTGCACCTTTGCGTGCCATGATTAGAGCAGTGGGGCAAACAAGCAATGCAGCTCTCCTCGTCTGGACAGATCAGGCAACGGGAGCTTTTGAGGCCCTAAAAACAGACATGCAATCTGCTCCCGCGATAGGTAACCCAGATTATGGGAAACCTTTCCATTTGTATGTTACTGAAAAAGCTGGTTATGCTTGTGCTGTACTAATGCAGGAAACACATGAAGGAAAACAACCATTGGCCTATTATAGTACAAAGCTTGACAACATTGAAACAGGATTGCCACCATGCTATCAGGGTCTAGCAGCAGCTGCCTTTGCATTTCAAAAAGCATCATCCATAATCATGGGACATGCAGTAACGTTGTACACGTCGCATCAGTTACATGCCCTGCTAACCAGTCAACGTTTTGTCTTAACACAAGCTAGACGCACTGGATATGAAGTTGTGTTGTCCGCCCCAGAAATAACAATACAACGTTGTCACACGGTGAATCCCGCCACCAAATTGACCACACCGTTAGATGGTACTCCACATAACTGTGTGGCAGAGACAGAGAAATTTTTGAGAGCCAGAGAACATTTGTATAATCACGCCATAGATGCAGATCTAACCCTGTTCGTGGATGGCTCATGCTTTCGGGATGCCGCGGGATTGCATGCGGGTATGGGGATTGTTAAACTAAACACGGATGGCGAGACCTTTGAATTACTGGAGTCCCAAGGAATTGATCAGCCTTGTTCAGCCCAACTGGCAGAAATCAAAGCCTTAACTATGGCTTGCCAGATAGCTAAAGATCAACGTGTTAATATCTACACAGACTCAGCCTACGCTTATGGCGTATGTCATGTACATGCAAACATTTGGAAACAAAGGGGATTCCTGAGAGCAGATGGCACCCCTGTCACTCATGGAGAAGCAATTTCCCAACTGTTACAAGCTCTCCAATTACCGTCTGAGGTAGCCATCATTAAATGTGCAGGTCATCAAAAGAATAATAACATCATAGCTCAAGGTAACAACCTAGCAGATGACGCAGCGCGCAAAGGAGCACAAGGAGAAAATATGTTTCCCCTGCTAACCATCCAAGATTGTGCCCCACTGGTTTCACTTGACGCACTGATAGTGGCTCAAAGTAGGGCCAGTGGAGAAGAAAAACGAATGTGGGTTAAACGAGGCGCTATTGAGACACGCAGTCAGGGGCCAGCGGACAAGCTGTGGCGCAGTAGTCATGGACATTTTGTGTTACCCACCAATTTATTACGACATGCAATCATTTGGGCCCACGGACCCGATCATTGTTCGCGAGTCCAAATTATGAACAAACTATAAGCTGTCTGGTGGTCACCATATATGGCAGCAACAGTGGACCGTTTGTTGAATGAGTGTGAGGTATGTGCACAGTACAATGTCCGGAAATCATTCACAGCCCCTTTAGCCCACATTCCGGTCCCTGATGGGCCATTCAGACATCTTATGATGGATTTCATAGACATGGGAGCTGAAAATCGAGTTAAACGAATGAGATATGTTTTGGTAGTGATATGCAGATTCAGCCGATGGATTGAGGCAGTAGCCTCTGCAAATCAAGACCATAAAACGGTAGCCAAATTCTTGTGCCGAGATGTCTTTCCAAGATTTGGCATTCCAGATACTATCTCATCTGACAACGGTAGGGCTTTTGTAGCCAAGGTTACACAAGAAACATTCAAACAATTGGGTATCAAACAGAAGTTTGGGTGTGTTTATCACCCCCAATCAAATGGGGCGGTGGAACGGGCTAATGGCATTTTAAAGAACAAACTAGCAAAAATCATAGCAGACAGCAATGGCAAACTAACCTGGCTGGATGCGTTGCTGCTTGCTTTATTGCAATGCACAAATGAGGATGTCTTGTCAGTAAACAACCCAAGAGTATAGTTGATGTAATGGGACTCTTTCGAGTCCCAGAGGAGGGACTGTAGAAGAATTTTTAGGTCCATATTTGAACTGTGATGAACTATCAAGTGTCCTGATCCGAACTGTATGTCCTCTGGTTGAACTAGCAGGTGTTCAACCCAAAAAAAGGGCTCTATTAGTCATTCAGTCTGTCAGGGGCTTTCCAAGGCCTTTTAGGTGCTTTCCCGCAGGCCACGTGCAGGGGCCTCAGGCCAGCTGCACGTGTGGCTGAGGCCACGTGCGGAGGGGGCCTCAGGCCAGCTGCACCTGTGGCTGAAGGTCTTTTAAAAAAAATCAGTTGTAAATCCTTCACGTTTTAATGGGAGCGTTTGTCACATTGAAATAATGGCCTAACACCTGCTTAGGGTTCACTAGAGGACGCTTCCAATAGAAAACCATGTCTTAGGAATGAAATAAATAAAAAAGTTGAAGGAGGAGCGATGCCCGCGGGTCTCCAATAAATAGACGAGCGCGGTTGTCATATTCAGTCTCTCTAGAGGACTCAGTTTGTCTAAGCTTTGTGTCGAAGGCTTAAATAAACTTAAAAACTCTGTGCATTTTATCTTGCTTAAGGCTGAATTATTCTAAAGTGTTGTGTCATTTTCTAGCATATCACTTGCAATTAGTTTGCGTTATCTAAAAGACGACATCCTGAGAAGACTAAAGACGAGCCGCGACAATATTAATGTATTTATTTTAAACAATGACCTCTGGTTTGACTTTTGCACCAAGTTTAATTGAAATTGCTCATTGCGTTTTGAAGATACTGCACTGTGTTTTGAAGATACTGCACTTTTTTCCCCCTGGCAGTAGTGAATTTTGTTTGCAATCCACTAATAATTTATAACTATTTTACTTCTGAAGTACTTATAATTGTACTGACATTTATTTATTGTGGCATTATTTTATTTTTAATAATTTTTTTTGTTGTTGTTGTTGTTTGTCTGAAATATTGCTGCTCTTGGCATTTGAATTGCCCCTTTGGGACAAATAAAAGTTTTTTGAATTTGAACTGTGTTTTGAAGATACTGCACTGTGTTTTAGACGATGACCTCTGATTTGAGCTGAACATGTGAGGGGACAAGCCACATTTTAAGGAAAAAAAATAAAGCATTTTACATTTTTGTATCTACTGGTACAAATAACCACACTGAAAGCATGTATCTTGAGAAATACACCATGAGAAGTTTTTTGTTTTTTTTTTTGGGGGGGGGGGGGGGGGGGGGATACTTTTTAAAAGTCACGGACTAAGCGTACCTACAGTACAGTGAAATGTCACTGGGTTTTTTCAGTACGACTTGTGTGCTACAAAAATAAAAGCTGGTGTTGGCGATTCTAACCCACAGAAATCTGACACCCGACCCGTCTTGCATGGCACGCTCCCCGTCGGCTGTGGGGGAGTGGCTGGCATATTTCTAATCACAGGAGGTATGTGGGCCACATTCCCTTTCTAGATTATATTAAGTCTGTGGCTACAGGATCACCACGCTTTAAACTGTCAATACGACCTCTATAATCTGCAAAATCCCCTGTAAATGTCTGGAATTCCACAGTGACAGTGGATGCTGAAGATCCTGCCTGTGTGCATTGAGAGCAGAGTCAAACTGGATTTCAATTACTGTTCCACACAGGGCCAAAGAGCCACTGATCACTGGGTGTCTATCATGTGACCACAATAAATAAATAACGCTAAGAATCTTTTTTTAACAGATATACATTATTATCCTACTGAGAGTCACAGCTCGTGCACATACATACATACGTTTTAATGCTGCAACACATAACTGCATGTGACCACTTTCATTTAAAAACTGAATTTTCAGTATGATGCAGTGAAATATGTCAGAGAATTCATGTTAGTTTTTTAAAACCCCATTAAGATAATTTCTCCGTGCAAAACTCGAATTGTGTCAAGAAGTAAAACTTGTGTCAAATCACAATGTGTTTCTGTAAATTGAGCTGCCCCAAGCGAGCAGGGAAGAGGCAGATGCAGTGTGTCTCGCCCTCACTTTCAAGAGACATCACTAATAAAATGCAAAGGATTTACTGAAACAAACATGGGAATTGCTTTGTGGGAAATACAGTTTGTTTGGGGGTTTAGCACTTTTAGCTTGCAGAATTTTATTTTTTGCATTTGGCTTGAGTGAGGGGAGCAACAGTCAAGCTTTGAACCATGATGTATTTGATGTAAAATAAATAAATAAAATCGATCACATTGCATCCAGCTCTAAAGGAAGCAGCATGCATATAGTGCATCTGGTCTGAATATACCATACTGTTCTGAATTAGAGTCTCCCACCCCAATGAAACAAAAACAATGAGGTAGTCTTGTTCATGGTTTAGATTTTTAGGTCATATACGAGGGCTGTCAATAAAGTATAGGTCCTTTTTATTTTTTCAAAACTATGGATTTCATTCATATGTTTTTACGTCAGACATGCTTGAACCCTCATGCGCGAGTTTTTCCACGCCTGTCGGTGACGTCATTCGCCTGTGAGCACTCCTTGTGGGAAGAGTCGTCCAGCCCCTCGTCGGAATTCGTTTGTCTGAGAAGTTGCTGAGAGACTGGCGCTTTGTTTGATCAAAATTTTTTCTAAACCTGTGAGACACACACATCGAAGTGGACACCGTTCGAAAAATTAAGCTGGTTTTCGGTGAAAATTTTAACGGCTGATGAGAGATTTTGAGGTGATACTGTCGCTTTAAGGACTTCCCACGGAGCGAGACGTCGCGCAGCGGTCCCAGGCACCGTCGTCAGCCTGTTTCAAGCTGAAAACCTCCACATTTCAGGCTCTATTGATCCAGGACGTCGTGAGAGAACAGAGAAGTTTCAGAAGAAGTCGGTTTCAGCATTTTATCCGGATATTCCACTGTTTAAGGAGATTTTTTTAACGAAAGACGTGCGGACGGGTCCACGCGTCGGGACACAGCCGGCGCGGTGCGGCGGCACAGGAAAAACACCTCCGTGTTGATAACCATTTGTAAAATCCAGGCGGCTTTTGATGGCTTTCAGTGGAGTGAGTATATGAGAAATTGTTTAACAGCTGGACATGTTCCAACTTGTCCTTAAGGCTTCCAACGGAGGTGTTTTCCTGTGGTGGAGCGTCGCAGCGGCTGCGAGCCGACGCTGCAATCCGACGCTGCAATCCGTCCGCACGTCTTGCATTAAAAAAAT
The DNA here is from genome assembly GCF_902500255.1 of Thalassophryne amazonica. Lineage (NCBI taxonomy): Eukaryota > Metazoa > Chordata > Actinopteri > Batrachoidiformes > Batrachoididae > Thalassophryne > Thalassophryne amazonica. Next base: position 119,845,849 of record NC_047108.1, read on the forward strand.
CTCCTTTAACAGTGGAATATCCGGATAAAATGCTGAAACTGACTTCTTCTGAAACTTCTCTGTTCTCTCATGATGTCCTGGATCAATAGAGCCTGAAATGTGGAGGTTTTCAGCTTGAAACAGGCTGACGACAGCGCCTGGGAGTGCTGCACGACGTCTCGCTCCGTGGGAAGTCCTTAAAGTGACAGTATCACCTCAAAATCTCTCATCAGCTGTTAAAATTTTCACCGAAAACCAGCTTAATTTTTCGAACCGTGTCCACTTCGATGTGTCTCACAGGTTTAGAAAAAATTTTGATCAAACAAAGCGCCAGTCTCTCAGCAACTTCTCAGACAAAGGAATTCCGACGAGGGGCTGGACGACTCCTCCCACAAGGAGTGCTCAAAGGCAAATGACGTCACCGACAGGTGTGGAAAACCTCACGCATGCGCACGAGGGTTCAAGCATGTCTGACGTAAAAACATATGAATGAAATCCATATAGTTTTTGAAAAAAATAAAAAGGACCTATACTTTATTGACAGACCTCGTACATCTGCAACAGCAGATGGTGCCTAACATTCATGAAACGAGTGTGCCTCTCAAGTCTAAAGTGACCTGCTCATCTAGTTTACACTGCTGCATGTGCTGAATGGTTAAGAGACACAGTGATCATCCTGAAATGAAAGTGCTGGAAAAGTTAGCCAGAAATTGAGAAGCTAAGACACAAACTTTGAGGGCATAGTGATAAATGTAGCAGAGTCAAATAATTCTCAAGCAGCCAAGAAATATGAGAGTGTACTGTTTAGAAGATGGTGAGTCTTAATCTTAAAAACGTTCATATTCAGAAAAGCTTACAGTGTTACTAAAAGTGGTGGTGTTTCAGTACATGTTTATAAGAAAATAAATAAGGGGTTAGCTATAAGATGTACTTTAATTTGTATTATTTTCAAACAAAAGCATTTTCTTAAAAATGGGCTTTTTCAAACAATATGTCTTGGGGGATAAGGCGGGAGGTGGGCTGTCTTCTTATGAGTTGTCTTGCATTCAGAACAATATGGTAAGTCATGAAAAAATGAAAGTGGACATCAGCTAACAAAACATAAAATTTGGTTTATACCAGGACAAACTACTCCTTCAAAGCTAAACTCGAAGCCACAAGTACACCAACTGGAGTTCATCGAGACAGCCTAGCTGCCTGAATAAACTTAAAAGTACAATATCCAGTGATCAGCCACACACACCTTTGAACTCGTCAGGTGCATCACTGTAGTCCATTTCTGACTGAGAATTCTTGGCGACTATTTCTTCCACCTTCTCTGATAGCAGCTTGAACTTTTCAATGGCAATTGAAGACTTTATACCAGCTTTCTTCATCTTGGAGATCACCTCCTCAAAAAGCTCTCGGCTGTACGAACGCTGCAACACAGCAAGAAAAGAGAAATTAATTAGGCAGCTACCAGTGAAGAGCAATTTTAAGATTCAAGTCTGGAAGCATGTGTTGCTGTCACATTTCAGCACACACACACACGCACGCATGCGCACACACACACAACAGAACTGCCTTGGGTTACTGAATGACAACCACTCAGGCCAACAGTCAGTCTTTCCCCATCTCTTGAAATTATGCGTCTATTTGTTACAGCCAGGTGAGGAGTCGGCTTCCCCTCGGCCTTATCCAGCATTCTCAACACTGAGGCATCTACAGTCTTGATTGCACACAGAGAAAAACTTGCCACATGTCCAAAATGTCATACTTGATGCTCCCTCACAATGCAAGTGATACTCCTCATCTTAGTCTCCCTAAATAACCGCTCATTTGACACAGTCATTCCAGCGGTACCCAAGGATCCTTCGAAGAGATCTGGTACCAAGCTGATACCTTATGTCATGGGTTAGTGTCAAAGTCTCATAAACATACAGTGAGACAAGCAGCAGGTCCTGACGATATTCCTGGTCAGGTCCTGAGAGACTGTGCTGAGGAGCTCACGGATGTCCTCACAGACATCTTCAACATCTTGCTGAGACAAGCTGTTGTCCTGACGTGCCTCAAAGCCACCATCATCATCCCGGTCCCCAAGACGTCGTCTCCCTCATGCTACAATGACTACCGCCAGGTCGCACTCACTCCCATCATTATTAAGTGCTTCGAGCAGCTAGTCATGGACCACATCAAATCTGCCCTCCCCCCACAATGGACACCTACCAGTTTGCATATCGGTCCAATCGCTCGACCGACGATGCTATCTCCGCTGCTTCCACTCAGCCCTAACTCACCTGGAGACCAAGGACTCACATGTCAGAATGCTGTTCATTGACTTCAGCTCAGCATTCAATACAATCATCCCCCAGCAGCTCATCCTCAAACTAGTCCAGCTGGGACTCAACACCTCCCTGTGCAACTGGCTGCTGGACTTTCTGACAGGGAGACCACAGGCAGTTCGGGTTGGCAGCAACACCTACAGCACCATCACGCTGAACACAGGAGCTCCCCAAGGATGGGGGGCTCCTGTGTTCCTCTTCCTCCTCTTCACTCTGCTGATCCATGATTGCACACCTACATCCAGCTCCAACCTCTTCATCAAGTTCGCAGATGACACGACTGTGGTGGGTCTCATCAACAACAACGAGACAAGCTACAGGAGTGAGGTGAGCCACCTGGCCACGTGGTGCATGGACAACAATCTCCACCTGAATGTGGAGAAGACAAAGGAGATTGTCGTGGACTTCAGGAGAGAGAGCCCATGCTCCACTAACCATCAATGGTGCTGAAGTGGAGCGGGTGAGCAGCACAAAGTTCCTGGGTGTACACATCTCGCAAGACCTGTCCTGGAACATCAACACCACATATCTGGCCAAAAAAGCCCAACAGCAACTCTACTTTCTGCGGAAACTGAGGAAAGCAAGAGTCCCGACCCCCATCATGTACTCCTTCTACAGGGGTACCATCGAGAGCATCCAGACCAGCAGCATCACTGTGTGGTACGGTGCCTGCACCGTATACTGCCGCAAGACCCTGCAACACACTGTGAAAGCAGCTGGGAAGATCATTGGTGTCCCTCTCCCCTCTCTGCTGGACACCTACCACACCCGCCTCACATGCAAAGCCACCAGGATCGCAGGTGACCCCACCCACCCAACTCATAGTCTTTTCAGACTGCTGCCATCAGGGAGGAGACTGCAGAGTCTGCGGGCCAAAACCAACAGGCTCAAAGATAGTTTCTTCCACCAGGCAGTCAGGATGCTCAACTCCCTCCCTGCTCTGCCATATCTGCCATGTCATACTGTCTACATTAGTACACTGCCATTTGCACTACGACATCACACTGTTATACTTACACTGCCTGCACTGTTTATACTGTTTTATATTGTTATTTTGTAAATCAGAAGTATTTAAGGTTTATTTTTTTTACTTAGCTTAATAGCAGTTTTTATTCTTACTCTGCACCGTGGGTCTGAGAGGACTGAAATTTCATCTGTGCAGTATGTCGAGCATGTACAGCATATTTGACAATAAAGCTGACTCTGACAGCACCAGGACCTGAAAGACTTGGACCTTCTTACTCCTGCAAACATTAAACTTGGTCCGTGGGCAGGGGGGTCGTGGTTCGACTGAACTGCCCACTTTAAGCGAGCTGTGAGCTTTTCATCCGCGTTTTTTTGCAGCAGCTACGACTCGTGCTTTTTTTCTCCTTTATTTAGAATTCTGAGCTGAGCCGCTCCGTATCTGCTGCTAAAAACAGCTGATCCTCCGCGACGCGTCAACAACTGACACTATTTTCCACTCAAATGCACCTAAACTCTTTCTGAGGACCACATGATGTGAAAACAATAAAACTTTCTTACCTGTAAATCTGGTCATGTTTTCTGCATAAATAATTATCATCCATTCTTTGTGCTCAAACGCCAAAGCAGGGGCGAATCCAGATGGAATGGGGGCGTGGGGCAAGGATGTGCCCCCCCACAACACCCCTAGATTAAAGGTCCAGTTTTGAAGCTTTTTTACTTTTTTAAGTTTTTTTACTAAAACTACTAATACTACTTAATATAATAATAATTTTGACAAGTAAAATGTTTAGAGATAATTTAAATGTTAGAATGAATTTTATAGTTACATTTATAAACAATGTAGGTTAGAAACTGCAAGTTTTACTGTTGCAGTGCTGTCAATAGTTAAATATGAGGTCAAGAAAGAGGTCTTTATTTTACTTTTTATAAAACAAATATTTATTTTCATTGAAGTCAAGAAAGGGTGACTATAAAGTGAGTTTTGGCAAAACAGGTATCATTGTCATTTTGAGGTGGCAGAGGGTTGTTGTCGGCAGCTGGGGAAAGTAACTAAAAAAGTAACTAGTAATCTAACTTAGTTACTTTTCCAATTGAGTAATCAGTAAAGTAACTAAGTTACTTTTTCAAGGAGTAATCAGTAATTGGATTACTTTTTCAAAGTAACTGTGGCAACAGTGATCATGGCAGTGTTCTATTTATTTTGACAGCAGTTATATCAAGTGGTTATCAACTTGGCTTTTTTTTTGAAAATGCCTTTTTTTTTTTACAAATAAAAAATGGAATATTTTACAAAAGCACATTTATGTGTAAACACCAACACACAACACACCTCACAATGTGTTGGTTTACACTCAATGAATCAACCAATCAGTGTAGCAGAGGCACATTTTACCCAGAATGCCATCTGTCTGTTACAAAACTTCAGAATTAGTGCATTATTCAACATTAAAAAATATATGTTATATCTTAACTTTGCACAAATGACAGAACTGACATTAATGGAGTTATTCTATCAGTATTCATTTTATTTACACCAAACCATAAGTCAGCACTGCTTTATTTTCCAAGACCTCGGCCTGACGGCAGCGTTGTGATTGAGTAGAGCTGAGCTGTGTGGCTCCTCTCAGTTGCTTCTGTGCTGGAAGCCATGTAGTAAACTGGAGCTTCCAGCAGGGGGCAGGGTGCTCAAAGACAGAAGTGCTGACTCATTGTTTGGGTCTGTTGGCGCTTTGATGCTTCCAAAAGTGATCGTGGTGTTAAAACTCAAAATCAGCTTGTTAGTAGTTGCAAGTGTACCGGAGACAATGCTGGAATTTATTGGTTATCTGTAACTTCTGATACATTTTTGGGCGGTTTATCGTTTTAGCTTTATCTAAGATAACTTTTCAGTTATCAGATTATCTGTTATCGAAGTTAATTTTTTGGTTATCTGTGCCCACCACTGATTTTTAGAAATTCATTCACACACATCCGGTTTTAGACAGGAGTTTTGCAGGTCCATTCCAACTCAGTTCCAAACTTTTGGACATAGGCTGAAAAATAATCAACATCTGTCCAAAAATGTCTGTGGAAACAGAGTTGAGAGATGAGAAAAAGCTGGATTCTCCACCCAAATTACTACCAAAGCTAACCTGGTCATCTGCAATTGCTTTAGCAAAGCGGGCGCAGTCAAGCTGCAGGTAGATGTCAGTCAGCTGGTCGAGGAGCTTCTTGGGCTCAAAGCCATATTTTTCAGGATTTTCCACTTTCAAGTCTCGACACTTGGGCCCACAAAGCTGCTGGAGATTAAAGTTGAGCATGGCAGCTAGACGAGGCCCAAGCTCCTGTAAAAAAAGAAAAATACAAGACTACTTCGAACAGCTTGTCCAGTACTGTGGAAATACACCACACTGCCACAAATGGACCCTAAAATGTGTCAAATGCAGATGAAACACTTACAGGCCTGAGGAAAGGCTTCTGGACCTGCTTGGTGAGAATATGGAACATTTCAACAGTTTCTGTGGCGAGGGCCAAATAGGAGCGAGACACACGCTCATCCTGAGTTAGCTGGGACTGGCGGCTCTGCTGCTGCTCCTGCAGGAACACCACATTAGGAATGCAGTTATTTGATTAAATTCTACCCATATCTAAGAACCACAACCATGTTAAAGTCACAGTTCACCAACTACACTGTGGTGAACTGTGGAAACTAAACAAAAATCAACTGGACCAACAACACCAGGCCATGTACTGACCCGAGGCAGCTGATCCCACTGTTCCTTATTTTTCATTTCTTCTTGAACTTCGTGGATTCGCTTGAGTGACTCAAGGCTCTCGTCTAACAAGAAGGTGGTGTCGTTAATCAGCATGTTGATATAGCGCACAAACTGCTTTCCAGAGCTATTTGGGGAAAATGTACAAAAAAGAAAACAAGTCGCGTATTTTGGAAGCTATATAAATCAGGGACTCAAACTACAATTTGGATAATTGCATGAATGTCAAACTGACTTGAACTCTTCCAGGAAGGTACCATGGTGTGCAAGGTTCTGCCAGAGACTTTTGAAAATCGTGCTGATATGGTACCGTATAGTGAACTTATCGTAGAACTCGCTGGTGGCACCAGTATGCTCAACATCTGGGAAAAAAGAAGACAGATGGTTCCAAATTTAGTAACAGTGAGTCAACAACTACAGCAGACATTCTTGTACCTGGCTGTATTGCCATCCCTGTGATTCAAGTGAATCACAGGCATGAAGTCTTTTTCCAAATGTAGCATACACACAGTTTTCAAGAATCTGCCCCCTGGTGCTCACAAACATAATAGAAACATGCCCAACATCACACTTGTCCAAGGTCTTACTGAGGTGACTTTGTGTACTAAGTTTTATCATAACACACAAAGTTTTTGTCCAGATATCACAAACGCATCGACCTCACAGACAGACAGGTGGACACACGGAATCAAACACTTCCTAGACCTGCTCTGCCGTTGGAGATACAGGTAAAAAGTACAACCAAAAACAAATTTTTGCCAAGCATAAATTATATGAGTTCCTTCTATTCAGATTCTGAATAAAAGCTGAAAATGTGTGTATTATCTCAAACAAAAAAGAAAAAACAAAAACACCATTTTGTAGTTATGACTGAACAGAAGCATGGGTGTTTTTTTCCCCCCTCAGAAATGATTTACTCATGAAGCAAATAAAGAAAATAATTCATCCAACACAATGTCCCATAGTCAAATGGTCCATCTTCAAATCTTTTCTTTTTTTTCTCCGAAGCACCATACAAACACCAAATATGTTCACATTACAGATAAATGAAATGAAACAATCCCAATACTTATACTGTTAAAGGTGGGAAAAGTTTGGCATTGTTGCTTGATAAATAATACACAGACACACATGCACTGTATATACCGTGCATCCGGAAAGTACGAGGTCTGTCAATAAAGTAACGGTCCTTTTTATTTTACTTTTTTTAAACTACATGGATTTGATTCATGTTTTTACGTCAGACAAGCTTGAACCCTCATGCGCGAGTTTTTCCACGCCTGTCAGTGACGTCATTCGCCTGTGAGCACGCCTTGTGGAAGGAGTGGTCCCGCCAAAGAGATGCAAAGAGATTGTGGCATCATATTCAAGAAGACTTGAGGCTGTAATTGCTGCCAAAGGTGCATCAACAAAGTACTGAGCAAAGTGTGTGAATACTTTATGTACATGAGATTTCTTAGTTTTGTTTTTATTTTTAATAAATTTGCAAAAAGTTAAACAATAAAATGTTATGGGGTGTTGTGAGTAGAATTTTGAGGGGAAATGATTAATTTCATCCATTTTAGAATAAGGCTGTAACATAAAATGGGGAAAAGTGAAGCGCTCAATACTTTGTTGATGCACCTTTGGCAGCAATTACAGCCTCAAGTCTTCTTGAATATGATGCCACAATCTCTTTGCACCTATCTTTGGGCAGTTTGGTCCATTCCTCTTTGCAGCACCGCTCAAGCTGGGAACGTCGGTGCACAGCCATTTTCAGATCTCTCCAGAGATGTTCAATCAGATTCAGGTCTGGGCTCTGGCTGGGCCACTCAAGGACATTCACAGAGTTGTCCTGAAGACACTCCTTTGATATCTTGGCTGTGTGCTTAGGGTCATTATCCTGCTGAAAGATCAACTGCCACCCCAGTCTGAGGTCAAGAGCGCTCTGGAGCAGGTTTTCATCCAGGATTTCTCTGTACATTGCTGCTTTCATCTTTCCCTCAATCCAGACTAGTCTCCCAGTTCCTGCTGTTGAAAAACATCCCCCACAGCATGATGCTGCCACCACCATGCTTCACTGTAGGGATGGTGCCTGGTTTCCTCCAAACATGACACCTGGCATTCACATCAAAGAGTTCAAGTTGACAAATTGGCATTTAACTAAAGACCAAACAGGCCAAAGACAACTTCTGGTCATGTCACTCTGATTAAAGTCAAGTTGTTAATCAAGACAACCCAAAAAATGTCAACTTGTCATTATAAAACACGAATGACACTTAATGACAGCAGTAATAAATGTTTGACATTGACATCATGTTTATGACACATTCATGACTGTGCCATGTAATAGTTATGACAATACCTTCAAGTAAAGTGTGACCAAATTTTGTTTCTCCTGGTCTCAGAGTCCTTCGGGTGCCTTTTTTCAAACTCCAGGTGGGCTGCCATGTGCCTTTTACTAAGGAGTGGCTTCCGTCCGGCCACTCTACCATACAGGCCTGATTGGTGGATTGCTGCAGAGATGGTTGTCCTTCTGGATGGTTCTCCTCTCTCCACAGAGGACTGCTGGAGCTCTGACAGAGTGATCATTGGGTTCTTGGTCACCTCCCTGACTAAGGCCCTTCTCCCCTGATCACTCACTTTAAACGGGCGGCCAGCTCTAGGAAGAGTCCTGGTGGATCCAAACTTTTTCCATTCACAGATGATGGAGGCCACTGGGCTCATTGAGACCTTCAAACCATCAGAAATATTTCTGTGCCCTTCCCCAGATTTGTGCCTCAAGACAATCCAGTCTCTGAAGTCTACAGACAATTCCTTTGACATCATGCTTGATTTGTGCTCTGACATGCACTGTCAAGTGTGGGACCTTATATGTAGACAGGTGTGTGCCTTTCCAAATCATGTCCAGTCAACCAAATTTACCCCAGGTGGACTCTAATTAAGCTGTAGAAACATCAAGAACGATCAGTGGAAACAGGATGCACCTGAGCTCAATTTTGAGCTTCGTGGCAAAGGCTGTGAAAACTTATGTACCTGTAATTTTTAAGGTTTTTTATTATTATTATTATTGATAAATTTGAAAAAAAAAAACTCACAAAAACTTTGTTCACATTGTCATTATGGGGTATTGTGTGTAGAATTTTGAGTAAAAAATGAATTTCATCCATTTTGGAAGAAGGCTGTAACATAACGTGGAGAAGGCGCAGCGCTGTGAATACTTTCTGGATGCACTGTATTTCCTCTCAATCAACCAATCTATTAGAATGATCATGTCAGCTACAACCCCTGGCAATAATTATGGAATCACCGGCCTCGGAGGATGTTCATTCAGTTGTTTAATTTTGTAGAAAAAAAGCAGATCACAGGCATTACACAAAACTAAAGTCATTTCAAATGGCAACTTTTTGGCTATAAGAAACACTATAAGAAATCAGTAAAAAAAATTGTGGCAGTCAGTAACGGTTATTTTTTTAGACCAAGCAGAGGGAAAAAAATATGGACTCACTCAATTCTGAGGAATAAATTATGGAATCACCCTGTAAATTTTCATCCCCAAAACTAACACCTGCATCAAATCAGATCTGCTCGTTAGTCTGCATCTAAAACGGAGTGATCACAGATTGGAGAGCTGTTGCACCAAGTGGACTGACATGAATCATGGCTCCAACACGAGAGATGTCAGTTGAAACAAAGGAGAGGATTATCAAACTCTTAAAAGAGGGTAAATCATCACGCAATGTTGCAAAAGATGTTGGTTGTTCACAGTCAGCTGTGTCTAAACTCTGGACCAAATACAAACAACATGGGAAGGTTGTTAAAGACAAACATACTGTTAGACCAAGGAAGACATCAAAGCGTCAAGACAGAAAACTTAAAGCAATATGTCTCAAAAATCAAAAATGCACAACAAAACAAATGAGGAATGAATGGGAGGAAACTGGAGTCAACGTCTGTGACCGAACTATAAGAAACCGCCTAAAGGAAATGGGATTTACATACAGAAAAGCTAAACGAAAGCCATCATTAACACCTAAACAGAAAGAAAAACAAGGTTACAATGGGCTAACGAAAAGCAATCGTGGACTGTGGATGACTGGATGAAAGTCATATTCAGTGATGAAGCTCGAATCTGCATTGGGCAAGGTGATGATGCTGGAATTTTTGTTTGGTGCCGTTCCATTGAGATTTATAAAGATGACTGCCTGAAGAGAACATGTAAATTTCCACAGTCATTGATGATATGGGGCTGCATGTCAGGTAAAGGCACTGGAGAGATGGCTGTCATTACATCATCAATAAATGCACAAGTTTACGTTGATATTTTGGACACTTTTCTTATCCCATCAATTGAAAGGATGTTTGGGGATGATGAAATCATTTCTCAAGATGATAATGCATCTTGCCATAGAGGAAAAACTGTGAAAACATTCCTTGCAAAAAGACACATAGGGTCAGTGTCATGGCCTGCAAATAGTCCGGATCTTAAGCCAATTGAAAATCTTTGGTGGAAGTTGAAGAAAATGGTCCATGACAAGGCTCCAACCTGCAAAGCTGATCTGGCAACAGCAATCAGAGAAAGTTGGAGCCAGATTGATGAAGAGTACTGTTTGTCACTCATTAAGTCCATGCCTCAGAGACTGTAAGCTGTTATAAAAGCCAGGGGTGGTGCAACAAAATACTAGTGATGTGTTGGAGCATTCTTTTGTTTTTCATGATTCCATAATTTTTTCCTCAGAATTGAGTGATTCCATATTTTTTTCCCTCTGCTTGGTCTAAAAAAGTAACCGTTACTGACTGCCACAATTTTTTTTCCTGATTTCTTATAGTGTTTCTTAAAGCCAGAAAGTTGCCATTTGAAATGACTTTAGTTTTGTGTCATGTCTGTGATCTGCTTTTTTTTCTACAAAATTAAACAACTGAATGAACATCCTCTGAGGCCGGTGATTCCATAATTTTTGCCAGGGGTTGTATAAACAGAAGAGCTTATTTTTTATGTGCATTCACTTAAAGAAAATTATTGACTCAAGACTATTTTCCTCCCAATTACATACAATCTACACCCCACTGGCTGTAATACAATACACCCTGAGGAACTCACCAGTGTAGAACTTCATTAGAGCAGGGACCAGCTGTTTGATTGACAGCGGGTGATTCTCCATCATTTCAGAGAATCGCTGAGTACGTGGCTGCACAGCAGGGTTGGTGACAAACAGCACTTCGACTAACTTGGCGATAAGGTACGGATTCCTGATGTATGTTTGGCTGCAAATGAACACCACCAAGAAGGTGACGATGTCCTGGACACATGGCTCATATAAAACTTGGGGTGAATACCTGAAAGTATTGAAAAAGGAGTGAGAAGGGATGAAGCTAACTGAAAAGTGAGTCTTGGTTTTGGCATCTATATGAATGCAAACTGGTTTATGGACACAACTGATGTGTTGTGTTGTGATATGTGTTTTTTCTTTCAACTACATTTCAGGGTCACATTAATAAATTCTTTGTCAAGCTATGAGCTACGTGTAGTCAGATCAACAAGACTGAACAATGAACTTACTGCACAACAAAAAGTAGAAACTCTGCCACATCTTCAATGTAGAATTCGGGCAAAGCAGCAAAGCTTTTAGGAATCTCAGTGTTCAGTGGCAGAGTAATGCTGCATGAGGAATGAAAAGCAAAACACACAAGCCTCAGGACTGAAAACACAAGTACAAAGAAATATTTCTTCCCATCTCTACCCTTTACACGTCAACATTCAAGTTCAAGTTTATTTGGTTCAAGGAAAAGAACTTGCAACAAAATAAAACAAAACAAAACAAAAAACAAAAAACTGATTTCTCAGCCAGTCAATCCATGCAACCGAAAGGGTGTAGGTAGAAGCAAAGCTTATATACACACATGACCACAAACGAGGATGGTGGTCTGTCAACTCACTCGGGGTACGCAGGGTCCACCATGCGAAGAATGAGCTGAATAACCATGCTATAGAACTGCAGGCATCTGCGGAGTAGGTTCTCATCCAGAAGTCCCACATCAGCACAAGCTTTGGCTCGTACCAGTTTCTAAAAGAACATCATGGAAAGTATGCAGAACTCTGCAGGATTCATAGTTGAAACAACAGTTTGGGGTATTTTTTTTCCTCTATAATCCAAATACTGAGACATGAAGAAGCTGTGCATGTAGGTAAAATCAGAATCTACAGGGTAATTAAGGACAGACTTTCACAAGGATGCTGAACTGACCTTGAGCTGGGTTTTGCATCGTTTGAGCATCTCTCTATGTCGACTGGCCAGAGGAGAATCTTTCCACTGGCTCTCACTGTTCTTTAATTCCTCTACAGTCCTGCCATGGACACACATGCACACACACACACACACACACACACACACACACACACACACAACTGTAGTCACTGTGGATAAAAGTGCTGCTGGAGGGTAAACTTCACTTGTGGTTATAAACTGAAGGAAGTGTTCAAACCCAGACCTACAGCACCTGCCTCTAACCCTACAGTCACATTAGCTACAAATGATGGCATCAAGCAGTTTGACTTTATGGCTTGATGGGCGTTCCCGGGGCGTGCACGTTAACATCTCCGTAAAATGTCTTGTAAATCATTTCAAAGGTGTTACTTGGTTACAAAAACAGCATTTTTGAGATTTAGAAGAGTTTATTTATTGCAATCTTTTACAAAATATATGAAAAACATACTAGATGTATACAGAAATACAGCTGCCATAAAGTTTATTTTTGTTTGTGAAGGGCCAGTGCAAATTCATATCATCACCTTACAGTGATCCAAACAAGCCAAATTACAGCCTTTGGATAATTTCCATCTGTTGTCCCTGGTAGATGTTCTACAGCATGTTTTTGATTGTAGGAGGAAACCAGAGTGCCTGGAGGAAACCCACGCAGACACGGGGAGAACATGCAAACTCCATGCAGAAAAGCTGGGAAGCGATCACACAACCTTCTTGCTGTGAGGCATGATCAGTGCTAACCACTACATGTGCTGGATTATTTTGGTCGAGGGAACAATCATCTGATGTTACGCTGCCTATTCACTCAGACTGGTAGTCACTGTGTTGTGTCACCCAGCATTTGCATAAAATAGACATCTGCGGCCTCATGTACAAAGACGTGTGTGGATTTCCTACTGAAACCTGGTGTACGCCAAAACCCAGAAACTGGTGCAAGCACAACAATATTCAGATGTATGAAAGTGTGCGTAAATGATAAATGGACTGCATTTATATACCGCTTTTCCATCTGCATCAGATGCTCAAAGCGCTTTACAATTATGCCTCACATTCACCCCGATGTCAGGGTGCTGCCATACAAGGCGCTCACTACAAACCGGGAGCAATAGGGGATTAAAGGCCTTGCCCAAGGGCCCTTAGTGATTTTCCAGTCAGGCGGGGATTTGAACCCATGATCTTCTGGACTCAAGCCCAACACCTTAACCACTAGACCATCACCTCCCGTGCGTAGGCACGGATCCACACACATTCCATTTGTACATCCCACTGATCGTGGAACCAAACTCCTCCCTGGCCACACCCCATTTAAAATATGCAATTTTATGTAAATAGCCCCTTTGAGCAGAGATTCCCCACGACGTCACATCAGACAACATAAACATAAGAAATACTATAGATGACTGGAAATTATGTAGAAACATGCAGGGACAGTTTATTCAGTGCACTGTTAAACAGATTAATCACAAAACTGGGAAAATGTTTGTGGGAGTTACGGAGCAGAATGGCGCACACACACACCAACGTTAAGGTGAGGTGTGCCTCCACTGACGGTGTGACATTTACAACTTACACAACTGTAAAGAAGCTCTGCAGCTCACCATCTAGCAAAAATAAAAAAAAAAACCCTTAATAATAATAAACATAGGCAGGGGTGGTGGCCAAGTAGTTAATGTGCTTGGTTTCAGTGCAGAGGGTTCCAGATTCAAATCCCACCCCTGCCACATTTCTCCATGTAATGTGGAGTTGCGTCAGGAAGGGCATACGGCATAAAACCTGTGCCAATTCAACATGCAGATCCACCTTGGATTTGCTGTGGCGACCCCGAGTGCAAACAAGGGAGCAGCCGAAGGGACTTACTACTTTACCAATAATAATAAACATATCTGAATGCGCACATGCCCAATGTGGCCACGCTGGTTTACATTCGGATATATTACACAAATACACTATTTACAGACAAGATGCTACAACACCAATTCCAGCGAAGTTGGGACGTTATGTGAAATGTAAAAAATAAAATAAAAAAATACAATGATTTACTCTTCAGCCTATATTCAATACACCACAAGGCCAATATATTTAATGTTCAAACTGATAAACTTTATTGTTTTTGTGCAAATATTTGCCCATTTTGAAATTGATGCCTGCAACACATTTCAAAAAAGTTGGGACAGGGACAACAAAAGACTGGGAAAGTTGATGAATGCTCAAAAAACACCTGTTTGGAACATTCCACAGGTGAACAGGTTAATTGTAAACAAGTGAGTGTCATGACTTGGTATAAAAGGAGCATCCCTAAAAGGCTCAGCCATTTACAAGCAAAGATGGGGCGAGGATCACCACTTTGTGAACAACTGCGTGAAAAAAATAGCCCAACAGTTTAAGAACAATGTTTCTCAACGTTCAATTGCAAGGAATTTAGGGATTCCATCATCTACAGTCCATAATATAATCAGAAGATTCAGAGAATCGGGAGAACTTTCTACACAAAAGCAGCAAGGCCAAAAACCAACACTGAATGCCCGTGACCTTCGATCCCTCAGGTAGCCCTGCATTAAAAACCGACATTGTGTAAAGGATCTTACCGTTCAAAAGCCAGCATCTGTGATGGTATGGGGGTGTGTTAGTGCCCATGGCATGGGCAACTTACACATCTGTGATGGCGCCATCAATGCTGAAATGTACATCCAGGTTTTGGAGCAACACATACTGCCATCCAAGCAACGTCTTTTTCAGGGACGTCCCTGCTTATTTCAGCAATACAATGCCAAGCCACATTCTGCACGTGTTACAACAGCGTGGCTTCATAGTAAAAGAGTGCAGGTACTAGACTGGCCTGCCTGCAGTCCAGACCTGTCGCCCCATTGAAAATGTGTGGTGCATTATGAAGCACAAAATACAACAATGGAGACCCCGGACTGTTGAACAACTGAAGTTGTACATCAATCAAGAATGGGAAAGAATTCTACCTACAAAGCTTCAACAATTAGTGTCCTCAGTGTTGAGTGTTGTTAGAAAGAAAGGTGATGTAACACAGTGGTAAACATACCACTGTCCCAGCTTTTTTGAAACGTGTTGCAGGTTTCATTGGAATTGGGGTTGTACTTAATTGCCCCTTGTGGGATTAATCAAGTTGTTTGATTGATTGAGCAGCTGCCATCGCGCAATGTGCTAAAAAACAGCCTCAAAATGGCATTAACAGTGGCTGTGTTAGCGTCAGAGGACCTTGCAAATGATGCAATCTGACGTGAACGTGTACTCAGGGAATGAGAGGATTTACTTGCAAATGACAATAATTGGCTCATAAACCGATTTTGATTATCAAGGCCAACATTACTGGAGTTGTGCGCAGAACTGCGGCCGTCCCAGAGTGCAGTACGGCGATAAGCCAGGAGTTGTCTGTGCCCACACAGGTGCTGACCATGCTGTGCTTCCTGGAAACAGGGGCATTTCAGCATGAGCTGGCCAATCGGTCAGGAGTGTGTCCGTCAACCATGAGCTGAACCATGTCAGCTGTGTGGAACGTAATCATCCAAAAGTCATCCAGATACATCTTATTACAATATTAAAGCGCCATTTGCAGCGAGAGCCGGTTTCCATGTAACTGAAGCTAGTGACCGCACACATGTTCACATCCTATGTGATGCGCAAATGCAGCCAGCCAGGACTTTTGCGTGATGCACTGCACATTTCCAGGCTCATTTAACTTTGATAAATCTGAACGCTGGCGCTGAGACAGACGTATGCCAGGTTTTTGTGCGTAAGCACGCTTTGTACATGAGGCCCCAGGTCTATTTTGGCCCTGCCTATCTGGCGGCACAGCGACTGTTGTCTCTTGCTGTGCAAAATGACCACGTTGATTAAAAATGAATGCTAAGTTGTCCATATGCCCTTGTTGCTCGTAGATAATTTGACTGTAGGGTAATTAATGCTGTCTCACTGCTTAGTTACTGCCAATCTGCTCACAGACAAAACCAAAGCTTGGTACCACTGCAGTTATGACAAGTAATGTTATCCTGAGTGACGACTTTACAGGGTTGGTTGATTTGAACAACTGTATAAAGCTAAATCTCCTACCATGATGTTTTGGCTGATCCTCAAACCAGACAAATATAAACCATGAGATTATATAATGGGTGAAACAGCTGGAGGCAGGAAAAGCTGCAGGGATCCCTGGTCCTCATCTGGGGTTAATGTTGCCCAACGTTCAGCAGTGTGCTTCAGGGTTCTAGAATCTTGCTCAGTACCAATCAGGTATTAACCTAACAAACCTTCAGTGAGGAGACACCCACTTTACTGAGTGACATACAGTTACCCCTAATGGCAGACAGCTCAAATGCTTGCTGAGGCATCAATAATGTAAGCAGTAAAGATATATATAAAAAAAAAAAAAAAAAAAAAACAATCTCAAAAAGGCCAAAAAAAGGACACATTTCGTAATGATTTAAAGATGACACTTTGCATTGCTGCATTTATGACACCACAGAACCGCCCTGGATACTGGACAGTAACCACGCAGGCAGACAACCGGTTCATCCCCTCTTCTCAAAAGTAACCATCTATCTGCTGCAGCTGAGTAGTATCTTGGTCTTCTCTAGCCACTGAGGTCCTCAACACTAAGGCACCTGCACACTGGATCAAGCCCAGAGAAACATCCCACACTACATGCAGTAGTAGTCTGATTTATTTTCTGTGTTCCACACATTTCTTTACAAATTTCAAACTCAGATACCAATACTAATATTCATGTACCTGTTAAGTTCACGAATGGCCCGTAATCTGCGGATGTAGCGCCTGCAGCCTGGCAGGATAGACAAATGGTGGGTGTGCAGTGTCAAGAAGAAACATTCTGTGGGGAACTTGGGTTCTGAGAACTTGGTGGGGTCTTCATCTGTCCGGGTAAATAAAAACAAAAATCCAAATTTTTAACAGAGAAATAAATTAACCCATCAACCAGAGAAGTCTGTGAGCATCTTTACAGCGAAGAATCACTGTAATACTAAAATAAACTTGGGATATTAAATGGTGCCATTCAAGGTCATGTGCCTATCAATCAAATATATATATATACATACACACACACAGACACATATATATATGCCAAGAGGCATGTGTTCAAGCAAAATAGTCCCTTTACTTGGAAGAAACAGATTAATGCTGCGTTTACACATAACAACGGCACGTCACAAATGCCACGAAGTATACATTCTTGGCCACTGATCACGAATGTGATGATTTGAGGCAGAGACATCAAGTATCCTCAGGAACTGTTGCAACCATTTACCACACGTTACGATTAATGCCACGTGTTGCTGGAGAATTATCAGGAACCATTACACACGGTCAAGAATAATGTTCCGCGTTGTTGTGCGCTATCGCACGTAACAGCGCATCGTTAAGTTCTGTCATGTTGTAAATGAGGTGAATTGTCTCCACGCATGCACACACACACATATTCATCCAACCGTCAGTTGCTGAACAATTCAGATTGCTCCAGTTTGTTCCTCAAAATCTACACCAGAAGAACTGTGATTGCATGCTTAGTTGGGCTCTGTGCCATGGAGTGGCACAGAGAGGAGGAGGAGACGGAGAGCCAGATGTGTGGCTCCATGCGGCTCTGGTCTTGCTCGTTTTCCCAA
Organism: Thalassophryne amazonica; assembly: GCF_902500255.1. Lineage (NCBI taxonomy): Eukaryota > Metazoa > Chordata > Actinopteri > Batrachoidiformes > Batrachoididae > Thalassophryne > Thalassophryne amazonica. The sequence continues at coordinate 119,863,749 of NC_047108.1, forward strand.
ACATCGGGCACATGCAGCAGGTGGAACACCTGCAAGAATGTGCTGAGGAGCACTGGAACAAAACTTTTAGCCGCATTGGCATCACTGTACTCCTTCAACATACTGCAGCAATGAAACTGAATGCAGTGCAGGGTTCAGAGAAGAATGCTGTCATGCTCTAATAAGGATCACCACTAATCAAGAGGGATCAACACGCTCAGTTGTGACCTCCACGACATGAGGCGAAATGAGGGTGGTGCGTGACATTCGTGGAAGATTTTTTTGACAGCCAAAAACATGCTCCACGAAAATCACGACTATCATGCACCAACACACACTACTGACAAACCTATTCAGATGCGTTAAGTCACGTTAAAAATGCCAGGAATGTGCCAAGAATGACACAAATATGACGTGTAATGCATCTTGCCTATGTGTAAACGCACCTTTCAATTTCCTAAAATGGCAGCGATAAGTGTCCACCAACCAGCACTAGTTTACTCGATTTTTACTCAAAGGTAAAGACAAAATGATGGCTGAAACTATAAATTCATGTCATATTGTATCAGCTTACGCAGTTCTGTCAGCCAGCTTTTGAGCTCCTCCATTGTGGCCTTCAGGCGCGTCTCCTCTAAGCTGACAGCAAGACGACAGCGTGGGTGAAAAATGTAGTATGGGTCTACAGTCTCCAGCTTGATCTTCATGCTCAGCTGTTGCAGCACCCAGAGAAAGTTGAGCATGAAGCCATCTGTCGACACCAGCTTGTCATCAGTCTGAGGAGTTGGGGGAAGACAAATTCAAAAAAGCTGTAATGTCATGTTCAAAACCCAAGACTATTTGTCTTCACTGGTCTATCTGGTCCCTATTAATCAAGTAATGAATACCACAAAATAGAAAATAATATTTTAAATCTTGAATTCACAAAATGCAAAGACTGAAACAGCTGGAATTTATATAAAATGATATTTTCTTGAAAGTACAGGTCATGACTTTGTACTCACTTGCATCTGGGCTTTCTTCACATTGTAGTTGACTAGAGCTGCCATGTAATTAAGAGCCAACTCACGTGTTTCTCCATTTAGTAAGATGTTATGAAGAATTTTGAAAAGGTCACCCTGAAAAACAAAATAACTTCAGCATGTTATTCCATTTTGCCCTGCGACACACTGGTGCCCTGTGACTGCTGGGATAGGCTCCAGCCCCAGTGACCCTTAACTGGAGTAAGCGGCTGAAGATGAGTGAGTGAGTGTTATTCCATTTTGATACCAAAAAAAAGAAGAAAAAATGGACACTCACTCTGGCTGACTCCAGGTAGTGCTGCAAAGATTGGCTCACCACTCGTGTGTTTTCCGTAGTGATAGCTGGACCAGAAAAATATTTGTCTCCCACTCTGGACTGGCCGGGGACATGGGGGCAACAAACAAACAAAACACCAACTTAAAACAGTTGAATTTGTTTACAATAAAAGTGGTTTTAATTTCGTTTTTGCAGTCAGATGCTATGATTGTAATAATTTTTCCTTCTTTTCGCAGACATTTTGCACATTAAAAGCTGTCGTGGGACCTTAACAGCCTGGTCACATGGCACTTAACGAAGGGCAACGAAGCCCTAATGAAACAAGAAATCTGGACTTTTGTTGACATTGTTTAACCTTGGCGCAGCGTCGTTCCTGCAGCTGGCGCTTTGTCAGGATTTTTAAACTGTTGAAAAATTTTAACGAATCCCACTGAAAACCTCAGTTCTTCTGTATTTCATTTTGCTGTCGTTCTTGCCTTTTTTTTATCATTTGCCTTGTTTTTGTAACGTTAGCGTTTAGTTTGACTTCGTTCAACCAGCTGAATGTTTTCACACGGTGCAGAAGCCGGTGCTGCCGCTGCTACGTTCATGTACCATCGGAAATTACAGGGCAAACTCAGCCTGTCTGCTTGGATTTTTTTTAATCTGGGTCGGGGGTCAGCTTCACTGAGCTCAGGCACCTTATATAGGTCAGAATTAATCTTTTGTGTGGATACTATTAATTATTTTGCCACAAGCAACTGCTGTATTTGAAAAGACAAAAAAAGTTGTGTAATTTCCGACGGTACTTGAACGCAGCAGCGATCGCCTCCTGTGTGCACTTTATTTTTTATTAAATATAATAATATGAGTGTAGGAATGACAATCCAGTCCTTGTGTACATGTGGCAACAGGTAGATGATTATGTAAGAGCTGTTCTGGAAGGCAGAATTCATTTGGATCAGCTGGTGGAAATAACTGCGAACACGTACTGATGAATTTACTGCTCTGATATATTCAATCATCTTTACACTTACATTTATTCCCCCATTTGACAGTTTTCTGTTATAAATCAATATATATGGCTTAGTAATGTAATACAGTGATGCAGAAGTCACCACGGCACACCAGCTTTTTCTTGTTTGTTTTTTCCAGATTGGAGCAAGACGAGCGTGCAGCGTGTCGTCAGACAGGGAGTTGGAGTTGTATGCGTGTTGGCGACCCTCCTGTCCTGTGCACCAACAGCAATTCTTCTATATTCGTCCGTGAACTGTTCTGTGAATTGTTTCTGTAATTTATGTTTGTAGCATGGCCCAAGCAGAGGGTCACCCCTTTGAGTCTGGTCTGCTTGAGGTTTCTTCCTCAGAGGGAGTTTTTTCTTACCACTGTTGCTCTGGGGGGTTGGTAAGGTTAGACCTTACCTGTGTGAAGCGCCTTGAGGCAACTCTGTTATTTGGCGCTATATAAAGGAAAATAAATTGAAATTGAAATTAGTTTTGTTCTTTCGTCCCTTTTGCACTCTTGATTCGCAGGCTATTCGGTGATGGGAAAAGTCAAAACCTCATTTGTCAACCCTTTCTCGATGAACTGTGACTTTGTGGTTTTTTCCCCTTCACTCAGGAATCGTTGCTCTGTAATTAGGCCATTAGATATGATAAAACAAAAGAAAATACTCAAGACGTCGTAACTAATTCATGATGGTGTTACATTTTTAACTGATAAAACTCACATCATCCTCAGAGAAAACAGAGAGGCTGAAGAAATCTCCCAAGTATGAAAGTCTCTGGATCTCTCTACCAGACCCAGGGCTCAGAGGTTTGGGACACCAAAGGGGAAGCGACGTTACCTGTACCATGAATGTAGATGAATAATCAACACATGACACGTGTCCTTCGGAATATTTTCAGTTTTGTGTCAAGTGGTGGCAACAACCATCATGATCAAAAGGTTAAAATGATCTCAAAGCCAGTGTGTCCAACAGCAACGTGCTAAGAAAAAAATAACTAAAAATACAGTCACATCTTATTCAACTCTCAGTTATCAGGGGAAAAATAATTAGTCATACTTTGAGTAAATATTTTCTTTTCTCCACTGCTACTGAAACATACATAATGTACATTTTCAAATCTTTTAACAGTTTAACTAGTAAATAAAGTCAGACATGGATGAAATGTTACATGAACAGAAATTGTTGGTGTATGCACTGATGTGGCATAAGAATATATGTCCTAAATAATGCGAGAGAATGACGTGAATGTAGTACACTCACCAAATTGCAAACTGGGTGAGTTTTTCCAAACTTGATTTCACAGAGCTCAGCTAATGCCTGTTAAAAATAAATAAATAGAAATATTCTCTACATTGTTTTATTGATGACCATCTAACAACATATACTGTATTTCCATGCTGAACATTAACATAATTAGAACATTTTTATATGCCGAATTACAACCACAGATATCATTTGCAAGCAGATTTCATACAGTTTCATCTGTTACCTCAATACAAAAAATCCACATTTTAAGATTTTGGGCGATTCTATGGTAACGGAATTACAATCTGAGCACTTTTTTTAATGGGGAGCTAAAATATGGCCAGATTTTCCTGTCGTCATAATTCCGTTACCATAGACTCACCCTTTTATCATTAGTGCAGTCGTGAACACTGACAGGACAGAGGGCGCTTTACTCCATTTCATATAACTGCAAACTAGATATACCATTCACCACACAAAACGGGTAACTAGAAGCCATGACCTTGTGATTTTTTAAGTGATGAAAATTAATTAATAGATCTTGGAAAATAATTTTTAGTGGCCAGGAAACCTACATCAAAATGTCTGCATTTACTGCATATTTAAGGAAACCGTGTTTCCACGCAGTCAAAACATTATATCAGGAGCAGATCATAGACTGAGCAACTGCCAAATGACAGTCTCTTAAGCTTTACAGATTCTTATTTCTAGTTTGTTCCAAACTGAACATCATCTCCTTACCATGAGGGGAAATTTAAAGTTGTCACTGTCAAATGAACATTCTTTCATTGCCAGAGCCAATCCATGGAGGATGGGAATGAAGATCTGAAACATAAAAGTGTGAGGGTAAAAAACATTATTTCTGTATGATTTTAGAATGTCACTTCCACTGCCTAGCAAAATAACCTTTTTTCCCCCCTGACAGATTAGTTTGTTTGCATTAATTGTCTTGCTTGTCTCATTCAGCTCAAATCAAAACAACTTTGAAACAAGTCCAATTGAGACTTATTCTTCAATACTTTGTCTGGTATTATGCAGTCGTCAGGGTAAAAACACCTGAGGCTCATCGCCTGTGTTGCGTTGTGTGTGTATTCATGCATGCATGGAGGAGCTCAGTGAAGAATGTTGCTGTGAAACTCTGACACAGAGAGGAGATGAGATGACAGAAGTAGCAGCAGCGTGGCACAAAATAAGTTTCGGCATATTTTTTCCTTTTTATCCCATTTAAATGCTGCACCCAAGTTTCATAATGTTTATGAAAGCCCTGTGGATTATTCAGGCATCACGCAGCAGAAACAGTAGTGGTATTCCTATAAAAACAAACACCAGTGTCAACACAACAGGCAATCAAGCTCGATATAAATCAGAGACCATGTCCGTATATTATATTATCAGTATTATGGTGACAGGCATCATCTCAACAGGTACTATCTATATTTGCACTGCAGATATAAAATGATGGCATTAGAGCGTCAACAATTATCAATTACTCAATCATTAAATTAATCACCAATTGTTTTGATATTTGATTTCATCGTTTTTGACTAATGTTTAAATGTCCACATCTGATTTCAGCTTCTTAAATGGGAATATTTTCTGGTTTTGTTACTCATCTCAAACAGTAACCTGAATGTTTTTGGGTTGTGGACAAAACAAGACATCTGAGGATGTCATCGTGTGCACTGGAAAACATTGATCGACACTGTTCCCATTTTCTGACATTTTATGTACAAAACAACTAACTGATTAATAGACTGGTTAGTCAATATGAAAATAAGACTTAGTTGCAGCCCTAGATAGTGTACCACCTCATGAATCTTAGTGGAACTAGATTTGTTAATGGATGAATGTGTTTCACACCTGTCTGAATACATCTTCCTCCTGGTGAGTAATGCGCACCAGTTCCTGAATAAATCCATAGGGAAGGTTCCGACATAGCATATACGGTACCAGCAGCGATGGCTGAAAAGGGCTCCTACATGCAGTAAAGAGAAGAAGAAAAAAACTGTAGTATACCAAAAAATATATATAAATCATGTCTATGGAGACACAGAAGTTACTATGTAAACAGAAAAGGAACAGAATATACACAAATGATACAAAAAAAAAAATTAAAAAGAAACAACTCCAAGACTTTCAATGTTGGTGTCTGACTGGCGTCTTTACCGAGGCTGGGTCAGTGCACCTTGCAGAACCAGGGCAACATGGGAAATACACTGAGAGCGAATGTTGCTGAGAAGCTGGCTGACATTGGGTTGGCTGCACATCTGTAAGAGAACAAATAAATAATTAAAAATAAGTGATATTTCACCTAACGGCTGACAGAGAAAGTTGAATTTCAAAGTTTACTGAGGGCCAAAACCTGCTCTCACTTGCAGACCATCTGTCACACAGCAAGACTCTTAGAAACAGACTGGACTGTTCTCAGGACATGTCACATCATTAGCGCACCGATTATTCACACAATTTTATCTTTACATTTCTGAACCTGAATACATTTCCTAAAAAGAAGAAGCATAAATCATCTGATACAAGACTGATTAAAAAAAATGGTTTAGCTACCTTGGGAGCTTTCCTCTCCTCTATGCCAACACTGTCAAAACGCTCAATGAGGTAGTTCAGCATCTCTGTCTCTTTGCATGCTTCAATGGTAAAACGGTCACTGGCTGAATCACAGGACAACCCCCCCTCCGCTTGCACCGAGACTACACAATGTGAAACAAAGTACACAGACAGACTTAATAGTGTGCATACAAATCTGTGCACGTTAATTTACCAAACCTTCCCAGGGACCTGAAAGAAACACAGTGCAGGTAATTAGTGATCGCAGTGCAGCATCTCAGCGCTGGCTCCCAAAACGCAAAAGAAGAAGAAAAAAAAAAGATAAATTATCTGCAGCAGAACTTTGAAGCACATCTCCTATTCACATGTGATGACATTTCTGTTAGCTGCCAGCTGCAGCAGAAAGACTGAGGCCAAGTGCATCAAACCCAAGGTCATAATGACATTAGTTCTGTTATTTACCCTGGATGTGCAAGCAATGCAGGAAAAATCATATCTGCAATGAGTTACAGCTTCTAACAAAGCCAACAGCAAAAATCCACAAAACTGACTGCATGGTTACATCCAACTTACATTTCCTTGTAAGAAAAAAAAGCCCTTATCATCTTGACAATACCAACAAAACATCCTGTAATTTTAGCATCACTTACTGAGAAAAAAAACATCAAGTTCAGGTCCACTACTAAAGCCATATGCGGTATCACTGCGGTATTGTATCACTTTCTGTTCCGGACCACAGAGGTGTTTTGCTGTATCTGTTAGCTGTTTAATCTGCGCAGTTAGATTGATCTAGTTAACTAGATAACGATTTGTTTCACAGTGTAATCTTCACGTGCCTTAACTAAAGCACTCCCTCTGCTGAATCACCTCTAAATTATTTACACATTATTCACTTTGTGTGTTTTTAGGAATCCGCTAGTTTAGCGCAGCTACTAGCTCTTAGCCGGTTTAGCATGGCGGCTTCTCCTGTCTCTCCCGAACTTTTCTGCTCTGGGTGTGAAATGTTTAGTTATTCCTCGGCCTCCTTTAGCAGTAATGGTACTTGTAATAAGTGTAGCTTATTCGTAGCTTTGGAGGCCAGGCTGGGCGAATTAGAGACTCGGCTCCGCACCGTGGAAAATTTTACAGCTAGCCAGGCCCCTGTAGTCGGTGCGGACCAAGGTAGCTTAGCCGCCGTTAGTTTCCCTCTGGCAGATCCCGAGCAGCCGGGAAAGCAGGCCGACTGGGTGACTGTGAGGAGGAAGCGTAGTTCTAAACAGAAGCCCCGTGTACACCGCCAACCCGTTCACATTTCTAACCGTTTTTCCCCACTCGACGACACACCTGCCGAGGATCAAACTCTGGTTATTGGCGACTCTGTTTTGAGAAATGTGAAGTTAGCGACACCAGCAACCATAGTCAATTGTCTTCCGGGGGCCAGAGCAGGCGACACTGAAGGAAATTTGAAACTGCTGGCTAAGGCTAAGCGTAAATTTGGTAAGATTGTAATTCACGTCGGCAGAAATGACACCCGGTTACACCAATCGGAGGTCACTAAAATTAACATTGAATCGGTGTGTAACTTTGCAAAAACAATGTCGGACTCTGTAGTTTTCTCTGGGCCCCTCCCCAATCGGACCGGGAGTGACATGTTTAGCCGCATGTTCTCCTTGAATTGCTGGCTGTCTGAGTGGTGTCCAAAAAATGAGGTGGGTTTCATAGATAATTGGCAAATTTTCTGGGGAAAACCTGGTCTTGTTAGGAGAGATGGCATCCATCCCACTTTGGATGGAGCAGCTCTCATTTCTAGAAATCTGGCCAATTTTCTTAAATCCTCCAAACCGTGACTATCCAGGGTTGGGACCAGGAAGCAGAGTTGTAGTCTTACACACCTCTCTGCAGCTTCTCTCACCCTGCTATCCCCTCATTACCCCATCCCCGTAGAGACGGTGCCTGCTCCCAGACCACCAATAACCAGCAAAAATCTATTTAAGCATAAAAATTAAAAAAGAAAAAATAATATAGCACCTTCAACTGGAAGTCCCAAAAACCAGTTTTATTTGTTATTATCTATCGTCCACCTGGTCGTTACTGTGAGTTTCTCTGTGAATTTTCAGACCTTTTGTCTGACTTAGTGCTTAGCTCAGATAAGATAATTACAGTGGGCGATTTTAACATCCACACAGATGCTGAGAATGACAGCCTCAACACTGCATTTAATCTATTATTAGACTCAATTGGCTTTGCTCAAAATGTAAATGAGTCCACCCACCACTTTAATCATATCTTAGATCTTGTTCTGACTTATGGTATGGAAATTGAAGACTTAACAGTATTCCCTGAAAACTCCCTTCTGTCTGATCATTTCTTAATAACATTTACATTTACTTTGATGGACTACCCAGCAGTGGGGAATAAGTTTCATTACACTAGAAGTATTTCAGAAAGCGCTGTAACTAGGTTTAAGGATATGATTCCTTCTTTATGTTCTCTAATGCCATATACCAACACAGGGCAGAGTAGCTACCTAAACTCTGTAAGTGAGATAGAGTATCTCGTCAATAGTTTACATCCTCATTGAAGACAACTTTGGATGCTGTAGCTCCTCTGAAAAAGAGAGCTTTAAATCAGAAGTGCCTGACTCCGTGGTATAACTCACAAACTCGCAGCTTAAAGCAGATAACCCGTAAGTTGGAGAGGAAATGGCGTTTCACTAATTTAGAAGATCTTCACTTAGCCTGGAAAAAGAGTCTGTTGCTCTATAAAAAGCCCTCCGTAAAGCTAGGACATCTTACTACTCATCACTAATTGAAGAAAATAACAACAACCCCAGGTTTCTTTTCAGCACTGTAGCCAGGCTGACAAAGAGTCAGAGCTCCATTGAGCCGAGTATTCCTTTAACTTTAACTAGTAATGACTTCATGACTTTCTTTGCTAATAAAATTTTAACTATTAGAGAAAAAAATACTCATAACCATCCCAAAGACGTATTGTTATCTTTGGCTGCTTTCAGTGATGCCGGTATTTGGTTAGACTCTTTCTCTCAGATTGTTCTGTCTGAGTTATTTTCATTAGTTACTTCATCCAAACCATCAACATGTCTATTAGACCCCATTCCTACCAGGCTGCTCAAGGAAGCCCTACCATTATTTAATGCTTCGATCTTAAATATGATCAATCTATCTTATTAGTTGGCTATGTACCACAGGCTTTTAAGGTGGCAGTAATTAAACCATTACTTAAAAAGCCATCACTTGACCCAGCTATCTTAGCTAATTATAGGCCAATCTCCAACCTTCCTTTCTCTCAAAAATTCTTGAAAGGGTAGTTGTAAAACAGCTAACTGATCATCTGCAGAGGAATGGTCTATTTGAAGAGTTTCAGTCAGGTTTTAGAATTCATCATAGTACAGAAACAGCATTAGTGAAGGTTACAAATGATCTTCTTATGGCCTCAGACAGTGGACTCATCTCTGTGCTTGTTCTGTTAGACCTCAGTGCTGCTTTTGATACTGTTGACCATAAATATTTATTACAGAGATTAGAGCATGCCATAGGTATTAAAGGCACTGCGCTGCGGTGGTTTGAATCATATTTATCTAATAGATTACAATTTGTTCATGTAATGGGGAATTCTTCTTCACAGACTAAGGTTAATTATGGAGTTCCACAAGGTTCTGTGCTAGGACCAATTTTAGTCACTTTATACATGCTTCCCTTAGGCAGTATTATTAGACGGCATTGCTTAAATTTTCATTGTTACGCAGATGATACCCAGCTTTATCTATCCATGAAGCCAGAGGACACACACCAATTAGCTAAACTGCAGGATTGTCTTACAGACATAAAGACATGGATGACCTCTAATTTCCTGCTTTTAAACTCAGATAAAACTGAAGTTATTGTACTTGGCCCCACAAATCTTAGAAACATGGTGTCTAACCAGATCCTTACTCTGGATGGCATTACCCTGAACTCTAGTAATACTGTGAGAAATCTTGGAGTCATTTTTGATCAGGATATGTCATTCAAAGCGCATATTAAATAAATATGTAGGACTGCTTTTTTGCATTTGCGCAATATCTCTAAAATTAGAAAGGTTTGTCTCAGAGTGATGCTGAAAAACTAATTCATGCATTTATTTCCTCTAGGCTGGACTATTGTAATTCATTATTATCAGGTTGTCCTAAAAGTTCCCTGAAAAGCCTTCAGTTAATTCAAAATGCTGCAGCTAGAGTACTAACGGGGACTAGAAGGAGAGAGCATATCTCACCCATATTGGCCTCTCGTCATTGGCTTCCTGTTAATTCTAGAATAGAATTTAAAATTCTTCTTCTTACTTATAAGGTTTGAATATCAGGTCCCATCTTATCTTAGGGACCTCTTAGTACCATATCACCCCAATAGAGCGCTTCGCTCTCAGACTGCAGGCTTACTTGTAGTTCCTAGGGTTTGTAAGAGTAGAATGGGAGGCAGAGCCTTCAGCTTTCAGGCTCCTCTCCTGTGGAACCAGCTCCCAATTCAGATCAGGGAGACAGACACTCTCTCTACTTTTAAGATTAGGCTTAAAACTTTCCTTTTTGCTAAAGCTTATAGTTAGGGCTGGATCAGGTGACCCTGAACCATCCCTTAGTTATGCTGCTATAGACGTAGACTGCTGGGGGGGTTCCCATGATGCACTGAGTGTTTCTTTCTCTTTTTGCTCTGTATGCACCACTCTGCATTTAATCATTAGTGACTGATCTCTGCTCCCCTCCACAGCATGTCTTTTTCCTGGTTCTCTCCCTCAGCCCCAACCAGTCCCAGCAGAAGACTGCCCCTCCCTGAGCCTGGTTCTGCTGGAGGTTTCTTCCTGTTAAAAGGGAGTTTTTCCTTCCCACTGTCGCCAAGTGCTTGCTCACAGGGGGTCGTTTTGACCGTTGGGGTTTTTACGTAATTATTGTATGGCCTTGCCTTACAATATAAAGCGCCTTGGGGCAACTGTTTGTTGTGATTTGGCGCTATATAAATAAAATTGATTGATTGATATGCAAAACAGTTTTGTGCAGGGTAAAATATTTGTTTTTGTAATGATAAAAATTCATTTAAAAATTTGAGCATAATGCCTTACTCTGATGCTTACGCAGAAGCTTGAATTTCAAAAAATTCAAGCATTTGCTTCTTTATCTGGATCTGACAAAAATGTAATTATATCTATTTTATGCCAAACCTGTGTTTTCACTGGTTAGACTGACGCATTATCACACACAGCTTTGGAGAATAAACAAAAGGAAACCCCTGTCTCCACCCTTTTTACATTCAACTACTTCCTTCCACTTAAATCCTTAGAAGATTGCCTTGCATCAGTGAGAAGCTGGATGTGTAGCAACTTCCTGCTTTTAAGCTCTGATAAGTCTGAAATGATGCTTCTTGGTCCAGTGAGACATCTGCATCAATTTGACCAGTTAACGCTTAGCCTAGGCTCGTGTGTCATACATCACACTGACAAAGTGAGGAACCTTGGGGTAATTTTTGATCCTCCGTCGTCCTTTGACCTCCACATTAGAGATATTATGAAGACTGCTTTCTTCCACCTGCGAAATATAGTGAAGATTCATCCCATCCTGTCTATGACTGATGCTGAGACCCTAATTCATGCATTTATCTCTTCTACATTGGGCTACTGCAATGTTCTATTTTCTGGTTTACCGCAGTGCAGCATTAGGGCTCTCCAATTGGTTCAAAATGCTGCTGCCAGACTTTTGACAGGAAGCAGAATGTTTGACCACATTACACCCTTTTTTGACATCCCCTTCACTGGCTTCCTGTCTCTGTGAGATCAGATTGCACCTGACCTAGCTGACCTAATTAAACTCTACATAGTGGCCCGGGCTCTGCTTTCTCAGAGTGCAGGACTACTTTGTGTCTCTAGGGTGAATAAGAAGTCTGTGGGTCACAGAGCTTTCTCTTATCATGTCTCTGTTCTGTGGAATGATCTCCCTGCATCAATAAAACAGTCAGATTCTGTAGAGACTAGGGATGGGTATCGAGAACTGGTTCCTTTCGGGTATCGTTAAGAAATGATTATGAATCATTTCATCATATCATGAATCATGATATGAAATGATATAGAAATGATTAACCTTTTGCTTAACGATCCCCTTATCGCTCCTTCAGAGTGGCCGTTGTTTTTGTGGGTGTTTGTCAGGAAAATGATAATTTCTCTACATTGATTAAAGACCCTGCAGCGGGTCTGTAACAAACTTTTCTGCAGCGCGGCTTTGCTTTGAACCTTGAACCAATCAAAGCAGCGATTCGCAGATCGAAATAGTGCTTCGATCTATTGCTTAGTTGATTCATTATTTTATTTCGCTTTATTTTCATTTTCCCCTGCTAAAACCCTAAAGAGCATATGTCTATGAGTAATATTTACCTTTTTAATGTTAAATGGACCTGTTATGGTCTTCTGAAACAGTTGATAGATGTATTTTATAACTTAAAAAAGGGATCGATGCTAACGCGTTAGCATGTCTATGGCATTTTTAATGTTAAAGTTAGCATTAAGCTATTGCAGCTGTCAGCACGTTTGGGTGCATTTGTTTTCTGTACAATAATTAATGGCTCAGGGTTTGTTGTCGTAAAAGAGTCATATGTATTACAAATTGTAACTTTTTAAAATTTATTTTTGTTTATATATTAATAATAATAGCAACAACAACAATAACAGTAATAATAACTAATAATGCTACAATACAATTTTAGAGAAAGAGACAAAAAGAACCTGATTAAAAACACAACAGAAAATATAAAACCAACTAACAATGAACATAAATAAATAAATAAATAAGTGTTTCCTGTGAACACCTAGTGACTCTTACACCTCCATTTCATCCCCGTTTTATTTAAGTTTAATAATTTGTTATGGTCAAACCATATTTTCAATTTGTTAATTTCTTCAGTGATTTCCTCCAGAACTATCTGCCAAACTAGAAAACTGCTGCATCCTAGTAAGAGCAGAATACTACTGGAATTAATATGAATAAAGAAGGCTGGAGGTTTTTTCTCACCACATGGATTCTGCTTACTGCAGTTTATTGTCTGGAATAGTCCCAGATTGCATTTCAGAGCTTCTAGAATTCAAACATTTTTTGTGCAGGTGGTGGTGGGGGGTAATTTTGGGTTACAGCTTTTTTTTGTTTTTCACCACTTTCATCCCTGAATATGTCAATTGTGAGTCACTTTTGTGAGGATTAAAGTCACTAACTGGGACTCCTGTCTTGTTGCGAGAAAGAAATGAGAATTGTCCTCCGTTCTGTTCACACAGGTCCAAATGCTGAGCAGCTCTCTGCCGAGTCAAGTTAGAATGATAGAGTCCAGCTGGAATTAATAACTTCAAAGTGGAACACCGTTTAAATCAACTGACACCTCTTTCCAAATGTTGTAACACAAACAAACTGCAATTGATCAAAACGTTTTTTCCTCCCAAAATGAGACGTCCTGCGCTGATGTGCAGCAGCCGGCTGAGCTCAGCTCAGAGGTACAGAGAGACATTCATGCCAAAATGTCTGAAAGGAAATGCTTTTGACAAAAACTACAGATTTTGTTTATTTATGTCCAGAGATCATGGATATAGTTACCAATTTCATATTTATTTACTTTAAGACTCAATAAAATACATAGAAAACCTGTAAAGCCTACTTTTAGTACAAAATTCACAAGAGGTATCAATAAGGAATCACATCGATAAGCTGAATCGATAATGGCATTGATAGATAAAATCTTATTAATACCCATCCCTAGTAGAGACTTTCAAGTCCAGACTTAAGACACACTTATTTTCCCTTTCGTATGGCTAGCATACTGGCATAGTATGGTACTATGCTTTTTACCCTTTTAAATTCATTTTATTAGGAAACGGAGCGTGCCGCGGCCTCAACTTGATCTAAATTATGGGTCTTTTAGTGAAGCTTAGGGCTAGTGGCACGGCGATCACCTTAGTATTTCCTGTTTTTCTTGTTGCTTAATGCTGACAAATTATACTGTATTTGTTGTCTTTCTGACACCTGATTCTGTTTTTTTCTCTCTGGTTGAGGTGCGGCTCCATCCAGAGATGGGTGCGGTGTCTGTTTCTGAAACCCTCCTGTCCTGCGCAACGGCAACATTTCCTGTATATTCGTTTTGTGAATTGTTTTTTTAAATTGTGTTGGTAGCATGGCCCAAGCAGAGGGTCACCCCTTTGAGTCTGGTCTGGTTGAGGTTTCTTCCTCAAACCATCAGAGGGAGTTTTTCCTTACCACTGTCACCTGTGTGCTTGCTCTGCAGGTTGGTAAGGTTAGACCTTACTTGTGTGACGTGCCTTGAGGCAACTGATTTGGCGCTATATAAATGAAAATAAATTGAAAACTGAAACCACATTAAATATTTTCAATTCTAAACCCCAAACTTTTCATTAGTTGTAATTTAAAACAGTTTGTAACATTATCCATAAATCTGCTTCAAAATGTCAGAGCTACACTCCAGACGCAACCCAAACAAAGCTGTTAGTTTTTGGTTTGCCACTGTACCTGGGGATTTCTGTGCTGTTAGTAACAAATGACCCCGAGCCCACTGTCACATGCAGTGGAGCTTTGCCAAGCCGACACACACACACACACAATACATACACCGTGCAGTGGTCTACCTGGACCCAAACTGAACCCGTGTTAAATCCTCCTCTTCCAAATCAGAATCTTCATCACTGATGTCCTGAGACATATCAGAGAGGGCAAAGAACAGGTACGACAAGGAGCTAACATGAAGAGGAAAGGAGACAAAGAGAAAATGATAGGTTGAAAACAAAAAAATAAGATAATAAAAAAGAAATAAATTAATTATGGAAGCAAAGGAACAAAAGGAAGGTGAAAAAACATGAACACTGATGTGAAATGAAAACTAGTTAGACAGCAGGACAGCAAGCAAATGAGCACAAAAGAACAGATGCAGGAGGGAAGAATTCTTGCATGAAGATGATGTGATGACGTTTTTTGTAAAATATTCATTAGTGCCATTTTGTCTGCAGCTTGAACAGTGTCAGAATGCTTTCTCTGCTGATAAATGAGCTTTGTACCACTGTAAATCATGTAGCTTTTCAGCAGCAAAGAAAAGATTTGAACTACCACTTCAGAATATATATATATCTACATTCTTTGAAAAACAAAATACATACATGCAAGAAAGTTATATTCTGCAGAAAAAAAAATACAGTAGTTTAGCTTTATTTATTTTTGGCTGAATCTCAAGTAATCATGATCTTGAAGATCATTTAGGATATCATCGTGGGGGGTGGGTCAATATATTTGTTGTTTATGATGTAATGACACTGCCCAGCAAACATAAAATCTTTGCAATATTAGTGTTAAAAATATCTGCGTTGCAAGCTAAAGCTCACTCAGTTCAAGCATTAAAGTATGCAAAGCTTAAAGTGACTGTATTAGCTGAAGGTAGACTGTAAGTAACTTACATAAGAGGCAACACAGTCATTTAGCTGAAAAGAATTTTGAGCTCACACCCACAATCTTGGTAGGTAGGACACCAATAACCAAAAGATTAGTATGTTTCCACCTGTGTGCACCACACAGACA
The DNA here is from genome assembly GCF_902500255.1 of Thalassophryne amazonica. Taxonomy (NCBI): domain Eukaryota; kingdom Metazoa; phylum Chordata; class Actinopteri; order Batrachoidiformes; family Batrachoididae; genus Thalassophryne; species Thalassophryne amazonica. The sequence goes on from NC_047108.1 coordinate 119,879,396, forward strand.
TAACAGCATACAGATGGATGATGAGATACCTAGATGGTGGGATCCAGGCACCCAAGGCGGCTTGACGGCCATTTGATGTGGGAGAAGGGGGCACCGAGGGAACAGGTGTGGAGGAAGCGGGATTGTGAGGTCTAGATGAGTTTAGGGAGAAGGACTGGGGACTGGGCAGTGGCAGAGTAACCGGGGTGTTGGGGGGAACACCGGGGCCTGCGGGGCTCAGAGATGCCCCAAACCAACTAAAACCTCTGTGACCTGGAGTAGATGATGAAGGAGGTCCCCAGGGAGAGTTGACAGAGTAAGGCCGATAGCGCTGTGAAATGGGCACTGGGGCAGACTGAGGGCTGACAGGGCGTCTTGGTGTAGCAATCATGGGTGAGCTGGGGGGCACAAGGAATTGCGGGGTAGAGGGAACAGATGGCAAAGGGGGTGTAGTGGCGGTTGGGAGAGATGATGAGGTCCCTATGGCTGTATCCAAAGTCATAGGTTGAGGAAAACTGCACTCACATAGACTGTGGACAACATTTTGAGATAATTGGCAAAAACATACACCAAAAATGTTAAATGGTTAGAAAAAAAAATAGCAACTGTCATTTACACTCATTAGATACACACACACACTTTAGAAAACGCCTGTGTCGATCAGCCAAAGTAGCTAACAAAGGTATTTGGGTGTAAGAGCTCAGAATACAATATCTAAGCACTTGCCTGGACATAGAGCTGGGTCCAAAAGACCCAGCATTTGGGGTCATGGGACTGCCACCTTGGCTGGACGGCTGCCCCAGCATCAGACGGTGGTCAGGGGATTTAGCTGCAGCAATTGGCAGAGAGGTGGCGGTCAAGCTGGCAAAAGGGTTGTGGACACGTGACTGGATCGACATCATTAAGACCTCCATCAAGATCTGGCCAATCAGGTCTTTGAAGTCAGAGTATACTACAAAGGAAAGAACAACAGTCTAGATGCCAAATATAAAGATATGTTTCCTGTAAATAATGTTGCTGATTTCAAGTGGAACGTCTTCTTATTCACTAAATTACCATCTTTAGGCCTTTGATGGAATTCTGCAACCATTGAAGGGAGAAAGACGACATCTCTGTCTTGTTGCTTCCACGATACGCGGAGGATCCTACAAATGAGCTGTAGAGCTTGTTCTTCAGAGACATCTGAGTTCGTAGAGAGCTCCTGAGTACAGAAATGTGAGGAAAAACAGCAATAATTTAATCACAAAGCAAATTAAAGAGAAAAGAATTTTAAAAATGGGTTTTAGAAAGTGAATGTGAAATGAAGTAGGATTATACTGACAGTCATTTTGTTTCTTATCTCATTGTAAATCTAAATGACAAAAGGTCATGAAGAGACAATTCTGGATGTAAAATTAAACACCTAAAAACAAAAGCAAAAGTAGAAACTATGGAAAGTCCCGTGGAACTACACAAAACCTGTCAGACTTGTTCTCAGCCACATCACATTAAGATGGGCAAGAATGAAATAAAGAGTGGCAAGTATAAAACTGATAAAAGAGATTTGTGCTGGTGAGTAACATTCACTGCTGTTGTTTACTTTATCAGTTAAGTTCCTCTTCTCTCTGCGATCACCATCCTCCACTTCCATGTTCTCTATACCTGAGTCTACATCCACCTGGGACATGCTGGACAAAAATAAATAAATAAATAAATAAATAAATGGTGCTCAGTATGTTGGTTGGTCACAAAAAAGAGTCAATTGAAAATGTCTCAATTGGCCAAGAACAAAACAACACGAGGCTATGACACAAAATGCTGAAAATTCTGACAGTTCTCATAAAACAGCATAACAAGTCATTTATGAAGTACATTAGATACAGCCTCAGACAGCTTCACTGCCCCCCAACCCCTACTCACCCAAGCATTCAGGTAACTAGTTCATAGTCCAGTCAGAATGGCCAAAAAGGTTGGGAAACATTAGTAAAAACCTGAAAATTGGTATATGCCCTCCCCTCTGTATCCTTGATAACATACAGAATGTCCCCGTGTATCCTCATTGAGCTTTCACCGTTACGACATCATATCTTATATTTACATGAGAAACAGCCTCATCCAGTAAATAACTTAGTACACAAGGGTATTTTTTTTTTTGTTTGTTTTTTATTAAATAGCCATACAATGCTTTGGAACATTGATGTAAATGTAAATAAACAAAAAGAGCATGAGATCACAATGTCATGACCTCATTTATGACATCATAATATGATATCTTGTAGAATTACCTCATAGTTGATAACTATAGCAATTTTCAGTGGAATGTTGAGGACGTTATACAATCCAGGATAGGTGTTCTATGCAGTTTTTCAAACTTGGGGACTTGGGTTCACAATATAGTATCACGAATCAGACTGTGCCTACATAAAAGGTTAATGAAGTCACATTCATCAAAATGATCCTCGTCAGTGATGTGGAAATCAAATGTTTAATTTTTGAGTACCAGTGAATCAGAATTGAACTCATCTTTGATCTCTTTTCCATCAAAGACCGGCTATTCATCCGTGTCTGACACACAAATGTCCAGTTTTTCAGAATTGCTGCAGCCATTTCCATGGCAATGGCCGCATAGAATTGTACAGAACAGACCTGACTTCTTGCAGCCACACGATCGCTCACAACCACTTTTGCAATTGCAGGAAATCGAAATCTACTTGATATCATAATATGTTTCCTTTTGAAGCAATCTTCTCTATCAAACGATGATATACACACCACTGCCAATAATTAAATAGATAAATGATGAACATGTGTGAAACACTATTTTCAACATCCATGGCATCATGACATCATGCCAGGAAAAGCTCAAGGAGGATACACAGGGACTTTTAGTATGTTGTTTACGATGGTTAAAGGATTGCATCCACCAATTTTCATACAAAAGATACATTTGTGGAGTTGCAAAAAACAAAAACAAAAAAGCCCTGCCATTTCATTTGTCTTCAAAGTCCTGAAGAAAGCATATTAATTAAAAAATATATAGCATACCTCTTTTCACATGAGGCAGTGTCAATGTCCATGCTTTGTGAACGTGACAAACTCTGAGACTGAGTCTCAAGGCTGTTGGAGGGAGAGCTGGAGAGGGAGCTCAGTCCCTCACTGCTCTGACTTCCATACGCAACCCCTACAACAGCAACACACACAAAATTCATCATTTCAATACTGTACCTGGAACGATACCTGCATTCATACCCTGGGTGGAACAGCACATTGTGTATTGTGATAATTCTATCTTAGGGCCTGCATCAAATTGTAACAGTTTTTTGTTTATAATGAGAATTGAGATACCATAAAAATTTAACTCCTGTATGGATGAAATTATTTCTTGCAGGAGAATGTAAATTACTTGTAAAATATACAAATAGGAAACAGGTAACAGGCTACAATTTATACTTCAGAATAATGTGTTTCTTTTAAATCTAAACATTCACATGGATTACTTTACGCACAATATGTGTGAACAGCGACGTTAATTATGTATCATGATATTTATCAAATCACAGTTGGTGTGTCATATGTACGTATATCATATATGTAGTTATCAGGGAGACAGTGTATTGTTTCACCCCTACTTTAACAATGATAACATTTTCTGTGAAAATGGTAGCATTTCATCTAAAAAACTAAAATAAAGAACCGGATGCAAAAATTCCACCTGTTTCCCTTCTATCGCCACACACAATGCTTCACTGCTTCACTTATCTAATCACACTGGACAGTGTTTAATAAACATCCTTTGTGACAATGGCTCAACCCCAACCATTCTCTCAATGAGGGATTTCTCCATTCTTTGTAATGAGTTCCTCTCAGAAACTTTCTGATTAGGGCACAAACATATTTTAATTCCACTAATTTTACCCCATAACACAATAGAAAACATATCATGTTAGCATATTTGTGTTCTCTGAGGGGCAGCTCTTTTTAAGTTATTCATACTTGTACAGCAACATGACATAACTGCAGAAAAAGTCAGTTTCATGTCAAATCTTTACAGTCAGCCCACCTCTGTGGTTGATTCAAATATTGCAAGTCTCCGCTGCCCAGATGGCTACAAATCAACACATTATGTGCTGTCACCAGTGTTGCAATGTAATGAAGTAGAACTGTACTTAAGTATAATTTTGACTTATAGGTATTTTACTTTGTTATTTACATTTCTGGAGACTTTCACTTTTACTCCACTACATTTCCTCAATAAAATGTATACTTTTACTCCAATACATCTCCCTTAAACATCTTTGTTAGTCATTACTACAATGTAAATGTAGAAGAAATTTGACTTGGCAATGCCTGTTTGCAAAGGTGAAAGTAAGCCGGAGCGCAGCTGTACACCAGGAAGAGATACAGTCCTCCACAGCCGGAGCGCAGCACCTTCCACCCCTACAGCATCAAGTGCCGTATTTGACACAAAAAATAAGTTTAAAAGACAAAAAATAAATAAATAAATAAATAAATAAAGGATGACAGGTTGAATATGCGCCCCCGCTGAAGAAGAGGAGTGAAAACCATGTGTGCTTTGGACTTGAGTTTCCACATCTAGGAGGGGTACCAAAATAACCAACCCGTACTGTACCACTTTTTCGGCACCCTTTGTCTGGGGTCCCAAAATTAATAACCGGTTACAAAAGGGAAGTGCTAACCCGCTGCTGTGAATTGAACAGCTAAAGCAAAAGCTGCAGTCCTAATGCGAACAGTTTGGAGCAGTGGTTTCCAAATTGTGGGGCGTGCACCAACTAGGGAGCATGACAGTTCTTCGGGGGGGTTGCAAAAACAACTGTAAACACTGTTAACCAACAAAAGAAGAAGGGGAAAAAAGGAAAAAAGAAATCACTTTTAGCTAACATGCCAGGAGCAAATTGGATACATTTTTTGTGCGCAAATTCCACTAGTTTCACTCCAGAAACCAAAAAAAGAAGAAAGTAGAGGACAATCTTCATTTGCTCCTCTCCACAGTGCATCCTGCATCAGCCGCCTGTGCGCGTCAAAGACTCAGACTCATTGCTCACACTAAACAAGAGGTGAGATGAGACTGAAATGAGATGAGAGACTAAATATGTATAAAAGTTGAATTAATATTATTTATTTTAAAATGTGTTAGTTATGCCAAAGACATTTTAAAACACACAGATGTTTAAATGTTTTTAAAAAAGGATGTTTAAAATATGACAAAAGGTAAAAAAAAAAAAAAAAAAAAAAAAAAAAAAAAAAAAAAGCACACTTTGAAAACCCCTGGTTTAGTCTTAACTGTTCACACTAAACTATGTGAATGGTTTTAATATTAGGAACAGTTTGTTTCTAATACTAAAACCATTCACACACTGAGTAAATATAAAGTCTTAATCTTACCTGTTTGTTTCAGTCAGATTCATCATCACAGCCTGATGAAAACTTATCCATATAAGTGTCCTTATTTTGGAAAACGGCCACTGGAAATACTTTAGTTCTTTGTCGTGGCTGAAGAAATGTAGTGTTTTTAAAGAAGTCCTACTGTGTTTGTCTGCTCCAGGTGCATTTCTCAGCCTGAATCAGAGGAAGCTGGCGCTTTGTGCCTCAACAAGAAAATTAACTTATTTCAACACCACGTATTTCCTGTTTAGGGGGAATTACTACAGGCAGATTCATGGTTGTGCGATGGGGTCTCCAGTATCCCCCATTGTGGCCAATCTGTACATGGAGTGAGTGGAGAAGACAGCCTTGATGTCTTTCACGGGCATCTCTCCCAGTCACTGGTTCAGATATGTTGATGACACATGGGTTAAAATCAAGCAACAGCAAGTTGAGGACTTTACAGAACACATCAACTCGGTGGACGCCAATATCAAGTTCACACGTGAGGATGCCAGAAACAACCATTTAGCCTTCTTGGACTGTGATGTTACGATTGGAGAGAACAGGCAGCTCCAGACAGGGGTTTACAGAAAACCAACACACACTGACCAATATCTGCTCTTTGGCTCAAACCACCCCCTTGAACACAAGCTCGGGGTGATCAGGACGCTTCAACACAGAGCCCTACAGGTGCCCACAACTGCAGAGGGAAGGGCTAAAGAACAACAACGTGTCCGGAAAGCCCTCACAGTATGTGGGTACCCACGATGGTCCCTGGACAAAGTGCAGAAGTCCCAGAGAACAAAGAGACCAGATAGACAGGAGATGGAGACAAGAAGAAGAGGAGTGTCTCTCCCTTATTTAGCAGGAGTAGGGGAAAAACTACAGAGGATCTTCAGACAGCACAAAATCCCACTTTACTTTAAACCAGTTAACACCTTGAGACAGAAATTAGTTCACCCTAAGGACATGATCCCTAGTTACAAACAGAGCAATTTAGTGTATTCTATCAGATGTCAGGAAAACTGTAACGAACACTGCATAGGTGAAACAAAGCAACCTTTACACAAAAGGCTATACCAGCACCGCAGAGAGGGCGCCAGAGGACCTCAGTCTGCGGTACATCTCCACCTTAAAGACACTAACCACACGTTTGAGGACAAGGAAGTTAAAATATTAGCCAGAGAGAAGAAATGGTCTGAGAGAGGGGTCAAAGAGGCATTCTTTGTGAAACGTTTGAAACCCAGCCTTAACTGGGGAGGGGGTCTGAGACACACTTTATCCCCTGTTTACAATGGGGTACTCAGGTCAAAGGAGTTTCAGTCTTTTGTTCATGGTAATGAGTCATTCAGGTCATCAAGGGAGCCATCAGAAAGGCATCCATCCCATCATTAGAGGGACAGCTGTCCTGTCATTAGGTGTGCTAACTAGAGCATAATAGTTGCTAATTAGAGCTATTGTTTAGTCACTAGCCTATAGCAGTCTGCCTCTCAGTAGGAGGCGTCTGGTTAGGTTTAAAATTCCAGCTTTTGTTGGCTTCTGTTTTATTCTTCTCTACAAGAGTCAGACAGAAGTCAGACTTCCAGAGCAAGAATTTTAGCTGAGGAAGCTTCTGCGATTTGAAGCGAAACGTCCTCGCGTCAAGCAACCCAGTCCAGTCGAAGATTCAAGCTTCTCTACTAACTTATTTTAAAAGTTGAATGCAACAGTGCTTCATAGTAGAGAAGCTTGAATCTTCAACTGAGAGCCTTCACAGTAACAGTGCTTCATTCATTCATTCACACCAGCGTTTACCACAGACAACAGTAGACTCTTCAGCATTCTGCACACAATGAACATAAATCCCATGATCCACTAAGACAAAAAAATGTAATTTCATTTCATTTTAAAAATACTAAATTACACTGTTTGGCCTCCATGTGGAGGGGGTGAGGCTGCGCCACAACATACATGCGCTCGATGATATGATGTCAACACATACATATTCCGCCTACCAAACTAAAGGGTGCTGCCCTCGGTGCAAACGCAAGGCAAGTCACTTAACCATTCCTACCTGTACCAACACGGACCGCTCGGTGTAAACGGGGCTGTCTGTCAGCATACACTGGCGAAATTGTCATGGTGTGACAGGTCAATGAGAGCGACCGCATTTATGCTCATCTATGAACAACTGCAGGAGACTGTTACTGCATCCATAAGTGACTCATCAGTGGATTTAATAGAGCAGATGTTTTTGTTGCCATCAAACAGAGTGCATGAAGAGCTCATGCTATTCAAAAACAATGATAAATAAAAAGCTCTACCTCAGATTACCAAGGTTATTTGTATTGCAAATCTCAGACAGAATGTCACAAGGCCATGAGTGGGATGATTGGTTTGAAAAAAGATTATGTAAGCGGTGAACAATAATAGTGCCATGATAACAACTGAAGGAGCCGACTATCTGCATGTGCTTTCACATCATAAATGCAAGAATTATCCAAGCATTCAACCTGCATACTATGCTATTTAAAACTCTCTAAATGCATCTGTAAATCTTTTTTAGTTCTTACCAGAGGTGCCCATAGGAGACGTGGCAGGGGTACCACTGTGTACATTAAGCCCCAATGAATGAGAGGCAGCTGGTGGCAGCGGCTGAGGGGCAGCACCTGAGGGTCTTGGAAGGGGTCCGGGTGGAGTTTCTCTCTGTGGGGATGTGAGGGGTGTACTGAGAGGGGTACTGGGTTGTGACGTTTGTCCCCCTGCCAGCCGTGCCAGTCGCCTTCTGCGAATCTTTGACAAACAACATATATTTTTAAAATGGATGAAAATGCTTTTGAATTACAAAGAGTGCAAAGTACATAAACAAAAAGATTATTTATTTGATCTCTAACTACTCCTTTCTATACGTTGAAATGTTGCAGAGTGAGACACTGAACACAAAACTGCTTCCAGTGTGTAGATATGATGTGTTGATTGTAAATTGCGATCTGTTCTCAGATGGAAAGAAAAGCGGTCCATTTAATAATGTTTGGGAGATTGGAACCTTTCTGATCATATGAGAGTTAAGAACCGGGATACACCCTGAACAGGTTTGCCAGTCCATTACAGGGTTATACGTAACTGTATACTTAAAACATTTGTCAAACAAATGTCAAAAATCCTACCCATTCAACATCCAAAAGGGAGGTGGTAAGCCTGAAAAATATTCATAACTTTTCGACTCATACTCTTCAACTGCAATACCAGTCTCTTGTGTTGATTGTTCAGTTGTGTGGTGGAATCTGTATGGAAGGCATGTTTTGTTTTTTCCTTACAGATAAATGCTGAAATTCATTTATACCATCATTTATTTGTCACTGAATACTAGACATTTCAAACTACAAATAGCAAACCTGGATGCCAGCAATCTCATGCCATTCAAATCTGTACCTTATAAGAACCAGTTTTGTCCAACCTCTAAGTGCTGGCTGTGAAAAACAATGATTATCAATATTTTTAGAACATGACTAATAAGGGTCACATGACAACTGTTTGATCGTATGTTTCAGTAATATAAACACACAACCTAAAATTTACTGACACCTGAATTTCCAAGAACTCTCAATGGCTTACTACTGAAATAAAACAAATACAAAATGGACATTGGATACAATTACTGACACCCTTGTGTAATATTCAGTTGGAGAATCTTTGGCAACAACGTGCCTGAAGCAACTGTATGTGGGTAGTTTGCACCTCCCTGCCACTGCTGTGCATTCTAACTCTTTTACAAGTCATTTTTGCAAAGGCAGAATTCAGCTCACTCCAAAGGTTTTCAATGGGATTTAGGTCAGGACTCATTGCTGACCAGTTTCACACATTCCATACTTTCCTTTTCAACCAGTCATTGATGCTGTTGGATGTGTGCTTTGGCTGGTTGCCCTGCTGAAAGACCCAAGAACTTCACCTCAAACCTAATACTGTGGGGACACTTTAGTTACTTGTCTTTGAAGAAAGCAATTTAATCCTGGAAAAACAGTGTGCGTATTTGTGTAAAGGTGACTGGCCATTATATCTGGACTTTGCAGGTTTACTTTGCTATAAATCAATCAGCTGTACATTATAAAGCATTGATTTAATCTCATCAGTGGAAAAACCCCCAGGAACAGAATAACACAGACCACTAAAGATACAGTTTCCATGCTTGCTAATAAAATGTTTGAGTATCTGGATGTTTTGCCTCATACTCCTGTAATATATAAGCCTAGCAATCCATTTAGTTTGGTTTTAGCATGACAAGAAATTAACTGTAATCAGCCATACATATATGCATATACACACACACACACACATATATATATATATATATATATATATATATATATATATATATATATATATATATATATAAAATGGATCTGATATTCTACATCTACATCATGTCACCTGGTAATAGCTACATTAAAAAGTTATTAAATTACACATACAAAGTACAAAAAAAGCTTCAGAAAATCAAAACGGAACAAATGTTCTGGAAGGAAATCACCCCGGACTCCCACCCATCTGGTTGCCTGTTGGCACATTACACCACTTCATTCTGCCCATGATATTTATTTATTATTAATCAATGATGATACAGCTGCACACAACTGGGATTTTTTTTTTTTTTTTTTGCTTTTGTTTTTCTTTGTTTGGTCTTGAGAGATTTCTTTAAGTTTTTGTGTGTGTGTGCCAAATAAAAATTAAAAATTATAATGATTTGAGTTATTTTATTTATTTAAATCAGCAAACTCATGCAAAATCAGAAAATAAATGAATGGATAAAATCAAACAAAAAAGGAAAATACACAAAATACTGAATATAGTGAAAAAACATGTAGCTGAGTGAAAAAGGTCAAGGCTGAAGCTATCTAGCTTTTAAATGCCCGACCTATTTATACCATGTCAATTTTAAAAACAAAAAAATTCTGTCAGACTATGAACAGTAATAAGAAAACAATCACAGTGAATCACAGGTACTGGTACACATCAGTTTCTTTTACCATTTTGAATACTTTATTGAACAATGTCACCACTTAAGATAGCTTTTTTGGTACAATCTTTTTAAAATGATTCATATTGATGCTCTGTTTGAGCTCCAGCTCCAAACTGTTCCACAAATCCACCCCACAGACTTTAAATTAATTGCCAATTATTTTCATACTTGGATAATCATTTGTTTTGTAATGGCAAAATGCTTTGATTTCAGCTTCTTGAATGTGAATATTTTTGTGGTTTCATTAGTAGTTTCTTTCCTCTGTGATAGTAACCTGAATATATCTGAGTTGTGGACATTGTGTTATTGTGTGCTTTGGGAAACACTGATAGCCATTTTTCACCATTTTCTGATATTTCATGGACCAATCAATTGATAAATCAAGAAAACAAAAGGTAAACAAAATCTGAAAATGCTCATTAGTTACAGCCCTGATACATCTCATATGTATACTATATTTACAAAAATGATGGTGGTATGGATTCAACTACACAAGAGTATAGTAATTCACTTGCATCTGTTATATCAAGACATGGACAGAAAGTCGAGTCGAAATTATAATAGCAAACATAAAAACTCACACTTTCTAATCTGTAACACACAAACACGGCTAAAACAGTGGTTGCATATCGTCACTTATTTCTAGCAAAGTGGTACAGTCACTTGCCCAGTTCCGAATCATTGCCAGTTCCGGATCACTGCTGTCGTTTTTGCGCCGCCGTTTCTCGTAATCAGCACGAATAAGCTAATACTTGGTACCAATGGAAAGACTGATGTTTTGTCTACAAACGAGCACAAGCTCGACCGGATCCAGCCATCCTTGTGATCAGCAGAGGAATCAAAACATCCCGGTGTCTGCGGTGTGCGCGCTTTTTCTGACTCACTCATTCCTGCAAGTTTTAAAGTAACGATCTCTAAAACGTAGCAAAGGTGAGTTAGCCATTCGGTGTTTTTGGTTCTAGAGTGGGAAAATACTTACTTACTTGGGTAAAAAATGTCAGTGTGTTATGTCTTGCTGTTTAATTGCTGTGCGCATTTATCTCCGACGCGAAAATTTGCCGGTTGCAGATCACTGAAGCTGCAGCCTCGTGTCAGTACTTGTGAGTCATGTGGACTTTGAGGGTCATCTCAAAGTCACGAATGGGCATGAATGTGGGGGCTTTTACTTTTTAATTCGGGGGAAATCTCACCTCCACATTTCATTTTTTGCTCGAAAAAACGTATAACGGCGCCTTTCGAAACTAAGTAAATTCTCATTTAAATAAGTAGAATTTCTATCATTTTGTGTTCAAAACACATTCTCGGGCACAGTGTGTATCATTCTGCATTAGAAGGGCTGCAGTCAGATGCCAGGAATGAACCCAACGTGACACAGAGTGTCATGATCCGGAACCGGCAAAAGTGATCCATTTCTGGCATATGTTTGCACAACACATAATGCGGCTTCACACTTTAAGTAGAAGCGCTACTCCACCCAGACTTTTTCAGCTAAATAACATCCAAATACCCAATACAACAATACACAATTAAAGGACATTCAGTTGCATTATGGCTCCGTATAGCAGGACTTTAAAAAAGGTGATAGGGAACAGGGCAACGTCTGTATTAAAAAACAAAAACTAAAGTCAAATAAATTAAGATATCTGAGCACTACTTCAGTGTCATAACGTCCCCTGGGGATGCAATTACTCTACGTAAATCCACTCCATATTTAAACGTGAGCTGACAGAATGTCAACTTTGTCATAGTAATGGTTTGTGCATCCACTGTCAAACCACAGTTGTTGCACAACAGTGGCCCAGTGTGTGATTTTTATGCTGAGTCGACTTCAGGCTAACAGCAAAACAACATCTGCAGAAAGGTTACCTAGCTAGACATGTCAAATCACTTACAAAATGCCCCTGAAAACTCCTAACACACTAAGCATATGGAGATAGTATTACTTTTATGGCCAAAGTTCTTTTCGGGAAATCGGTGTTCTTCACGGTTTAGGGTTAGCTTCATTAGCACTGTTAGCGTCGTGACACAAATCACACAACCTAACTTCTACTTGGGGTCGTTCTTTAAATTGTCTGTCTGTCATACAAATAACCACGGCAGGTGTTTGTTTAATTATAAGTTTAAAAGTGGATTCCTGTGTGTATGTATTCATCTTTTCCTTACACACTAAGCTAACCTCTGAACAAATACTAGCCAGCTAGCTGTTAAGTCTGAAGGAAAAGTGTGAAATGTGACCTTAGCAGCATAGAACTATGTTAAGCTTCGTCAGTCATTTTGAGATTTATATGTACACATATGTAACATTTTTCTCCCATTGCCACCTTACCTCATCTGCGCTCAACTCCTCCATCGCAGCTAACAGCTAGCTATTTCACTTTCAACTACCTTTAATGAGTGCAAGCCAGAGCCAGCTAGCTAGCCTCTACTAGAGCTAAATCTGCATAACTCGTTCCAACAAATATGTGTCAGTCTTGATTGTCTCCGGGATAAAGTGTGCGACACCAATGTGTCGAAGGTGGCAGAATAAGGTACCGCCGAAAAGTCTCGTTTGCTCGTTTTAAGTAAGTCTGCAACAAAAAGAAAAGTAGCTAGCTATTATTCGTCAAAATACAACAGCGGCCATTTTGGTTCTAAAGCATATCACGTGACGTACCGGGCCTGAGCTGAGCTGCTTCTGCTTCTTCTTCCTCTGTGAGCGTGGCAAACCTAGTGGTGGATTTGCGCCACCTATTGGATGGGAATGTATAGCTGCAGGCGAATAAGAACAACAGGATAAAACAAAACCATACTTATTTTGACACGTGGCCGATCAGGTAACCTCTCACTCAGTAAGTTACCGCTTTCTTCTAACAAAACCATGCTTTTAACCTGATCTTTTTGTAACCTATTTTTCCAGTCTTGCCTCTATAAGCTAATGTTTCCAGTTCTTATTTTGAAGGCTTAGCGGAAGTGCTGTATCAGTGTGGTGGGGTTTTTTGATGGTTGAGAGATAAGCAAAAAAAAAGCAGATTTTGTGAGAACTGGAGCTTCTGTATTTATTATTTTATAGTTCTCTATCAAATCAAATCAAATCAATTTTATTTATATAGCGCAGTTGCCCCAAGGCGCTTTATATTGTAAGGCAAAAGCCATACAATAATTACAGAAAAACCCCAACGGTCAAAACGACCCCCTATGAGCAAGCACTTGGCGACAGTGGGAAGGAAAAACTCCCTTTTAACAGGAAGAAACCTCCAGCAGAACCAGGCTCAGGGAGGGGCAGTCTTCTGCTGGGACTGGTTGGGGCTGAGGGAGAGAACCAGGAAAAAGACATGCTGTGGAAGAGAGCAGAGATCAATCACTAATGATTAAATGCAGAGTGGTGCATACAGAGCAAAAAGAGAAAGAAACACTCAATTGGGAGCTGGTTCCACAGGAGAGGAGCCTGAAAGCTGAAGGCTCTGCCTCCCATTCTACTCTTACAAACCCTAGGAACTACAAGTAAGCCTGCAGTCTGAGAGCGAAGCGCTCTATTGGGGTGATATCGTACTATGAGGTCCCTAAGATAAGATGGACCTGATTATTCAAAACCTTATAAGTAAGAAGAAGAATTTTAAATTCTATTCTAGAATTAACAGGAAGCCAATGAAGAGAGGCCAATATGGCTGAGATATGCTCTCTCCTTCTAGTCCCCGTCAGCACTCTAGCTGCAGCATTTTGAATTAACTGAAGGCTTTTCAGGGAACTTTTAGGACAACCTGATAATAATGAATTACAATAGTCCAGCCTAGAGGAAATAAATGCATGAATTAGTTTTTCAGCATTACTCTGAGACAAGACCTTTCTAATTTTAGAGATATTGCGCAAATGTAAAAAAGCAGTCCTACATATTTGCTTAATATGCGCATTGAAGGACATATCCTGATCAAAAATATAATAATATAGGTAATCTACTAATTACCTATCTACTAATAGGTATAATATAGGTAAATCTACTAATATAATATAGGTGATCTACTGAATCCCTCAACTATACTATTTTAATTCAGTGCATTCAGTTCTCTGCATGTGTACTCCCAGTACCGCAATAAAAACTCACAACTTCCATTTGCCTTCTCATTGCTTTGCGTTGTCATAGCGACCGGACTACAAACTGGGTGGCCATCTTGTCCTGATCTGTGCATGCACACCACAAAGTTAACGTGCATAAGCAAAGTTGGGTAGGATTACTTTGAAAGAATACATGTGGATTACATGTATGTATGTGCATACATTTGGATTACTTGTAATCTGATTACTTTTGGATTACATTTCAAAGTAATCCCACCCAACCTTGCACGTAAGTATGCATATGTGCGTGTTATTTTACACAAGTAAGGTCAAAACCTTACCTGCCCAATGAGCAAGCATGCTGGAGACAGCAATAAGGGACAAAAAAAAAAAACTCCCTCATGATTTTTTTGATTTTTGGAAGAAGCCTAAAGCAAACACAAATCAGTGGGATGCCCATCTGCTATGGCCAAATACAGTACAACATATACAACAGAATGGGAAAGTAAAACCAGAACAGATAGAATGTGTGGCTAGAGATGACACCACAATGTTTCATATGTGCTACAACTTTAATGACAGCAAATTTGCAACACCCATGTTGGTGAAATTTTATTGTACCTGTATTAAATGTCCACCATGTGAAGATATTGCTCCATTTCAAGAGCTGTGGGCCATGACAAATCTTTTGCTTATAGTAGTAGTAGATATGGGAAGATGTTTTAAACATAATATGAATCAATAACGGCATCATATTAAATGTAAAAAAAATGCATTTTATTATACAAAAACTTCATGTTTCAAACATACACCTTGCTTTCTGTTGGACAGTATGGATTGAAAATACATGTCTGCAAAAATTAATGACTTTCGTGTTGTTATTTTTACACGACATGATCCACTGTATAGTGGACCACACAAACAAAGAAAAAAAGTCCAGTTCGTAGGAAACAACCAGCCTGCGGAGACCAGTTTTACTGTTCAGCCTGATGAATGTAGCAGAAACAGAACTGTCTTTTTTTCCTGAGCACAAGCAGCACCAAACTACAGTCCAGTGTAGAACTGGATAAACCAGTGATGCCATCTAGTGGTAGAAGTCCACATCCTGAGAGGAAAGATGTTTTTCTTCCACCACTGAAGTCCCATTACAGTGTGATTTTGTTCTTCAGTTTCATCACAGAGTAACTTTTCTTCTGCAAACATCAGAACTTCACTCGTCGCCACTAACTCACATTCTTCTTGAAAACCTGTTTGCACACTTCTCCTTCACAGTACAGCTCCTTCAGACAACAAATCACAGCTTAAATCCCAAGAGTGCACATGCTGAAAAGTCAACCAGTGTCATGATTAATAAAAGTTCATGTTCTTTCCTACCAGGTGCAGTTTGTTGTCTTCAATCCAGTGAGTCCAGCCGCGGTTCTTCTTTTCGCCGATCTGTTCACACACAAGTTTATTCCCCTCCCATGTCACCAGTGACTAGACGAGGAAAGAAACATACAAATCAGACCGCAACGCACTTTTCCTTTATTGGATTAGTGCAAAATTCTACATTCAAAGCAGGTTTCAGGTCAGTCATCTTCACCTTCATATGTCTGTTGTCCAGACCTTGAGTGAACTCTTCAAACTCCTGACCCACTTTGAAGCCTAAGGTGTAGCTCCTGAAGGTGCTGGTGGTTTTTATGACGAAGTTATTGCCCTGCTGCTCAATCACCTTCTTATGCTTCAGCTTTAGTGCAATCTTTCTTATGCACGGGCTGATACCTGCGAGGACGGAGGAGCAGGTGTATTTTTACAAAACAGTGTGCAACACAAACACACAGGCGGTGCCATGCATGCCACAAACAGCAGCCTTACAAAAGAGCGCTTTGTTTTTTTTCTCCTCACTCATTGAATGCATGTGTTTATTTTTAGATGCAAGGCCAGTTCAGATGACAAAAGTGACATATGTCATAGTTTTGCAATGCTTGTAAAATGAAATGTTGCATTTACTTTATCTATTTGTTTCAACTGCTTCCACAAAACTTGATCGCTTAAATGGGAAACATAATGTGAAATTAATTGTAACAATTAGTTTTTCCCCACTTAAACAACCAAGTTTTGTAGAAGCAGATTACATAACTAGATTGAGTAAATATTAAAAATACACACACACACACACACACACACACACACACATCTTCAACCACTTACTCCAGTTAAGGGTCACGGCGGGCTACATAATATAATACAATACAATAATAAGTAAAATATTTAAAAAAAAAATGGAAGTGCTGAACTACATATTAAAATAAAATCTCACCAGTCACGACTGAACATTTGATCAAACTTTAGAAGCTTTTTTAAGTTCAGTGTCTCCCTGAGCTGTGACAGCTGTCTGATCATAGCAGGTCTTAAGAAAAGTTGTTTTTCTTACACCTGGAGAAGTTCTACCAGGTTATAAACATTTAAAAACAAGCTTGGCAAGGGGAAAATTTATTTCACAAAATCTTCAAAATGTTCTACTTTTAATTGTGTAGTGGTAGAATGTAATCATCTGCGTCTGTAAAATTTGTTGAAACAGTGAAGATACACAGTAGCTTGGAATGGAAAATTAATTTTAAAAATTTGCTTTATTATCCTGCTCGCCATTTACGCATTTTCCAAATTTCAACAATAGAAAATTAAGCAGCAAAACGCTGGACTTTCAATTAAAATTTGAAAACTGTATAAACTGCACTACTGGGCAAAAATTTAGACACACTTTCCCGTTCAATTGAATGGGAAAGTGTGTCTATATTAAAGTGGTCCAATCACAAAACCTTTTGGAACTCCTTTATTCTCTTTTTTAAATTTCACCACATTTAATGCAGTATTATGCAATACTGCATTTCCCAGTCTTGAAAAGGTCTCTTAAAGTCTATACCTTAAGAACTTACCGAGTGCAATCATGTAGCCTTCGAAGTTGACATTACTGACCATGTCCCAAGCACCACAGAGGCTGGCTGGCATTTTCGTAAATTTTTCTGAAAATTCTTATGCAGATGTGTAGGGGAGTAGAAGCACTTGCATTTCTGCAGGAGACGGGGAGAAAATACTGTTTTATGAGAAATCACCCAACCCATCCTTTGCTGAGCAACAATGAAGGAGGTGTTGCCATGAGTGCACGGGTATAGAGGGAACGTCAGACAGGCTAAACTGGTCCCTGAGTGCTTCAGTGAACAATACACACTTCAACACTGACATCGGGGTGAATGTGAGACATTATTGTAAAGAGCTTTGAGCATCTGATGCAGATGGAACAGCACTATATAAATGTAGTCCATTTACCATTTAGCACCCCCCCCCCCCACCCCCCCAATCATGTTATAAAACTTTAAAACAGTAAATCAAAGTATGTGCAATAAATCCTTATGGGCCATTCCATACCAAATGGGTCAAATTATAAAAAAAATTCCCCACATGACCCCTTCCAAAAAAAAAAAAAAAAAAAAAAAAAAAAGTACTTGTTCCCCTGCCAGAGAAATGGAAATACCCCAAGTTTTAATGAGCCAGCTCTAATACTTTAAGCACAGGAGCAGTTTCAATATCGCAGCATTTTTGTTATTATTTGAAAAAAGCACTTTCTGGCCAACTTTGGAGAGCAATATAGCCTAGCCAAATTAAGTGAAACCCTTCAAACTTACCATTTTAGGTAAAATCATACTGGAAAATCCATATCTGGCATCAAAACAATGATATCTGGCTTCAGTTTTATCCAAGTGTTCTTAAAAACTGCCAAAAATGGTATTTTTTCTAAACGAGGTCTGACTTTGAGCATGCACTGTGTCATAATAGATTAATGCCCACGCTTCTCCTTACAGGCATAGACTCTCATGAATCAGTTACAACACCAGAATGTTTCATTTTTCCATTTCAGCCAAAATTGTGCTTGTGAGGGAAAAATTGAAATCGTGCAATTTCGATTTTTTGCAAAAATACCCTCTAATTGACCACAAAAATCATCAGGTGAGCAATTGATTAAAAAATTGAAATTTCAACCATGCAATTATATGAATGTAAAGATGATATATCCTAATTTTCAAGTTTGGGCAAGAAATATTTCTATTGTAATTATTTTTTTTACAATAGGCAATATTGTGTGAAATCGCACATTGACTATATGGTGTTAAGTCTTAATCATCAATGGGCTAGAAATGTGAATATATAGTTATTACATAATAACTATAATAATTATACAATTATTTTAACTTGGTAAAAAACTGTATTGCTGATGGATGCAACAGCACAGGGTACCCAAATGAATGATAATTTTGACAATTTCCCAGAAAAAGGTCAGGCTATATTTAGAATTTCCCAGAAGGTGGGATTAACTGAACAACCTAATTTTAACCTGGTTTCCCAGAAATAGGTCAAAGAATTTCTGGGAATTCTGACCATTGCCTAATCATATTCTCATAAATCATGGAGGCAAAATGTGCTCTAGGGTTGACTTTGCAAGATGAATGTCATCAAAAGACATTGTGTAAGACAGTTGGCTTTCACAATTTTGTTGATTTGAGTGATGCTGGTACTCGCAAGTACAGTCTGAATGACAGTGATCAGAACAAAGTTGAGTCACTTCTCCCAGGGTTTTTGCACACATAACATGCATACTGATGACAAATATTATTACAGTAGCTGATTTAATATTAGCCTTTTTGCCTGTGCTGTGTCTGCAGAAAACACGTTTTCCTGTGCATAACCCAAGAACATAGTTTTAGGACATGATGGCTTTGTTTGGTATACATGGTATACCTAGATTAAGAGCACCTGGTTTTCAAATGTGTGCATTTTAAAGATTATGTAGGAAATATTACTTGTTCACTGTGTATTTAACTATTAAATAAATATAAGAAATGAATCATTCAGGTAAACCTTGAAAGTATTTTTAGATTACATGACATTATATATCATGTGTTGATGGATCTGTATTCATAAAAATTATGACTTTTCAGAAAAATTAAAAATATATAAATATTTCTTGCCCAAACTTGAAATTTAGTATATATAATCTTTACATCCATATAATTGCATGGTTGAAATTTCACATTTTTTATCAATTGCTCACCTGGTGATTTTTGTGGTCAATTATGGGGTATTTTTGCGAAAAATCGAAATTGCATAACTTCAATTTTTCTCTTGCAAGCAAAATTTAATCTGAAATGCAAAATTGAAACATTCTAGCACTGGAACTAGTTCATGAGCGTCTATGCCTGTAAAGAGAAGTGTGGGTATTTATCCATTTTGACACAGTGCATGCTCAAAGTAAGACCTCATTTAGAAAACATACCATTTTTGGAAGATTTAAGAACAGTTGGATAAAAAATGAAGCCAGATATCATTGTTTTGATGCCAGATATGGCTTTTCCAGTATGATTTTGCCTAGGATACTTAATTTGGCTAGGCTATATTGCTCTCCAAAGTTGGCCAGAAAGTGCTTTTTTCAAATACGAACAAAAATGCTGCGATTTTGAAACAGCTCCTGTGCCTAAAGTATTAGAGCTGGCTCATTAAAACTTGGGGTATTTCTATTGCTCTGGCTGGCGAATAAGTGCAGTGTTTTTCACTTGTTTTGGAGGGGGTCATATGGGGACCACCGGCTGACTTGGCATGGAGTGACCCTTTTAAGTTATTCAGTTCTCATCAACCCTAAAGGCTTACAGCTAAATGGTAAATGGACTGCATTTATATAGCACTTTTCCATCTGCATCAGACACTCACAGCATTTTACACTTATTCCTCACATTCATTATTCACCAGCTGTGTTTAAACCCTGGAAATCCACAGGCATTTTAGTGAGAAATTACATTAAAATTGCTAAATGTTAGCAGTAAAGCATAAGAATTGAAATTTTCTGGGCTGAAATAAAAATAAATAAGAATAAATCAAGACATTATTAATAAGTAATATTTTTCTTTATATGTGTGGGTAAAAATACGTGTCTGCAGTTTCTCAATTTGACTACGTAATCAAACATTTTTTAACCACAACATATCTGTTTGATAGTTTCTAATTTTACATGACTTTAAATCATTTTTGATGGGTTCGTTGTTCTGCATGATGGTTATGTTTTTGGTGGTCTGGTTTGGAATTCTGTGTTTCCATTGGAGGAACTGGGAATGGTGCAACATTTTCCCTGTTGAACCCCCTTCACACCTTCATATTGGAGTGGCGCAGAGTAGAGAAGGATTGTAAAACAGATCAAATCTAGGCTCGGGTTTCCAGTATGCCTTTTGGAGTTTAAGAAAATCCTCCTCACTTCATCATGAAGCTGCATAACCTCATTTTCATAATATATAAGTCGCACTTGTTAAAAAAGGCCTCTAGAAAAGAAAAAAAGATAAGATCAACTTTATCCCAAAGGAAATTATTTTGTCAGAGTACCGAAACGGTTAACAGTGAACAATGCTTTTTTTTTTTTTTTTTTTAACAATAAGTAAAACAAATTTATACAAAACGACTGGAAGAAATTTGCACAAGATGTTCAACAATATTGCACATAACTCTGAGTCACTAAATAACTGTTAATTATGTATTCATCCTGCAGAAGGGGGAGGAATTATACAGTCTGATTGCCAAAGGTAGGAAAGACCTCCTGTGGGGTTCTATGGTGCACCTCAGTGGTCTCAGTCTACTGTAGGTGCTCTGACAGGACGTCAGTGTGGCATGCAGGGGGTGGGAGGTGTTGTCCAGGATGCTGAGCAGTTTCCTCAACATCCTCCTCCCTGACACCTCCACTACAGACTCCAGCTCAAGCCACAGGACACAGCCAGCTCTCCTGATGAGCTTGTTGAGTCTAGTTATTTTGTTTTGTGTTTTCATTCCTGTGAAAGTCCTAGTGTACGTAAATTGTTATTATAATTATTATTATGAATAACAAAATGCATGATTTTTTTTAAAATATCTAAATATATAGACCTGAGTATAAGTTGCAGGTCCTCCCAAACAGAAAAAAACAGGACTTATACACCTAAAAATGCAGTAACTGCTGATGCAACAGACAGAATTTGCACTGTGTGCAGTTTCTCCAACCACAACCACAGAAACCTTTAACTCCTTCAGAGATGTCTTGGTGGCTTCCCTCACTAGTCTCCTTCTAGTGTTTTCACTCAAGTTTTGGTAACTGTCTCCTTGACAGATTTACAGTACAGTATCATACCATTTGTATTTCTTAACGATTGATGTAAAGTAGATGACGTCCAAAACATACTGACTTGGAAATTTTCATGAAGCCATCTCCTGACGTCTTGATAAAAATGACTGTAAAAGTAATGATTTAGTCCTTATATTTAGAGTAAATTTCCCCATTCCTTTTATTTATTTATTTTGCATGTCTGGAATGCAGGAGTGGATGTATATTAACAAATCAATTGAATTTGACCAAACAAAACAGGATAATCTTTTGGTTCATACCATCTACAATGAAATATAAGTCAATTAAGTAAATTAATCTTTTTTTTTTCTTCTTTGCATTTAACATATTGTCCCTACTTTTTCTGATTTGGGGTTCTTTAGTTTTCTGTACAGCACTTGAAATTTTTGACCTGAAAGAGTTATATAAAATAGATTTTCTTAGTTATTTTATTATTACCATTTATTTATTATTATTTTGTATTATTTATACCATTACAATCACTGTGGTATAAATAATGAATCACACCTAGTAGTTTTAACAGGGTGAAGTTAAGGCAAAATGGGAGCAAAGTCAAAAATGTTAAACTCAAGCTAGTTAAAAGTGTGTAGTAAACAGGTTTGAGCTGAAAGCACAGTAATGTGGTACACCTCCCTCTGCAATGATGAAATATAATGCAATACTAAAATACCCTAGGCCATATAAGAATACAAATAGGAAGGAGAATGTGACCTTTTGACCTCTTAAAATAGGTCAAGGTTAGCCATCTTTGATCTTGTGCAAGGTCTGTGTCCGAAGAATGTTCCCTGTGAATATGAAGACCCTGGCAGAAACAGGACTAATGCCGAGCACAGACAGACGGACAGATGCAAGGCTTCTGCAAAACCCGAAGGGCCATATTTTGGCCTCAGGTAAAAAAAAAAAAAGACATGGTCTTTGCCCCATGCGCATTATTACGGGAGAAAATAAGTGACCTTTTAAAAACGACTAAGCTTTTTGAATATGTTGTGACACAAATCAAAAATTAAGATCAACAACTCTGCATGTCACTGAAAAGAAAAGAAAGAGAGTCATGGGATTATTTTCCAGCCAAGAACGTGGAGGCCTCATTTCACACCTGACACACCTTCAGCAGAAATAAACCAGTTACTTCATAAACAGACACAGCCTTTATTCTTTGTACAATATAAACAAGTCTTAAACTTTACAGCCTTATTACTATTATTAAAAGGTGAAAATTCTAAATTTAGAGACAGAGTAATGTGATGACTGTAATCAGATACACACCAGCAGACTGCACCGTATCTGATCTTCAGTGACTAAACACAAACCTAACCTTTCGTTTTCAAATCTAAACACATCTCCCGAGGAAGAACACGGACAAATTCAGCTTCCAGTACAAATTAATGTGTGATGTTTACAACACAAACCATCTCCAGAAAAAGTCTGAGTAAATCAAGTAACGTGTTCACTGGCATTTATGTGTTTGTTCCGTGTATTTTTATTATTTTTTCAAATTCATTTAAGACATTCTGTATTGTCAATTAACAATTTGTTCATTTAATTATTTACACACACCTTGATCATCATCTTATTTTAGCATGCTAAATGTTTTTGAGAACCTCCACGTTTACACTTCAGCATATTGAAATGTCGACCCTTTAGGTGTGTTTTTTTTTTCTCAGGAATTTAGAGAAAAACAAACCAAAAAGAGCGCATATGCAGAATAAACATAGACGATTAAAGGTATCTTCAGCAGTGTATTGGTTTATCTAAACTTTTCATTTAGTGGACTAGCAGCTACTGAACCTAACTTTTAGATTAACTGTAACCACCACTGCACTGAGTGCTAATCGGAAGAGACATGACGTGGTTTAATTGTTATTTTTTTCCCATTTTGAGACACTGGAATGGGATATAAAAAAAAGTTTGATAAATTTCTAACATTGAACGTTGAAGATATGCGTGTGCAAACCCGCGGCTTGCACACTCAGCTTCCTCATACACCTCTGTGTGTCCTCAGCTTGAAGAAGCGTCAGTGCATCTCTTAAAGGGTGCCAACACAACCCCTACATTTTTCTGCTCACTCTCGGCAGTGTAGAGGCCACGCTCTCGAACGTAGTCAACCACTGCATCCGGCAGCAGGTACCTGACACTCTGACCTCTACGGAGCGCTTGCCGCACGTGTGTAGCTGAAATGTCATTTGTCACCCATTCGCGAACCACGTGGATGTTCTTGCGGTGCCTCCACAGAATGTCTGACTGGTTGATGATCTTGCTGGGATCGCTGCCACTGCGGGTGATACAGACCATACCGTAGTGGCCCACGATCTCAGCGATGTCCTCCTCCTTCCACAGATTAGGGACGGCAAAGGATTCCAAGACATCAGCACCGCACAGCAACATCAGCTGAGGATCATCTGACAGTCGAGAGAACGTTTGTTTGTGAAGGACATCAATGGTGACAGGCAGAATTAAAAAAATATCCATGGCGGTAAAGATTTAAACAAGGACACACACACGCACACGCACACACACACATACAGCCAGCCTTCTGATTTAAGTGACACACTTGTACATACAGTTAGGTCCACAAATATGTGGCCATTAAAATATTCATTTCAGACGTTTACTTTGATGTGTTGGAGATAAAAGAATTAAGTGCAGGCTGTCGGCTTTGAGGGCATTTACATCAGAATGGAACTCCCTCTGTGACAAGGAAGATTGTCTCTTGGTCGACTCCTGGACATCCAGGATCAATCTACAGACACCTGTGTGTAGGTTTGTTAAAGGCCCCTTCACACATAGTGCAACGTTTGGACAAATATGGAGAAACAGCGCAACAGCTCAAATTTGCGCACCACGGAACAGGTGTGTGGGCAGGTGTGCATGATCCCGGTGCGAGGTGCACCACATCGTGCCGCTGATGTGGAATAAATAAAAAAAAAATTAAAAAAAGGAAAAGAAAAACACATACCACCCATTGGACGTGAACCCACACCTTCCAAAAGCTCTGATTACCAGTCAGCAACTTTACCAACTGAGGTACAGAGATGTTCTTTGAAAGTTGTGGGAGTCTGCCTCATATCAGGAAGGACATGGAAGTATTACAAAAAAAGAATAAAATCACACACCATATAAAAACACTGCATTTATTAAGCGAGCAATACAAATATGTTCCGTCTGTTCCTCTGGTGATGACCCATGGTCACAGACATACAGTCATGAAATGACATGAACGAGAAGCAGCGTGCTCTGATGTCCACATCTACTGATCAGGTGCGTCCAGTCGGCCAAGCGTGTGTCCTGCCTGACACACGTCTTGTGGACGGTGCGGCGCAGCACAGACACTATATCATGTGGAACAGAGCTCACGTGGGTGACGTGACGGTCAGATCGCCCGCTGTGTATTCTGATCAGATGGTCTGTTTCAACCTGGGGGGCTGTCAGTGTCTGCTTGCTGCAGCTTGATGCCACCACGGTGATATATGTTTTTATTTATGTCCACGTAAGTACAGCAACCAGACACATGTACCTCACAGTGGACATGGTTAGTGGTTAGTCCATGTCTGTCCAAACACAGTAGGTGTTGTCGAGCTGGACTGTCCAGCTCCACAGATTCTCACAACTGCTTCTGTCGGAAGCCACGCCTCCTGTGAGTGGAGCGCGCACACCCACGTGTCAGTGTGTGTGTGTGTTTGCAAAGTCACACTCGTGGGGAACTTAGACAAATTTCACAGCAATACGACAGTGGTCGCCTGCAGTCTGCTGTCGTGTTAAGAGTGCAACTGGCCACACATTTTCTAAGTGCCATGTGAGTGGTGTTAGATGTTTGTGCTTGTCACCTGGAATTTGGCCGGCACCTGCTGTGAGAAGGTTCGATGGGTTTGCACAGCGCACACTCTGTCTTTCAGCCGCTGGTGTGCGCAAATAGTTGTAGCAACAGGTGTACGAGGCGTTAGAGGCAGGGATGAGTCCACACGTTTTGCATGAAATTCCTACTTCGTGCGCACGTTGACCAAACTTCGCACTATGTGTGAAGGGGCCCTTAACGTGAGAATGTCATTGCACGCCAACAAACGCATGGTCCTTCACCGATCCTTAGCCTGGAAAATCCCTGATGACTGGGGTCTGAGGACCTGCTGCAACCTTCATCTAGTTACAAGCCATCACCTCCTCCACCTGATCTGCCATTGAGGACTTCTCATTTCACCCCGCAAACCGTCTCATGTTCGGGGTTCCTGTTGAGCCTTCATGGTTACTATCGCAGCCACAGGGCACAGCACACAGGTGCCCACCATATTTCACTCCAACAGCCAATCCCCTACTTGATCAGTTACCCAGCTGTCATGACGCAGACAAAGGGGTTGGTTTTTGACACAAGACATTTACATACAAACAGTATAAATGCAGAATGAATTATTTCTGCATGCAGCTCCCGTATTCACAGGTTCAAAAATACCATAATTTAATTTTATCAGCAATTAATGTTTTATATACAAATCATGTGAAAACTGGATCCTCTCTGTTTGTCTACACAGCGCCTCCTGCAGCATGCAGAAAGAAAAACAGTATAGAAATATGCTTCCACTCCATTCGTTTTTTTCTTGGTTTGTTTTCTTTCATTATTTTTTTTTTTAACTTTTATTTCGTAGTTAATTCTTGCTTGCAATCCAGTTTCATGGAGCTAAGAGACACTAAAAGCCCCGGTCACAACCCACCGTGCGTGTTTTTTCGCCGTACGTTTTCTGCGGATGCCATGGCCACTACATTTTTGTGAAAACGTACGGAGGCAGTAGCAAGAGGAGGGAGGGAGTACGTTCAACGCACGTCTCTAGGAGTGTAACGATAAAGAGAGTTGACAATAAAGCAGTGTGTGTGTGTGGGGTCGCTTTTCTTTTTTATGAGCGGGACCGGAGCGGCAGGTGTTTATCGGCGTCGGCGATGCATGAGCATGTCCAGCTTGCAGCGGTCAGTTGTACGAGTGTTTACTTGCCTTGAAAAGTTACAGCTAGTTATCAGACTGAAGCTGTGGAGTGTGTGTTGCTGACATTTGGAGATAAAGTCCAAGTTCAAGTGAGAAGCTGCATCGTGCATGCAAGTCTGTCGGCCTCCATAGTATGTGGTGAGTGCCGTAATCCGTACTGCCTACGTATGGATTTGGTTAATTCAATAGTAATTGAATGAAAATGTGCTGCTTTGAATCCGTACTGAGGCAGTACTCACAACGTGCGTCATCTGTACTGCTGGTGAATCCGCAGCCTGACCGCAGCGAAAGTTCTGCATGCACTAAAACCTCTACAGCGTGTCTGTGTGTGTCTGCGTGCTCCTACATTCGTACTGAGGCAGTACTTACGACGTACGGATCTTCAAATTTAGCCCACGTTTTTGCAAGTAGACTGCACGGATGTGCAAGTACGGCGGGTTGTGACCACGGCTTAAAGTTCATCTGTGTTTGCGTGTTGTGAACTGTATGTCAGTATGGTGATTAACAGCAGAAACGCTCTGTGTTTGACTTCAGAACATGTTTTTGCTGCTGTCAGTCACAAACATTCTGCCTCTTCATGATCACATTCCGGCAGCACTGCTCCTAACCACACTTTAATTTTAGACAACACGCCCACAATCACACAAACTACCAGTAGCTTGTTGTTGACACAGTGTGTACGTGCAAACCATCAGGCTGAATGTGACAGTTGTGACACACTGTGCACTCACCTTTGCATTGGGTAAAACAAAGGCTCCTAATGTTTCTACAGCAACTGACGGGACTTTGGGTTTTTCAACTTCATGCTAGTGTTGCAGACCGAACGCACCCTCCCCCCCTTCTAAAAATTTGTCCATCCTGCCTTCATTGCGCATGCGTCATTTCGGCCCACAGCAGCACGTCTGTGACTGACTCTTTACACCCAAAGTGATCAAAAGGAATAATGTAATTATTAATCATCAGATTACAACAAGGGAGACTGATTTTTAGGGGGGGCCGTTTAGGCCGGCGACACCGGGGTTCCAGAATTTATATTGACAGTTAACATAAGAGAGCCAAAACACAAATATAACAGTTGGAGCAATTCTCGACCTTACTTCTGCTAAAGAAAAGTCTGTTTAAATAAATGTAATTAACACAAAAACCCACCAGTTGGCAAGTTAATTTTGAACCTTTGGAAACAGGGAAGCACCCACAAAAACTGCTGTAATTCCTGCAAACATTCACATAACTGGGATGCAAATACCCTCAAATTAGAGCCAATTTGAATGCCTAGCGTGTGCTGTAACAATACATGATGTCAGACTGCTAAAATAAAATCTATCAATTGTCCAAAGTCAAGTATTTATGGACCCAAGTGTACTGGCACAAATCCTACCCATTCTTTCATGTTGTGATGAACTCCACGAAGTATTCTCCTCAGTGCGTCTCTTTTTTGCATAATGGACAGTGTCTTCTTTGTCCACATCATCCTGGTCCCCTGAAAGTGACTTAGAGTGATATCTAATTGTGGACAGACAAAAGATGCACAACATTAAACAAAGAAAACAAAGACTGACGAAAATCATCTGCACAAGCCAATGGCTGTTTTCAAACCAGACAGGACACCCTGTTGGTTGGTTTTTGACTGCAATAGGGTAAGTCAAACATTAATAACAACTTAAAATATACCCATTTTTCAAGAAGTTTGTTTCAGCGGGACTGACAAAATGTGATTGAATTCTGGGTAATCCAAAGTCCAGGTCCACTTTTTAACCATCTGGGGTACAGGATATAATTGGCCGGTTTTTTTTTTTCCTACTTTTCCTTTTACCTTCATAATTTACCTTAAAAACTGTTTACTTTGCCTTGTTTGGTGTCATTTTTTTCAGCACAACTTCACCTGTGTGTTTTTCTTTCATTCTGACATACTCTCTTAACACAATGGTCCTAAATTCACACAAAAACATAAAATCCAAATAGAAAAAGCTTTTTTTTTCTGTAAAAACCACAAACATGTTTAACAAACAATTTTTATAACTTAGAATGCAAATATAAA
Organism: Thalassophryne amazonica; assembly: GCF_902500255.1. Taxonomy (NCBI): domain Eukaryota; kingdom Metazoa; phylum Chordata; class Actinopteri; order Batrachoidiformes; family Batrachoididae; genus Thalassophryne; species Thalassophryne amazonica. The sequence continues at coordinate 119,907,939 of NC_047108.1, forward strand.
TTGTAAATTTTAAAAAAATATATACAAATGTACCAAACAACAAAGTTGTTGTACTATTTACATTAAAATGCAGGAAATGCTTTAGGTGTTTTTTTGAACAAAAACAATTGTACAAAACAATAAGATGCTCAACTCGACAGGTGACAGGACACCTCATCAGTAATCATGATTCAAGTTTTACTGGGCCTGTCAACAAAATTTAAAAACTGATATGTGTATTGAAGTCCGCACTTTCAACACACATTCAAATGGAGATTCAGTTTGGTGGATTTGATGGGACGACTGCTTAGTCATGTGACTTTTATGTGGAGATGCGTCAGATGACTCCAGAGGGTCAATAATGCTCTACCACAGAAATATATCTCATCAATCCCATGACCAGTACAGTTAGGTTCATTATGTTCAGATTAGCTGTCGATCTGTTGGCCTGGCCAAATATTGGCACCAATAATCTGTCAACCCCAAGATCAAATGTTGGCTTTCCTTGGAATTTTGTGAAGATTTGCAAAACTATACACTTTCCTGAAAGCCACCATAGTGGCCATGTTGGATTTGTAAAGACAGGGGAAAAGGGGGGTTTTCAGTACGTTGGCTTCTAGATGACCTTGGATCTTGATTCCAGTGGCTACATGCACATTTTCAGAGCAAAACTACATATCCTCCTGATGGGGAATTTTCAAGGTACTTATCAATTATTAATGTCTTTGATTATGTCATATATATATATATATATATATATATATATATATATATACATATATATATATATATACATACACACACACACACAAGTATATATGGCACTTAATTGAAAAATGGGTGAATGGTCACAAACATTTTTTAAATAGAAAGTCCTTTGCAATGGACAAAAAGATCTAGTGCTAGTTGAATAATTATTTTTAAATAAAGCTGTGAAACTCTTGTCCCCTACAGAGGACAAAAATGTGTTGCTGTGTCTCAAGAGGATATACAACTCAAAGATGGCCATCCATCCATATGACTTTTCCCACATGTACATTTTTATAATTAGCACAACTGGATTCCTTGTGTATATGTATATTTGAAAATGTGTATAGAATTAAGATCATAAGTCATTTACATATTGGAAAAACTCCCATTTTAAGCTGCCATTTTTACAAATCCAAGATGGCCACCATGGTGGCTTCAACATACTGAATCTGCTTTGTACGCTTGTGCTAAACACTGTTATGTTATAAAGTAATAGCTACATTAAACAAAGATCAGATAGACAGGTCAATACCCAGGTCTGTAAACTCTGATTACTTTTGTTAAAACTGTATGACAGATTTTAAAACAACCCATTTATTACTTTCCTTGAGGGATCACAACAAATCCCTGAGGTGCCAGCGGGGCTCCCGACAAATTATTACTGTAACATTACGATTCCTACCCACTGATCAAAAAGTGGTTTGAAGAACAACAAGGAATAGAGGAAGAAAACACAGCATATGAGGTATATTTAAGTAAAAATGTGACAGAAAGAGGATAAAAGCTTTCAGATCACCTCATCACTGCAGCAGTCTCCATCCACTCAAACTGTAAACTCTCCCAGGGATCCACTGTGATCCATTCGGAGTTCTCTGTGGCCAGTCTGGCCATCTCCACACGGTGGGAGGCTTCAATCAAACCCTTCTTCTTGTAGGCATCGTTGACTGGAGAGATGACACCTTTCACTATCCTGTAAAGGCCTAACAAATTTAGGAAACAGTGAGATTAAAATTAGCTGTACTGTAAAGACGACATTATAATCGATCCCAAAATACAAATAAAGCAGAAAAATACCTTTGTGGCATTCTCAGGCTACTCACCGGTATCTTCTAAATGATCTCGAGCCAGTTCGAACATCCTCAGGTGCATGTTGGTGATGGGGTTGAAGGACCCACAGGCCAGCAGGACCACTGCTCTCTTCTTCATACTGGAGGTGGGTTTAATCTATGACAAAAACGTCACATGTTCAAGAGACAAGAAGCATCAATTTTAGAGTCACCAGTCAAGTTTTTTTATTCAAACACCCCCAACGGAATGTACCGATTCTCCAGTTCCTACAAAAAGCACTCACTCAACTTTTATACATTATTTTATAAAATCAAATCAAAAGCTTTAAAATTTATAGTCTTTAAGTGCAATCAATTACCTAACTGAAATAAAAATAAACAAAATAATGCCTTGGCAGGGGTGGTGGCCAAGTGGTCAGTGCACTTGGTTTAAATGTGGAAGGTTACTGGTTCAAACCTGACCCCTGCCACATTTCTCCATGTAATGTGGAGTTGGGTCAACAGGTCATCCGGTGTAAAACCTGTGCCAAATCAACATGCAGAGCCACCTTGGATCTGCTAGCTAATGAAAACAAGGGAGCAGCCAAAGGACCTCACTAAACAAAATAAAGCATTGCGGAGGAAGAAGCAGAAGAAGGGCCCTCCCAGCCTTGATCAGCACAGAACATCATAGGAGCGCAGCTGTCCTCTCTGTCAGACATCTATAACACCAGATGTCTGCGCAGGGCCGGAAGCATCAGCTTCGATGGTTCACACCCTGGGCACAGCCTGTTCTCACTGCTGCCCTCAGGAAAGAGGTACCGGTCCATCAAGGCCCGCACATCCAGACTCAACAACATGTTCCACCCAAGTGCAATACGGGTATTGAATGCACATTAGTCTACAGTCTGCAATATTCATTGCATTTATTTTTTATAAAGGTGAATCAATCAATCAATCAATCAACTTTTTTCTTATATAGCGCCAAATCACAACAAACAGTTGCCCCAAGGCGCTCCATATTGTAAGGCAAGGCCATACAATAATTATGAAAAACCCCAACGGTCAAAACGACCCCCTATGAGCAAGCACTTGGCCACAGTGGGAAGGAAAAACTCCCTTTTAACAGGAAGAAACCTCCAGCAGAACCAGGCTCAGGGAGGGGCAGTCTTCTGCTGAGACTGGTTGGGGCTGAGGGAAAGAACCAGGAAAAGACATGCCGAGAAGGGGGGCAGAGATCGATCACTAATGATTAAATGCAGAGTGATGCATACGGAGCAAAAAGAGAAAGAAACAGTGCATCATGGGAACCCCCCCACAGTCTACGTCTAAAGCAACATAACCAAGGGATGGTCCAGGGTCACCCGATCCAGCCCTAACTATAAGCCTTAGCGAAAAGGAAAGTTTTAAGCCTAATCTTAAAAGTAGAGAGGGTATCTGTCTCCCTGATCTGAATTGGGAGCTGGTTCCACAGGAGAGGAGCCTGAAAGCTGAAGGCTCTGCCTCCCATTCTACCCTTACAAACCCTAGGAACTACAAGTCAGCCCGCAGTCTGAGAGCGAAGCGCTCTAATGGGGTAATATGGTACTACGAGGTCCCTAAGATAAGATGGGACCTGATTATTCAAAACCTTATAAGTAAGAAGAAGAATTTTAAATTCTATTCTAGAATTAACAAGAAGCCAATGAAGAGAGGCCAACACGGGTGAGATATGCTCTCTCCTGCTAGTCCCCGTCAGTACTCTAGCTGCAGCATTCTGAACCAACTGAAGGCTTTTTAGGGAACTTTTAGGACAACCTGATAATAATGAATTACAATAGTCCAGCCTAGAGGAAATAAATGCATGAATTAGTTTTTCAGCATCACTCTGAGACAAGACCTTTCTGATTTTAGAGATATTGCGTAAATGCAAAAAGGCAGTCCTACATATTTGTTTAATATGCGCTTTGAATGACATATCCTGATCAAAAATGACTCCAAGATTTCTCACAGTATTACTAGAGATCAGGGAAATGCCATCCAGAGTAACAATCTGGTTAGACACCATGCTTCTAAGATTTGTGGGGCCAAGTACAATAACTTCAGTTTTATCTGAGTTTAAAAGCAGGAAATTAGAGGTCATCCATGTCTTTATGTCTGTAAGACAATCCTGCAGTTTAGCTAATTGGTGTGTATCCTCTGGCTTCATGGATAGATAAAGCTGGGTATCATCTGCGTAACAATGAAAATTTAAGCAATACCGTCTAATAATACTGCCTAAGGGAAGCATGTATAAAGTGAATAAATTGGTCCTAGCACAGAACCTTGTGGAACTCCATAATTAACTTTAGTCTGTGAAGAAGATTCCCCATTTACATGAACAAACTGTAATCTATTAGACAAATATGATTCAAACCACCGCAGCGCAGTGCCTTTAATACCTATGACATGCTCTAATCTCTGTAATAAAATTTTATGGTCAACAGTATCAAAAGCAGCACTGAGGTCCAACAGAACAAGCACAGAGATAAGTCCACTGTCCGAAGCCATAAGAAGATCATTTGTAACCTTCACTAATGCTGTTTCTGTACTATGATGAATTCTAAAACCTGACTGAAACTCTTCAAATAGACCATTCCTCTGCAGGTGATCAGTTAGCTGTTTTACAACTACCCTCTCAAGAATCTTTGAGAGAAAAGGAAGGTTGGAGATTGGCCTATAATTAGCTAAGATAGCTGGGTCAAGTGATGGCTTTTTAAGTAATGGTTTAATTACTGCCACCTTAAAGGCCTGTGGTACATAACCAACTAACAAAGATAGATTGATCATATTTACAATTGAAGCATTAAATAATGGTAGGACTTCCTTGAGCAGCCTGGCAGGAATGGGGTCTAATAAACATGTTGATGGTTTGGATGAAGTAACTAATGAAAATAACTCAGACAGAACAATCGGAGAGAAAGAGTCTAACCAAATACCGGCATCACTGAAAGCAGCCAAAGATAACGATACATCTTTGGGATGGTTATGAGTAATTTTTTCTCTAATAGTCAAAATTTTGTTAGCAAAGAAAGTCATGAAGTCATTACTAGTTAAAGTTAATGGAATACTCAGCTCAATAGAGCTCTGACTCTTTGTCAGCCTGGCTACAGTGCTGAAAAGAAACCTGGGGTTGTTCTTATTTTCTTCAATTAGTGATGAGTAGAAAGATGTCCTAGCTTTACGGAGGGCTTTTTTATAGAGCAACAAACTCTTTTTCCAGGCTAAGTGAAGATCTTCTAAATTAGTGAGACGCCATTTCCTCTCCAACTTACGGGTTAATGCAATGAATAGTACAGACAGAAGGCTGTACTATTTATATACACCTACTGGCTCCTTTGTAAATACATGTATATATTCTTATTTGTCTTTTTATATTACTTTTACACCTTTGCACTACGGGAGTTGTCTTTTAATTTCGTTGTACCTTGTGTATAATGACAATAAAAGCATTCTATTCTATTGTCGTCACTGTACATGCATTACATAGATACATGCATTAACCCATCTTAGTTAAGACACAGACCCATCTACCGCCTGACCCATAAGTCAAACATTAGATGAAAAGAAATGTTTTTTTTAAGAAACTTGTAGTTCCATTAAAACCAAGTACACACACCAGAAGAATGTGTGAAGCTGCCCGGATACCTGTGACAACTCTGAAGAAACTTAAAAGGATCAGTGTTTGTAATTACAGAGACTGTGCTTATTTTCAGTCCACTTACAGAAGTGGCATAAAGACCATTGCTATTAAAAATGGTACAGTAATGCAAAAGTGAACTGCTATAAGTACGGCAACGATTGTTATTTGAAATACACATCGTCACAGTTCATGCACAGCCTGAAACAGTTCTGAGCTATGTAGCTTTGACGCTACCATGTCTCACTTTATCTCAAAATAATCACAGCGGTTTCTTACAGTACTGTGTTGATAGTCACTTCGTTGTTAAGAAAAATCCATAAAATAAATGCAGGCCTCAGTTAACCACGAGACCATCACATCCCCATAGAGATGTGGTCCTCTTGGCGTCATCGGCTTGTGACCTCCAACACTCACTGGATCGGTTCGCAGCCGTGTGAAGCGGCTGGAATGAGGATCAGCACCTCTAACTCTGAGGCCATGATTCTCAGCAGGAAACCAATGGATTGCCTACTCCGGATAGGGAATGTGGTCTTGCCCCAAGTGAAGTAATGTGGAGTTGCCTCAGGAAGAGCATTCGGCGTAAAACTCAACATACAGATCCACCTTGGATTTGCTGCGGTGACCCCGAGTGCAAACAAGGAAGCAGCTGAAGGGTCTTACTTATTCTTCATATTATTTTCGCCATTTTTATTTCCTTATGTTGTTGTTGTCCATTCAGCTGCTCCCGGATGTTAATAGGCTGATTCAATTTGTTATAACTTTTCAATATGTGCCTTTAGCTGTTATTTTTATGGACTTTTATTGAAAAATAAAATCAATCAATCAATTAATGCAATACAATGAGTTCATCTGATCATGTTTTTGTTAGAATTAAAAATGTGCTGATTGTAATTCCTGTACTGTATAATTGCCCATATAAATAAACAAAATCCTGAACCGGTCTGTCGCTAAATATCAAATATCAAGCAAGACCTTCGTCAACCAACATAAGCATGGAACGTACGAGGGTAGGCTGAAAAGTTCTAAGGTTCACCAAGAAGGAGAAATGCCATTTCAATAAAACTTGGCATGCATTAAGTTCAACTATTCTGATGACTACCTGTGTTATTTTCTTACAGGTTGTGAGGTAGTTTGTGGTCATAGCCAAGTTTGAAAGTTCGTGGTAGAGGGAAACGTCAAAAATGGACAAAATCTGGCATCGCTGTGTGATTAAGTACCTGCACAAGACGGGGTTAAAGTCCAAGGACATTCATGCGGATATGGTTGCTACATTAGGGGATGAAGCTCCCTCCATATCTACAGTGCAGAAGTGGGCAGCTGAATTAAAGAGGGGCAGAGAGAGCCTTGAAGACGAACCAAGGTCTGGGCGGCCTGCAACAGCCACAACCCAGAAAAACATTGACCTTGTTCATGAAATGGTGATGGACGACAGATAATCGACGATTAATCAGCTAGCAGATGCTGTGGGAATATCCCGTGAGAGACTTGAACACATTCTGCATGAAGAACTTGGAATGTCAAAGGTGTCAGCTCGGTGAGTGCCACGTCTTCAGACGCCTGATCAGAAGCTCACCAGGCTAGTCATGTCGAAGGCAAACTTGGCAAAATTTGAAGAGGATCCAGCCAATTACATGGAACGTTTTCTTACCCAGGATGAGTGTTGGGTTCACCACTTTGAACCAGAGACAAAAAAAAACAATCAATGCAGTGGAAACACCCAAGGTCACCACCTCCAAAGAAGGCCAAGGTCGTTTCGTCTGCGGGGAAGGTCATGGTTTCAGTTTTCTGGGATGCCAAGGGCATTGTGTTAGTGGACCATCTTGAAAAGGGACAAACCATAAATGGACAGTACTATTCTAACCTACTGAGACAGTTACGCGAGGCTATCAAAAAGAAGCGACCAGGAAAGCTGACGAAAGGGTGCTGTTCCATCAAGACAATGCACCAGCTCACAAGTCAACAGTGGCCATGGCCACTATCCACGAGTGTGGATTCAAACTGGTCGATCACCCACCATACTCCCCTGACTTGGCACCCTCGGACTTTCATCTGTTCCCAAACCTGAAAAAAAACTTGGCTGGGAAGCACTATAAGAGCAATGATGAGGTGAAGCTGCCGTTGAGGACTATTTTGACTCTCAAGATGAAAGCTTCTAAGCCAAGGGCATCGAAGCACTCAAGCACCGCTGGAAGAAGTGTGTGGAGTTACAGGGAAACTATGTAGAAAAATAACCCTGAATTTGTTCAATTCGACAACTGCATCATAGTCAGCCTTAGAACTTTTCAGCCTACCCTCGTATCTATAACGTATCTTCGAGGCATAACCAGAACCACGGAGCGCTGTTCACAAGAAAAACAAAACATGACACGACCTTGTACACATAACGTCAACATTTAACTGACGACCACGTTAACCCAGAGCACAACTGACACAAGAAGAAATGCTCCTTTCTAACTTTAAACCAAACCACTGCCGAGATGAAAACACGAGTATCGAATTAAACAATTACTTACTGAAGCAGCGCCACGCAACTGTTCTGTAATGTCGAACCTGATTTGTCCTGCTGAAACCTCGACTTGACGACTGTAGTGTCAAGAGATCTGATTGGACAGAAGCGGAAACGAAAACAGAGATCCGCGCCCACAGCCAGTGAGCTGCGTTCACGCTCACAAACATGCTTTAAACGGTTTCACCACCGACTACGATGAGTGTTCGTTAATTTTTTTTTTTGGTAAGACAGTCGTTTTCAGGAGTTTCTATGTCATTTGGTAGTTAATTAACGCAGTCAGGTCAAACGTTTTACCCATCCACCTGAGCAGAACTGCACATCTGATAAGCAGCTGTTTCCAAAAGAGAGTTCAGGTGAGAATTCTTATCGTGCTAACTAGTTAGCGGCTATCCAGCTAAGTTCAAAATCACAACACAAGATTACAAAAAGTCGTCTTAGCCCCAAGTTGTTGCGCTTGATGACTAAATGTTCAGCGGTTTTGGCAGGAATACTGGTGTTAAGTTAAACAGCATTATTTGTAGCAGCTAGAATGAATCCACTGATGATGTATGTATATAGGCAGCTCTCAACATTGAATGACTACAAGAAGGCTGGTGAGGGAAGCCACCAACACATCCATGACATCTCTGAAGGACTTATAGGCTTCTGTGGTTGTGAATGGAGAAACTGTCTATTGCACTACCTGTCACAGCTTCATTTTCATATGAGAGAAAAAAACAAAACAAAAAAAAACCTAGGCTTGAGTCTCCTGCGTGCCTTCTGGCAAACTAGCTGAAATATAATGTCTTAATTTAAAGAAAATCCTTCTCTGTGCCACTCCATCATTAAGCTGTATAACTGGTGATGCAACAGGTGGAAGTTGCACTCTGTGTAGTTTCTCCTGTCACAGCTGCTGGAGCCTGTGACTCCTTCAGAGTTGTCCTAGCTGTGGTAGCTTCCCTCACAAGTCTTCTTCTGGCCTACTTCCAGACAGATGCAGCACCATACGGTTTCTATTTCTTAATGACTGATGTCAATGAACCAGATGTTCATTTATCTCTGGATACTTGGGTACTAGTTTTAGTTGTGTAGTTTCAACTCCATTGTGTTGTACAGACAAAAAAATACAAAAAAATTGTGGTGTCTAAATACTTCTGAACTCGACTGTATGTCTACTGTTGAGTAAAATAATTAAGTATAATTCAGTGCCCTGATGTTCTGTTAGTCTGCACTGATGCTGATTCAAATCAAACAATCCATGACCCCCCTTTGTTTGGTTGTTACTTTTTGAAGCAGGTATGGCTTCTCGTGGGAAATCAGAAACAGGAAAATTGAAGCAAAATATGGAGGAACAACTTGACCGACTGATGCAGCAGCTTCAGGATCTGGAGGAATGCAGGTGCAGCAAACATGAAATGCTCACTTTCATCTTTTAGGGCTGGAAAGTTTTAATCTTTTATTAGGGTAAGATTGTTGCTTTCTGTAGTTGGCAATCGATGTACGGCTACAGAAAGCGATGCTTTCCCTAATCCTAACTGTGTGTGTGTGTGTGTGTGTGTGTGTGTATATATATATATATATATATATATATATATATATATATATATATATATATATATATATATATGCACACACACACAGTGGCTTGCAAAAGTATTCAGCCCCTTGTTATTTCACAATTTAATTTGTTTATGGCATTTTAAATACAAAAAGTAAAGAAATTGTGCACAGTGCATGTTTTGCATTTTGTATTCATTGTTATACCGCTTCATAATGAAGTGGTACAGAGGAGGGGTTCTTTCACCAAAACATTAAATCTAGGCTTGCATCTCAGATGTACCTTCGGTCAAATTGTAGCTGAACTTTCAGGTCTTCTTTTTAAGAAAATCCTCCTCTATACCACTTCATCATGAAGCTGTATAACTGGAGATGCAAAATGCAAAACGTGCACTGTGCACAATTTCTCCAATCACAGCCAGAGAAGCCTGTAACTTCTGGGTTGTCTGGGTGTCTTGGTGGCTTTCCTCACTCTTCTCCTTCTTGCACAGTCACTCAGTTTTGAGAACTCTCTACTCCACACAAATTTACCATAGAGTGCCATACTGTTGCAAATAAAGTTCAAGACATATTCAGTGACTTGGATATGTTCATGCATCATCCCCTGACTTGTCTGAAGAAAACTGGCAGTTCAACTGATTATTTACAGGTATTATACCAAATGGGCTGATTACTTATGCAACCCATCATCTTGGCTTTTATATTTTTAATTAATTTATATCAAGTTGTAGAGCTTGACTTTCAGTTTGAGTCTAAGGAAGATCATTTTAGAAATTTTTATATTGAGAAGCCTGATTTACTTATTGTATTTGAAATGACATAAACAAATTAAAATGGGTGAAATAAAAAAAGGTATGAATACTTTTGCAAACCACTGTATATATGGGCGGAGTGGGTGTAGAAAGGTGGCAGGAGTGAACTGTGACTGAAGAATATCTGCAAGAGTGAAGAGGAACTTTTACAAGACAATAGTGAGACCAGCTATGTTGTACGGCTTAGAGACGGTGGCACTAACAAAAAGACAGGAGGCAGAGCTGGAGGTGGCAGAGCTGAAGATGTTGCGATTTTCTTTGGGAGTAACAAGGACGGACAGGATTAGTAATGAACATATCAGAGGGACAGATCAGGTGGGATGGTTTGGAGACAAAGTCAGAGAGGTGAGATTGAGATGGTTTGGACGTGTGCAGAGGAGGGAACCAGGGTACACAGGGAGAAGGATGCTGAGGATGGAGCCACCAGGCAGGAGGAGAAGAGGGAGACCAAAGAGGAGGTTAATGGATGTGCTGAGAGAGGACATGCAGGTGGTTGGTGTGACAGAGGAAGATACAGAGGACAGGGTGAGATGGAAACGATTGATCTGCTGTGGCGCCCCCTAATGGGAACAGCCGAAATAAGTTTTTGAAGAGATTTTATTGTATAACTAATTTATGTGCAGTTTGATTTTAAATGTATCTGGAGATTCTCAGCGTGACAATAAGCTCTTTAAATTCTAAGCAGTTTTGTCCGTCTTCATTTGTTACTTATTTTATATATTTTGCCAGTGTGGCAATAATCAAACACACACAAAGCACATCAGATCTGTACTGTTTACATTTCTGCCTTACTTAAAAAACAAACAAAAACATCAGTTTTTCTGTCTGGGTGTCCAGTTGCTGTTGTTGTGCAACTCTTCATGGCACGAAGCGCGTGGATTCAATCTGCACTAAATGAGATAATTGATCGAGCACAGCGGCTCTGTTTCTGTGTTCCAGAGAAGAGCTGGATGAGGATGAATATGAGGAGACAAAGAAGGAAACTCTGGAACAGCTGAGTGAATTCAACGACTCTCTGAAGAAGCTCATGTCTGGAAACATGACACTGGTGGATGAACTGGGCGGGATGCAGCTGGTACGGATGCTGAGGGATGTGGAAATACTGCAGGGTGGCGTCTAGTGTCCTTTGCTGTAAAACATTTTAAAAAAATTTTGTGTTCTCCATCAGGCAATCCAAGCTGCTATCAGCCAAGCTTTCCAAACGCCGGAGGTGATCCGACTTTTTGCCAAGAAGCAGCCGGGACAGTTGAGAACCAGACTGGCAGAGGTTTGGATTTCACTGCTGCAGAGTCACTGATGATTTCATTTTGTGTGAGTTTTTGTGGCTGAAAATTCTGCAAACGCCATGTGAATTTACACACAGATGGACCGAGACGTCATGGTGGGGAAACTGTCGCGGGACGTGCACACCCTGCAGAAGATGGAAATCCTCACAGCTTTAAGAAAACTAGGAGAGAAGGTGAGGAGTTTTTCCAGCACAGAGGAGATGCTGACATCCAGTTATTTTACACCTGGAATAAAAAAAGAAAACCCTGCACTTTATTTTCCTGACAGCTCACTCCTGAAGATGAAAACTTTCTAACACAAAATGCGACAGCAACTCTGAGCCAGTTTGAAAAAGTGACTACAAACCCAGGTGGGAATAATCCTTTAGGTTAGATTTCATTCTGAAAGTTGGTGATGCAGAATTCCCATATTTACCCGATTCTTCCTTCTCTTTCAGGGTCTGAGGACAAAATTATGGCTTTAGCTAGTTCTGGTGTCAAACCTAAAGCTTCTTAAGAAATTGTAAAAATCTTTCATTTTAACACATTTTTATTGAGGAAAAACTGCTGTTGAGCAGTGATTTGTAATTTAGTGGCTGTTGCTACAGATGCACTTTTTTAATGGTATTTTATAAGATTCACTTTTTAAAGTGCTCTTCAGTTATCCCTTTTTGTGTAAAATGTATAACTTTTGAAAGTGTTGAACTCGAGAGAAATTGCCGTCTGTCCCTCCAGTATTGGTGCCCTCCAATTCAAGAACTGTAAAACTCTCAAAAATGAATTTTTTTAATACAATAATACTGAGAGGTTGAAGCTCTGCCTGCCAAAAAATTTGACATTTATAAATACTTTTTCTTTCTATTTTTAAAATAGAATTTTGGCTTTCAAGTAGGAAATTTACCAGATGCCCTGCAGTGCTCACATCACCCACTAGATGGCAACAAATGCTCCTCAAATGTGTTTGACAGTTTATTCATTTGAGAAGTTGACTTTTTACAGCCAAAAATCAACTTACAGTTGCCTCTTGCACTTATGGGCAATTTACTTGTTTAATTTTCCCCTTAAGTGTAAAATGTATTACAGGTACTTGCATGATAGTCCAGATGGCTCATGGGAAATGTTGTCTTATGAATTGTGCTGCATTTTTTTCCCTTTAAAAATGAATGCAAATGATTTTTTTGAAGACTTTACTGTATGACAGCAAGTGGAAAACTGAGTCCTCAATTTGGATTTTTGAGGAAAACAAAAATGAGAGAAGATGCAGGGAACATTTTGCAGGATGCATATATAATCAGGTTGTGACAAATCAAATCAATTTTATTTATATAGCGCCAAATCACAACAAACAGTTGCCCCAAGGCGCTTTATATTGTAAGGCAAGGCCAAACAATAATTACGGAAAAACCCCAATGGTCAAAACGACCCCCTGTGAGCAAGCACTTGGCAACAGTGGGAAGGAAAAACTCCCTTTTAACAGGAAGAAACCTCCAGCAGAACCAGGCTCAGGGAGGGGTAGTCTTCTGCTGGGACTGGTTGGGGCTGAGGGAGAGAACCAGGAAAAAGACATGCTGTGGAGGGGAGCAGAGATCAATCACTAATGATTAAATGCAGAGTGGTGCATACAGAGCAAAAAGAGAAAGAAACACTCAGTTCATCATGGGAACCCCCCAGCAGTCTAAGTCTATAGCAGCATAACTAAGGGATGGTTCAGGGTCACCTGATCCAGCCCTAACTATAAGCTTTAGCCAAACTGAGATGACGTGAAAAAGTGAGACAGTACATGCAAACCTGAAGTAATCATAGTCGAGAAAACAAGGTAGTGCTCTTCACTACAAAAAAAAAACAAAAAAACGCTGGCAGCTTTTGTACCCGTGATCCGCCTTGTTGTACTGTGAGGCTCAGATTTAGTCTCACGCCTGCTTTACACATCGGGAAAAGTGTTAATTTGATGTTATTGAAAGAAAAATCTCTGCCCTAAAAGTGTTTTTGATTCATTTTATTTTTCAGTCTAGCACTTATATGTACAAGCACATGAAATAAGACAGCTTCTTACCAAGTGTTGAAAGATTTGTGTGTGTATATTTAACTGTGTATAGTTTGAAGATTATCATTTCATTCTTCAAGTATTTTTTCTTTTATTTTGCTGTTTCTTTGCATGCATCAATTTCTGTGTAGTTTTGACTAATTTTCAAAGCTGAGATTATTTAAAATTTTACAATGTTTTTGAATCCCTTATTAATGGTGAAAATGTATTTAGTTTAATAACACTTTGAATTTCAGTTAAAATTTTAGTATGACGTAACTTTTTTTAAAGCAAAACAATTGATAGTTCACCAGCAGGTGGCAGTGCTGTGTCTGTGTATTTCATCATCTGTAATATTCTAAGGTCACAATCAGAACATCACTTCAAAGCGTCACATTAATTTTTATCATGTGATGAACCTCAATGAAGTAATTCAATGATTATTAACCCTGTCAAAAAAGGAAAAGGCCCTCAATAATATTAAAATAATTGATTCATGATCTGTGGTGAAGTAAACCAGATTGTGGGGAAAAAAATGAACAAGAACATGTAGATTATGTTGAGTAAATTTTGACATCACACACATGTCAACATGTTTGTTTAATAACGGTACCTTTTGGTGGCCAAACATGCCTGAAACAGATAAAACGTGAATATTTGAGTTAATGGCATGTTGTTTTCCAGGTCAAGTAGTGGGAAAGTAAGTTGGAATCACTTTGCATGTTTCATTTCTCAAACCCATGTCTGCACAAATTAAAAAAAAATAAAACAACCCTATTTTGCTGATAAAGCAGATTGCTTAACGAACAGCGCAACGTGGCCCCAACTGTCAACTGACAGCATGCTAAAAATCCCTCAGTCAGGAAATCGAACAGTGTTTGGTCCCATTGTGTTAAAAACAAGTTGAAGGTTATGAAAGGAAAACTGGTTGATGAAATATCAAAGCTTCAGTATAGAAAATTCAAAGCAAATAAAAAATGGTCATGGAGTCCATGTTTGTGACAGAACTGTGAGAAATTTCCTGAATGAAGTGTGATTTTAATTTAGAGTAAGGCCAAATAAAAACCAGCACTAGTTTCTACCAAAATGCAAACATTATAATGTTTCATTTTTGTAACGCATTTCAAAATTACAGCTTTTAATGAGAACAGATTTGTCTGGGGGAAATTCCATGGCACATAGTTTCTTTTCCTTCTAAAGCCATCGTGCAGATGAACTGCAGGAAGAAGCGTGTGAGGTTTTGAGATGACCTTTGACCTGACCCATTTGATTGGTGGGCGTTCGCGGGGCGTGCTCGCTAACAACCCAATAAGATGTCTGTAAATCATTTCAGAGGTGTTATCTGGTTACAAAAACAGCATTTCTATATTTAGAAATGTTTACGTCTCACTAACGTTTATAAAACGCATGAAAAAACAGATTTATATAGAAGCCATTTGAGAGCCGTTGCCAACTTCTTATTTTGTTAAAACAAGCAGCTACTTGACATCACACTGCTGTTCTTTGGTCCTATTGCTGATCGGCATGTCCTTCCCAGCATCCCTTGTGCAGATCAGGGAATGACGTCACAACCAAATTTAGGTTGCAGAATCTGATTGAATTTCTCCCTTTCAGAGGTTGAAATATTAATTCCAGACAGTGCAAATTTTGATCATATTATGAATCTCTTATTTAAATGCTAAGGAGTAAAATTATAGTGGTGCCAAAGAAAATTCTTTTTATAACTTTATTCTTAAACCCACAGGCTCTCGAGCTTTAAGCAATCGGAGCGTGGAAGAAGGTAATATTCAGTAATGAATCATATGTAATCTGCGCTAATCAGTTATCATTTTTAGTCATGACATAAAATAGCATGCAATAGGGTGAACAGCCAATTACATACGAATTTTCTTCAATATTGAAATAGGGACATGGCCTGTATAGGAGACGTTGATAAAGAAGAAAAGACAAATTTTTATTTCATCTCATCCTTTATTCTGTTCACGAGCAGGTATCAACTTCACTACAATTTTCCATCCAATTGGTAGAAAAGTGAGAGCAGCTCCAACAAGCACAAAGGAAGCGTTTAACCATTCCGAAAACATCACTTTGAAGAAAACAAAAATAAAACATCTGGAGTGTTGTGAAACGGGACAATCAGTAGTGAATCACGTCTTGCGTTCTCAGTCCGCAAACCGCACAGGCCTGCGGTTCATACAGTCAAACAGTCGTTACAGCGCAGCTGCGTTTCAGTTAAGTTTGGCAGTGACATTCACCGGGACCACCTTCCACTGACCTCTGATCAGAAAAACCGCACACGCCTGTGCACATGACAGGAGCCCTCTGCCACAGGTGGACTTTTACTTTGAAAGGAAACATGGACATTCATTCAGTTTTTCTCCTCTGGTTCTTGTGAACTGCATGCTGCTCTCAAAAGAATCATTTTGTGACAGGACACTTGGAAAAATTACCTTCCACTATACGCACAAGCGTTTTTGTAATGTACATCGTCACTTTAGCGGTGGATTCTGTCAACATGATTTTAGTACAATATCTACACAAGATACGATGTGGATCTACTTCCTCTACACATCAACATGGACACGTGACATCTATGAATCCAAATGAACTAGAAATGGACTATTATTACAAAAAACTCAAAGATGATTTGATCCCCGGCTCGTTCGGAAATCTAACATTAAATCAGTTTTTTTTTTTTTTTAAAATGCCACAAAGAAACGATATTCATTTATTTATTTTTTGGGTTAGACCTGCTAATCGTGCTATTATTGGCAAAAGGCACGCCCACCTCACCTGGCTCAAACTGGCCCCATTTTTCTTACAAACCCGGTTCACCACAAAAGGGGAGACTTTACTCAACTACACAGCAGTGTTTCCCAGTCCTGGTCCTCGGCACAAGTACTGCACATTTTCCATTTGATCTACTCAGAATCAGCTCGGTCAGATGAGTTGAGCCAATCAACATTTGGCTCATTATGTGCAGTTAGTTCATG
The DNA here is from genome assembly GCF_902500255.1 of Thalassophryne amazonica. Taxonomy (NCBI): domain Eukaryota; kingdom Metazoa; phylum Chordata; class Actinopteri; order Batrachoidiformes; family Batrachoididae; genus Thalassophryne; species Thalassophryne amazonica. The sequence continues at coordinate 119,924,513 of NC_047108.1, forward strand.
GAGAACAGGAGAATGTGCAGTACTTGGGGTCCAGAGGACCAGAACTAGGAACCACTGCAAAGAGCATCAAAATAATCATCAATAAACTGACCTTAAAATCCAAAATGGGCTCGAATCTGGAGAATTAGCCTCAAAAGTGTCTTGAAGAACAAATGGTAAATGTGCAGCTGAGTTATCGCTTAGTGTTGAAGCACAGATTTGCGAAACGAGATCTACGGCGCAGTTTTTCTCATCTTGATGAGGAACGCATTCTGATCACCATGGAGTCCAGTCTAGAGGATGTGCTCACCTCACGTAAAAGCCAAAAAAAAAAACACTAAAGTGTACGCTATGACATTGCCAGAACATATAGCTATAAGTATTTATATACACACACTGGACAGTGTTTGTGCACCTTGCAGTGCATCTTGCGTTCTCTGCAGTTATACCTTAAATCTGCTTATTTCATCAGCAAGGACCATGTCCCCAAGATACGCAATGCAGAAAGTTGTGCTGGGTGGAATAATTGAAAGTTTGAGTTAAAGATGCAGTTCAAGTAGCTGCATTTACATGGACCCTAATAATCCATTTTAATCAAAATGCTTGAGAAACTGAATGACAATGTCTGATACAAAAAAATTAAAAGCGCACAGCGGGGTGTGATTCTGCTGTTGTCTTTATAAATAAAAAAAAAAAACTAAAATCTCTCCTGCTGCAGTTTGAGCAGCAAAAATAAAACACGGGTCCATCGCAGCGATCACCAATTCTGATTGGAACAGAAATGGGGAATCGGGAGGGATGAGAAAAGTGGAAGCACACTAAGGTAAATGTGCACATCTGGAGTCAACTGATTAGGGGCATTTTGGTGACGTGGCCCTCACTCCCAAACATACTAAATAAATTAACGCTTTTTAAAAACATGCTTTTTATGGACATAGGCAAGCAGTTTAAAAATGAATCAATCATCATCAACGAAATCCAGAAATGTACTTTCTTTCCACTTTTCTCTTTAAAAACAAAGTCACCATCCAACCAAGTTCCACAAAACCTGGTCTGCCCCTCCCCTGGCTGAAATATGGACAAATTGTTTCTTTTTAAAGCTGCTTAGGAAACATCTGGACTTTTCACATTCATTCATTTCAGTGCCTCGTTTGTACCATTTCCATGATAAATCTGTACGTTAGCTTTAATCTGGCCTGTACAACAGTGGCATCTACTGGTGATGAAATGTACTAACGCCTGGAGTGAGGATTCGTCACCTGAGTGAACGAAGCAAAGCAGGTGTGCTACTGAAACTGTTGACCAGTCCCATTTAAAAACAAGCATCAAAAAGAAAACACCAAACCAACACCGCGTTGTCATGGAAACCTCTGCTTAACAGTCCTGGGTTTCTCATCCAGAAGCATTTTGTTGTTGTTGTTGTTAGTGTGTCTGTGTGTGTGTGTGTGTGTGTGTATAAGCGTGATGGAGGAGCTTTGCGTAGTTTTCTGCAACATGCTACAGCCTCAGTGACACAAATATTCGACGTTACCTACTGCGTTGCTTTTAGATATTGGACCCCGCTGAGTAGGCCTCCACTAACACATCGACTAATTACATGATTTCTGTATATTTACAAACTCTTTAAAAAGCAGTTTATTGCTCTACATGGATGAATTCTCAAGTATTCTCATGCACTAACAGGAGAGAAAGAAAATAAGCTCTATTTGTTAAAAGCAGCATTTCACTGTGAACTACAAGTCAAAGTTATGTGCAGTTTTTAAGTAGCGAATGAATGTAAATGCAAAAAAAAGGGAAAAGATATATATACATGGCGGGGGGGGGGGGTCCACTTGAAAGCCTCTGAGAAATTAAAAAGTGCACGGCCAGCTTCCTCACACAGTTTAAAGCCAAATTACGGTCAAGTTTCCTGGGAATTCAAAAATAATAAATAAAAAAATAAAGCAAACAAAAAAGTAAAAATCAGCAATCTGGTGATTACTACACTACACGGAGATGCACCACTAAGATAATGACAGGGAATCCTTGACCAGATCTATGCTGAAGGGATTTTCGTTGACATTATGGTTTGTTGGAAATGAGTGTGTGTGAGTGTGTATGTGTGTGTGCATGCCTGTGCACGTGACATGATGTGCATGTAGTGTTTGTGTTGTTCTAGTAGGTGAGGGTGGAGTCGTCCCACTCCAGCTGCTGCTGTCTGCTTGCCGCCCCCTGCTGGTCCTCCGGCTCGCCGGCTTCTTCGTCTTCGCTACTGTCCGACTCGGCGCTTGTGATGTCGTCTTCCTCCTCACCATCCTCACTTTCCTCCTCGTCTTCCTCCTCTTCGCTGCTGTGCTGGTCCTCGTACGTCTACGTTACAGACATGGGGCGGGGGGAGGAAGACAGGAGGGTGAACTTATGTTTTGAAACCTCAGTTGGACTGTTCTGACATTCTGAGACATGGCCTGCAGGGTGCAGTAGTGAGCAACTACTGTCAAACACAGAAAAATGTGCGACTTATACTCCAGTATGACTTGTATGTTTAACACGTGTGATTTATAGTCCGGAAAATACGGTACATATAATCTGGGTAATCTGGATAAATTCACTTTTCTACAACCTTCGTGAATTATCAGTAAAAGCGTGGCTAATAACGGCGATGTTGAGGGGCCCCTTCACACAAAGTGCGAAGTTTGGACGAAGTGCACACTTAGTGCGCATGACACAGGAATCCTGTGCAAACCGTGTAATGTCGCCCCTGCCTCCAATACCTTGTACACCTGTTGCTACAACTATTTGCGCACACAAGCGCCTGAAAGACAAAGTGTGCGCTGTGCGAACCCATCGCACCCTCTTGCGGCAGGTACCAGCTAAATTCCAGGTGACACACACGAACATCTAACACCGCTCGCTTGGCTGCAGACAATCACCTTGGTACTCGCAGAGAAATTTGTCTAAGTCCCACACGAGTGTGGCTTTGGTGTGTGTGCTGAGATGACAGGTGTGTCCTCCCACTGAAGCGGCTGTGGAAATCTGTGGATCTGGACATCCCAGCAGGACACCACGTCCTGTGTTTGGACGGACATGGACAAACAATTGCCCACTATGACGCCCGTGTGTCTGTTTGCTGTTATCAAGTGGACATAAATAAAAACATACGTATATCACCGTGGTGACATGCTGCAGCGAGCGCACACACGGCGCACACATGAACAGGCTGCTCCCAGGTTTAAACGGACTGTCAGATAAGAACACGCAGCGGGCGATCTCACTGTCACATCTTCCATGAGAGATCTGTTCCACATGATGCGGTGTCCTGCGGCGCATCGTCCACGTGGCCGGTTGGAGATGCGCAAGCAAATGAATCCATTCCAATCCAATCCACTTTATTTATATTGCACATTTAACAACAGACGTTCCAAAGTGCTGCACATACAGTAGAATCACGATAGATAAAACCCCAATAGTCAAGAAATAAATTAAAAATAAGAAAATTAACAATAAAAATAACTAGAATGTGCAAGATAAATAAATAAATAAATACATACAGCAAACAAAAGATAAAACCAATCAAATCTACCAAAATAAAAACAAAAACCAATAAACTCACGCAGTGTTAAAAACCAGAGAATAAAAGTGGGTCTTCTGGAGGGGCTCTGCCCCATACTCCCCACCTTTTTAAGCTCTTTTCCTTTTTTGCTTTTCAGCTGACCCCCCCTTAACGACAGCCCTCTTAACCCCCTGCCACTTTAAGCATTTTTTTAATGTAGATGTAAATTAATATTCAAACTTTTCAGATGAATGAGACGAGCGAACTGCTTCTCATTCATGTCATTTCATGACTGTATGTCTGTGACCACGGGTCATCTACAGAGGAACAGACGGATCATTTGTATTGCTCGCTTGATAAATGCGGTGTTTTATGGTGTGTGATTTTAAATTTTTTTTGTAATACTTCCATGTCCTTCCTGATATGAGGCAGATTCCTGCAACTTTTGTGTACAGTGGGTGGTGTGTTTTTCTCTCTCTCTCTTTCTCTCTCTCTAATTATTTCACATAAGTGGCACAATGGCTGGTTTTAATTTTTTTTATTTATATCACAGAAGTGGCGCCATGTGCTGCACCTGGCACTGTTCCTGCTTGAAAGACACCAGCGCATGCATGAATTCTCGCACCGGGTTCGTGCACGCCTGCCCGTCGGCACGATGTTTCATGCGCTAATTTCGAACTGTTTCTCCGTTTTCGTCCAAGCGCTGTCCAAACTTCACACTATATGTGAAGGGGCCATAAGCAGCGTATTGTCCAACATCAGTCACCGATAAACTGCTGTCACACCAACGACCTGACGACAAATGAAGCTGGTTTGTTGGGAAATCTGGTTGGGACTGTACAGTTTGGTGTCAGGAGAACACAAAACTCCCCAGACCTGACAGCACAATGTTTGTGATCCATCGTGGAGTTTTGTGTACATTTAAAAACCTCACAGTCTTCTTGTTGTTTCGGCCAAGTTTCTGGTTAAACTTTATTAAGAGTTTCTTGTAGCTGCTGCACTAAACATCAAGATGATTTGAGAAAACTGCTTGAAGTACAGTTAACAAACATTACAGTATCCACCAGTCCCAACATTTTTGTCATTATCAAAGTATTTTCCGGAGTACGAGGTCTGTCCAAAAAGTAACAGACCTTTTTATTTTTTCCAAAAACTATATGGATTTGAATCACGTGTGATTGCATCAGCCAAGCTTGAACCTTCGTGTGCATGCGTGAGTTTTTCCACGCCTGTCGGTTGCGTCATTCGCCTGTGGGCAGGCTTTGAGTGAGCACTGGTCCACCCGTCCCGTCGGATTTCTTTTGTCTGAGAGCTTGCTGAGACTGCCGCTTTGCTCCATGAAATTTTTTTCAGAAACTGTTAGAGACAGGCAGTTGGAAACCGCCGCTGTGGGCCGTCTTTAAAAAGGTTTTAACAGTCCATAATCCGCGTGACACCGACAGAATCTTCACCGATATCCAACTGAATCTATCGAATGGTTTCCAACTGCCTGTCTCTAACAGTTTCTAAAAAAAATTTCATGGAGCAAAGCAGCAGTCTCTCAGCAAGTTCTCAGACAAAAGAAATCCGACGGGAGGGGTGGACCAGTGCTCACTCAAAGCCTGCCCACAGGCGAATGACGCAACCGACAGGCGTGAAAAAACTCACGCATGCGCACGAAGGTTCAAGCTTGGCTGATGTAATCACACGTGATTCAAATCCATATAGTTTTTGAAAAAAATAAAAAGGTACGATACTCTTTGGACAGACCTCGTATAAGTCACACCGGAGTATAAGTCTGTGTTATGAACTCTTTAAGTTAGGATTTTAATTTAATTTAATTTATTTTTTTGCAATGTTGTAGTGTATTTTTTATTACTGGCATATATTCTTTTATTATTAGAGTTTATTTTGTTTGGTGTTTTGATTCTTGGGAAAGTTTTATATAAATAAGAGATCAGATAAGATCAACTTTATTTTTTGCAAAGGATAATATGCATATGTTGCGGACATGAACGAGCATTTTGGTGTTTAGAGTATCAGCAATTTTTCAACATTTCAGCACATTCTAACAAGATCACAATATCACTGATAACGTGATCATTTTGCTCAGTCTAACCGTGATTTTGCATCGGTAGCTGCAAAAAAAAAAAAAAAAAGCTGAAGAAAAAACCTTACTGTTTATGGTTTAAGGTGAGTGTTAAAATGTGCAAATGTGCGAATATTATTTGGGCAACATGAGACACATCTACTTCATTTAGCTGCTACAGTCTGGCTTTACGATGCCGACAGAGATGCCTCTTTATACATATAAAAAAGGTTGGCAACTGCAGCAGTAAAACCTGCAGAGCTGCAACATTTCTAAAAGCATCTAACAACCAACAGTCAGCAAGTAAAAATGCTAAGTTAGCTGTCAACCCAAATACTACGTACAAACCCCTGCGTGATGTAATGCACTGCAGGTTCTGCACAAACAATGAATCAGTCGTAAGAAATCCTGCTTTAAACATTTTGAAGATAAACATTTCAGGCAAAAAATATGTAAACTCTTGACGACATTAAGCGGTTAGTGACTGCACATAAGAAGAAATTTGAATAATTATCTGGAAAACGTTAGCTCAGCTCCACAGTTAATCACGAGCGCTCAGGTAAAACTGGGGTGCTAACGAGGCATCAGCAAAGCCGTGAGACTGGCCTGCCTGGCTTTTTGTCAGCTCACCCAGGCACATGTTCGGCTTTTACCTCCATGGGGTTGACTGTGATGGTAAGGGCGGAGTCGTCCCAGTCCATCTCGTTCTCTTTGCCGTTCTCCTGGTCTCTCATGGTGCGCTGATGTGCAGCCCGGATACGGAACACGCCGAGGATGATCATGAAGACCAGGAAGCTGACACACACCACGATGACGATGGTGGCGGCGCTGGGCACCACTGCAAGGAGGCAAACACACAGATGTGATGTCAGAGGTCAGGTGTAAATCTCCTGCTGCAGCTTTTATGAAAAAAAAAAAATGTAGTTCACTTGTGCTGTTACTGGCAGCCTGGAAGATTTACCAAGACTTGAAAATAAAGGTCTGTGCTCAGAGGACCACCTGTGCAGAAGTCACTGTCAGCAAACAAGTGTAATCCCTAAATCTGTCCCATTTAAACACACAGTGGGTCACACGTGTCCCACATCTGGTTAAGACGGGAATCCATAGCAACGCCTGCTGACTTCTTTATTGTTTGTTTCCAACATAACAGAACAATTAAGCAGATTACTGGTTTGATTAAGAGGCTGATCTTACAGATAACTAAAATACTCTCCACAAAACAAAGGAAATTTCTGTCTTTTAATTCAAATCTATTATTAACTAAAGCTACTAGAGTTTAGGCATACATACATGTGTGTATGTGTATGTATACACACAAACACACACATATAAGTGCTGTGAGGCAATTAAAAATATTAGAAGCTTTGCAATTAATTAATTTAAATCACTTCACTGCATGTACAATTTCTTTCTTTTTTTTTATATTCCCCCAAATCGCAAAGTACACAGCGTAAAAATGTGAGGCTCTCAGAAATGCAAAAACAATGAACAAAAAAACTCACTCTTACTATAAAGAGTTACAGAAATATTTGAATGTATAAAAATAAACTGTAAAATCTATAAACTTTGCAAAAATGTTGCACCATGAACATACTAAGGATGATTTATTGCCACACTACAAAATGTATCTTCAAAAATTTTATCACCTCAATTGAGGTGATGGTGTGTCTGTGTGTTATGTAGGAATTTGCATATATATATTTTTTATTTGGAGGGTTAGGTATTTCTGTTACATATGTCACAGAGTTCTTAAACCAGCTGTTTCAGTTATAAATGTTGAAATCTGGAGAATGTCAGATAAAACACTCAAAATTGTGGGACTTTGCAGATGTTGAACATTAAACATCAACCATATTAAAATGTAGATCTAAAGTGATTTGGCACAATACGACCCCTTTAATAAGGGGCCGTATTTGCTTCCTAAAGACATTTTTGTTTCATTCAATAATATTTCTACTTTTTCTCCAAGGCAGTTTGTAGCATAGAAGAACCTCCCCCCCCCCAAAAAAACCAACAACAATGCTCTCTGCATTGTATATGTTTAGATGTTTACATGTTTAGACTCTGAATCGTGGCAGGTTTCAGTACCTGAAGCTTGGTGGGCGTTGACCAGGTTATGACCAGACAGATCCACAGAGGCGTGATGGACGGGGTTGACAAAATTGGGCTGCACCATGGCATTGTTGGCATGTTCCACTGGACTGGATGTGTGGATAACATTCACCTACAGTAACAACCCACAAAAAGATGATCAGGAAATCTGAGCAGGTCTGCAGTTTCGAAACATCTGCAGAATTAAAATATGTCCGTCCCTCTGAATACATATTTAGCTCCGTATTCATCGGCGTTCAATGATACAATGGACAAAACTGCAGTCATACCTCGACCTTGAAATCATTGCTGATGTATCGACCGTTGAGTTCAGAGCAGACCAGTTTAAACTTCCTGTCAAAGAGCGCCTCAGTGTGCCAGTTTCTTGTAGCGGATGAGATGCAGGACCTGTTCGTAGTTGGCCATCGTGTTCACACCTGGAACACAAAGGAGACCGTTTGAGTCAACGTGCCATTCGACCATCAACCGTCATGCTGTGTTGGCAACATTATTTCAAAAATAAATAATTTAATTATTTTATTATTTATTATAACATTATTTCAAAAAGAAATAACGTTAACTTTGGAAACACCAGGAGTAGATGCAATGTTGACAACATTTAAAAGCAATAAATGCAAAAAAAAGTGTTTCAGTAATTATGAAAAACGCTACAATTCCTCATCAAACTATGGGTAGTGCACATGTTGGTTGAACATTTGCAGAAGCTCTGTAAACTGGTCACACATTTTTCCTAATATGATGTACAAATGCATGATATATAAATTCAAAATGTTTTTATTTTCACCAAAATATGTCTAAACTAGCTTGACAAAATTCTATTGTACCTGCATTAATGGTACATGTCCACCAGGTGGAGATACTGCTCCATTTCAAGATCCATTCGATGACCAGCCTGTTACTATTTGTAGTAGATACCTTTGAGTTGGATTTAACCTTGAGCGGCTAACAAAAACTGCTAACAGTACTAGCTACAATTGAGAGTTTTCCATATACAACACCTGGAAAAAATACGAGGACGTTCATCCATGATTATTACTTCATAACAAATAAATAAATCATAAATATGATACATATCAATTTCTATTGGATAACCAAACTTCTGGCTGCATGACACATGCCTTAAACAAACCTAATTTAATCACTGTAATTAATGGGATATTATTTTCCTGCTCAACTAAATAAAAAGGTCAGCAGGTCATTAAAACAAAATAATTCATGTTTCGGCCAGTTGTTTTGACGACATAATGTACTGCAGAGCCCGACCGATATATTGCTTGGCCGATAATATCAGCTGATATGAGCCTTTCACATACACGTCAGTATTGGTGTTATTTTTGCCGATATGAAACACTGCAGAAAAACACTTTGGCTGTTGGAAATGGTTTCATTACACAGTTTGCCCAGCAGATGGTGCTCCAATGGCATTGTTTACAATGCTGTCAAGCATGGCTGGGACCCCCCCATCACCTCTTGGTCACAATAGCTACAAGAAACAAAGGCAAAGTGACTGCCTGCTATTAATTTTCTGTCGGGGGGGGGGGGGGGGGATTTACAACAACAAAGAAACAAGTAGTTGCTATGCCATCAGCTAGTCGGAGCCAAACTAGATGAGGGCTATTTTATGAAAATTGTGAGCGATGTGACATGGCGACTGGTTGCTGGGTATATTTGTAGTTCATATTTAAATGGTAAAACATGAGGACTCAATACATTTCTTTGTTCTAAAAGTTTGATAATGAAATGTGACGAATCGCCACCATCTCTCTGTATATCAGCAGATATATCGGTATCATAAATTTTCACTCCCAAAAAATCCATATTGTTCAGACTCTAATGTACTATGTAATCTTTTCTCTTTACAACGCTCTTGTTGAGGCCATGTTTTCTTTCAGTTAGCAAAGCCCAGTACCTTGTTAAGATCTGTAACCACACTCCTTTAACCACAGACTGATTTTCTTTTCTAGGTTTGTGGCTGTCTGTTTTAGAAATGCAAACCACAAGGTGATTTCATAACCGTTTTCTCTACCTGATCTGCAAAACAGCAGGAAACACAGTGTGGTTAAGATGTTTTTCAACATCAGGCGTTACTGTGTTTGATAAAGCCGCACCATCGCGCTACGACTAGAAACCTGCTCTGTGTCCATACCGCTGATGACAAGGCCGAGGTTGGAGGAGCTCATCTCCAGGCCGTGCTGCTGCAGCTGGGACGTGTCCACCTCCAGGCTCTCGTGCTCCCCGTTCAGCTCATCTCCCACCACAGTCACCTCACATGTGTCCAGATTGTGCATGATCTCCTCTGACACCACTGTTTCTTGCACTGAAGCATCAGCAGAAAGAGAGAGACAAAAATTATACAGTATTCTGAAAGCAGATTTCACAGGTGAGCAGGGCTTTGAGTTCATCATTAAAACACCTGATAAGTGAATCCATTTTAAGGACAACCTGTTTAATAGTCAACTAAAGTTGTTTACAAATGAGGTTTAAGACAAATATGTATTTTAATAAAACGGTCATTCCATGAAAAGGAGAGCCAAAGTGTGACATAAAGGACCATTTCTGAAAACAAGTACATCCGAGAAACACGCACACACCTGTGTTGGTATTCCTATGAGATATAATTTGATACAAGCAGAAAGGCAAAATCTCATGTGAAACATATGAAGGTGGGAATTTTAGAAAAGAATAAAAGCATCCACTGTGCATTCTACGAGGTCTGTCAATAAAGTAACGGTCCTTTTTATTTTTTTTCAAAAACTATATGGATATGAATCACGTGCGATTACATCAGCCAACCTTGAACCCTCGTGCGCATGCGTGAGTTTTCCACGCCTTTCGGTTGTGTCATTCGCCTGTGGGCAGGCTTTGAGTGAACACTGGTCCACCCCTCTCGTCTTTTTTTTCATTGTTCAGGAATGGCTCAGATACTGTCGCTTTGCTTGATCAAAATTTTTTCAAAAACTGTGAGGCACATCCGAGTGGACACCATTCGGGAAATTCAGCTGGTTTTCGGTGAAAATTTTAACGGCTGATGAGAGATTATGGAGTGTTACTGTCGCTTTAAGGACTCCCCACGGAGCCACAGGGCGCGCCGCGCCCTGAGCCGCCGTCGTCTGCCTGTTTCGAGCTGAAAACTTCCAAATTTAAGCCTCTGTTGACCCAGGATGTCGTGAGAGAACAGAGAAGTCTCAGAAGAGGTCGGGATCAGTAGTTTATCCGGACATTCCACTGCTAAAGGAGATTTTGTAATGAAAGACGTGCGGACGGATTCGCACGTCGGCACCTAGCCAGCGCGGCGCCACAGGAAAAACACCTCCGTGTTGATAACCATTCCTAAGATTTAGGCGGATTTCGATGGCTTTTAGTCGAGTGTGTATCCAAGAAATTGTTTAACAGCTGGGCATGTTCCAACTTGTTCTGTAAGGCTTCCAACGGAGGTGTTTTGCTGTGGCGCCGGGCCATGAGCGGCTGCGCGCCGACGTGCGAATCCTTCCGCATGTCTTTCATTACAAAATCTCCTTTAACAGTGGAATGTCCGGAGAAACTGCTGATTCCGACCTCTTCTGAAACTTCTCTGTTCTCTCACGACGTCCTGGGTCAACAGAGGCTTAAATTTGGACGTTTTCAGCTTGAAACAGCTGGCGACGGTGGCTCGGAGCGTGGCGCGCCCTGCGGCTCCATGGGGAGTCCTTAGAGCGACAGTAACACCCCATAATCTCTCATCAGCCGTTAAAATTTTCACCGAAAACCTTCTGAATTTCTCGAATGGTGTCCACTTCGATGTGCCTCACAGTTTCTGAAAAAAATTTGATAAAGCAAAGCGCCAGTCTCTGAGCCATTCCTGAACAATGAAAAAAAAGACAAGAGGGCTGGACCACTCCTCACTCAAAGCCTGCCCACAGGCGAATGACGCAACCGACAGTTATGGAAAAACTCACGCATGCGCACGAGGGTTCAAGGTTGGCTGATGTAATCGCACGTGATTCAAATCCATATAGTTTTTGAAAAAATAAAAAGGACCGTTACTTTATTGACAGACCTCGTAAACACAGGGAACAACTGGAAACAAACAGGAATTTTAGTTTTACTGATATGATTTGAAGGAATGTTCTTTTGATGCAGCAAAGGTAACTTATGACCAGTGGATGAAAAATCCAGATCTGATATTCTTTTTCCTGAAGCAGTTTGAATGTAACACTTGACACCATTATTTATGTTAGCAAGTGTTTTTAAAATATAAATTACAGTCTATTTGATGGGGATTTCCTGGTAAAATCCAACAGTGTACAAGTTAGTAAAATGTTGAAAATGGCAATAACTTCAAGTGGATATCAATCAATCAATCAATCAATTTTTTTATATAGCGCCAAATCACAACAAACAGTTGCCCCAAGGCGCTTTATATTGTAAGGCAAGGCCATACAATAATTATGTAAAACCCCAACGGTCAAAATGACCCCCTGTGAGCAAGCACTTGGCTACAGTGGGAAGGAAAAACTCCCTTTTAACAGGAAGAAACCTCCAGCAGAACCAGGCTCAGGGAGGGGCAGTCTTCTGCTGGGACTGGTTGGGGCTGAGGGAGAGAACCAGGAAAAAGACATGCTGTGGAGGGGAGCAGAGATCGATCACTAATGATTAAATGCAGAGTGGTGCATACAGAGCAAAAAGAGAATGAAACAGTGCATCATGGGAACCCCCCAGCAGTCTACGTCTATAGCAGCATAACTAAGGGATGGTTCAGGGTCACCTGATCCAGCCCTAACTATAAGCTTTAGCAAAAAGGAAAGTTTTAAGCCTAATCTTAAAAGTAGAGAGGGTGTCTGTCTCCCTGATCTGAATTGGGAGCTGGTTCCACAGGAGAGGAGCCTGAAAGCTGAAGGCTCTGCCTCCCATTCTACTCTTACAAACCCTAGGAACTACAAGTAAGCCTGCAGTCTGACAGCGAAGCGCTCTATTGGGGTAATATGGTACTACGAGGTCCCTAAGATAAGATGGGACCTGATTATTCAAAACCTTATAAGTAAGAAGAAGAATTTTAAATTCTATTCTAGAATTAACAGGAAGCCAATGAAGAGAGGCCAATATGGGTGAGATATGCTCTCTCCTTCTAGTCCCCGTCAGTACTCTAGCTGCAGCATTTTGAATTAACTGAAGGCTTTTTAGGGAACTTTTAGGACAATCTGATAATAATGAATTACAATAGTCCAGCCTAGAGGAAATAAATGCATGAATTAGTTTTCAGCATCACTCTGAGACAAGACCTTTCTGATTTTAGAGATATTGCGTAAATGCAAAAAAGCAGTCCTACATATTTGTTTAATATGCGCTTTGAATGACATATCCTGATCAAAAATGACTCCAAGATTTCTCACAGTATTACTAGAGGTCAGGGTAATGCCATCCAGAGTAAGGATCTGGTTAGACACCATGTTTCTAAGATTTGTGGGGCCAAGTACAATAACTTCAGTTTTATCTGAGTTTAAAAGCAGGAAATTAGAGGTCATCCATGTCTTTATGTCTGTAAGACAATCCTGCAGTTTAGCTAATTGGTGTGTGTCCTCTGGCTTCATGGATAGATAAAGCTGGGTATCATCTGCGTAACAATGAAAATTTAAGCAATACCGTCTAATAATACTGCCTAAGGGAAGCATGTATAAAGTGAATAAATTGGTCCTAGCACAGAACCTTGTGGAACTCCATAATTAACTTTAGTCTGTGAAGAAGATTCCCCCATTTACATGAACAAATTGTAATCTATTAGACAAATATGATTCAAACCACCACAGCACAGTGCCTTTAATACCTATGGCATGCTCTAATCTCTGTAATAAAATTTTATGGTCACAGTATCAAAAGCAGCACTGAGGTCCAACAGAACAAGCACAGAGACGAGTCCACTGTCCGAGGCCATAAGAAGATCATTTGTAACCTTCACTAATGCTGTTTCTGTACTATGATGAATTCTAAAACCTGACTGAAACTCTTCAAATAGACCATTCCTCTGCAGATGATCAGTTAGCTGTTTTACAACTACCCTTTCAAGAATTTTTGAGAGAAAAGGAAGGTTGGAGATTGGCCTATAATTAGCTAAGATAGCTGGGTCAAGTGATGGCTTTTTAAGTAATGGTTTAATTACTGCCACCTTAAAAGCCTGTGGTACATAGCCAACTAACAAAGATAGATTGATCATATTTAAGATCGAAGCATTAAATAATGGTAGGGCTTCCTTGAGCAGCCTGGTAGGAATGGGGTCTAATAAACATGTTGATGGTTTGGATGAAGTAACTAATGAAAATAACTCAGACAGAACAATCGGAGAGAAAGAGTCTAACCAAATACCGGCATCACTGAAAGCAGCCAAAGATAACGATACGTCTTTGGGATGGTTATGAGTAATTTTTTCTCTAATAGTTAAAATTTTGTTAGCAAAGAAAGTCATGAAGTCATTACTAGTTAAAGTTAATGGAATACTCAGCTCAATAGAGCTCTGACTCTTTGTCAGCCTGGCTACAGTGCTGAAAAGAAACCTGGGGTTGTTCTTATTTTCTTCAATTAGTGATGAGTAGAAAGATGTCCTAGCTTTACGGAGGGCTTTTTTATAGAGCAACAGACTCTTTTTCCAGGCTAAGTGAAGATCTTCTAAATTAGTGAGACGCCATTTCCTCTCCAACTTACGGGTTATCTGCTTTAAGCTGCGAGTTTGTGAGTTATACCACGGAGTCAGGCACTTCTGATTTAAAGCTCTCTTTTTCAGAGGAGCTACAGCATCCAAAGTTGTCTTCAATGAGGATGTAAAACTATTGACGAGATATCTCCCTTACAGAGTTTAGGTAGCTACTCTGCACTGTGTTGGTATATGGCATTAGAGAACATAAAGAAGGAATCATATCCTTAAACCTAGTTACAGCGCTTTCTGAAAGACTTCTAGTGTAATGAAACTTATTCCCCACTGCTGGGTAGTCCATCAGAGTAAATGTAAATGTTATTAAAAAATGATCAGACAGAAGGGAGTTTTCAGGGAATACTGTTAAGTCTTCTATTTCCATACCATAAGTCAGAACAAGATCTAAAATATGATTAAAGTGGTGGGTGGACTCATTTACTTTTTGAGCAAAGCCAATAGAGTCTAATAATAGATTAAATGCAGTGTTGAGGCTGTCATTCTCAGCATCTGTGTGGATGTTAAAATCGCCCACTATAATTATCTTATCTGAGCTAAGCACTAAGTCAGACAAAAGGTCTGAAAATTCACAGAGAAACTCACAGTAACGGCCAGGTGGACGATAGATAATAACAAATAAAACTGGTTTTTGGGACTTCCAATTTGGATGGACAAGACTAAGAGACAAGCTTTCAAATGAATTAAAGCTCTGTCTGGGTTTTTGATTAATTAATAAGCTGGAATGGAAGATTGCTGCTAATCCTCCTCCTCGGCCCGTGCTACGAGCATTCTGACAGTTAGTGTGACTCGGGGGTGTTGACTCATTTAAACTAACATATTCATCCTGCTGTAACCAGGTTTCTGTTAGGCAGAATAAATCAATATGTTGATCAATTATTATATCATTTACCAACAGGGACTTAGAAGAGAGAGACCTAATGTTTAATAGACCACATTTAACTGTTTTAGTCTGTGGTGCAGTTGAAGGTGCTATATTATTTTTTCTTTTTGAATTTTTATGCTTAAATAGATTTTGCTGGTTGTTGGTGGTCTGGGAGCAGGCACCGTCTCTACGGGGATGGGGTAATGAGGGGATGGCAGGGGGAGAGAAGCTGCAGAGAGGTGTGTAAGACTACAACTCTGCTTCCTGGTCCCAACCCTGGATAGTCACGGTTTGGAGGATTTAAGAAAATTGGCCAGATTTCTAGAAATGAGAGCTGCTCCATCCAAAGTGGGATGGATGCCGTCTCTCCTAACAAGACCAGGTTTTCCCCAGAAGCTTTGCCAATTATCTATGAAGCCCACCTCATTTTTTGGACACCACTCAGACAGCCAGCAATTCAAGGAGAACAGGCGGCTAAACATGTCACTCCCGGTCCGATTGGGGAGGGGCCCAGAGAAAACTACAGAGTCCGACATTGTTTTTGCAAAGTTACACACCGATTTAATGTTAATTTTAGTGACCTCCGATTGGCGTAACCGGGTGTCATCACTGCCGACGTGAATTACAATCTTACCAAATTTACGCTTAGCCTTAGCCAGCAGTTTCAAATTTCCTTCAATGTCGCCTGCTCTGGCCCCCGGAAGACAATTGACTATGGTTGCTGGTGTCGCTGACTTCACATTTCTCAAAATAGAGTCGCCAATAACCAGAATTTGATCCTCGGCGGGTGTGTCGTCGAGTGGGGAAAAACGGTTAGAAATGTGAACGGGTTGGCGGTGTACACGGGGCTTCTGTTTAGAACTACGCTTCCTCCTCACAGTCACCCAGTCAGCCTGCTTGGGATCTGCCAGGGGGGAACTAACGGCGGCTAAGCTACCTTGGTCCGCACCGACTACAGGGGCCTGGCTAGCTGTAGAATTTTCCACGGTGCGGAGCCGAGTCTCCAATTCGCCCAGCCTGGCCTCCAAAGCTACGAATAAACTACACTTATTACAAGTACCATTACTGCTAAAGGAGGCCGAGGAATAACTAAACATTTCACACCCAGAGCAGAAAAGTGTGGGAGAGACAGGAGAAGCCGCCATGCTAAATCGGCTAAGAGCTAGTAGCTACGCTAACCTAGCGGATTCCTAAAAACACGCAAAGTGAATAATTTAGAGGTGATTCAGCAGAAGGAGTGCTTTAGTTAAGGCACGTAAAGATTACACTGGGAAACAAATCATAATCTAGATAACTAGATCAATCTAACTGCGCAGATTAAACAGCTAACAGATACAGAAAAACACCGCTGTGCTCCGGAACAGGAAGTGATACAATACCGCAGTGAGAGCCCATGTCTTCAGATCCCTGAAAATGATTATTTTCAAGGCAGTGGATGTTACAAATATGGACACTTTTTGAAAAAGAACTTTTCAAAGACATATTCTTGAAAATGGCTTCGGCAGAACAACCATAATGTTGACTCTACTTATTTTTTAATGTAGTTTTCTACATTCTGGGATTTTATTTTCATGATTACACTCAATACACTGAATTTTACAATGACACATTTGAGTGCATACCCTCTGGCTGTGATGATTTCACCTTCTTGTGTTTGTTTTGTGAGTCTTATGCTGGGTGTGGCTGACCTGCTTGCCACTCGCACCTGCAATTTATCATCTACTCCAGTGCAGTTTAAAAGGCCAGCTCATTCATCTATGCCTCAACAATTCGCTGATTTACCTCCAGTGCCGGCTGCGCCCAGCCTTACTACCAGGACCACCCTGTACTTTGCACTTTTTCCCTAAAATAAATTACTTTATTGTTTTCTTTTACTACAAGCGCAGCATCTGCTTTGGCATTTTAGGTCCAATTTATATATCTGTGTCACACTGGCTCTCATTTTCATGGAATGTCCCAAAACTGAACACATAATACTGAAAAATATGTGAATTAAACTGGTGATCTGTGAGCAAATTCAGAAAATTATAACCCCACCCTGTCATAGTTGTTGTTTTCATGTATATCGGTGTTAGTAAATCTTTTGTGATGAAATACCTGAATTAAAATGGTCAACCTCTGTACTGAAAACCCTACAGATCTGCTTATACATGTAATTATCAAATATAACACAAAACAACAACAAAAGTCACATTATCTCTACTTCAGGATGTTGCACTGGAATTATTCTGCTTCGTGTAGATCATCATAATTTGTGCTGCTGAAATCCACTCAACAGTTTAGGAGTTGTGCTTACAAGACTCACTGATTCTTGGTATAACTAAGGTCACCACATGGATCACCAAGCTTTACAATTTATTTCATTTATACAGCACCAAATCACAACAAAGCTGGCTCAAGGCTCTTCATACAAGTAAGATCTAACCTTACCAACCCCTACGCCGGATTCCTTTCCTGACACAACTTTACATGACATGGAGAACGGGTGGTTTTGATCCAGGAACCTTTATTTTTGGAGACAATTGCACAAACCCCTTGGCTACCACACTGCTGGCAGTGGGAGCAACAAAACAACACCAATACCTCTGCTAAAGTAGTTTTTTTTTTCTCCAGTTTTCTTACCAAAGACCACATTAACACGAAGCAGAAAGTTTGACCACATTACACCTATTTTGGCATCCCTTCACTGGCTTCCTGTCCCAGTGAGATCAGATTTTAAGGTTCTGCTACTAACCTATAAAATTATTCATGGACTGGCACCTTCCTACCTAGCTGACCTAATTAAACCTTACGTACCGGCCCGGGCTTTACGTTCTCAGGGTGCAGGACTACTTTGTGTCCCTAAGGTGAGTAAGAAGTCTGTGGGTCACAGAGCTTTCTCTTAAGCCCAGGTTACACATAGACGGTTTTGTCCGCGGGTAGTACGTAGATCGAAGTTCGTGGTAGTTCCGGCTGTTTTCGCGGTGGAAAGGGGCGGAGCATTTCGCCGGCATTTTGAGCACCGTACTAGCCGCAAATACGTGGATAAAACGCCACTAAATCCGCCGAATTAAGCGGAGTCAGGCAACGGGGGTTAATACTCAGTTCTATCCTTTACAATCGCAGGTTAAGACGCGCGTGAGAATGGCGGTGTTCTGCTGCCGCCGATAATGCCCTGTGTACCGCTGGATTTATCCAGGCAAATCCTGTGTTACTCCAGGAACTTTTGCTTATAGGCACCGCCCCCAGAATATAATAGGCTGAAGCAGCTGTCAGTGCAGGGGGAGGGAGTGACAGGGAGCTCATCTCGCAGCCTTTTCTTTTCTCTCCTTTTCCCCTCCTCAACGTGTTGCTCGTTTCCACCACTGCCAATTTTATTTAGGAGGTATACTGGAGCTTCTCTGCAAAAATATCTGGAGCTGGCTGCGAGTGAGAGACCTGCATGCAGTGCGCTAGCGTTTTTATACTGACTGCTGCCTATCGGCCGTTTGGAACACCGTTAACTGGGAGGTGGCGTTTAGAACAGCGTACTGTCCGCTAGCGCCGCCGTTTTGTCTGCCTCTGTCGCCGGTTAAAACGCCTTTGAGGACGCCGATGTGGGCTCTATCGCCGTTTTACACGCCGTTGGTTAGGGATACAACGCCGGCCGCCAATTACGGCGGTGTAAACTGCGGCACTACAGGAAGGGGCGGGACGACACGGCGATTAAAAAGTATCAAACGTCGTTGTTCACGTTGTCTCCGTCATCAGGCCACTTCTCCGGGAGCGCTCCCGGAATTATTCAACATGTTGAATAATTTTTTCGACGATTCCCGGTGAAGCCGTAACCAAACCACGCCCCTGTGCGCCGGCGTTAACTACGGCGTTTGATCCCTAAAACGGCCCGGAGGGGGCAAAATCTCTGCCGGGACGCTTCCGGGAGAGTTTACCGTCTATGTGTAAACGGGGCTTTATCGTGTTCCTGTTCTGTGGAATGATCTCCCTGCGTCAATAAAACAGTCAGATTCTGTGGAGACTTTCAAGTCCAGACTTAAGATGCACTTATTTTCCCTTTCATATGGCTAGCATACTGGTACAGTTTTGTTTTACGCTTTTTACTCTTTTAATTCATTTATTAGTAATTGGAGCAGGCCGCGGCCTCAACTTTACCTAAATTGTGGGTCTTTTAGTGATGTTTAGGGCTAGTGGCCGGCGATCACCTTAGTATTTCTCTGTTTTTCTTGTTGTTTAATGCTGGCAGATTATACAGTATTTTTTGTCTTTCTGATGCCTGATTCTGTTTTTTCTCTGTTTAAGGTGCAGCTCCATCCAGAGATGGGAGTTGTATTTGTGTTGGCGATCCTCCTGTCCTGTGCGCCAATAGCATTTCTTGTATATTCATCCGTGAATTGTTCTGTAATTTATGTTTGTAGCATGGCCCAAGCAGAGGGTCACCCCTTTAACTCTGGTCTGCTTGAGGTTTCTTCCTCAGAAGGAGTTTTTCCTTACCACTGTTGCTCTGGGGGTTGGTAAGGTTAGACCTTACCTGTGTGAAGCGCTTTGAGGCAACTCTGTTGTGATTTGGTGCTATATAAATGAAAATAAATTGAAAAATTGAATTGAAATTGAAATTAATAATTAGTGCACCTACAGCATGCATGTTATGAAGTTATTGAGTTTTTATGTGATTCTTGCACATGAACGCTCACATTTGAGGTTTTGTGGTTGTGGAAGGCGGGGCAGCAAAATGCCGGTAAGACGAACTGTACAGGCTTTTGTCCTACATGGCCTCCAGCACACCACAGGTCATCACATTTCCTCGTATCTGTGTCAGGGTCTCTGTAGTTCTATTGTCTCCTCTTAACTCCCATACAAGATGAACAGATGGCGTGGCTCGCCCAATGACCCCTCCCACAAAATAGTAAACAAGTTACCCCTTGCTCACTTTCCTCCCTCCCTCCTGCTCTGTCTGTCCTTCTTAATCCTCACTGCCGACAGCTTCGATTTAGCTATATTCGCTGCTGCACCCCCATACAGGCCCTGAGGCACATCGGGCCGGTGCTTATTAGCGGTTACTGTAACGTAACAATAGATGGGGCGCCAGTCCATTGCAGGTTACGTCCGCAGCCAAGGCTGGTACATCTTCACAGCTGGGTGGAGTGGGACATAGCAAATAATTTGTCCAAGCAGACAGACAGACAGACAGGTCACCTGAAAGACACACTTGATATCGAATCTCAGTCTACAGGTCAGTAATTCAACTCCTACGCCAAGAGCCAAGACGTCTGCCAATTCAATCTTAAGCACCTTGTGCATCTTCCTTACCTGTGGGGTCATCATCAGCAACCTCAACAACTTCAGCGTCTGCATTGGATTCCACTTCGTGGGTGATGGTGCTCACAATGCGTAGCTCAGGGAACAGAGTCACGCCCTCCTGGCTCTCAAATTCAGCTGCACTGCGGGCAAAGTGGTCAATGCCGCTGAGGCTGATCTTGGGCTCTTCTGGCTGCAGCACCATCACATAACCTTCAGCATCCAGCATGGTCACGCATGAGTCCTCGTTGAAGCACCTGAGGAAGAACGTGAGATCAAACTTCAATCATTTTTTATTGAAGTTGTGATTCTTCCACTTGCTTTATGAGAGAGAATGAGGCATTTGGAAGGTGCACTGGAGCATGTGGGAGCACAGAAATCCAGGAGGGATCATTCAGAGAAGGTTGCAGCACAACAAATGTGACAAGTAATCAGTCATTTATGCTAAATCTTAAGCTGACACAAACAAATTCAGGGGACCAGGAGCACACAAAAAGGACACAGCAACATCTTATTAAAACAAACAAGGAGGTTTTGTCCAACAGAAAGACAACTGAACACTGAATGGATTTTCATTTGAAATGTCTGACATAATTAATAATAACTAACAACATTAAAGTGATCCCCACCGTGCTCTACCATGTGAGTAGTGTACACGCATCACAGTATATATGGGTGGTATAAATCCTTTGTGATGAAATCAGCACACCTGAATTTAAAAAGTGGTCAACTTTAGTATCCTCCTTTCCAGCTGGGTGGACCGGGACAATGCAGATGAAGTGTCTTGTCCAAGGACACAGACAGGTAGTGCGAGGCATAGACCTGGAACTGAACCTCGGTCTATATATATAGGGAGGCCTTAAACCTTTCATTTGGCAAAAGTCATGACTCCTATTTTATCTCTTTAATTTCCTCCTCGTGTTGAACGTAGAATTCATTCCGAACACCTGAAGAGCAGCAATAACCTGGTTCATAAAACGTGGGGCTGCTGACAGACAAGGTGAGGAAAGTGAACAGAGGACACAACAGCAGGTGGAGGATTTTTGACTTTTTGCACTTACTTTACGGTGGTGGAGATGCGGAGGTGTCTGATGCCTGGAGTCGGGAATTGGCGGGAGTTCAGGTAGGAAATATGTTGCATGACCTTGTCAAAGGCATCAATATCATCGCCCTCAACCATCAGAGAGGACTGGTTAGGGTTAAACTCCACCTAAGAGAGGAAAACAATGTTAAACGGAACAATAAAACAAACAGAGTGTGTGTGTATATTCGGAGTTTGGTATCTGTGACATGCAAGACATCGTGACTTCACCTTGACAGCTGAGGCAACCTCCTCAGGTAGCTGCACATCCAGGCCTTCCTTGCAGGTGTACAGGCAGTCGATCACGTTCTTGTTCTCCAGTTTGCCAGAACGGATCATCAGCCCCGCCAGATTTCCTCTGAAAAACTGGGCCATTCGGGCATGTCCTCCTGGATTCATTAGAAAGGAGATGATGAGAAGAAAACAGTGTAATTACTCAGTTATACATTCCCTGTAGCTGATGATGCCAAATGTCTTCTCAATAGGCGAAGCCAGTCTGGATTACATTCATGCAAGTTAGCGCGCGTGCCCTTTCAAATGAGATTTTTAGGTGCATGCAACATCTGCAGTGACAGGATGGACTGTTGTCATTGTGAAGCAAAAAAAAAAAGAAAAGAAATGAATAGGTAGAAAATGAAAACTTAAAGGGAATGATTATCTTTGAAACAGACGGTGCTAAAATGAAAAATGCAGTCTGTTTGGATCCTTGACATTTCATTGTGGCTGATCTTTCATTTTTTTTTTTCTGTCAGGTGCAGCAGAGCTGATGAAGGTGGGCAGAGAGAATCGTGCTGCAGATGAGTCATATCTAACGAGTCAAAGTCTGTGTCACTGCGGAGTCAGAAACAAACCTGGACCTCAAGGTCACTGTGGCGTGTGTGTGTGTGTGTGCGCACTGCTGTAGTGTTGTTATTTGATAAGGAGGAGCTACTGCATTTGACCCCAAGGTTATGTTCTGAAAGAGGAACCTGCACAGCCAAAATTCTGCTGCCACCTCACTTTTGTGCTAATTTTGCATCTATTCCTGCTCAGCTCTTGGATCAGTCTGCAGTGAAACACCATTGCCAGGTTGGGGGGAAAAAAATCACAAGCACATAAATATGATGAAAAGGACAAAAGGGGCACTACTTCATAATACACCATGCTTGAGACAGCATCTAGAATGCACAGGAATCATTCTAGTCGAAATGATACGAGGATGCAGTTAGTGAGGTGGGACATCGTGAAGGTATTTGAGACGTTAAGAGAAAGATTGGAGCAACCTGAGGCGGTCTCAGAGACTGTCTCAGTGTCATTGTCATTTCCTGAGTTGTCTGTAAAAGACAGAAAGAAGAGACCAGGGAGAGACAGGTAGGAAAGTTGAGGATATACAGGAAAGCTTCAAATGCGACACACTGTGAGGTCATCGTGCACCGTTTGAGAATCTGAGTTCACAGAACCTCAGCTAAGAATAAAACACATGCACACTATCATTTACATGAGTGTGAAACAGAAAGAGTCATCAGAGGCACATCATCAAGTTGTGTTTTATTTTAGGAATCTGCTAAGTCTCACAGTAAAAAAGTGCACATGGTGGGGACGAGACTGAAGACATCTATCACTGGGACAGATGCACGTTTTCACCCACATCTGTCTGCCTGCATCTCAGCAGGACCTGACCATTGATTTTTAACAATTAATCCATTGATTATTTTCTGAATAGTCCATTAATATTTACCAATGCATAAGATGCAACTCCAGTTCTACTTGGAGAAACATGCTCATAGCTCCTCTGCTATTCCCAAGCAGTCTCCCAGTCAAGGACTAATCTGGACCTAATCTGCCTGACTTCTGAAGGGCTCAGCTGTGCTCAGAGCGACATGGCTGCTAGAACACAGCTAAGTATGAGAGAAATAAAACATTTTTGGCAGAAAGGATTTTATATGACTGTACAGTTTGTTGTCCTTCCTGCTGTGGCCTCTCTGCACACGCGTGTAATGCAGCTGGCCACTCATGCACATTTTTCATCTTTTCCTGATCTGCCAAAAGCTCATTCAGATGTGCTCCATGAACCTGGCTGTGTTCATGGCTGAGGAGTTAACGCTCAATCCACATACTGCAGAACACGGTTTTCAGCCTCAACAAGTTCAAATCCCTGAGAGACCTTTAACGTATGTCTCTGTCCATCTTTACTTCCCTGTTTTCTGTCACTGTAATAAACGCTGGTTTTTGAAGACCACCATTGGGAACCACTAAGACTCAGCAACCTTCAAGGAGCCCTTATTGCCACATTTATGTGCTCTGTGCAAATTAATATAGTGACATAATCAGTGATGTTCAAAAGCTAACTGATATTAAAGAATCTTTTTGAAAAAGTCACATTTGGAATAGAAAATATTAATTTGGAGGATGGCTGCCAGAAATACCAAACTATTCTTCAGTAGAAGGCAGAGGATGGTGATACACCAGAATTCCATCAAACTTGATTAAACAGTTGGACACATTCTGGAGTAGATTTTATAAAAAAAAAAAAAAAAAAGTTCTGAATGTGCTGTAGATGCAGAGTAGTGCCCAACTGATACGGATTTTTGGAGGGCCAATACGATGCAGATATTAGGGAGTAAAAAAAGTACAATATCAAAAGATCTGCTGATAAAAATGGTAATTTTCATTATAAAAACCCTTATGACAAAGTTATGTAATTGAGACTTGAAGTTTACAACTTAAACATAACTTTATTATAAATAAATACAAATGTAAACAACCACCCAACATCTGTCACGCAGCCATCATGCTGACTGGCAGACTGACTGTTGCATCACTCAGCATTCTCGTAAAATAGACTTCTCGTCTATTTTGGCGCCATCTAGCTGGCGGCATAGTGACCAATTGTCCCTTGTTTTAGCAACTGGATGCTTTGTCTCTGTATCTTGTAGCTAATATGACAAAGGGGTGATTAGGGTAAACATTCACATCATGACTGTATAATTTCTCTCAAAATGAGAATCACTGTGTCTTGTTAAAACTGTTGTTGTATCTTGTTAAAATCTGCAAGATTTCTTAAACAAATGACTGAAGCATTTATTTACCCTGCCAGCAGGCACCAATGGTGAGCTGAGTTTCGATCTTGGAGGCGTGGAGTGGGTAGTCCTCTGTAACCAGGAAGGGCTCAACGGTGGTTCCATCCACAAACAGGGACACAGTGGGGAACTCCACGTTCAGGACATAGTGATGCCACTCTTTGTCACACACCTGTGGGAAACACAGCAGGTAACAAAAGTGACTGACAGGATGCTTTTCACAGTGCAATCAAAACTTCCACACATTCCTGTGAACTGCTTATTTGATAAACGCAGTCACGTGGCAGCGCTATCTAAAGTGCGGCGGTAGGAATGGCTGACCTGGTCGAGTTTCCAGTGAAACTCAGCTGGCTTGTAGTTCTCTGCCTCTGAGGGCTCCTGGCGAAGGAGGAGGATCAGCCTGCAGTTGTGAACATAGAGCGAGCAGTGGTGTCTGTTCATATCTGGGGGAGAGAATACAGCAGACCTGATCAAAATTTTAAAATCTCTTATCAAACAGCACCAACACAAGATCAAAAAGCCCAGTAAGACACACCGATCAATTACGAAGCTGAAGTCTAGAACGTTTCCAAGTCCAAAAATCAATTTGATTTTCATTTCACAAAATCAAAGCTCCTGTGAACAGTCTCACAAATACAGACATGTTTATTTATTAGTATCTGCAGAAAACAACACAAAAGACCCCTGCTGCAGCTACACGAGCAACCCTACATTTAAAGTTCACATTTAACAATTTTAGTGTTTAAAATCTACTTTCAGTAAAGAAATTGGAGCACATTTAAAGCATCCATGTTTTGGCGTGCTGATTAGAGGTCACGAGGTCTTGATTAAGGAAGATTTGTGTCCAGGGCGCCGCCGTTCTGACGTAATCCTTCTTATATGTCTTTATGTCTTACAGACATAAAGACATGGATGACCTCTAATTTCCTGCTTTTAAATTCAGATAAAACTGAAGTTATTGTATTTGGCCCCACAAATCTTAGAAACATGGTGTCTAACCAGATCCTTACTCTGGATGGCATTACCCTGACCTCTAGTAATACTGTGAGAAATCTTGGAGTCATTTTTGATCAGGATATGTCATTCAAAGCGCATATTAAACAAATATGTAGGACTGCTTTTTTGCATTTACGCAATATCTCTAAAATCAGAAAGGTCTTGTCTCAGAGTGATGCTGAAAAACTAATTCATGCATTTATTTCCTCTAGGCTGGACTATTGTAATTCATTATTATCAGGTTGTCCTAAAAGTTCCCTAAAAAGCCTTCAGTTAATTCAAAATGCTGCAGCTAGAGTACTGACGGGGACTAGAAGGAGAGAGCATATCTCACCCATATTGGCCTCTCTTCATTGGCTTCCTGTTAATTCTAGAATAGAATTTAAAATTCTTCTTCTTACTTATAAGGTTTTGAATAATCAGGTCCCATCTTATCTTAGGGACCTCGTAGTACCATATCACCCCAATAGAGCGCTTCGCTCTCAGACTGCAGGCTTACTTGTAGTTCCTAGGGTTTGTAAGAGTAGAATGGGAGGCAGAGCCTTCAGCTTTCAGGCTCCTCTCCTGTGGAACCAGCTCCCAATTCAGATCAGGGAGACAGACACCCTCTCTACTTTTAAGATTAGGCTTAAAACTTTCCTTTTTGCTAAAGCTTATAGTTAGGGCTGGATCAGGTGACCCTGAACCATCCCTTAGTTATGCTGCTATAGACGTAGACTGCTGGGGGGTTCCCATGATGCACTGTTTCTTTCTCTTTTTGCTCTGTATGCACCACTCTGCATTTAATCATTAGTGATCGATCTCTGCTCCCCTCCACAGCATGTCTTTTTCCTGGTTCTCTCCCTCAGCCCCAACCAGTCCCAGCAGAAGACTGCCCCTCCCTGAGCCTGGTTCTGCTGGAGGTTTCTTCCTGTTAAAAGGGAGTTTTTCCTTCCCACTGTAGCCAAGTGCTTGCTCACAGGGGGTCGTTTTGACCGTTGGGGTTTTACATAATTATTGTATGGCCTTGCCTTACAATATAAAGCGCCTTGGGGCAACTGTTTGTTGTGATTTGGCGCTATATAAAAAAATTGATTGATTGATTGATTGATTATATAACCAGACAGACACTGAGGAACAGTGGCCTCCCACTCTCTGGACACAACAGATTCTTTACAGTTAGTAAGATCAAGGAGCTCACAAAATTACCACTCCAGACAAAAATAGAAAAGAGAAGAAAATGAAAACGCAGTCATCTGAGAACAAACTCAAAGTGTAGCCTGAAGTTACAAAACCATTGTCCAATACTGGTATTTTTACCCGGGGCCATCAAATACGGCAGACACCGTTAAAACATAAATATTGTTTGATTGATTGATTGATTGATAGAGGGGCTTTATTGAGCATGTAGGAATTGTACGTAAGACAGTAGAATCTTAATAGTTAATTAAACAACTGCAAATTATATAGAAGACAATGCTTATATGGCTGAGGGTATTTTAGCATTGCGTTATTTTTTTCCGTTTTGACAAGTGCAGCAATTATTAAGATACTTGATACCAATTCCAATTGTGAATCACTGGACTCTAAAATTTAGATGAGCTAGAGTGTGTGGTCCAAAGGGTGCCCAATCCCATTTTGCTATTCACATACCACAGCGTGGCATGAAGTGGATGAGAGTCTACAGCTCCCCCTGGATTGGACACCAGTCCATTGCAGGTTACATCACCAGTCAAGGCTGGTACCCATGCAGATGAAGTGTCTTGTCCAAGAGCACAGACAGGTAGTGCGACTGGGAATCAAACCCAGATCTACAATATTGGTAGTCCAATAGACAGAGTGTGTGGTGTTGCACAAATTATAAAGCTAATGTGGTTCAATAATTTTGGGCTGTTTAAAAAAAAAAAAAAAAAAAAACTTGTCTTTGAACTACACATATAAATATTTTGTTTGTAACAGTAATTTATATATATATATACCTCCCCCAAAAAACCTACAAGTTCAAACCTCAAACCTTTAGCTTCAGATATTATTTAGTCAATAACTGAGTCAATTACAGTTGTGTAATTTATTTATTATTGTGTGTTTTATAATAGATTAGTCAATATTTCTCTTTTATTAAATAACCCTGACAATAAAGGAGGGGCTTACACCTTCAGTTCAGATAAATGCAATACTTTAGTTCTTCATCACAGCGTTTACCTGTCTTGTCAGAGTTGCAGAGGATGGTCTCCTTGTCATGGGCCCCAGGGCCATGTCTCATCCACACGGAGATGGTGAAGGGCTCCTTCAGGCTGGTGCTCACCATGCCTTCTGGAACCTTGATGGTCTGGGTGCCATTGAACTCAAACACCTGGTCACTGTCGTGCCCGTTGTCAGTGGGCAATCCTGCTGTCCAGTTGGTAGAGCTGCTGGCAGCGGGCAAAAGTTCCACAGTGCCCGCCGTTGCTCCTAAAGACAAACGACAATTTAGATTTTCCTCAAAAAAGGGGGAAAAATCTTTATTGTGGAACCTCAAGCTACATCAATTAGTTCTCACTAAAGGTCATTACTGCATTATTTATTTTACCTAATTATTGCAGTCTCACAGTTACTCACCGCACAGTTTGTGAAGAGACTTCTCAGAGTAGGTGTCTCGATCGCAGCCCTTCCCAATATGACTGGTTTCTAGTTCGATGCTGGCTCGGATAGAGGTGACTGGCACATCACAGGTCTCCAAGTGCATGCTGGGAAAAAGGGCAAGACTGCCTGTGCCAGGCTCATACTCAATCCTCTTATTAAAGCCTAAGAGAGAAAGAAAAAACAGAAAGCAGGCCCTCAGCATAACAGAAATAACAGTCAGACAGTTAATAAAAAAAAACAGTTCTGTTAATAATAATTAAGACATATCCAGCAGCAATGTTTGGTGAGCTGCAGAGTGTAGAAGAGCATGTTGATACCTTGCCAACTGGGTTTGCAGGTGGGTTTGATGCTGATCTTGACCAAAACATCCTCAGAGGCTCGGTTCTTCCCACAGTCATAGGCAGTCACAGTCAGTTTGTACATGTGCTCTTTTCCGTAGCTCAGTTTCTCTGTATTCTTGATATAACCTGTAAAAAACAAACAAAAAAACCCCAAACAATTAATCACTGTTAATGTTGGGATGGGCAGTACATCACACAGAAGCAATTTAAAACAATTATAGAGATACTCAGATTCCTTTTCCCCCACCATTTGACAGTATGGTCAAAAGCCAAGACTGTGTGTCACTGACTGTTATCCAGGTGAACGCTGCTGTTACACAACAGTTCCACAGATTAAACCTTCCTGAGCTTGAATAATTTACCAGATTTTAATTATTTCCATTGCTCAAATGAATCTGGAAATTATGTCATCCCTAGCTACAATATCTGTCTTTGTTTTACTAGGTAATAGTACCCATAGGCATGAAAACAGTTAGGGCTACGGTAATCCACATTTGAGGCCAACAACCTGGACCTTCACTTAAATGATCATCCTCTGGCTGACCTTGCCAGGGCAATTCTGGAATCCACCTATGTGTGTGCCACATTTGGTCTAAACTGAGCTTAAAATCAAATCTCTGACCTTTGCAAAAAATTTCAGGGTCTACCTTCACTGACATATCAAATTTAGTAGAAAACAGCAAAAGGACTTGGTAGGACTACCATAGACAAGCTGACATAACCTTGGCTTCAATGGCTGACCATTGCCAAATTTGACCTTGCTGGGTAATTCTGGAACCTAGCTCCATATGTGTGTCATGTTTGGTGCAAATTGGGAGGAAAACTTAAAAATGATATGACCATTGACCCCAATGATTCAGCTTAGGCAAATTTGACCTCACCTGGGTTATTCCAGAATCCACCTACATATGTGTGTCAACTTTGCTGTAAATTTTATGGGGCAGATGAATAAAATATGTTGATCCTTGACCGAAATGACTGATCTTCAGAAAAGTTGACCTCACTTGGACAATTTCAGAACCCAACTACATGTGTTTACTAAGGTTGGTGGAAATCTGGGTGAAAAACATAACTTTTGACCCCAATGCCTTTCACCTTTATGGGAAATTTTTCGGTTGACCGTTATCCACGTCAAGTTTGTTGGGAATTGGCAGTAAGTTGGGGAACTATCAACATAAACAAATGTTGCTAAATTTAAAGTATGATTATAAAGCTGAGTTGTGCCAGTAAAGTAACCAACCCAAATTTTCTACCCAATAGAAATCTACATACACCCACACCAACACTCTTCTTCTGACTGTTTCCTGTCCAGTGTTCCCTTTTCAATCAGAATCAGGTGTGTCGCCCTTTGAGATGTTTTCACCCAAATGTTTAATCTTTCTTTTCCAAACTTAAACTTAAATAAGCCCACAGGATTGCTTTCGTGACATTTCAAGGGGACCGTCCTCATCATGCAAGACGTCAAGCTGGAGAGAATCCTACGCAACAGTCTTACAACACCATCATTTACACAAAATCAATATGGCAGCGTAATCAGTGTCAATAAAATCCCGACTCTTCAAGAGGAAACGGAGCTTTTTGTGACAGGCGCTCGGACAAGGTTGCTACTTGAAGGCAGTTACCATCTTTGTCGATGGTGAAGGGCACATCAGGGGTGACGATCTCATAGTTGCAGATCTGGCTAAACTGGAAGGAGCAGTCTGCATCCACGGCCTCCACCTTGAGGATGCTGTCGTACTTCTTTCCCTCAATCACTGTGGCCTTGTAGGACTTCTCCTTGAACACAGGCAAATACTCATTGATGTCGTTCACCTGGATGTGGACGGTGGCCCTGATGGAGACAAATGAGTTACCATGTTGCACAAGATGGAAATGTTAAAGCATACAAGTATCAGCAAGAATTGATATATATATATAGACACACACAGGTATTTGTGTAAAATTGCGCTGTAAAAAAAGTATTTATAATAAAAACATTTTTAAAGACATTCGTCATTTTACATGCTAACACAAATACAGTCCTGGTCAGAATTATTATCACCTCTGCATTTTAAGTGAAAAATTCTTAATTTGTTCAGAAATAAATGCAAATAAATGAATTTTGTCAGTATCAGCAAATTTTAAAAAATGTCCAGAGTTACTAAACAGCAATTTAAATAAATACTCTCATATACTGAAATCAAACCAGATATAATGCTCAACACAATTACTGGCACACTTTAATTAATTTACAGTAACTCATCACTTTCATGGCCAGTTTTCTTAACAGAAGTTTACTGTATGTCAGCAATTCCCAAAATCTAGACTGCAAGTAGTGTGATAGATAAGTGTAGGAATCATTCAGTTAATGATGCAACCACCAAATTTGGTATAAATACTTTTGAGAAGTCCTTTTCTTAAAAAAAAAGAAAAAAAAAGAAAAAAGAAAAAAAAAGAAGCTATTCGCCACATGAAATTTTAATTGTTGATGGGTACAGTGTTGAAGTCATTGTTTCATCTGTTCATTCTGGAAGTGTCCAGTGTTCATCCACTGATGTGGGAGCAAAACAAACTCTATCACAGAGAGTCACTACACTTACCTAGTTTAGCCCACAAGCCAATATGGCTTACTGAGGTGTGGCCATAGGTCAGAGTTAGGTAAGCAGTGAGGACTAGTGTTCTTCCAAAGGACATGACTTTAAAAGTAAAAAAACAAAAAACAAAAATACTACCTCTACTCCTAAACCCTGCCATCCCAAACACTATCACACATTCAACAGCATGTATGTACACTTATTAAAAACATATACAATCCCAACCTGGTCTCACGGCAAGTCATGATTCAGCAGCACGAAATATACATTAATCTACTGGTTTGTGATATTGTGACGAAAAGTGCCTCATGTTCGTCAAGGCAGCACAAATTCATTCTACTTCATTCTGTGATGGCTACATGAAATTAAAAGTCGGGGTGGTTAAGGATAGGGTGGGGGGCAGGAGTAGGGTTAGTAATAATGAGTTAAAACAAACCCAGTCACGAAAATTTTACTCATTTCGTGACGGGAGCACGAAAAATAAATGTGAGACTGAGCTGACAATCCATCTAAAAAGCATGAAAATACTGCCTGAAGTTCATTTCAAATCCCCGCAGTCCACAATACAATATTTAACAGGTACAACATTGAAACAAACCAAGATTGTGAAAATATAAGACAAAAATACATATTCCCAATTCCAAGCACCATCTTGAAAACTGAAGTGGATAATGGCTTTTTTTTGTTGTTGTTGTTGCAAAAAGTAAACCAATAAGTACCATTGTGCCAAATCTACTGCTTGTCTCACAAAATGAAAGATTCTTATGATACAGCATATTATTATTATTTTTATTATTAATATTTTTTTTTTGCTGCAATAAAGGAGCTATTAAATAAAATAAAGAAAAAAGTCTGAATTTCAATTTTGTAATAAAGTGTAAAATTATTCAAAAACAAAGCCATGGAACTGAAATAATACTTTTAACAATTTATCTGATCTAGTCTCACATAAATATATAAGGAAATACTTCATCTTAGTCTCATAATTGTGATTAATGGTTTCAGTAGGTCGCAGAAATTTAGTAAGATTCTAAAGTGGGCCACAGTGTTCTTAGGTTTTGGAATGACTCCTTTACGGTACATCTTAATTCTGCCTTTAAAGACCTAGTCACTATCCAAGATGGAGACGAGTGAGGGAAGCCACCAAGATGGCCCAATTTAAAAAAAAAGGAGCACCATAAAACCTGCACATCTACAAACTAGCAAAATGCAGTTAAAATAATTTAAAATCATGCATGATGCATCAAACAAATTTTACTATCTGTTTTAAAACATTTGGTGACATATTGGCTTCTAGAAAAGGTGCAGCAGGGTTTAACTCTGTCACTATCTACTCTCAGAAAACTTCAGGAAAGTCTTCACCAATGGTGTTGTGTGGGCCGCTGAAGAGGAGGTACTGCTGGCCCACCACCACCAGAGGGCGCCCTGCCTGGAGTGCGGGCTCCAGGCACCAGAGGGCGCTGCCGCCTCACAGGAGCAGCCAAGGTGACAGCCGTCACCTATCAACTGAGACAGCTGACATCCATCAGCGGAGGGGTATATCAGCTGGACGGCATCTCCACCTCATTGCCGAGATATCGCTCTACCAAGGAGGTAACGAACTCAGCCAACCATACGGATTAATACCTTGTTGCTTGTGTGTAAAACAACTGAAGACTGAGAAGGACGTATTTGGATAAATACTCTTATTCCTACATTACAGTGTTGTGTCTGATTAGAGGTGGAGGTGGTGTTTTCCACCCCACGTGTTGTTGGGTGCAGCCGCACCCACATCTGACTGTTTCTGTTCCTCGCCAGCAGTACCGGATCCGACGAGCGGAGGCAGTGACCACCTGGGAGTTCGGGACTTGGCGGCTCCAGTATTCCCGGGGTTCGGTGGCGGAGGAAATCGGGTGGTTCCGGTTCGACTTGGACAGACGTCTCCTATCGTCGAGCCTGCCCACACGACACCGTTGGAATTTGACTTGTGACCGAAATTGTAATTTGTTGTGTTTGTTGTGCGTGTTCACAACAGTAAAGCTTTGTTATTTGACTTTCTTCATTGTCCGTTCATTTGCGCCCCCTGTTGTGGGTCCGTGTACTTACACTTTCCCAACAGGATATCTTGGCCAGCGTCATGGATCCCGAGGGGCGTCAACCGGCTGTTGAACGGCCAATGGAAGAACAGGGCGCACAGGCGTCCGCAGGAGGGGTGATCGGTGAGTTGCAGCGGATCCTCACCGCTTTCACGACTCGGTTGGATTTGATGACCGAGCAGAACGTCCTCCCGGGCGCCGCTGCGGCTCTCCCTCCCGTCGACCCTGTGCGTAACAGTGACGTTCCACTGGTCGTTCAACGACCCCTCCCACCTTCCCCTGAAGCATACATAAGCCCCCCAGAGCCGTACGGAGGCTGTGTGGAGACGTGCACGGATTTCCTTATGCAGTGTTCGCTCGTCTTCGCACAGCGTCCCGTCATGTACGCGACCGACGCTAGCAAAGTAGCTTATGTGATAAATCTGCTTCGTGGTGAGGCACGCGCTTGGGCTACAGCGCTCTGGGAGCAAAATTCATGGCTCCTTCAGACATATGATGGGTTTGTGAGGGAGTTCAGAACAGTGTTCGATCACCCTAATAGAGGAGAGACCGCTTCAGCCGTGCTGCTGTCAATGAGACAGGGGCGCCGGAGCGCAGCTGCTTATGCAGTCGACTTCCGCATCGCGGCTGCGAGGTCCGGCTGGAATAGCACTGCCCTCCGCGCCGCCTTTGTAAACAGACTGTCGTTGGTCCTCAAGGAGCACCTGGTGGCTAAGGACGAACCGCGGGATTTAGATGGGCTCATCGATCTTGTCATACGATTAGACAATCGGTTAGAAGAGCGCCGTCGGGAACGAGACGAAGGGCGTGGCCGGGCACGCGTCGTCCCTCTCCCTTCCGGTTCCGACCGCGTTCCGCCCTCCCCACGCTCCACGGCCCCTGCGCTCCGTGCAGTTACAGCCCCCCCTGCTGACGAAGCTATGGACACGAGTAGGGCAACATTTAGGGCACCGGTTACACAAAGGAGGCTGGCCCACGGGGCGTGTTTTGTTTGTGGCTCGATTGAGCATCAATTAAGAGACTGCCCCGAGCAGTTAAACACCAACGCCCGCCCCTAGAAACTGGGCTAGGGGTGGGCCGAGACATTCACGTGGGACACACCCACATCGCCACACGACTCCCAGTTATCATCCTGTATGAGGATTTAACTCTGAAGGCCCCAGCACTGGTGGACACGGGCTCAGAAGGGAATTTGCTAGACAGCAAATGGGCCAGGGAGATAGGGTTCCCTCTGGTGGCGCTTACCTCGCCTGTGCAGGTACGGGCGCTAGATGGCTCCCTACTCCCTCCAATCACTCACAAGACACCACCAGTAACTCTGGTGGTGTCGGGGAATCACCGGGAGGAGATCGAGTTTTTTGTGACTCCGGCCACCTCCCGTGTGATTTTAGGGTTCCCTTGGATGTTGAAACACAATTCCCGGATCGATTGGCCGTCCGGGGTAGTGGTTCAGTGGAGCGAGACCTGCCATCGGGTATGTTTAGGTTCCTCGGTTCCTCCCGGTTCCCAGGCCAGGGAGGAGGTCAGAGCCCCGCCCAATCTAGGGACGGTTCCGGTGCAGTACCATGACCTTGCGGAGGTGTTTAGCAAGGATCTGGCGCTCACCCTTCCCCCGCACCGCCCGTATGATTGTGCCATTGATTTGGTTCCAGGTGTTGAGTTCCCGTCCAGTAGGCTGTACAACCTCTCACGACCTGAACGCGAATCAATGGAGACCTACATCCGGGACTCTTTGGCTGCCGGGTTGATCCGGAATTCCACCTCCCTGATGGGTGCGGGTTTCTTTTTTGTGGGGAAAAAGGATGGCGGATTACGTCCATGCATCGATTACAGGGGGCTGAACGAAATCACGGTTCGTAACCGATACCCCTTACCCTTGTTGGATTCGGTGTTCACGCCCCTGCATGGAGCTAAGATATTCACCAAGCTTGATCTTAGGAATGCGTATCACCTGGTTCGGATCCGGAAGGGAGACGAGTGGAAGACGGCATTTAACACCCCGTTAGGTCATTTTGAGTACCTGGTCATGCCGTTCGGTCTTACAAACGCTCCCGCCACGTTCCAAGCATTGGTTAATGATGTCTTGCGGGACTTCCTGCACCGATTCGTCTTCGTATATCTTGACGACATACTCATCTTTTCTCCGGATCCTGAGACCCATGTTCGACATGTACATCAGGTCCTGCAGCGGTTATTGGAGAACCGGCTGTTTGTTAAGGGTGAGAAGTGTGAGTTTCACCGCACCTCTTTGTCCTTCCTGGGGTTCATCATCTCCCCCAACTCCGTCGCTCCTGATCCGGCCAAGGTTGCGGCGGTGAGAGACTGGCCCCAACCCACAAGCCGTAGGAAGCTGCAACAGTTCCTAGGCTTTGCTAATTTCTATAGGAGGTTCATTAAGGGCTACAGTCAGGTAGTTAGCCCCCTGACAGCCCTGACCTCGCCAAAAGTTCCCTTCACCTGGTCGGATCGTTGCGATGCCGCGTTCAAGGAGTTGAAACGGCGCTTCTCGTCTGCACCCGTTCTGGTGCAGCCCGATCCTAGTCGCCAGTTAGTGGTTGAAGTGGACGCCTCTGACTCAGGGATAGGAGCCGTGCTGTCCCAGAGCGGGAAGACCGATAAGGTCCTTCACCCGTGTGCCTATTTTTCCCGCAGGTTGACCCCGGCCGAACGGAACTATGACGTCGGCAATCGAGAACTCCTTGCGGTGAAAGAGGCTCTTGAGGAGTGGAGACATCTGTTGGAGGGAACGTCCGTGCCATTCACGGTTTTCACTGACCACCGGAACCTGGAGTATATCAGGACCGCCAAGCGGCTGAATCCCAGGCAAGCCCGCTGGTCACTGTTCTTCGGCCGTTTTGACTTCCGGATCACCTACCGTCCCGGGACCAAAAATCAAAGATCGGATGCTTTGTCCCGGGTACATGAAGACGAAGTCAGAACGGAGTCATCGGATCCCCCGGATCCCATCATCCCGGAGTCCACTATCGTGGCCACCCTCACCTGGGACGTGGAGAAGACCGTCCGGGAGGCCCTGGCACGAAACCTGGACCCCGGAACCGGGCCGAAGAATAGGCTCTACGTCCCACCAGAAGCAAGGGCTGCGGTCCTGGACTTCTGTCACGGTTCTAAGCTCTCCTGTCATCCTGGGGTGCGAAGAACCGTGGCAGTCGTCCGGCAGCGCTTCTGGTGGGCATCCCTGGAGACCGACGTCCGGGATTATATCCAGGCCTGTACCACCTGCGCCAGGGGCAAAGCCGACCACCGCAAGTCCTCAGGATTGCTACAGCCGCTGCCCGTACCTCATCGCCCCTGGTCTCACATCGGCCTGGATTTTGTCACGGGCCTCCCGCCGTCCCAGGGAAACACCGTCATCCTCACGATAGTGGACCGATTCTCCAAGGCGGCCCACTTCGTGGCCCTCCCGAAGCTCCCAACGGCCCAGGAGACAGCGGACCTCCTGGTCCACCACGTCGTCCGGCTGCATGGGATACCATCAGACATCGTCTCCGATCGCGGTCCCCAGTTCTCCTCGCACATCTGGAGGAGCTTTTGCCGGGAACTGGGGGCCACGGTCAGTCTCTCGTCCGGGTATCACCCCCAAACCAACGGGCAAGCAGAACGGGCCAATCAAGAGATGGAGCAGACACTACGTTGTGTGACAGCCGCGCACCCGGCGGCCTGGAGTACCCATCTGGCCTGGATCGAGTACGCCCACAACAGTCAAGTGTCGTCAGCCACCGGCCTCTCCCCTTTTGAGGTGTGTTTGGGGTATCAGCCCCCATTGTTTCCGGTGGTTGAGGGAGAGGTCGGTGTGCCCTCGGTCCACGCCCACCTGCGGAAGTGCCGTCGGGTGTGGCGTGCCGCCCGTTCTGCTTTGTTGAGGGCCCGGACGAGAGCGAAGACCCATGCAGACCGGCGGCGGACCCCGGCCCCTACGTATCGCCCCGGGCAGGAAGTGTGGTTGTCCACCAAGGACATTCCACTGCAAGTGGCCTCCCCGAAATTAAAAGACCGATACATAGGACCGTACAAGATCCTCAAAATCGTCAATCCCGCCGCAGTGAGGCTTCAGCTTCCGGCCTCACTGCGGATCCATCCCGTGTTTCATGTGTCAAAACTCAAACCGCATCACACCTCGCCCCTCTGTACTCCCGGTCCGGCGCCACCTCCTGCCCGGATCATCGATGGCGAGCCGGCTTGGACTGTGCGCCGGCTTCTGGATGTCCGACGGATGGGCCGGGGCTTTCAATACCTGGTGGACTGGGAGGGGTACGGCCCCGAAGAACGCTCCTGGGTGAAGAAGAGCTTCATCCTGGACCCGGCCCTCCTGGCCGACTTCTACCGCCGCCACCCGGACAAGCCCGGTCGGGCGCCAGGAGGCGCCCGTTGAGGGGGGGGTCCTGTTGTGTGGGCCGCTGAAGAGGAGGTACTGCTGGCCCACCACCACCAGAGGGCGCCCTGCCTGGAGTGCGGGCTCCAGGCACCAGAGGGCGCTGCCGCCTCACAGGAGCAGCCAAGGTGACAGCCGTCACCTATCAACTGAGACAGCTGACATCCATCAGCGGAGGGGTATATCAGCTGGACGGCATCTCCACCTCATTGCCGAGATATCGCTCTACCAAGGAGGTAACGAACTCAGCCAACCATACGGATTAATACCTTGTTGCTTGTGTGTAAAACAACTGAAGACTGAGAAGGACGTATTTGGATAAGTACTCTTATTCCTACATTACAGTGTTGTGTCTGATTAGAGGTGGAGGTGGTGTTTTCCACCCCACGTGTTGTTGGGTGCAGCCGCACCCACATCTGACTGTTTCTGTTCCTCGCCAGCAGTACCGGATCCGACGAGCGGAGGCAGTGACCACCTGGGAGTTCGGGACTTGGCGGCTCCAGTATTCCCGGGGTTCGGTGGCGGAGGAAATCGGGTGGTTCCGGTTCGACTTGGACAGACGTCTTCTATCGTCGAGCCTGCCCACACGACACCGTTGGAATTCGACTTGTGACCGAAATTGTAATTTGTTGTGTTTGTTGTGCGTGTTCACAACAGTAAAGCTTTGTTATTTGACTTTCTTCATTGTCCGTTCATTTGCGCCCCCTGTTGTGGGTCCGTGTACTTACACTTTCCCAACAAATGGGTGTTAAAATTTAAATTCCAAACACACTGAACCATATGCCACTGATACTGTCAGGTGGAGAAACAGGAAAACGCTGCTAAAAGTCATGACGTGACTGCGGTCAGACAAACAGCCTGCGACTGTGTGTGTGCGTGACTGAAACAGATTCCTCAAAATAAAAGAAGAAAACCTTTATTTTTATTTTATCCTTAGAAAAGTAAGGAAAATCCTTAAAAAACATATTAAACACACAGAAATGGTTCCAAAAACAAAACCAACATCAGTTGTATGTGATTTCTTTGCAGTCTCTTATTTTTAGGTTTACTTTCTGTTCAGAAAAAATCACCCTAATCATTCTAGAATGAGTCATTAGTTCCAAATAGAGCTCTTCAAGTTATATGTGTGAAAATTAATGTATTTTTTTAAACACTTAAATCACAGGAGAATATTGCAATGCCAGTTTTTTTTTTCTCCAATGTCGTGCAGTCATAATTTAGGCTGATGTTTCCTGTGAAGGAAAAAGGAGCTTGTTGCCAGTCTGAAATCACCTCCACTGCAACTAAATTTTTCATGATACAAGGAAGTAATAAAATATGCATAAATACTTCTTAGAGAAACCTTGTAGTTAAATCCAAGCACAGGCTAAGTCTTAACAACAGCTCTGTGATTTATAGAAACAGCCAAGACTCATCTATGCCTGCACCGCTCTTTCTACTTTTCAGAAGCTGGAGGGAACCTCAGACTTCTGAACGAGCCACTTGTCACTCACTTGTGGGATTTCTTCATGTTGGTGCCATCAGGACCCTCCCCGCAGTCATATGCCTGGATGGTGAAGGTGTGCTCCTTCTGCAGCTCACAGTCCAGCTTGTCCTTGGCACGGATAACCCCCTCACCTGTGGACTTGTCCAGGACCACTGCCTCAAAGGGGACATTCTGCCCATGGATCCTGAAGCCACAAATCTCACCTGAACAGTTCAGAAGAGATATTGCTCAAAATAACTGATAACTGATAGGAACTTACCTTCAAATCTAAAATATTTCACAACAAAACCATAAATATATGCATTTAAAAAAAGAAAGTTCAACTGTGGGTTTTGGCAGCCAGGGAATTGTATATTGGGTGGGTGGCGTCTGTGGAGGAAGCATATGGGTGAGTACTTAAAAAGGAGCTGGGAGAGGGTGTGGGACATTTAGTATCTTACAAAGAATGAGTGTCTTTTCCAAGCCATTTGAAAACATTACATAGAATCATGCAGGCAAAAACCAAAAACACGTGGACAAGCATTTCAGAGAAGTACTTAAGATATTCCAACTCAAAGTCATGAAACCAAGCCAAAAAAAATAAGCACACAGAGTCAGGACAGTATTTACCATGAAGCTCAGTTACCTATGTGATGAACAAAAAATTACAGCCTACCTTCAATCAACACAAACAAAAGAAAAGCAAACTAAATTCTTAGCAACAGGCAACACTGCGATCATGTGACCAAGCCCCCAATGAAGTCATTAAGACCAAATTCTATCAGATAAAACCTCCAATAATGCTTTTGAGGAAATTCAAATCATAATCAAATCAAAATCAATATAAATAATCAAAATAAACCCGGTACAGTAACAGTATTCACACAAAAATCACTGGATGAGAACTGGGGTTAGAAATATCAAGTTGCTTGACATCCACATCAAATGACAACTGCAGCCATGCTATGGTGGAGATTAGTGGTGGAGAATTAACTCAAGAAATCCACTGAGGCAAAGATGCAACAACAGAAACATTGCAACAGAGAGAGTTTGCATTAGTTAACAATCTCAGCAGCTTTTATTTGGAGACAAACGTCTGAAAAATTCACAGGAGTCACTGGACCTGCACGGACAGGTTCGCTGTTCAGGAGTTTGGTCTGCAAATGCCAAATCAAGGGTTCATTGCTGTATCACCTGCCAGGATTAGAACTCAGCTCATCTCATCTATTAGATTTAGATCATCTGACAATTGGCTTCTGAATTTCATTTTTGAAAATGACTTGGATAAAATGGCGACTCCTGTTTTTTAATGCAGCTTGTTTTTCCTGGTGACAGCTGAAAAACTGTTAGGGTCTGCAAACTGCAATGGATGTCTCATGCACAGATATTTCTAAGTGCACATCAGCCCCACGTCACACTTTTCATCCAGCTGTTGGAACGCCCAAAAATTTAGGGTGAAAAAAACAAAACAAAACAAAGCTGGACAACCAAAGGGGGAGATCACAGAGCATGACAGGAGCTTCTGTGTAGAAGTGTGGATGCTGTTCTGAGTTAGTGGGTTAATAGTAAAAGGAAGCACAAGGCAGAAGAAAGAGCCCAAGATCACCTTCTGCAGTGAGGGTCACCTCAAAACTCTCTACAAAGAAGGAAGAAAAGATAAACCAACATCAGTTAAAGATGAGTTAGAAGTTCACAGGTTGCAAAAACAGAGGACGGAAACAGATTCTTGCACTGCGATTAAACAAATCTGCTCCAACTGCGCTCATATTCAGACTCTTCGACGCAAAAAGACAAGAGGGAGTAACACATTTATGTCAAAGTTTTGCAGTTTTACTAATGGGACATTTAAAAAAAAATAAAAAAACAAGAGAAGAACGGGGATGTTTCAGTCCTGTTCCTCTGATGATGTTAAACCACCATATTTTCCAGAGTATAAATCACGCTGTCTTTGTTTACAGGTTTGGGAGGTTCTCCAACTTATACTTTGGTATCAGTTAGTATT
The DNA here is from genome assembly GCF_902500255.1 of Thalassophryne amazonica. Classification (NCBI taxonomy): domain Eukaryota; kingdom Metazoa; phylum Chordata; class Actinopteri; order Batrachoidiformes; family Batrachoididae; genus Thalassophryne; species Thalassophryne amazonica. The sequence goes on from NC_047108.1 coordinate 119,965,596, forward strand.
TCCCAAAATAAATAAATAAATGAAACAAGTAAATTGCCCATAAAGGTAACGGACACAACTGTAAATACATTTTTGACTATAAGTTCACCGTCTCTTCACCTGAGTCACAGGGTGGCACCCGTGCATCACTTGATTTTTGAACAGACACTATGCCACTCCGGTTGACAGTCAGTCGTCATGCGCGCACGTCAGGAGGACCAATTCAGCAAGATTCCACATGAAAAAGTTGGCTTGTTGCCTGTTTTGGTGTAATTTTGTGTCTCCGCCTCCTCTCCACCATTCACAGCCCAGTGAAATACTACCTTAACTTCTCATGTGAATAAGCAGTCAAGACCTTGCTGCACATTTGAGCAGCTTTTGTAACCATCTAGTGGGTGATGTGAGCATTTCGAGGCTTCTGTACATTTCCTAACGAAACACAAAATTCAGTAAAAAAAAAAAAAAAAAAGTCATTTAGAAATGTCAGACTACAAACACATGATTTTTTTGGCAGGGAGAGATTTGTCTGCCTAGTATTAATGTATAAAATGTCGATTTTGAGTTTTCCGGTTTGAAGAATTCCCAGGAATAAAAACACTAAACAAAATAAATTCCAATAATGAAAGAATAATGCCGGGCATGACCACAAAAATCCCTATTAAACAGCTGATAATATAGGAAAAAGCTGTGACTTATATTACAGAATATACAACATACGTTCACTTGTTTACAACCAAAGTCAATAGGGTGCTCTCATCACATTTGTTTAATGCGTCATATATGAGAAAAATTTGTTTAGAAAGTTAATTAGTGAACGTGAAGAGGGAAGCCGTCACAGGAGTCTTCAGTGTACTCATTTGAACCACTGACAGTGGCATAAAATGCTGAAATAAATACAGCCAGCGTGGTGTATTTTTTCACTCTAACTAACACCAGACAATGAGCACGTCTGTAAAACAGTTATTTCTGTGGTTTGGCTGCCATCCATCATCAAATCAAACCGCTACAACAACGACAAAGAAAAGCGTTGGTTCGACCGTGGATTTCTAGATGTTGGAACGACATCTGACATTTACAAAGGACTGATGTCTGGATTGGAAAAGGATTATATTCCATGCTTCAAAAACTTCACAAAGTGTACCCAGATGTCCCCCCCTCCACTGTAAATCAGGTGAGTTTAGCACAAAGAATTTGGAGTTACCGTACTCACACGAGAAACTGAATCTCGCCTGAGTTCATTTTCTCTCATACTGACATTTCAATATTTTCTTCTTCTTTTAAACAGAACATGTAACACACAACTGCAGTTGCTGTTGTTTCCACTTGTTTCTGTAACAGATGTCTTATGCACCGTCAGCACACGCATTCATTTTTGCAGAAGCATTTTATCGTTGCAAAGCAGTCGTGTCTCGTGGTTTTATCAATAACACCATCAGCAGTTGATGTTAACGACATAACTGTTGACTTTAAAAAATACAGCATTGTGCAACCCCTAGTACTAACCCTGTGCCAGTCTTAAAAGATTTTTAAAAGTTGTTTACCATGCATGACACATGTCAAATAGTCTCTATAGAAATTTAATAATATCACTCGCAAGACATGTTGTAAGTAATCACAAAATGTAAGAACAAGTTCATAACGACATTATGCAGTTTTAAGGTTTAGAGTTTATTTCACACTCTAATGCCAGTGCCCTGTTGATACCCATGCATTTTGTTTTAAGGCTTTATTTCTTCTTCTTATTATTATTATTATTTTGAGCTCTTTTTTGTAAAATCAGATTTTTCTCATGCAATGCAGTTGTTAAATATCAATCAATCAATCAATCAATTTTATTTTTATATAGCGCCAAATCACAACAAACAGTTGCCCCAAGGCGCTTTATATTGTAAGGCAAGGCCATACAATAATTATGTAAAACCCCAACGGTCAAAACGACCCCCTGTGAGCAAGCACTTGGCTACAGTGGGAAGGAAAAACTCCCTTTTAACAGGAAGAAACCTCCAGCAGAACCAGGCTCAGGGAGGGGCAGTCTTCTGCTGGGACTGGTTGGGGCTGAGGGAGAGAACCAGGAAAAAGACATGCTGTGGAGGGGAGCAGAGATCGATCACTAATGATTAAATGCAGAGTGGTGCATACAGAGCAAAAAGAGAAAGAAACAGTGCATCATGGGAACCCCCCAGCAGTCTACGTCTATAGCAGCATAACTAAGGGATGGTTCAGGGTCACCTGATCCAGCCCTAACTATAACCTTTAGCAAAAAGGAAAGTTTTAAGCCTAATCTTAAAAGTGGAAAAAATATGGAACGAGAGATTTTATCAGTGACTATGATTTCATGAGACTAAGGTTGGAAAAGATTAATTAAAAACAACAGCGTAATTTGACGCAACAGCACGTGTATTCCAACATCCTTCAGTAGTGAAGATATTCTGACTGTGTGACAGTTGAATGACTGATCTAAAAATTACTGTATGCAGCTTGTTTAAAAAAAGTTTCGTATAATGTTTTTGCTGGGTTTGAACAATATCTTTATTCTTAGATGGAATTGAACCAATGGAAGAAATGCAGTTGAAAAATGTCACTTGTCATAAAAGCAGTTCAGCTGCACACTGTGATCTCATTCAATTAACTGAATCACCAGCTGTGACTAGCTGGTTACTCGTTCACAATAAACTGATAATGTCATCTGAAATGTTTGGAGCAAATCCACAAAAATTCACTAATGTATCATATTTTATTAAGACAATGCAGATATATCATTCAATGTCACAATTATCTATTAAACACTTACACAGAGTTGGAAGACAGGTACAAATGGATTTCACATTTTTGGGTCCATGGCGCAATGAGAATTATTAGCCCCCGTGTTCACCACAAATCTAATGAGCAGGAGTTTGGGAATTCATCAGCATCTGGTCACACAGGCCTCTTGGCTCCAGACAACTCAGCAGTCACATCGACTGAGATGCTGAATCTACAACCTTGACTAGGGATTGTCTTTTCCCTGCTGATGCTACATAAACTAGACGACCGTGAGAAAGTTCATAAAATAATACACCACCCTGACATAGTAGTTGTTTGCATATATTTTATTAAACACAAAAGTCCAATTATCACCCAGAGAAGAAGCCCAACTACAATTATTTTCCTTCATGCAGATCTTCACATGATGTGCTAACGTGTGAAGTTTCACCACCTGGGTTTCCATGACAGATTTAAGTCAAAAGTCAACTGTGACAGCTAATCTGTGCTATAGAAACCTTGTTTTCTTGCACAGATGGGCCAAATGGCTGAAGTGGTCACTACGTGAAGCCAGACTGCCAGCTCACACATTAGAACCAGTTCACAGGGACACACAGTCCTCTGAAGTCCAGCTCATCAAAACACAAATAAATACGAGGGCTGTCAATAAAGTAACGGTCCTTTTTATTTTTTTCAAAAACTATATGGATTTCATTCATATGTTTTTACGTCAGACATGCTTGAACCCTCGTGCGCATGCGTGAGTTTTTCCACGCCTGTCGGTGACGTCATTCGCCTGTGAGCACTCCTTGTGGGAGGAGTCGTCCAGCCCCTCGTCGGAATTCCTTTGTCTGAGAAGTTGCTGAGAGACTGGCGCGTTGTTTGATCAAAATTTTTTCTAAACCTGTGAGACACATCGAAGTGGACACGGTTCGAAAAATTAAGCTGGTTTTCAGTGAAAATTTTAACAGCTGATGAGAGATTTTGAGGTGATTCTGTTGCTTTAAGGACTTTTCACGGTGCGAGACGTCGTGCAGCGCTCTCAGGCGGCGCCGCCGCGACGCTCCGCCACAGGAAAAACACCTCTGTTGAAAGCCTTAAGGACAAGTTGGAACATGTCCTGCCTGTTAAACAATTTCTCATATACTCACTCCACTGAAAGCCATCAAAAGCCGCCTGGATTTTACAAATGGTTATCAACACGGAGGTGTTTTTCCTGTGCCGCCGCACCGCGTCAGCTGCGTCCCGACGCGCGGATCCGTCCGCACGTCTTTCATTAAAAAAATCTCCTTTAACAGTGGAATATCCGGATAAAATGCTGAAACCGACTTCTTCTGAAACTTCTCTGTTCTCTCACGACGTCCCGGATCAATAGAGCCTGAAATGTGGAGGTTTTCAGCTTGAACAGGCTGACGACGCCGCCTGAGAGCGCTGCGCGACGTCTCACACCGTGAAAAGTCCTTAAAGCGACAGAATCACCTCAAAATCTCTCATCAGCTGTTAAAATTTTCACTGAAAACCAGCTTAATTTTTCAAACCGTGTCCACTTCGATGTGTCTCACAGGTTTAGAAAAAATTTTGATCAAACAACGCGCCAGTCTCTCAGCAACTTCTCAGACAAAGGAATTCCGACGAGGGGCTGGACGACTCCTCCCACAAGGAGTGCTCACAGGCGAATGATGTCACCGACAGGCGTGGAAAAACTCACGCATGCGCACGAGGGTTCAAGCATGTCTGACGTAAAAACATATGAATGAAATCCATATAGTTTTTGAAAAAAATAAAAAGGACCGTAACTTTATTGACAGCCCTCGTATAAATATCAAGTACAGCCTCATATCTGATTACCTGCCCTTCTAAAAGTTATCGGCTTTTATCGAGGTTGTCCACTTCCAAACAGTTTGCTGTCAAGCTGAGGAAGTCCAACGTGTGGAGTAATTATAATTTATATTTCACAACTCATAGCACTAAGATTTGAAAGGCTAAAAGAAGTGTTGAGCCATATGGATCAAAAATTGATATCACTGTACGTTTTAAGATTCTGGCATTTTTTGCGGTATCACAATTTTTTATTATTATGATTTTTGAATGTGACTTTTGATGATGGAGCCTTTATAAAAGTTTGTCACTTTTTCTACAGTCAAACTCTGTTTTTTTTTTTTGATTTATTTGGCAATGAATTACATGTATGTAAAAACAATAACAATACAGTATATAAAATTACAGAGGACAACAATAAAGCATTAAGCTTATTTCCATTGTGGTCCTCAACCCACATAGACGGGATATATAGAATATGAATTAAATCATGATTTAATCATAATCTCTGTCCTCAGTTTCTTCATTGTCCATCTCTCCTGGTCTTTTAATCAACTGTATTCGATTAAAGCATTCTGTCTGACTGTCTGCATCAGTCAGACAGAATGCTGAACTTACTGTTCCTCATGAACATTCTGCTGTGCTCGAGCAGTTTCAGCCAACCTCTCTTTCGCACCTTAGTGATGTAGTGAAACACTCAAAACCAACAAATTGTCCTTTAAATGTTCCAGCTAAGGTGCTGAAAGAGGTTTTAATACTGTTGGACTGGGTCTCCTAACTTTTATCAACTCTTATCTTAGGTCAGGGTCTGTTCCAGCTGCTTTTAAACATGCTGAGGTTCGACCCCTTCTTTAAAAACCTAACTTCGACTCGTCAGTTTTATGTAGTTTCAGACCCGTGTCACATCTGTCATTTCTCTCTAAAGCCACCTTGACACTTGTACGAATTTGATCCCCGCAATTTGTCATGCCAATGCAACCTGCTTTAGTCTTGTTTGATGCCACACTATGTAAAAATAAAATAAAATAATCATTTTGTAGTTGATGACGCATTTGCTCTCAGAACTTGGCTGATGAAAACATTCTCTCATTGCTCCCAGAATCACTGTGTGGTGGTGAACACATTTGGAGATGTCTCAAAGGTAATTATTTACTATATATATATATATATACACTCAACAAAAATATAAACACAACACTTTTGGTTTTGCTCCCATTTTGTATGAGATGAACTCAAAGATCTAAAACTTTTTCCACATAGACAATATCACCATTTCCCTCAAATATTGTTCACAAACCAGTCTAAGTCTGTGATAGTGAGCACTTCTCCTTTGCTGAGATAATCCATCCCACCTCACAGGTGTGCCATACCAAGATGCTGATTAGACACCATGATTAGTGCACAGGTGTGCCTTAGACTGTCCACAATAAAAGGCCACTCTGAAAGGTGCAGTTTTGTTTTATTGGGGGGGGATACCAGTCAGTATCTGCTGTGACCACCATTTGCCTCATGCAGTGCAACACATCTCCTTCGCATAGAGTTGATCAGGTTGTCAATTGTAGCCTGTGGAATGTTGGTCCACTCCTCTTCAATGGCTGTGCGAAGTTGCTGGATATTGGCAGGAACTGGTACACGCTGTCGTATACGCCGGTCCAGAGCATCCCAAATATGCTCAATGGGTGACATGTCCGGTGAGTATGCCGGCCATGCAAGAACTGGGACATTTTCAGCTTCCAAGAATTGCAACATGGGGCCGTCCGTGCATTATCCTGCTGCAACATGAGGTGATGTTCTTGGATGTATGGCACAACAATGGGCCTCAGGATCTCGTCACGGTATCTCTGTGCATTCAAAATGCCATCAATAAAATCTGTGTTCTTTGTCCATAACAGACGCCTGCCCATACCATAACCCCACTTCCACCATGGGCCACTCGATCCACAACATTGACATCAGAAAACCGCTCACCCACACGACGCCACACACGCTGTCTGCCATCTGCCCTGGACAGTGTGAACCGGGATTCATCCGTGAAGAGAACACCTCTCCAACGTGCCAAATGCCAGCGAATGTGAGCATCTGCCCACTCAAGTCGGTTACAACGACGAACTGGAGTCAGGTCGAGACCCCGATGAGGACAAGGAGCATGCAGATGAGCTTCCCTGAGACGGTTTCTGACAGTTTGTGCAGAAATTCTTTGGTTATGCAAACCGATTGTTTCAGCAGCTGTCCAAGTGGCTGTCTCAGACGATCTTGGAGGTGAACATGTTGGATGTGGAGGTCCTGGGCTGGTGTGGTTACATGTGGTCTGCGGTTGTGAGGCTGGTTGGATGTACTGCCAAATTCTCTGAAACGCCTTTGGAGACGGCTTATGGTAGAGACATGAACATTCAATACACGAGCAACAGCTCTGGTTGACATTCCTGCTGTCAGCATGCTAACTGCACGCTCCCTCAAATCTTGCGACATCTGTGGCATTGTGCTGTGTGATAAAACTGCACCTTTCAGAGTGGCCTTTTATTGTGGGCAGTCTAAGGCACACCTGTGCAGTAATCATGGTGTCTAATCAGCATCTTGGTATGGCACACCTGTGAGGTGGGATGGATTATCTCAGCAAAGGAGAAGTGCTCACTATTACTCATAACCATCCCAAAGACGTATTGTTATCTTTGGCTGCTTTCAGTGATGCCGGTATTTGGTTAGACTCTTTCTCTCCGATTGTTCTGAGTTATTTTCATTAGTTACTTCATCCAAACCACCAACATGTCTATTAGACCCCATTCCTACCAGGCTGCTCAAGGAAGCCCTACCATTATTTAATGCTTCGATCTTAAATATGATCAATCTATCTTTATTAGTTGGCTATGTACCACAGGCTTTTAAGGTGGCAGTAATTAAACCATTACTTAAAAAGCCATCACTTGACCCAGCTATCTTAGCTAATTATAGGCCAATCTCCAACCTTCCTTTTCTCTCAAAAATTCTTGAAAGGGTAGTTGTAAAACAGCTAACTGATCATCTGCAGAGGAATGGTCTATTTGAAGAGTTTCAGTCAGGTTTTAGAATTCATCATAGTACAGAAACAGCATTAGTGAAGGTTACAAATGATCTTCTTATGGCCTCAGACAGTGGACTCATCTCTGTGCTTGTTCTGTTAGACCTCAGTGCTGCTTTTGATACTGTTGACCATAAAATTTTATTACAGAGATTAGAGCATGCCATAGGTATTAAAGGCACTGCGCTGCGGAGGTTTGAATCATATTTATCTAATAGATTACAATTTGTTCATGTAAATGGGGAATCTTCTTCACAGACTAAGGTTAATTATGGAGTTCCACAAGGTTCTGTGCTAGGACCAATTTTATTCACTTTATACATGCTTCCCTTAGGCAGTATTGTTAGACGGAATTGCTTAAATTTTCATTGTTACGCAGATGATACCCAGCTTTATCTATCCATGAAGCCAGAGGACACACACCAATTAGCTAAACTGCAGGATTGTCTTACAGACATAAGGACATGGATGACCTCTAATTTCCTGCTTTTAAACTCAGATAAAACTGAAGTTATTGTACTTGGCCCCACAAATCTTAGAAACATGGTGTCTAACCAGATCCTTACTCTGGATGGCATTACCCTGACCTCTAGTAATACTGTGAGAAATCTTGGAGTCATTTTTGATCAGGATATGTCATTCAAAGCGCATATTAAACAAATATGTAGGACTGCTTTTTTGCATTTGCGCAATATCTCTAAAATTAGAAAGGTCTTTTCTCAGAATGATGCTGAAAAACTAATTCATGCATTTATTTCCTCTAGGCTGGACTATTGTAATTCATTATTATCAGGTTGTCCTAAAAGTTCCCTGAAAAGCCTTCAGTTAATTCAAAATGCTGCAGCTAGAGTACTGACGGGGACTAGAAGGAGAGAGCATATCTCACCCATATTATATTGGCCTCTCTTCATTGGCTTCCTGTTAATTCTAGAATAGAATTTAAAATTCTTCTTCTTACTTATAAGGTTTTGAATAATCAGGTCCCTTCTTATCTTAGGGACCTCATAGTACCATATCACCCCAATAGAGCGCTTCGCTCTCAGACTGCAGGCTTACTTGTAGTTCATAGGGTTTGTAAGAGTAGAATGGGAGGCAGAGCCTTCAGCTTTCAGGCTCCTCTCCTGTGGAACCAGCTCCCAATTCGGATCAGGGAGACAGACACCCTCTCTACTTTTAAGATTAGGCTTAAAACTTTCCTTTTTGCTAAAGCTTATAGTTAGGGCTGGATCAGGTGACCCTGAGCCATCCCTTAGTTATGCTGCTATAGACTTAGACTGCTGGGGGGTTCCCATAATGCACTGAGTGTTTCTTTCTCTTTTTGCTCTGTATGCACCACTCTGCATTTAATCATTAGTGATTGATCTCTGCTCCCCTCCACAGCATGTCTTTTTCCTGGTTCTCTCCCTCAGCCCCAACCAGTCCCAGCAGAAGACTGCCCCTCCCTGAGCCTGGTTCTGCTGGAGGTTTCTTCCTGTTAAAAGGGAGTTTTTCCTTCCCACTGTCGCCAAGTGCTTGCTCACAGGGGGTCGTTTTGACCATTGGGGTTTTTACGTAATTATTGTATGGCCTTGCCTTACAATATAAAGCGCCTTGGGGCAACTGTTTGTTGTGATTTGGCGCTATATAAATAAAATTGATTGATTGATTGACTATCACAGATTTAGACTGGTCTGTGAACAATATTTGAGGGAAATGGTGATATTGTGTATGTGGAAAACGTTTTAGATCTTTGAGTTCATCTCATACAAAATATATATATATATAGTAAATCAAATCTCGGCTGTCGTCCTGTGTTCTTGTTTGTCTGTGTGTTTACTGTTCTCTGTGCTGATAAGAGTTTTTTCCTCATTGTTGTGGCTTCTCGAAGGCAGCGACCTTGAGGGTTTTTTTTTCTCTTCCTTACCTTGTGTGTGCTTTTTTATATGTGTTTATGTACCAGGCCGGCTTATGTCTGTTACGTGTATGTTGTTTGTCTTTGGGTCGGTCATGGTTTGCTCAGCCCTGCTGTGACCTAAAGCAGGGATGTGCATCTAGAGCTGGTCCCCGGGCGCCTTATGGCGACTTCTGCTCCTAACTGGCAATTAGGATGGGTTAAATGCAGTAGACACAATTCGTTGTGCAGGGAACATGTTCCTTTGTGCATATGACAATAAAATTCTTTTGAATCCTTGAATCCTTGAATATATATGGGTGATTCTTTAACTACGGGCACTATTGGCCTTGTAAATGTAATTTCCACCACACCATTGCCTTACAATATAAAGCACCTTGGGGCAACTGTTTGTTGTGATTTGGCGCTATATACATGTGCTCTGATGTCACTGTTTATCTCCATAGAAACTACCCAAACAATCTTGTATACAAACTGTTTAGGGACATTACAGTATTGTGGTGGAAATTACGGCAATAGTGTGGGACAACTACATTTTGTTTAAAAAAAATAACAATTGTATGACATTGAATACCCCAATTATGTTTTGATTATTTTACTGATATTTTATTCAGAGATATTTTAAAACATTAGAAAAACCGTTTGTTTACCATTCATTTTTATCATTGAAGATCAAAAGTCTGGGTGTGGGACAAGCACAAAACGGCAATATTTGTATATAATGATGATGAAAAAAGGTGAAAAAGTCATCATAGACTACTAGAACAAATTTCTTAACACACTTTCATTGTAAAGATAACTATAAAAGTGTGAAATTTCCCCTTTTTTCTGTTTTTCATAAAATATGATCAAATGATCAAAGGACATAATAAGTGCCCTTAGTCTAAGAATCACCCATATATATATATATATATATATATATATATATATATATATATATATATATATATATATATATATATATACATATATATATATGTGTATATATATATGTATATGTATATATATATATATATATATATATATGTGTATATATATATATATATGTGTGTATATATATATATACCACTGTGGAGTCCTTCCATTACCTGGGGATCACCATCACCCAGGACCTCAAGTGAACGTCAGCTCTCTCACCAAGAGAGGACAACAGAGGATGTACTTTCTGCAGCAGCTAAGGAAGTTCAAACTGCCAAAAACAATGATTGTGAACTTCTACACTGCCATCACTGAGTCCATCTTCTCCTCCTACATCGCTGTCTGGTATGCTGCTGCCACTGCTAAGGACAGGAGCAGACTGCAGCGCATCAACCACGTAGCAGAGAAGGTGATCGACTGCAATCTGCCATCCCTACAGGAGGAGCAAGGAAGATAGTGGCCGATCCCTCTCACTCAGGACACAACGATTCATGATAAAGTGGTGGGAAAAGGTTTCCATTGCTGTGGTGCTTTGAATCCTGGCCAAAGTCAATTCTAATGTGATTAAAGATCCCCAGAGTGAACAAAAAGAGCACTACTTACCATTCTGCTTTAGGAGAAGGGGAAAAGACAGGAAAAAAAGGATTTGGATCTGGATATCAAAAGATATCACAGACAGCCTTACATAAGCATGGAAAACTTTTCTGTGCAGATCTCATCAAGTCGGACATGTAAAATAGTCGAGGCCATAAGTTTACATACATCCCGGGTCAAACTCCTTTCTCCAGTGCCACACATTTCATATTATTAAACAATGTGTCTGTGTATGGCGAGTTCATTTCAACATTAAGTTATTTAAAAATAAGAATTACAGGAAAGATTTATTTAGATTTCTACTCAGATTTTCTGTGGCTCAAAGAGTTACAAACACCAACTTGACTGCTTCTATTCAGTATGGAACATTACAGAAGATTCCATAAATTAAAGCTTTTGAACCTATAATTTTCATAATTAGGGGTCAACTGCCACACCTGTGGCTGTCTTTAAGGGTCTAGCAGCTTTAACGTGTTTAAGAGCTGGAATTTTTATGTAATTTCTTTTTAAGAATAACAAAGCTGGTGGAGCAAACGTTTGGATTTGAAAACAATTCATGGAGCAAATGTACAGCCTACTGTACCAAAAGAAGAACTTCTGGACCATATAGAGAGACCATAAGACTGCCAACCAAGGAGGACATGGTGATGGAGTACTCTCTTAATGGTGGATGGTGCCACATTTTTGTTTGATGTCTCCAACTCCTTCTAAATTTATGCAGCTTTGTTTCTTAAGCTCTGTTTGATGTTTAGAACAAACATTTGTTAATATCTGGATGTTAATTTGGACTTCCTTCCTCCATGATGTCAAGTCTGTACTGGTACAAGGTTCTTAAGTTTTTGTACAGTTGCTCATGGTACCATGACGCTTTGAAGAGATGTCTCTTAAGACAGAATCTGGTTTGTGGACACCAAAATTTTTCACTGGCCAGTTCTACAAAGAAGACCTTAAATACACCCGAGGCTCCCCAGTTAACCTGAAATTATACAAATTTGTCATTCAGAAGCTTCCAAAAGTGGTTTCATCATTTTCTGGGCTCTGCCATGGTGTTTAGAGACTTGGTGTATGTAAACTGTTGACCCACTGAAAATGGCAGACACTGTCATACGTGTATACATATGTATATTTTGTAACAATTATTTTTAAACAGCTATATAAAAATGATGTATGTAGCCATTATAATTGGCTTAAATATCTGATAAAACGGAATATGTGCAAGTGGGAAAAATGAGTTTGACTGTTTTTCACTAAGGTGTATGTTTTAATTTTAATTATCCAGGTTAGTCGCATTGAGATCAAGATCTGTTTTACAAGGGAGACCTGGACAATTATAAAGTTTCCAATCCGCCTAATCTACAAGTCTTTAGATGTGGGAGGAAGCCAGAGCACCCACAGGGAACCCACACAAACATGGGGAGAACATGGAGACTCCACACAGAAAGGCCACCAGGTGGGAATCAAACCCATGACCTTCTTGCTGTGAGGCAACAGTGCTAACCACTAAGGCACCGTGCTGCCATGTAAACCTATGCCCACAAATATACCAGTGCAACAATGAAACAATAAGTGAACATGATAAGATTTGACAGTTATTTTCCCCAAATTACCCAGATGTCATGAACATATATAAAAATGAATGTATGTAAACTACAATACAAAAACGATATGAATTATTTATAATACAACAACATGGAAGTTTCTAAATCCTTTACAATACAACAATTAAAGTCACACATCAGAAAATTCAACTTCAAATTCCTGTTCCCACAACAATTATTGTGCATCAAAACAGTCTCCAGCAGTGCTCGCTATGTTTCATAGTGTGCGAACGCCATCCTCACTCACCTGCGTAACGTAGCGGTGCATCCTTGTCCAGTGCAATAAGTGGTGGGTCCAGAAGCACTTTGTCATCATTCTCTGTTACAATCCCGTGGTACGTCGTCTCAATCCATGGTTTGTGCTTATTGACTGTAAGAAAGAGAGAGAAAATATCAGTTTCTGTTCAAAGAAAATGTTAATTATTAAAAAAAATAAATAAATAAATTTAATTAATTAAATTCCTGTCCCAAAACAAGTTGATGTGATCAAAGACTCTTTTTCTCACCAGCACTAATTAGTAATTTACACCTGTTTGTGTGTTTTCACAATTAAGAGTGCTTCAGTGTTCACAAAATTGCTTAAATTTTACCTTTCAGCAACAACAACAAAAAAAATCTTCTGACTGGTAATTTTTTTCTCTTGCCTAAATCATAAGCTGTTCACCATCTACCTTTTTATAGAAACCCTTTTGTGATCGTGCCCTAGTGTTTAAGATAAAACAAGGTGGAGACAGCCACGAAAACAGCAAATTATTCTCCTGCTGAACAAGATTATATCTCCCTCTGCAGCATCATATTATAGAGACTTTAACCTACACATTATTTAAATACTTCAGGATAAACACATTTTAAGGAGATGGCTTTTCTACAGGTTTTACTTCAATCAATACCAATTACAATGGGAGCCGCTCAAGACCCCCAGAAAATCTTGGGGTTTTGATGTCCAGGGATGCATTCTGAAGGGTTTTCGGTGATTATTTTGTCAACCCGATCCCACTCACTTTAGTTGTACTGCTTAATGTGTATTTTTATTTTCTTTTGCACATTTTCATCTTTTCTTTACCTTTAACCAAAATTGATATCTCAACCAACATGATTGTTTGATAAGATTATTAACCACAAGAGCCGTAATCATTTTCATATTTTGGATTTCACTCAACCTAACTGACCTTAATGGATGCCTTTAATATGTGAACTGGTTTTGGAGATGGCCCACAATATATTCTGGGACTGAGATCCAGAAGATTGTTTGGGGCATAGCAGCATTTAACTCAAAAAGTTGTGAGATGTTGACAAAATTTGGTGAGCAGATTGATAATGTCCAAGAAAATGAGGGATTTTATTTTGAATTTGGTCTAGAACATATTTTAGATTATTTCTCCAATCCAAAATATGTTCTAGACCAAGAGATAGTCGGGCTCACCTCCACTCACAGCTTGGGCTCTGGTACCCAACTCCTGGAAAGGGGCTGGATGCTTCATTTTTCTGGCATTGCCCACGGGGAGAGGCGGAGAGCTGGGGTCGCATTGCTTATTGCTCCCCAGCTCAGTCGCCATGTGTTGGAGTTTACTCCAGTGAACGAGAGGGTCACGTTCCTACGCATTCGGGTCAGGGACAGGTCTCTCACCGTTGTCTCGGCCTACGGGCTGAGCGGCAGTGCAGAGTACCCGACCTTCTTGGAGTCCCTGGGAGGGGTACTAGATAGTGTGCCGACTGGGGACTCCATTGTTCTCCTGGGAGAATGTGGGCGGCGACAGTGAGACCTGGAAAAGGGTGATCGGGAAGCACGGCCTCCCCGATCTGAACCCAAGTGGTGTTCAGTTGTTGGACTTCTGTGCTAGTCACAGTTTGTCCTTCACGAGCACCATGTTCGAGCACAAGGGTGTCCATAAGTGCACGTGGCACCAGGACACCCTGAGCCGGAGGTCGATGATCGACTTTGTAGTCGTATCATCTGACGTTCGGCCACGTGTCTCAGACACTCGAGTGAAGAGAGGGGCAGAGCTGTCGACTGATCACCACCTGCTGGTGAGTTGGATCCGCTGGGAGGGGAGGAAGCCGGTCAGACCTGGCAGGCCCAAACGTATTGTGAGGGTCTGCTGGGAACGACTGGTGGAACCCTCTGTCAGCGAGGTCTTCATCTCCCACCTGCGGGAGAGCTTCTCCCAGATCCCTGGCGAGGTTGGAGACATGGAGTCCGAGTGGACCATGTTTTCCACCTCCGTTGTTGATGCGGCCGCTCGTAGCTGTGGTCGCAAGGTCTCCGGTGCCTGTCGCAGCTGCAATCCCTGAACCCGGTGGTGGACGCCGGAAGTAAGGGATGCCGTCAAGCTGAAGAAGGAGTCCTACTTATCTTTGTTGGTAGGTGGGACCCCGGAGGCAGCTGACAGGTACTGGCAGGCCAAGCGTGCCGCAGCCCATGTGGTCGCAGAGGCAAAAACTCGGGTTTGGGAGGAGTTCGGGGAGGCCATGGAGGAGGACTATCGGTCAGCCTCGAAGAGATTCTGGCAAACCGTCCGGCACCTCAGGAGGCGGAAGCAGCTCTCCACCAGCACTGTTTACGGTGCGGGTGGGGAGCTGTTGACCCTGACTGGGGATGTTGTCAGGCGGTGAAAGGAATACTTCGAGGATCTCCTCAATCCCATCGTCACGTCTTCCGAAGAGGAAGCAGAGACTGGGGACTCAGAGGCGGACTCATCCATTACCCAGGCCGAAGTCACCGAGGTGGTTAGAAAGCTCCTCGGTTGCAAGGCTCCTGGGGTGGATGAAATCCGTCCTGAGTACCTTAAGTCTCTGGATGTTGTGGGACTGTCTTGGCTGACACGCCTCTGCAACATCGCGTGGCGATCAGGGACAGTGCCTCTGGATTGGCAGACCGGGGTGGTGGTCCCTCTGTTTAAGAAGGGGGACCGGAGGGTGTGTACCAACTACAGGGGGATCACACTCCTCAGCCTCCCCGGTAAGGTCTATTCCAGAGTACTGGAGAGGAGAATTTGACTGATGGTCGAACCTCGGATTCAGGAGGAGCAGTGTGGTTTTCATCCTGGTCGCGGCACACTGGACCAGCTCTACATGCTCCATTGGGTGCTCGAGGGTTCATGGGAGTTCGCCCAATCAGTCCACATGTGTTTTGTGGATCTGGAGAAGGCGTTCAACCGTGTCCCTCTGGGCACCCTGTGGGGGGGTGCTCCGGGAGTACGGGGTCCTTTGCTAAGGGCTATCCGGTCCCTGTACGACCGCAGCAGGAGCTTGGTTTGCATTGCCGGTAGTAAGTCAAACCTGTTTCCAGTGCACGCTGGCCTCCGCCAGGGCTGCCCTTTGTCACCGGTTCTGTTCATTATTTTTATGGACAGAATTGCTAGGCGCAGCCAGGGTGTAGAGGGGGTCTGGTTTGGGAACGACAGAATCTCGTCTCTGCTGTTTGCGGACGATGTGGTTCTGTTGGCTTCATCAAATCAGGACCTTCAGCGTGCACTGGGGCGGTTTGCAGCCGAGTGCCGAGCATCCAGGATGAAAATCAGCACCTCCAAATCCGAGCCCATGGTTCTCGACCGGAAAAAGGTGCTTTACCCTCTTCAGGTCGGTGGAGTGTCCTTGCCTCAAGTGGAGGAGTTTAAGTATCTCGGGGTCTTGTTCACGCGTGAGGGACGGATGGAGCGTGAGATCGATCGACAGATCGGTGCAGCATCTGCAGTGATGCGGTTGCTGTATCGGACCATCGTGGTGAAGAGAGAGCTGAGCAGGGGGGCAAAGCTCTCGATTTACCAATCGATCTACGTTCTGGTCCTCACCTATGGTCATGAGATTTGGCTCATGACCGAAAGAACGAGATCGCGAGTACAAGCGGCCGAGATGAGTTTCCTCCGCAGGGTGGCTGGGCGCTCCCTTAGAGATAGGGTGAGGAGCTCGGTCACTCGGGAGGAGCTCGGAGTCGAGCCGCTGCTCGTCCACGTCGAAAGGAGTCGCCTGAGGTGGCTCGGGCATCTTTTCCGGATGCCCCCTGGACGCCTCGCTGGAGAGGTGTTCCGGGCACGTCCCATTGGGAGGAGGCCCCGGGGAAGACCCAGGACACGCTGGAGGGACTACATCTCTCAGCTGGCTTGGGAACGCCTGGGGTTCCCCCGGAGGAGCTGGGGGAGGTGTGTGTGGATCGGGAGGTCTGGGCGGCTTTGCTTGAGCTGCTGCCCCCGCGACCCAACTCCGGATAAAGCAGAAGAAAATGGATGGATGGATGGACATATTTTGGATTCAGAAGACTTTTTTAGGAATACAGCAGAAATACACACCTTCTAGTCTATGCAACATATCTGAATGTGACACCCCCCCCCCCCCCCCCCCCCCCCCAAAAAATAAAATAAAATCAACATCAATTGTATTAGTTTGGGTACAGATAGGTAATTTGTTGACTGTTCCTTGCAGTGTTTAATTTTATTTTTTTTTTATGAATAAGTGTTCTGTACAGGTGCACCAACCCCCCCCCCCCAAAAAAAAATCACCCTAATCATTCTACACTGACCTAGGTGGGCTTGAGACCACAGGATCCTCACTTCAAACCCCAACCAGATTGCAAAATCATTAAGGACCCTTGGTCAAGGTCCTTAATCCCCAAACTTCTCCCAGTGTGCAGTTGAGAGATCTGCATGGCAGCCCCTGGATGTTGGTGTATGGATGAATGTGAACCATCAATGTAAAACACTTGCAGCTTCTGATTCATATGTAAAAGTGTTATATAAATGCAGTCTATTTACATTTCAAGATTTATCTGTGGAAAAATTCTTGATTTTTTTTTTTCAAAATTGCAGCATATCCATCCATTTTCTCTACCTGCTTACCCCAATTAAGGGTCACGGGGGGCTGGAGCCTATCTCAGCAGTCATACAGTGTGAAGTGGGGTCATACAGTGTGAGGCAGGGTACACCCTGGACAGAACGCCAGTCTATCGCAGGGCAAATGGCAATATATAGTGCTGGAAAAAAAATATTGCAAAGTAATTTCTTTCCAGCATCATAGAGTGCTACATGTGCACAGACACCGAAACGTCGGATCATAGTGCATTAATTTATGATAAAGGTTTCTATTCTAGCACCGTTACACAGCTACAGTACATATCTTTGAGTAAGCTTTGATTTCTAAGACTTCCAGGCCTGTTTGTGGAGCAGCAGTCAGGCCTTTAAGACTTTGGTGTAGGAGTCGGTCAAGGCTGCAAACAGAGATCTGCTGTGGCAGGCTGCTGCAGGAGAAAAGCTGCAGTGAGTGACAGATTTGGCCTGGTTTATGAACAGCGCTGACGCAGGGGAGATGGATCTCTCTTACAGCCAATATGCTCACTCCAGAGCCAGACATGATTCTGACACCACTGTGCTACAGATCTGCATCGGCGATACTAACTAGGGCTGACACCACGCTGGGGGCGAGTTCCACCGCCACAGGAGCACTCCCAGAATACGAGGCATAAATATAAAAAATATAAGATTTGAGAGCAATACAGCACCCATGGATCTGTTCATCAGGATCTGATCAATTCAACCCGACCATCTTATGACAGAATAGTTCACACACACCAGAAACAACTATAATTGATTACATAATCAACAACAGGAAATCATTAGCCACCCAAATGTGATGCATGAAAAAGTTACTGGTTACATAATAACCCATCTGCAGCGAGCAATAAGCTAGTTACTGTGAAATTGATTTTTTTCATTGCCGATAAGGCAGCTTTCTATGGAGCCTGCCTAGGGACATGGTGGTTAATTGTGTTCCCTCGCAATAGTTTATGCGTTCCTTCGCAATAACCTAATATCATATTAAAGCTCATGCCTAAACAAAATAGAGTAAGGCCCTCGGCTGCTCCCTTGTTTTCATTCGAGGTCGCCACAGCAAACCTGCACATTGATTTGGCACACATTTTAAGCCAGAGCCCCTTCCTGATACAACTCCATGTTACATGGAGATATGTGGCAGGAGTGGGGTTTGAACAGGGAACCTGCTGCACTCAAACCAAGTGCACTAACCACTTGGCCACCACCCCCTAACAGAATAAATGCCATTAATTAAAAAACAAAAAACAAACACTACAACAATGCACAAAAATCCCAACTTAAAGACCTCACAACATAGAAAAAGGTGCAACTTATACTCTGGTGTGACATGCAGGTCAGGTGAATTGTAAACTTACATACTATATACAACTTATATACTACTGCTGGGCAATTGACCAAAATGCTCAGAAATCCAAACTTTTGAGCCCTCACTGAGTGAATCTTGGTCATTATTCAGATCACTTCAGGGGTTTCACCAACATGTCACAGGGCTGGATCCAGAGTGAAAATCTGACAGATGCATTTTTGCCCAATGATAAAATAAAAATCGTACGCGTCTTGTTATTCAATAATCTTCATTCTTTTATTTGTGTGCAACATACGCTGTCACAATTCTTTTAATATATTTATTATACTTCATGGACCATAGTGAACCCTTCTTATTTGTATAAATATGATGTCCTAAAAAAACACCACTATAACAAAAATTGACTGTAAACAGGATCAAATTTATTGCCAATTTGCCAAAATCTTTCAATTATACCTGAATCTATATATGATTTTTTTCTATTAATAAAATCAATAAAAATATGACTGCATATATTCTTAATAATATATTGAGATACAGACAGTTCACACAAGACATTTTCCATTGATACCAATGAAAATTAGAAACAGTCCAGCAGGTAACAATATTCATCATGTCCATAACTAAATATACTAAAACAAATACATCACAATTATACACATATCACAGTTGTGATATGTGTATAATTGTGATGTATTTGTTTTAGTATATTTAAATTTTGTTGTGATTTGGCACTTTATAAGCCGATTAAATTGAAACTGAATTGAAACTGAACATTTTATTGAGTCTTAAAGTAAATAAATATGAATTTGGTCACTGGATCCTTAAACTTTGGACATAATAAACTCTACATGGTGGATCCTTGATCTCTGGACATACATAGGAATAAACAAAATCTGTAGTTTTTGTCAAAAGCATTTCCTTTCAGACATTATTGGCATGAATGTCTTTCCATATATCTGAGCTGAGCTCTTACAGCTGCTATGCTTCACTTCAGGATGTAATTTATAGAGAAATACAGCACGTTTCCTTTTGAGGGGAAAAAAACGTTTTAGTCGATTGTAGTTTCTTGTCTGTATTACAAAGTTTGGAAAGAGGTGTCATTTTATTTAAAGCGGCGATTCATTTTGAAGTTATTAATTCCGACCGGACTCTGTCTCAGGAGAGAGCCGCGCAGCGGATGATTCTCGTTTCTTGACTGCAACAAGACAAGAGTCCCAGTTAGTGACTTTAATCCACACAAAAGTGACCTTGATCTTTTAATGGCTTTGAAAGGGGTTAAGAAGCGGACTTACCGCTTCTGAAGAGCAGCGAATCAAAGAGCCACGAGCCATTGAATCGAAGCATTGCTTCAATGGTTCACGACTTCAAAGTGGAGTCGCGCTGCAGAAACGGTTGATTACAGAGCCGCTGCAGACCAAACGCTGAATATCCGACTTTATTTGTACGTCCGTATGACTCTGAAACTCGGAAAAATTTGTATAATTTACGGACTATAGGTTGACATGAAAACCAAAGCTGTGTTCACCGCGGAGACATGTTCGGCACTATTTGGGATTATTCAAGATTTTTTTTACCGATGACGGATGATGCGTAAAAAAATTTGACCGATCCAACTGCATCGGTCCAAACCGGTCTGGATCCGGGCCTGAGTCAGCTATCGACATAAATGTCAGATTTCGCCCCCGATGGCCACCAATGCAATAAATCAAAGACTGACCCCCACTGCTCTCTCTCTCTCTCTCTCACGCTCTCTCTCTCTCTCTCTCAGAACATATATTGTGCTGCAGACATTTTTTCACAGACTGCATGATATCAGGCATCGCTGAAAAATACAAAACCAAGCAGCGCCCCGCCTTCTCAAAAACACCTGCTGCAAAACACTGTGTGTGCACGATGGCTGCACAAGCAAGAAGTGTCATGAAAAAACAGCATAAAACACTGTGTTTATTTCATGTGGCTCACACATTCATCATCTCACTAATTGGAAGATGCCAAATGTTCTGACACTCAAGCTGTAAACCAATTATACGATCCAAATGAAGGGAAAAGCTACAGAAGAATATATCATTACATTTTTAGAAGAAACTGAATGTCATTCTGCCCAATCCAATTTTAACAAAGCAAATGACTTTTGCTTCATTGTATAATACTGAATAATTCTCAGTGACTAAACAATCAATGAAAATTAACTACAAGTATTAAACACAGAGCTGCATAATGTGGGAAACACACAAAATCACAGAACTATACACTAAATTCTTTTTTTAATTAATTCATTACTTCATCATTTGCAACACTGAACAGCTGATCACAATCAACCACATTTAAATGATATTTTAAAATAAAATACTTAATTGTTATATTAAACTGCAATGTGAACAGTATGAGTGAATAAAACAGCTTTTGCCAAAATCAGGAAAAGTATAAAAAAAAAAAAAAAAAAAAAAAAACGAATAATAAAATAAGAAAGAAATGTAGCAAAGCTGATCTAAGCTTATAACTTCAAATTGTTTTTTTAAAATGATGTCTAAAGTTATCTGGTGAGAGTGCAACAGTAACTTTATTTATAATCGTTGCTGGATAAATAACATTAGTCCTATCCACCGAAAAAATTGGGAATACTGATTATTTTCCAGAGCTGAGGACTTTGAGTCGGCTCGGCTGCAGACGCGCTTTGAGCATGGTGCTCGGTTCAGTGAGCTGAGGACTGTATAAGGAAGAGATGACGGACACTTTATCCTCAACTCTTGAAGATTTTGAGATATTCTATCCGGGATTGGATCCAGAAGTGCACTGAGCCTGCAGTAAGGTGTCGCTACTGGAACATTGAGCTTATTTATTATACACAAACTGCATTCAGAACTTTATGATGTGAAGAAACACATACATGCACACATGCACACACAAACAGAGTCCCTGGCATTCCCAAGGAGTCACCCAGCCAAGTACGAGTGAACCTACTTGGTTTCACTTCTGACATCTGATGGGATCAGCTGTATACAAAGCAGGATGGCTGCACCTGTTGTGTTGAACTGTGATTTGTAATTAATAGGTTAATCAATAACTTTTCTGTGCTGTAAAGTCGTATCTTCAGACAAACTATCAGGTTCACAGAACTTCAAAGTTACTGCTGTGATGAGTTGGACAGAAACTTTGTCCCTGAGGTGCAGCGGACCAGGACTGCAACTAACTGGTACAATTTCAAGAAACAAATCTCAAAGCTTGTGTTGGTTCATACAAAAGATTTCAGCTTGATCTTCTTAGTCTTAAACTAATGTTTAGGCTGGTCCACATTTTTCACAGTACACTAAACTGTTATTTACCTTAATTTCAGGGGATGTAAATAATTGATTTTAATATCACTGACAGCAAATACATTTAACCGATAAATCAATGGATCAGACTGTAAAATCAGCAATATAGTTGTTGGCATTGATCTGAAGAAGCAGATATGTTGATCATTATATTGATTCAGTTGCAAGCATTTCAGCACTACAACAAACATAAGTGATAGTGATCATTTCCACACGAGGCTACGTAAAGTGGGTTCAGAAATCAAAGAAAACAACCAAACAACAATAACAAAAAAAGAAAGGCACACTAAAAAAAAGAAAAAAGAAAAAAAAAAGACTTCCACTGTAAGAATTGCATTTTTTGGAAATCAGAGATATTGTGAAGCACAGCACAGCTTAAAAAAGTACAGACATACTGACGTACATTTAATGGGGATAACTATGTGTTAACACAAACTAGATTTCTGAGGAGGGAGCTTTTGGATTGGA
This sequence comes from Thalassophryne amazonica, assembly GCF_902500255.1. Classification (NCBI taxonomy): domain Eukaryota; kingdom Metazoa; phylum Chordata; class Actinopteri; order Batrachoidiformes; family Batrachoididae; genus Thalassophryne; species Thalassophryne amazonica. Next base: position 119,988,105 of record NC_047108.1, read on the forward strand.
AAAGAAATGAGATTAGCAAAGCAGCTTTGATATAATGGATGCCACACATACGAGAGGCCTCCTGCTGTTGCACTGTGGGTACTTAGCGTGGACGACTGCCATGTTCTTAACTTTATTGGGTTACTATTTCCTTTCATGTAGCGCACGCTCGCTGCTGGCCCAGTTACAACCTGAAGACTGATTTACTTTATTCCTGAAAGATATCAAACAATATTAATGCTGTAAAATACATAAGGGAATTTTTTATTAAAAAATGTTGAAGAATTAATTTGACCTAAATAATGAGAAAGCACCTCATCTTTTGTGATCTTGTGATGATTTTACGTGAAGACAACACATCATACATGATGCAAGATTTATTAGAGAGGAGGGAAAAGAAAAGAAGCTTTTGGCTTATGAGAGAGAGTAAATGGTTTTGGGAGGAGGAAAGCAGTTATCATCATGTCCTTGGTTGGCTCAGCAGCGTAGAAAAGGGCGATAAAGACACCAGCAAACTGTGGTTAAGTAGAAATTGAAAGTACTGAGCAACAGAAACTGTTCTACTGAAAAGATTACTTAAGGCCAAGGCTTTATCAAAATATTCCAGAAAAACTAGAAATTAGACTGCATTGCTCCAAGCAAGGCACAAAATGTTCTCTCAATGTCAAATATTTCTTTCGAATTTGAATTCATTAAACACTTTTATTGGCGCATACTTACAGTGCACCCGGAAAGTATTCACAGAGCTTCACATTGAACACATTTTGTATTACAGCTGTTTTCCAAAATGAAGGAAATTCATTTTTTCCCCTCAGAATTCTACTCACAACACCCCATGATGACAACATGAAAAAAGTTGTGGATTTTTTGTTTGTTTTTTGCAAATTTGATAAAAATATTTAAAAAAAAAACTGCAGTGGTGGTGGCCAAGTGGTTAGTGCGCTTGGTTTCCCGGTTCAAACCCACCCCTGTCACATTTCTGCATATAATGTGGAGTTGTGTCAAGAAGGGCATCTGGTGTAAAACATGTGCCAAATCAACACGCAGATCCAATAACAAAACATCCTGAGTCTGGGGAGCAATGTGAGCAGATCCAGTTTGTTGGATCCTTCCGCCATCCCCACCTCACTGGATCCTCTCACATTGCTCCCCAGACTCGGGATGTTTTGTTTTTATACCTGAGAAAATTACTGTATTTTTTGGAAAATGATATGTGGAACAGGATTATTCATCTTCAAAACATTTTATTTTCACAATCACATGCAATAAACACCAGAGAAAAGGTAAACATAGCGTATGAATACACAACACGGAAATAGTGTATACGGTCAACAAAGATGGTCGAAGGAAAATAGTTCCACACAACATGGATCTGCTACAACGGAAACAGGGGTACTGGATCAATTAGAAATCTAGTCGATCTACACAACAGAGGTATAAACCTTGGAATGGGACTGGGACGCAACATGAAAATGTTAGGGTCAAACCTGTTGAAACGAAACAACCCAAACAATCTGCTGTGGTGATCCTGAGTGAAAAACAAGGGAGCAGCTGAAAGGGATTACTAATTCACCAATTCCTGCTGAAAGATGAACCATCGCCCCAGAGGTCAAGAGCGCTGTGGAGCAGGTTTTCATCCAGGATGTCTCTGTACATTGCTAAATTCATCTTTCCCTCAATCCTGACTAGTCTCCCAGCTCCTGCTGCTGAAAAACATCCTCACCTGATGCTGCCACCACCATGCTTCACTGTAGAGATGGTGCCTGATTTCATCCAAACATGACGCCTGGCATTCACACCAAAGAGTTTTTTCTCTGTCTCAACAGACCAGAGAATTTGGTTTCTCATGGTCTGAGAGTCCTTCAGGTGTCTTTTGGCAAATTCCAGGCGGGCTGCCGTGTGCCTTTTACTAAGAAGTGGCTCCCGTCTGGCCACTATACCATACTGGCCTGATTAGTGAATTGCTGCAGAGATGGTTGTCCTTCTGGAAGGTTCTCCTCTCTCCACAGAGGAATGCTGGAGCTCTGACAGAGTGATCATAGGGTTCTTGGTCACCTCCCTGACTAAGGCCCTTCTCCCACGATCGCTCAGTTTAGACGGGCAGCCAGCTGTAGGAAGAGTCCTTGTGGATCCGAACTTCTTCCATTTATGGATGATGGAGGCCACTGTGCTCACTGGGAGCTTCAAAGCAGCAGAAATGTTTCTGTAACCTTCCCCAGATTTGCCTTGAGACGATCCTGTTTCAGAGGTCTACAGGCAATTCCTTTGACTTTATGCTTGGTTTGTGCTCTGACATGCACTGTCAACTGTGAGACCTTACATTCAGACAGGTGTGTGCCTTTTCAAATCATGTCCAATCAACTGAATTGTCCCCAGATGGACACCAATTAAGCTGTAGAAACATCTCAAGGTTGATCAGTGGAGGGGGGGTGACGTGACGCGGCTGGCAAAGATGGCTGCCTGAACCGAAGCTCTGACTTGCATCATTAACTAATCCTTCTACTAACGAACGCGACTCATGCTCTGAAAAACGTTTGAAGATATACAATGGCAAAACAACTGAAAAGCGGTGATATTAAGAAGCATTTGCAGCATCAGGCCGCACAACACAATAGCGAGGACAACAGCTCGGAGGCCCCAGAAGCAGCACGCTTTAGCCAGGATATCGCTAACATCTCCGCTACGCTGCAAAAAATGTCCAGCGATCTAGCCAGCCTTGAAGATATTCGCCGAACCACAACCTCGGTCAAAGAAAAACTATCGTCACTTATTTCGCGAGTGGTGGAGGTGGAAAGAAGGGTAGAGTGGCTGAAGGACTCTGATAAAAAACTGAAGGCCTCACTGGAGGCTAACCCATTACTACCAAAGCAGAGCTTGAAGCCCTACGTGACAAATTTGAAGATATGGAAAACCGCAACAGGAGGAATAATCTGCGGTTTGTGGGAATCCCAGAAGGTAAAGAGAATGGAGATACGAGGTCTGTCAATAAAGTATAGGTCCTTTTTATTTTTTTCAAAAACTATATGGATTTCATTCATATGTTTTTACGTCAGACATGCTTGAACCCTCGTGCGCATGCGTGAGTTTTTCCACGCCTGTCGGTGACGTCATTCGCCTGTGAGCACTCCTTGTGGTAGGAGTCGTCCAGCCCCTCGTCGGAATTCCTTTGTCTGAGACGTTGCTGAGAGACTGGTGCTTTGTTTGATCAAAATTTTTTCTAAACCTGTGAGACACATCGAAGTGGACACGGTTCGAAAAATTAAGCTGGTTTTCAGTGAAAATTTTAATGGCTGATGAGAGATTTTGAGGTGATTCTGTCGCTTTAAGGACTTCCCACGGTGCGAGACGTCGCGCAGCGTTCTCAGGCGCCGTCGTCAGCCTGTTTCAAGCTGAAAACCTCCACATTTCAGGCTCTATTGATCCAGGACGTCGTGAGAGAACAGAGAAGTTCTCTCACGACTCTCACGTCTCTCACGCGGCTCACAGCCGCCGCGACGCTCCGCCACAGGAAAAACACCTCCGTTGGAAGCCTTAAGGACAAGTTGGAACATGTCCAGCTATTAAACAATTTCTCATATACTCACTCCACTGAAAGCCATCAAAAGCCGCCTGGATTTTACAAATGGTTATCAACACGGAGGTGTTTTTCCTGTGCCGCCGCACCGCACCGGCTGCGTCCCGACGCGCGGACCCGTCCGCACGTCTTTCATTAAAAAAATCTCCTTTAACAGTGGAATATCCGGATAAAATGCTGAAACCGACTTCTTCTGAAACTTCTCTGTTCTCTCACGACGTCCTGGATCAATAGAGCCTGAAATGTGGAGGTTTTCAGCTTGAAACAGGCTGACGACGGCGCCTGAGAGCGCTGCGCGACGTCTCGCACCGTGGGAAGTCCTTAAAGCGACAGAATCACCTCAAAATCTCTCATCAGCCGTTAAAATTTTCACTGAAAACCAGCTTAATTTTTCAAACCGTGTCCACTTCGATGTGTCTCACAGGTTTAGAAAAACTTTTGATCAAACAAAGCGCCAGTCTCTCAGCAACTTCTCAGACAAAGGAATTCCGACGAGGGGCTGGACGACTCCTACCACAAGGAGTGCTCACAGGCGAATGACGTCACTGACAGGCGTGGAAAAACTCACGCATGCGCACGAGGGTTCAAGCATGTCTGACGTAAAAACATATGAATGAAATCCATATAGTTTTTGAAAAAAATAAAAAGGACCTATACTTTATTGACAGCCCTCGTATGGTGGTGTTTATGCAGAGGCTACTGGCATCGATTCTGGGCTAGAAGGAAGCAGCGCAATTACCGGAGATAGACCAGGCACACAGGGCCCTGACACCGAGACCAAATGCAGGGGACATACCGCGCACCATCCTGGTTCGCTTTCTACGCTCGACTGACAGGGAGCTCGTCCTACGCACAGCACGGAATAAATCTGAGTTAATCTTGGAAGGCAACCGCATCATGATTTTTCCTGACTTTTCAAGAGGCACGCAGATGAAATGATATAAATTCAGGGAGTGCAAGAAAGCTCTGCAGGAGCGCAACATAAAGTTCTCCCTACTCTACTCGGCAGTCCTGATGTTCGACCACAGCAGGGCTCAGAAGCACTTTGAGGATCCAAAAACAAGCGCTGGAATACATTCGAGAAATCCAGGGGTGAAGATGTTTTGGCAACGACCAGGCATAAAAAAAGAGTACATTTTGACATTTTTTACAGGTATGAGACAGTATTCTGGAGGAGAGAACTCCTCAAATTATTAAGTCATATATAATAGTAAGTAGGATGCAGTCAGTCAGGAGGGGATCAGTCACTGACGACGCTCATGGACCATCAGGGTTTTTTGTTCTAAGGGGAGCACAGAGTTCTTAGCTGCGCGGTTTGTTTGGGTAATAGGGTACTCTGAATGAGAGGGGTCTAAAAAGGATATGTTTTTTAAACACACTGTGAGGTGGCTGCTCTCTGTTTCTCTTTTTGTGCTGTTATGGTGAATATTTACGTTTAAAATCAGTTTATGACTGCTAAAATGGACAGTCTGCGTATATCCACCTGGAACGTGAATGGCTTGGGACATCCAATTAAGAGGAAGAAAGTATTTGATATTCTGAAATCCCAACAAGTTGACATACAGTGGTGTCAAAAGTACACACATTTGTTACTTAAGTAGAAGTATAGATACTGCAGCTTTAAAACACTCTGGTAAAAGTTGAAGTATCAACTTGACCTCTTTACTCAAGTAAAAGTGAAAAAGTATGTGCTCCAAAACCTACTTAAAGTATAAAAGTATAAAGTAACCTTTAAAAAAAAAAAAAAAAAATGTAGATGACACTATATGAATTGAAAGCTTAATTTAAAAACTGATTCGTTCTACATGTGGCCCAAGACCCAAAACCCAAAATTACCCCCCAACACCACCTGCATGAAAATGTTTCAATTCTAGAAGCTCTGAAATGCAATCTAGGACTATTCCAGACAATAAACTGCAGTGAGTGCAGCATCCATTTAGTGAAGGAAACAAAACAAAACAAAACAAAAAAACACAACTTTCCTTATTCAAATTCATTCCAGTAGTATTCTGCTCTTACTAGGATGCAGCAGTTTTCTAGTTTGGCAGATAGTTCTGGAGAAAATCACTGAAGAAATTAACACATTGAAAATATGGTTTGACCGAAACAAACTGTCATTAAATAAGACAGGGATGAAGTGGAGGTGTAAGAGTCACTAGGTGTTCACAGGAAACACTTATTTATTTATTTATGTATGTATTTATTTACGTATGTTCATTGTTAGTTGCTTTTATATTTTCTGTTGTGTTTCTATTCAGGTTCTTTTTGCCTCTTTCTCTAGAACTGTATATAATAATCATTAGATTATTAATATATAAACAAAAATAAATTTAAGAAATATTACAATTTGAAAACAAATGCACCCGAACGTGATGACAGCCGCAATTGCTTAATGCTAAGTTTTAACATTGAAAATGCCATAGACATGCTAATGCGTTAGCGTCACTCCCGTTTTTAAGTTATAAAATGCATCTATCAACTGTTTCAGAAGACCATAACAGGTCGGTTTAACATAGAAAAGGTAAATAATACTCACAGAAGTATGCTCTTTAGGGTTTTAGCGGGGGAAAATTAAGCGAAAGAAAGAAAGAATAAACAAAGCAATGGTCGAAGCATTGCTTCAATCTGCGAACCACTGCTTCGATTGGTTCACGGTTCAAAGCAAAGCCGCGCTGCAAAAAAGTTTATTACAGGCGCACATGACGTGAAATATATATATACACTCAACAAAAATATAAACGCAACACTTTTGGTTTTGCTCCCATTTTGTATGAGATGAACTCAAAGATCTAAAACTTTTTCCACATACACAATATCACCATTTCCCTCAAATATTGTTCACAAACCAGTCTAAATCTGTGATAGTGAGCACTTCTCCTTTGCTGAGATAATCCATCCCACCTCACAGGTGTGCCATATCAAGATGCTGATTAGACACCATGATTAGTGCACAGGTGTGCCTTAGACTGCCCACAATAAAAGGCCACTCTGAAAGGCGCAGTTTTATCACACAGCACAATGCCACAGATGTTGCAAGATTTGAGGGAGCGTGCAATTGGCATGTTGACAGCAGGAATGTCAACCAGAGCTGTTGCTCGTGTATTGAATGTTCATTTCTCTACCATAAGCCGTCTCCAAAGGCGCTTCAGAGAATTTGTCAGTACATCCAACCAGCCTCACAACCGCAGACCACGTGTAACCACACCAGCCCAGGATCTCCACATCCAGCATGTTCACCTCCAAGATCGTCTGAGACCAGCCACTCGGACAGCTGCTGAAACAATCGGTTTGCATAACCAAAGAATTTCTGCACAAACTGTCAGAAACTGTCTCAGGGAAGCTCATCTGCATGCTCGTCGTCCTCATCGGGGTCTCGACCTGAATCCAGTTCGTCGTCGTAACTGACTTGAGTGGGCAAATGCTCACATTCACTGGCGTTTGGCACGTTGGAGAGGTGTTCTCTTCACGGATGAATCCCAGTTCACGCTGTCCAGGGCAGATGGCAGACAGCGTGTGTGGTGTCGTGTGGGTGAGCGGTTTTCTGATGTCAATGTTGTGGATCGAGTGGCCCATGGTGGCGGTGGGGTTATGGTATGGGCAGGCATCTGTTATGGACGAAGAACACAGGTGCATTTTATTGATGGCATTTAAATGCACAGAGATACCGTGACGAGATCCTGAGGCCCATTGTTGTGCCATACATCCAAGAACATCACCTCATGTTGCAGCAGGATAATGCACGGCCCCATGTTGCAAGGATCTGTACACAATTCTTGGAAGCTGAAAATGTCCCAGTTCTTCCATGGCCGGCATACTCACCGGCCATGTCACCCACTGAGCATGTTTGGGATGCTCTGGACCGGCGTATACGACCACGTGTACCAGTTCCTGCCAATATCCAGCAACTTCACACAGCCATTGAAGAGGAGTGGACCAACATTCCACAGGCCACAATTGACAACCTGATCAACTCTATGCGAAGGAGATGTGTTGCACTGCATGAGGCAAATGGTGGTCACACCAGATACTGACTGGTATCCCCCCCCCCCCCCCCCCCCAATAAAACAAAACTGCACCTTTCAGAGTGGCCTTTTATTGTGGACAGTCAAAGGCACACCTGTGCACTAATCATGGTGTCTAATCAGCATCTTGATATGGCACACCTGTGAGGTGGGATGGATTATCTCAGCAAAGGAGAAGTGCTCACTATCACAGATTTAGACTGGTTTGTGAACAATATTTGAGGGAAATGGTGATATTGTGTATGTGGAAAAAGTTTTAGATCTTTGAGTTCATCTCATACAAAATGGGAGCAAAACCAAAAGTGTTGCGTTTATATTTTTGTTGAGTGTATATATAAACATTAAACTGAAGCCAAGAGTAATGAGGCTGTTTGTTTTAAAAATGTAAGGAATAGAAAGTACAGATACTTGTGAAAATGTAATGAGTAGAAGTCAGAAGTAGGCAGAAAAATAAGTAATAGAGTAAAGTATAGATACCTAAAAAGTGTACTTAAGTACAGTAACGAAGTATTTGTACTTTGTTACTTGACACCTCTGATGACATAGTGTTTCTACAAGAAACACACCTCTCAGCTGAAGAATCAGAAAAACTGTGCAAAGGATGGGTTAGCCATGTTTATTATAATGTGGGAAGCAGCCGAAGCTGCGGAGTGTTAACACTTACTAACAGGAAGCTACAATTTAAATATCTCAGGGAACTCAAAGATATTAGGGGAAAAATTTTATTTATAGTGACAGAAATACAGGGCCATACGATTATTTTAACAAATGTTTATGCCCCAAATGGAGATGAACCAAATTTTTTTGTTGATCTGGAGGCTAAAATGCGACAGGCAGGCGACTACAATGTTATTATTGGGGGAGACTTTAATTTAGTAATGGATTCCACTCTTGATCATAGTAATCTCGCTCCAATTAGGCTGCCCGGGGCATCATTAGCAATGAGAAGTATGATTGAATCTTTGGGATATATAGAAGTGTGGAGAATGCTGAATCCAAAAGGAAGGGATTACACCTTTTTCTCTGCCGCCCATTCGACATTCTCTCGGATAGACTTTTATTCTTGTCTCTAAAAACCTCCTACAGTCAGTGATTTCTTGTTCTATTGGAAGTATTTTAATTTCCAACAATGCGCCAGTCAGTTTGGAGATGAGGCCTTTTTGTGACAGGACTCAAATGCCAAGATGGAGATTTAATTCATCCCTGCTATTAGAATTGGAATTTAAAGAAGGGTTAAGAAATCAAATTAAAAAATTTGTCCGGTTAAATGAACCAACAGCGCCCTCTGCAGGGACTGCCTGGGAGGAGTTAAAAGCGGTATTACGAGGGTATATCATTCAAACATGCCTCCTATAAAAAGAAAAAAGCATGCTTAAACAGGTTGAGATTGAAGACAAGATTAAGAAATGCGAGCCCAAATTACAAGACAATTTCAATTTAAGAGGATTTAAGCGCTCTCACACAACTCAAATATGATTATAATTGTATGTTGTCACAGAAAGTGGAATTCTTGCTTTTTAGAATGAGACAGAAATATTTTGAATGGGGCGATAAAGCAGGCAAATTATTGGCGAACTGTTTAAAACAGAAAGAGCTCTCATCTATTGTGTCAGCAGTAAGATCAGAAAAGGGGGAATTAAAAGCTAAAACAATAGATATTAACAATATGTTCAGAGACTTTTATGTAAATGTATATACAGCAGACACACAGGGCAATGAAAAGGATATGGATATGATGGATATGTTCTTTCCGGGACTGAATCTACCCAAACTTTCTGAATCACAAAGGATGGACCCTGACAGACCAATAACTAAGGAAGAAATTGCTGCAGTAATCAAAGGCCTACCGACTGATAAGGCCCCAGGGCCAGATGGAGTCACAGCTGAATTTTTTAAATGTTATGCCACTGAGTTGACACCTCTGCTATTTAGTATGTATAATGAAGCATTTGTAAAGGGTAAATTGCCAACTACTGTATCAAAAGCATTGATAACACTGGTTCTTAAGAAGGGAAAAGATCCTTGTTACTCCAGGAATTATCGTCCGATTTCCCTCATTCCATTAGATGCAAAAAGTCTGTCTAAAGTACTTACAAATAGACTGGAAAAGGTAATGACCTCTTGTGGTACATGAAGATCAGGTAGGGTTCATTCAGGGACGCAGTTCTGCTCATAATATTAGACGATTTATTAATACAATGTGGGCAGTTTCGGATTCTAGTTCGCCGGTTGCTGCTGTATCTCTTGATACTGAAAAGGTGTTTGATAGGGTAGAATGGGGTTTTATGTTCAGAGTTTTACAAATGTTTGGTTTTGGGGAAATTTTTATAAAGTGGATACATATACATACATATACAGTGAGCCAGAAGCAGCAGTACAGACTAAGATATATTTCTTCATATTTTGGATTGGGGAGAGGTACGCATCAGGGCTCACCTCTTAGCCCTCTTCTGTTTTGCCTGGTGATGGAACCCTTGGCAGCCGCAATAAGGGGGGATGATCATTTTCCGTGAGTTTTATATAATGGTTCTAAAATAAAATAATGATGTTTACAGATGATATATTGCTACTGTATCAGACCCTGCAGTATCAATATCCTCATTGTTGAATACAACTAGCACATTTTCAAGTATCTCCAGATATAGAGTCAATTGGGACAAATCTGAAGCACTTCGTTAACAAGGGTTTGTCCATCCACACTCTTTCAAGCTGGAGGCTTTAGATGGCCTAAGCAGGGGCTAAAATATCTAGGTATTCTTTTCCCCCCCAAACTAGATGATATTATCAAAGTGAACTTTGACCCCTTGATACAGGGAATAGAGATTGATGTTAAACGGTGGTCGTCATTACATTTGTCGCTATGGGGAAAAGTTAATGTTATAAAAATGAACTGCATCCCCAGAATTAACTATTTGCTTCACTCTCTGCCATTAAACGTCCCAGACTGTTACTTTAAACGTCTTAACAATATATTTAAAGGATTTTTGTGGAATGGGAAATGAGCACAAATGAATATGAAAAAATTACAAAGACCAGTCAACAGAGGAGGATTAGGACTTCCAAATCTGCTGTACTATTATTATGCATTTAATTTAAGGCACTTGGTACACTGGGCTTTACCTCCAGAGAGAGCCCCTCCGTGGTACAGTATAGAGCAGTCGGTGTCAGCCCCCCTCCCTCTCCTGCACTGTCTGTCTACTAAAGTAACCAAATATAGCAGGTCCCATCCAATCATATGTCATTTTCAAGGGATATGGAAAAGGATCTCAAGGCTGATAGATTTCGACCCCCACTTGAACAAAGCCGCCAGTATTTGGCTAAACCCTAAGTTAAACAAACAAAAAAAGCATTCATTTGGAAGGATTGGGTAGAAAAGGGTATTCTGGTATTAGATAATTTATACAGTATAAATATATTTAAAATATTTGAGAACCTTAAACAAGAATACAATCTACCCAAAACGCAATTCTTGTTGTGAAAGTGTCGTGACACGGACCCACAACAGGGGGCATTAATGAACGGACAATGGATAAGCCAAAAGTAACAATTTAATGTTGTGAATCGCACAACGACGTACAGACAATAACAATATGGTGGACTGTCAATCATACACCAGGTGACGTGTGGGCAGGCTCGACGATAGAAGACGCCTGGCGAGAGAAGAGCCGGATCCCTACACAGCTTCCACCACCAACGGAGCTGAAGAACACCGGAGCCGCCGAGCCCTGCGCCCCAGGTGGCCGCTGTCTTCAGTAGTCAGACCCAGTACTGCTGGCAGAAAACAGAGACAGTCCTGATGAGTGTGAGGTCGCACACTCAGTAATCCCACAGTCAGTGTTTAGTTAGGAGGGAGCACCTCCACCTCCAATCACACACTCGTGCAGCTCCTGTTTCACCACTTATCTGGTTTGGGGTGTGAGGCGAAGCCGTCGCTGATCACACCAAACGCCAATCCCACAGATAAGGACACACCAGGAAAACGGCTGCAAAGAAGTTCAGATTAATACTCAATGTTTTGAGTCAGCAGAGAAAATTACCTGAATGGTAGCTGATTTCTCAGCGGGGAGGTGGAGTTGCAGTCCGGCCTTTATGGTGGTGGTGATGAGTAGTGGATGAGTGACAGCTGGTATGGATGATATGTGACTCCTGGTCGCTCCGACGCCCTGTCGTGCTTGAAGCCCGCACTTCAAGCAGGGCGCCATCTTGTGGTGGTGGGCCAGCAGTACCTCCTCTTCGGTGGCCCACACAACAATTCTGGAGATATTTTCAACTTCGCCATGTACTACAGGGGAATTTTGGGTCAGGTTTAGGTCCTCCAAAATCAGTAGACAAGCTGGAAAAGATCCTTCAAGAACTGGGTAAAGGTCATGAAGCAGCTAAGTATTATCGGATGTTGATGGAATGTGAAGGGGAGATGGGAATATCGGCCTTGAGACTGTCCTGGGAAAGGGACTTGGGGGTGACATATGATAAGCAGGAATGGGATAAGGTCTGTGGAAACTCTCAAACATTGTCACAAGACTTAAGGGTTAGGCTTATTCAATTTAAGATTCTGCATCGATTCTATTGGACCCCAAGCAGGCTCTTTAGACTTGGTCTAAAAGATTCAGATAGATGTTGGAAGTGTGGGGTGGCATAAGGAACAATGGTTCATGTGTTGTGGTCATCAATCAATCAATCAATTTTATTTATATAGCGCCAAATCACAACAAACAGTTTCCCCAAGGCGCTTTATATTGTAAGGCGAGGCCATACAATAATTACGTAAAAAATGTTCATGTTCTAAGATTAATCAATACTGGATAAAGATTCACAGTTATACTGCCAAAATCCTCAAAAGAAATTTTGTACTACGCCCCAAGCTATATATATTGGGAGATAGTAAAGTACTGTCCATTCTCCCTCAGCCACTACAATCCTGGACGCAAACGGCTATTTCTATGTTCTATATGCGGGAAGAAAATGTTCTGAATTCTTGATGTTTTCGATAGTATCTATTCATTGGTAGAAAATAATAAAATGCAAGTCATAAAAAAAAGGTTGATCAGTGGAAAAAGGATGCACCTGAGCTCAATTCTGAGCTTCATGGCAAAGGCTGTGAATACTTACGTACAAGTGATTTCTTAGTTGTTTTTTTTTAATAAATGTGTAAAAATCTAAAAAAAAACAAAACAAAACCTTTTCACACTGTCATTATGGGGTATTATGTATATAATTTTGAGTGGGGAAAAAAAGTAGAGAAGCTTGAATCTTCGACTGGACTGGGTTGCTTGACGCGAGGACGTTTCGCTTCAAATCGCAGAAGCTTCCTCAGCTAAAATTCTTGCTCTGGTGGTCTGACTTCTGTCTTGACTCTTGTAGAGAAGAATAATCAAGAAGTCACAAGAGCTGGAGTTTTAAACCTAACCAGACCCCTCCTACTGAGAGGCAGATTGCTATAGGCTGGTGACTAAAACAATAGCTTTAATTAGCACCTATTGTGCTCTAGTTAACACCCTCCTAATGACAGGGCAGCTGTCCCTCTCCTGATGGCTCCCTTAACGTCCTCGCGCCAAGCAACCTAGTCCAGTCGAAGATTCAAGCTTCTCTACTATGGAAACCACCTGGACAACTGAGAGCCTACACAGAAACAGTGGGAAAAAAAGACTTTCATCCATTTTGGAATAACAAAATGTGGAAAAGTGAAGTGTTGTGTACTTTCTGGATGCACTGTATTTGTTTTTTTTTCTTGTTTAGCCATCCAGGAATCATTTCAGCAGTACCGTATTTTCCGGACTATAAGTCGCATTTTTTTACATGTTTTGGCCGGGGGTGCGACCTATACTCCGGTGTGACTTATAAATGAAAAATATACCGGTAGGATCTCAATTAATTTACTGTAACAAAACAATTTTACGTGACAGAGTCGATCTATGTTTTAAAATGGCCACCAGAAAAGGAAATGCAATGCATCATGGGCACTGTAGTATGACGGCCATCCTATAGTTCACACTGGTCGCGATAACCAATCAGAGAACAGAACTTTGGATGCGTATTCCTCACCTCACCCACAGCGTGTGAAGCTGACGAACACGGTGCTTGCTGTTATTCCGGCATGGCGAACAGAACAGCTTCAACCCTTGGATATCAATGTGAGCAGAGTGTTTAAGTTGACGCTGAGAGCTGCGTGGGAGCATTGGGTGAGCGACGGCGGAGGATTAGCGTGTGCACTTGGAAGGAGCTGGCGTCGATGATTGTGAAAAGCGTTTGAAGCAGACGAACATGGTGTTTATTCTGGGACGGCTAACAAGACAGCTTCAACCCTTGGATATCAGTGTGAGCAGAGTTGACGCTGAGAGCTGCATGGGAGCACTGAGCGACGGCGGAGGATTAGCGTCTGCACTTGGAAGGAGCTGGATCGACACCGCTGGGTGGTGAGCTGCGCAGGTAGGTGCTGCATGGTTCGGCTCACAATGTGGTCCGCAAAATACAAACATATCCGTAGGTAAAATGCAGCTCACGAGAGGGCACTCGAGGCTTGTGTGACTGTTCCTGCGACTTCTGACTACCATAGAAAAATAAAAATTTTAACGTTACTGATAACATAACAAGACAACGGAGAAGGCCCGAAAAAATGCCACCAAAAAGAAAATCATACTCTGCAGATTACAAGTTGCGACTGGTGAAATATGCATCCGAAAACGGTAGCCGTCACAATATTATCATCTGAACTTTTCATGTTAACATACCTGTATGTCCATGGGACTTATAGTCCAGTGGACCTTATTTATGGTTTATTTTTCTTTATAATGGATAAAGTGGCTGGTGCGACTTATACTCCGGTGCGACTTATAGTCCGGAAAATACGGTAATTAGTATATTATGTAAACAGATTATATTCTGCACAATGTATGCACTTAGTGTATAAATTGCTTTTGTAGCTCAAAACTTTATATTTAAACATTTAGGTTTGAGGTCTGTCCTCAAACAGATGGAAAAATAGCCAGGATCAATCAACTATTTGCTTGCTGCATTCAGAATGCATGAAGAAGAGCACTCCCTTGATGCTTTGCTTTCTGGTACTGTGTGTAGCACTTTCCCCAGTGGCAATGTCAAACCAAGCGGTAAGCTTCAACTGTCTCAGATGAAGCCCACCCGGAAGAAAAGTTGCAGTTTCTCGACTGGCTGCATGAGGCTGGTTCCAAAAGCGATCAAGTTCCCATTCAAGTCCATGATAAAATGTACAACTTTTGTTTTTTGTTATTTTATTTTTTTCAAAATAAACATGTTTACATCCTGGAACAAAAAAACAAAAACATATTTTGTCTCTACAGATAGCTTCTTAGTTTAAGATGATTTCAGCCATAAATCTACGCATAATTAGGGGCGGGTCACTTTGAGGATCTGGGTGTCTTGGTGTCTTTCCTCTCTCATCTCCTTGCACAGTCCCTTAGTTTCTGAGAACTCTTTGAGAATTCTAAATCTAAAAGCCAGAATTTCTGTGTTTTTTTTATTTAATAAAATTCAAACATGTGAAAGCTCAAACGTACACTAACTTTTTCACAGCACTGTAGAACCATCCACTCCAACCTGTCACTCCACCGTTCCTATGATGCTCTACCATGTTCAGTTTTCATGTTTGCCTCCCAGTTGCTAACCCACGCTGCCATCCAGTGTTTCTTCATCCTTGCCTGCCATTTTGTGGATTTGTCATCTGGTATGTTGATTAACTGTGTTTTGACCCTTAATCTGCTTTCCTGGTTGAGCCGATTACTAACTTACTCATGGATACTGCTGATTTTTGGAGGGCCTTCCTGTTGTGAGAGTCATTGCTCTCTCAAACAGTTAGCACAGTTCTCAGTTTCCACCCAGGGCACACTTGTGAACTGACTGTTTTTTCTGTATTCCTTCAATGATTTTGTGGCAACTGCAAATAAAGACTTTGCTTTTTAAATCGGTGTGGTTCTCTACTCAGGGGTTTCTGGCTATGCTTTCTGCATTTCATAAAAATGTACAGTACATACAAATGTCTTCAAACTATTTCACTTCAAACTTGCCATATATGATCCAGATAGCAGCAAGAATAAACAAATGACTGTATAGAAGTATGAACGTAACATACGAGGGCTGTCAATAAAGTTACGGTCCTTTTTATTTTTTTCAAAAACTATATGGATTTCATTCATATGTTTTTACGTCAGACATGCTTGAACCCTCGTGCGCATGCGTGAGTTTTTCCACGCCTGTCGGTGACGTCATTCGCCTGTGAGCACTCCTTGTGGGAGGAGTCGTCCAGCCCCTCGTCGGAATTCCTTTGTCTGAGAAGTTGCTGAGAGACTGGCGCGTTGTTTGATCAAAATTTTTTGCTAAACCTGTGAGACACATCGAAGTGGACACGGTTCGAAAAATTAAGCTGGTTTTCAGTGAAAATTTTAACGGCTGATGAGAGATTTTGAGGTGATTCTGTCGCTTTAAGGACTTTTCACGGTGCGAGACGTCGCGCAGCGCTCTCAGGCGGCGTCGTCAGCCTGTTCAAGCTGAAAACCTCCACATTTCAGGCTCTATTGATCCAGGACGTCGTGAGAGAACAGAGAAGTTTCAGAAGAAGTCGGTTTCAGCATTTTATCCGGATATTCCACTGTTAAAGGAGATTTTTTTAATGAAAGACGTGCGGACGGGTCCGCGCATCGGGACGCAGCCGCCGCGACGCTCCGCCACAGGAAAAACACCTGTGTTGAAAGCCTTAAGGACAAGTTGGAACATGTCCTGCCTGTTAAACAATTTCTCATATACTCACTCCACTGAAAGCCATCAAAAGCCGCCTGGATTTTACAAATGGTTATCAACACGGAGGTGTTTTTCCTGTGCCGCCGCACCGCGTCGGCTGCGTCCCGACGCGCGGATCCGTCCGCACGTCTTTCATTAAAAAAATCTCCTTTAACAGTGGAATATCCGGATAAAATGCTGAAACCGACTTCTTCTGAAACTTCTCTGTTCTCTCACGACGTCCTGGATCAATAGAGCCTGAAATGTGGAGGTTTTCAGCTTGAACAGGCTGATGACGCTGCCTGAGAGCGCTGCGCGACGTCTCACACCGTGAAAAGTCCTTAAAGCGACAGAATCACCTCAAAATCTCTCATCAGCTGTTAAAATTTTCACTGAAAACCAGCTTAATTTTTCGAACCGTGTCCACTTCGATGTGTCTCACAGGTTTAGAAAAAATTTTGATCAAACAACGCGCCAGTCTCTCAGCAACTTCTCAGACAAAGGAATTCCGACGAGGGGCTGGACGACTCCTCCCACAAGGAGTGCTCACAGGCGAATGACGTCACCGACAGGCGTGGAAAAACTCACGCATGCGCACGAGGGTTCAAGCATGTCTGACGTAAAAACATATGAATGAAATCCATATAGTTTTTGAAAAAAATAAAAAGGACCGTTACTTTATTGACAGCCCTCGTATTCTTATCCACTTTTAAACTCTGCTGGTGGGGTATAATAATTCATCTGAAACTCAGGGAAAATACATAGAGGCATGAGGGCAGATGGTGGACATTTGTGTCCACTTGCGGCCAGGCAACCCAATATCTGGTATTCAATCCTGTTATGCAGAAAAGAAAGCCAATAGCATTTAAGCCTATAATTATATGAAAGCATTGAATTTAGTGACAAGGCCAATGACTTGGAAGTAACAAAGGCTGCCAAAATCAAGCCAATGCCATTTTCGTATTACACAGGTCTGATGAAGAGAAAGTCCCATAACCACTCCGAAGATGCTCAAACAAAAACATAAGTAGACATTTGCATTTTGCTGGGTTTGATATACAGTGTATAGTCAGGTTACATAAGTACTTGCAGAGTGACAGGTGTGGTCCACCACAATGGGGTTGAAATGAAACAATCAAGACACAGCCAAAACAAAGTTGTTTTCGGGATTGATCTTGCATCCAAAGCTCATCGCAAACTCAACACTTCATCCTCTCTATGTGCTCCGTTTAATTTGGTTATTTACAAGAAGCTAACATTTGTTATTATGTCAGTCATTGTCTACACAAGCTGGCTGGGACGGACGGACGGACGGACGGACGGACTGACTGACTGACTGACTGACTGACTGACTGACTCACTCACTCACTCACTCACGCATCCACATTAGAAAAACCAAACTTTAAATCAATCTTTTCCAATGTCTCCTACTGTACAGGCACAGTAGAATGCTGGACAAAGCTGGGGCATATCTACTTTAAAAGTGCACTTTTAAAGCAGAAAGATAACAAGAAAAGGTACAGCTGTGTTGTATTCATGTTGTATTTCAACAATCTGGAGGTTAGTAGGTCTGGCAGCTGGTTTGTGGCACTGATAACTGGGCAAAAAAAGACCGCCTGAAGGAAACAATGCACTGGAGTTTCAAAAGTTTGTAGCAAGCTGTAAGAGGTTGTCTGACTAAAAGACCAGGAGATCAAGTCCCAGCAGGAAACCTCAGACGTTTATATTTAGAGTGAACACATTTAACAGCGTGATGGTGACATTCTATTGAAATTTCATCAGCACAAGAGGAGGAGGGGATACACGAAACATTAGCACTGATTGAAAACACAGGGATACAAAAACAGAGCCCAACTCTTTCAGTGAAGCTAAACCTATACAGTCTGAGCTATTAACCGTGATGAAACGCTTCCTGCCAGAAAGGTAGGGCCACAATAGTTCTGGCTAATCCTGAGTTTGAACAGAATGCTTGCAAATACATTTTCTCCCACCATTCCACTGCTGAGGCATCTCTCTTCCTTTTGTATAGGGGGCTAATTCTCCATTTCCTATCCTTAATAAAGGCTCTGCACATCCATCCGTTAATACCACAGATAAAATCGAATGTGATAACATCACGCTGTTCAGAGTCTACTGGACACACTGGCACAAGCAGCAGCTGATCACAATGCAATTATCAGATGAGGCCTGATAAGTTCTGGGAACCTCCTGAGGCTTTGTTGTGTAATAATGATGGTGCTGCCAAGTGTCAGACGTAGTATATATGGTGTGGAGCGCACTGATTTTACTCATTTTTACATCGGATGGCCCCAATGGCTTCTGCTAAAAACAGTTCTAAGCAGGGTTACAGCGGCATTCAGTGAGTCAGAGTAATCACTTCAATGCAAACTGTAAAGAAGCAAATGAAAAGTTATTAAAAGCACTTCAGCATCTAACCATTCTATTTCTTGAAACCTTTAAAAAGAATTTAATGCAAACACAAACAACCTGAATTACAAATAAAATGTGAGGGGTGGGATCAATAATAATGTAAGATATGAAAAATATATACTTGTTGTTCATGTTTTTAGTGATTATTTCACTGGTGCTCATACACTTTCTAATCATTCGACTTTAATTTCCAGCAACCTGCTTATGTAATTATGTACAACATTTCTACACTGTTTTTCCATCTGATATTGACGGTCAAAGTACAGCCCTTCATTTACAGTTTTATAAGCCTGGCGGGCCTCCAGGCTGTTGAGAACCCCAGCCAGGTCAGGAATATTTTGTTACAATAATAATGGCAACAAAAAAGTACAGCTAAATAAGCATTCATTTGGATGCGAATAATCATTTCAACACATCAGGAGCCCTTTGATTCTGGTCAAATAATCTGTGGAGTAACTGTTGTTTTCATAGTAATTTCACAGCACGCTACTTGTCAATTTTTTTAAATCTTACCTGACTGCACCACAACATTAAAAGCTCCAGCTGAGGTCAAGCATCAGAGCAGTCAGATATTTCAACAGAATGTGTTAGGTGTCAGAATCTGACATCTACTCATTAGATTTTAACCAGTAAAACTATATATATATATATATATATATATATATATATATATATATATATATATATATATATATATAAAACACAGTGACTCTTAGTGTGGCCAATGGTTTGTGGAACAGCTAGACTAAATAACTGGCACCCAACATTT
Source organism: Thalassophryne amazonica (assembly GCF_902500255.1). NCBI lineage: Eukaryota > Metazoa > Chordata > Actinopteri > Batrachoidiformes > Batrachoididae > Thalassophryne > Thalassophryne amazonica. The sequence continues at coordinate 120,007,624 of NC_047108.1, forward strand.
AAGTTACACAACATAAAAAGCCTCCAAGCAGACTGTGAAAAATTCTTCAATTACATGTCGTGATGGCAAAACAAGGCTTCATGAAGAATTTGGTGTTTTTCTGAGCCCAATAGATGATAGTGTTCATTCAAAAAAAGTGGGTTCCTAGGAAACTGAACTGCACTGACCATCACAGAGACTCCACAAAGGCCCACAATTTCTACATGTAAAATAGTGGCGATACCACCATTGGGGCAAAAATAAACAGACCTCTTTTGCTGTAAGGGTTGTGCTGGGAAATGCTCATTCATTTTGCTGAGTGACCATTAATTCCATCGAACACGAAAAATCAACAGACTCTGCTCACGTCTGAAACAGTGGGCACACTTTTCTGTTTGTTTTGCCTTAAAAGTCCTGAGCTTGTAGATGCAGGCTGTCTCCATTACAGACTGGGAACTGTTCTAAGAAACCTTGAAGACCCTTAAAGCCAGTTCAGATCACAGGGGCCCCATTCCCCAAACAGAAGGGCCTCTTATTTTCCCTGCCAGACAACAACATTTGTTTGTCCTCTATGCAATCACAACCGCCCAACAGCGCGAATGAACACACCCTCAAACAAACCTACTGCTCCACTGAAGGGGGGGTTGGGAGTTGCAGAGACTTGAACGCACCTCAATCAGCTCTCTGTGTGACTGGCACAAAAAGACCAGTGAGAGTCCAAAAGTGACAGACATCCAGAGCTCTGCACAGGCGTTCAAGTGGAGCAGACCTGCAGTTCTGGGACGGCAAGTAATATACTCTCTTGGTTTCTTGTTCCCCCATAAAGCCTGAATGTTAATTTGGAAACACCAACATGCAAAGTGCTGCAGTGCTGTTTTTCTCCCGAATGCAACGGGACTCGAAGGAGGATGAGGAAACACTGTCAGATAAGCAGGTTTACATCTGCAATTAAAATCTGTACAAAATCTGTATAATTCTCTCAAACTTACAACCAGACAGTAGGCTGAAACACAGGACACGCATGCACACACACACACACACACACACACACATGCGCCATGTATTGCACCTTAACTGATAAGCAAACTACTAAACCAGACACATAAAATTGTAGTTCAGAAAAATACACTAGCTGCTTAAGTCAGTCAGCAATTTATATAATTTACTTACAAGTTGTAGCAGGGCAGCTGCTTACCTTGCCAGGTGTAGCAGTGTACACTTTATTTCAATAACTTTGCTAAGTAAATGTGGTTTTTGATCACTTTAAAGAAGCTGCTGCTGTTCAACTTATTGTCATGACAATTTGAAATTATATCAAATGAAAAGCTAAAGCATATTTTGTTATACATATTGTTACAAATTTCCAGGTGCAACAAGTGTTTCGCACTTTACATTCAGAAAAGCGTGGGAGGGATAAGGTTAAGGTTAGAATAAGAATAAGACAAATCACCAGAACCATCTTGTTTTCAGTAACGTCATCACGTCCTCCCAAGTGACAAATACATGATTTTGTACAAATGTTTTTGCATTACTTTTTGTACATTTTGCTACAAATCTTTTGCGAGGATAACCTGTGGTGTTCCAACAAACACTATGGGCCCAAATGATTTTGTAAAATGATTAAAAATAAATAAAATTGTGCAACTAAAAACTCTGAAGGGCAGCACGGACTGCAACAATGAATCAATATCCAATTATTGTGGTAACCTATTATAGTTATTTTGAGTCTTTTTTCTTTGACAGTAAACTGAATATCCTGAGTTTGTGGACAAAACATTTGAGGACATCATCTTGGGCTTTCAGAAATACTGACTGTTATTTTTCACCATTTTCTGACATTTTAAGGACCAAACAACAAATGGATCGATCCAAAAAATAGCCTAATCAGTAAAAATAATTATTACAGTATATGTAGCGCTTTGAAATGCTTGGATTTTATTTTCTGTTTGTGTGTGTGTGTGTGTCTGCAAGAGGTAAAGCTGTGTGCAAGATTTTCTTTCATATTTTTTCGTGATTGTTTTTTTTTTTTTGGCACTTTAGATCCTTTATGTTGCTTTTTTAAATTTGTAAAATTTATACTTTTTATGACAAAATATTTGAATGAAAGACTGAAAGTTATTGGCTGAATTTATGTCTATGAAGTAATGTAAAATTAACCAAAGGATAATGAATTAATCAAAAAATAATAAATACATTAATAAAAAATCATTAGATTAACTGAAAAAATCAATTATCAATAGATTGATCAATGACAACAATCATTGTTAGTTGCAGCCCTATTAGGAACAGCTATCAAACACATTACGCGCATATACATAAACTGAAATAGCTGACATTTCTCCACAGGTTACAGAATGTGATGGGTTAGAGAATTTGAGGTAAGACTACCTTAGCTGATGGTCACTGTACATTTCTTGTGCAAGATTGCACAAAGCTAAAACCAACATGCATGGTTACATATTAATTATCTAAAATAACCCAGTCATGCAGAAACTTGAAATCTGAAGTAACATTTCTGAAAATGCTAATAAAATGAATACATTTTTCTCACTTTCAAATGAAAAAAATAATAGCAATATTTGTAAAACTAGAAGCACTCAGAGAGTGCAAACCTCCGCCAAGGCCATGGGGTCACTGACGCCATAACATCTACATGCCGTGGAATCACTGAACCTAAAAAAAAGTCTAACAATGATGTTTGCTCAGTAGTAAAAAAAGTTTCATCTGCAGTGACTGGATAGCATGTATCCTTAGTGCTTGGCATCACAGTTTATTGCAACTTGCGCCTTTCCCAGAAGCTACTGTCATCTGAGCACTGATATTGCATGTGCTTATAGACAAAAACAAATAAGAGACAAAATTCAATTTATTATTCAACTAAACTGCAAATATATGAATTTTTTAACATTCATGAAACACTTCTCTAAACAAGGCCATAGGTTCACTGACCCTAAAGAGATTCCTTCCTTGGCACAGTGATCGATTTCTTTTTGTCTCTTTCTCTAAAATTGTATATAATAATCATTAGATTATTAATATATAAACAAAAATAAATTTAAGAAACATTACAATTTGAAAACAAATGCACCCGAACGTTATGACAGCTGCAACTGCTTAATGCTAACTTTTAACATTGAAAATGCTATAGACATGCTAACGCGTTAGCATCGGGAACCGGATCGTGATCCGGATCACCACTAAAATTTAATCACTTGTTCCTCTTGTCATTTCCAACCACTCCACAAAATTTCTATAAACAAAAATAAATTTAAGAAATATTACAATTTGAAAACAAATGCACCCGAACGTGATGACAGCTGCAACTACTTAATGCTAACTTTTAACACTGAAAATGCCATGGACATGCTAACGCGTTAGCATCGGGATCCGGATCGTGATCTGGATCACCACTAAAATTTAATCACTTGTTCCTCTTGTCATTTCCAACCACTCCACAAAATTTCATCAAAATCCGTTCAAAACTTTTTGAGTTATCCTGCTGACAGACAGACAAACAAACAAACAAACAAACGCAACCGAAAACATAACCTCCTTGGCGGAGGTAATAAGGCAAGCATACTAGCTGAACCCAACTTCCCAGAAACTTAATATTCAGACCCATTACTGACAGTTCATTGGCTCCATTCAACCAGCAAACACACCAGCGAGAGGAAAGTCAGCACCGCCAACAAACTCAGTCCAGTATTCTCAGGGCCTATCTTTTTGGAACCAAGAGACAAATCGCTTAAACAATTTAGCAGTTTCTGAGGATTATCTCATGTACAAATTCTTGAGGAGCTTGAATTGTGTAATCCTTAACACAGTGACCACATTGTGACGTTCTCAGTCAAGACCCCCGTCTAAAAGTCTGAGCCAAAAGCTCTTTGTTCTACTTTGAAATCTATGAATAAATCAGCAAGAAGTTCAAGAGTTAAAATGTAGGAACAGAACCTCTCTCTAAGGCAAATAAACTGTTATTCAGATAAAAACCGGTAACATGTTTTATTAATCATTCATGCATTATGCTACTGAAGCAATATTTTTGTTATTTTTAAAGAAATGAAAGATTTGTTCATATCCTGTTTTTGGTGCCGGTAAACCATGTTGTATGTATACGCTTCTATCTCTGCGTATATTGTGCACTGTAACAGTGTTGCAGAGGGAAATTAAATTAAACAGACTACTAAAATAAATTCAGAGGATTATATAGTTTGGGCAGCGTTTGCACTTATTCCTGTTAAAGGAAGTTGTGAATCATGAACACACTTTTGAATGCATGGAGCATATCTCTAAATGTCATACTGATGACATTTTCACCAGCTGATAAAGGACTGAAACATTCAAAATGACATGTCTATATGTCTGTAACTGCAGGGCTTTAAGAACACTTATCATGATGTTATTTAGGTGGTGGGGGGTTACTTGAGCAGCATGGGAGACATGAACAATGAAGCCTTTGTTAGCAGTGTGCATTCACGTAGTTTTTGTTTGTCACAGAATAGCAAGATGACATGCATCACACAGATTGGTACTTTGAAAGCACAAAATGGAAGCTGTGAGTGTCTGCTACAAAATGGAAAAGGTCAGCATATGATAACACCAGCTGAACACTGTCATGCTACAATTTGGCTTCACAGATGCTTATTCGACTTAATGGCACATCAAGACACCTTCAAGGACTAAAGACACCTTGGTTTTGAATTGTTTTTTATGAGGCAGCTGAAAGACACTAAAGTCTCATCATGCTCTATTTATCTATAAAAAATCTATTTGTGTAACCATCACTGCCCACATATTTCCATACGACAAATGAGTACCAGCTTTGGATGATAGTAACGTGATGAACTGATGCCCATCAGTTCATCACGGCATCATCGAACGCCGAACTGTTTACACAGAGACTGCTACCTGCTGCTTTGGACTCTGAACTAAGTCTTTTTCAAGACTTTTTCACCGTGCTCCAACGCCTGAAGAAGACCTCTAACGGTCGAAACGTCGCGACGGAGCACTTTTTTCAATTTTTTGGCCATATCAATTTTTTTTTTTTTTTAGCAAGCTAACTAGCTTGCTAACGCTTTCGTTTTTATTTTATTTTTTAGCGCTGTTGCCGTGCGTTACCTGTGCTGCTCCACAGCGTGTCTGGTGGATTTTTATTTTATAGCACCGTTGCCGTGCGTTACTTGTGCTGCTCCATGGTCTGTCTGGTGGATTTTTATTTTATTTTTTAGCACTGTTGCCGTGCGTTACCTGTGCTGCTCCATGGCCTGTCTGGTGGATTTTTACTTTATTTTTTAGCACTGTTGCCGTGCGTTACCTGTGCTGCTCCATGGCCTGTCTGGTGGATTTTTATTTTATTTTTTAGCACTGTTGCCGTGCGTTACCTGTGCTGCTCCACAGCCTGTCTGGTGGATTTTTATTTTATTTTATTTTTTAGCACTGTTGCCGTGCGTTACCTGTGCTGCTTCATGGCCTGTCTGGTGCCTTAACTAAAGCACTCCTTCTGCTGAATCACCTCTAAATTATTTATACATTATTCACTTTGCGTGTTTTTAGGAATCCGCTACGTTAGCGTAGCTACTAGCTCTTAGCCGATTTAGCATGGCGGCTTCTCCTGTCTCTCCCGCACTTTTCTGCTCTGGGTGTGAAATGTTTAGTTATTCCTCGGCCTCCTTTAGCAGTAACGGTACTTGTAATAAGTGTAGCTTATTCGTAGCTTTGGAGGCCAGGCTGGGCGAATTGGAGACTCGGCTCCGCACCGTGGAATTCTACAGCTAGCCAGGCCCCTGTAGTCGGTGCAGACCAAGGTAGCTTAGCCGCCGTTAGTTCCCCCCTGGCAGATCCCGAGCAGTTGGGAAAGCAGGCTGACTGGGTGACTGTGAGGAGGAAGCGTAGCCCTAAACAGAAGCCCCGTGTACACCGTCAACCCGTTCACATCTCTAACCGTTTTTCCCCACTCGACGATACACCCGCCGAGGATCAAACTCTGGTTATTGGCGACTCTGTTTTGAGAAATGTGAAGTTAGCGACACCAGCAACCATAGTCAATTGTCTTCCGGGGGCCAGAGCAGGCGACATTGAAGGAAATTTGAAACTGCTGGCTAAGGCTAAGCGTAAATTTGGTAAGATTGTAATTCACGTCGGCAGTAATGACACTCGGTTACGCCAATCGGAGGTCACTAAAATTAACATTAAATCGGTGTGTAACTTTGCAAAAACAATGTCGGACTCTGTAGTTTTCTCTGGGCCCCTCCCCAATCGGACCGGGAGTGACATGTTTAGCCGCATGTTCTCCTTGAATTGCTGGCTGTCTGAGTGGTGTCCAAAAAATGAGGTGGGCTTCATAGATAATTGGCAAAGCTTCTGGGGGAAAACCTGGTCTTGTTAGGAGAGACGGCATCCATCCCACTTTGGATGGAGCAGCTCTCATTTCTAGAAATCTGGCCAATTTTCTTAAATCCTCCAAACCGTGACTATCCAGGGTTGGGACCAGGAAGCAGAGTTGTAGTCTTACACACCTCTCTGCAGCTTCTCTCCCCCCTGCCATCCCCTCATTACCCCATCCCCGTAGAGACGGTGCCTGCTCCCAGACCACCAATAACCAGCAAAAATCTATTTAAGCATAAAAATTCAAAAAGAAAAAATAATATAGCACCTTCAACTGCACCACAGACTAAAACAGTTAAATGTGGTCTATTAAACATTAGGTCTCTCTCTTCTAAGTCCCTGTTGGTAAATGATATAATAATTGATCAACATATTGATTTATTCTGCCTAACAGAAACCTGGTTACAGCAGGATGAATATGTTAGTTTAAATGAGTCAACACCCCCGAGTCACACTAACTGTCAGAATGCTCGTAGCACGGGCCGGGGCGGAGGATTAGCAGCAATCTTCCATTCCAGCTTATTAATTAATCAAAAACCCAGACAGAGCTTTAATTCATTTGAAAGCTTGTCTCTTAGTCTTGTCCATCCAAATTGGAAGTCCCAAAAACCAGTTTTATTTGTTATTATCTATCGTCCACCTGGTCGTTACTGTGAGTTTCTCTGTGAATTTTCAGACCTTTCGTCTGACTTAGTGCTTAGCTCAGATAAGATAATTATAGTGGGCGATTTTAACATCCACTCAGATGCTGAGAATGACAGCCTCAACACTGCATTTAATCTATTATTAGACTCTATTGGCTTTGCTCAAAAAGTAAATGAGTCCACCCACCACTTTAATCATATCTTAGATCTTGTTCTGACTTATGGTATGGAAATAGAAGACTTAACAGTATTCCCTGAAAACTCCCTTCTGTCTGATCATTTCTTAATAACATTTACATTTACTCTGATGGACTACCCAGCAGTGGGGAATAAGTTTCATTACACTAGAAGTCTTTCAGAAAGCGCTGTAACTAGGTTTAAGGATATGATTCCTTCTTTATGTTCTCTAATGCCATATACCAACACAGTGCAGAGTAGCTACCTAAACTCTGTAAGGGAGATAGAGTATCTCGTCAATAGTTTTACATCCTCATTGAAGACAACTTTGGATGCTGTAGCTCCTCTGAAAAAGAGCTTTAAATCAGAAGTGTCTGACTCCGTGGTATAACTCACAAACTCGTAGCTTAAAGCAGATAACCCGTAAGTTGGAGAGGAAATGGCGTCTCACTAATTTAGAAGATCTTCACTTAGCCTGGAAAAAGAGTCTGTTGCTCTATAAAAAAGCCCTCCGTAAAGCTAGGACATCTTTCTACTCATCACTAATTGAAGAAAATAAGAACAACCCCAGGTTTCTTTTCAGCACTGTAGCCAGGCTGACAAAGAGTCAGAGCTCTATTGAGCTGAATATTCCATTAACTTTAACTAGTAATGACTTCATGACTTTCTTTGCTAACAAAATTTTAACTATTAGAGAAAAAATTACTCATAACCATCCCAAAGACGTATCGTTGTCTTTGGCTGCTTTCAGTGATGCCGGTATTTGGTTAGACTCTTTCTCTCCGATTGTTCTGTCTGAGTTATTTTCATTAGTTACTTCATCCAAACCATCAACATGTTTGTTAGACCCCATTCCTACCAGGCTGCTCAAGGAAGCCCTACCATTATTTAATGCTTCGATCTTAAATATGATCAATTTGTCTTTGTTAGTTGGCTATGTACCACAGGCTTTTAAGGTGGCAGTAATTAAACCATTACTTAAAAAGCCATCACTTGACCCAGCTATCTTAGCTAATTATAGGCCAATCTCCAACCTTCCTTTTCTCTCAAAAATTCTTGAAAGGGTAGTTGTAAAACAGCTAACTGATCATCTGCAGAGGAATGGTCTATTTGAAGAGTTTCAGTCAGGTTTTAGAATTCATCATAGTACAGAAACAGCATTAGTGAAGGTTACAAATGATCTTCTTATGGCCTCGGACAGTGGACTCATCTCTGTGCTTGTTCTGTTAGACCTCAGTGCTGCTTTTGATACTGTTGACCATAAAATTTTATTACAGAGATTAGAGCATGCCATAGGTATTAAAGGCACTGCACTGCGGTGGTTTGAATCATATTTGTTTAATAGATTACAATTTGTTCATGTAAATGGGGAATCTTCTTCACAGACTAAAGTTAATTATGGAGTTCCACAAGGTTCTGTGCTAGGACCAATTTTATTCACTTTATACATGCTTCCCTTAGGCAGTATTATTAGACGGTATTGCTTAAATTTTCATTGTTACGCAGATGATACCCAGCTTTATCTATCCATGAAGCCAGAGGACACACACCAATTAGCTAAACTGCAGGATTGTCTTACAGACATAAAGACATGGATGACCTCTAATTTCCTGCTTTTAAACTCAGATAAATCTGAAGTTATTGTACTTGGCCCCACAAATCTTAGAAACATGGTGTCTAACCAGATCCTTACTCTGGATGGCATTACCCTGACCTCTAGTAATACTGTAAGAAATCTTGGAGTCATTTTTGATCAGGATATGTCATTCAAAGCGCATATTAAACAAATATGTAGGACTGCTTTTTTGCATTTACGCAATATCTCTAAAATCAGAAAGGTCTTGTCTCAGAGTGATGCTGAAAAACTAATTCATGCATTTATTTCCTCTAGGCTGGACTATTGTAATTCATTATTATCAGGTTATCCTAAAAGTTCCCTAAAAAGCCTTCAGTTAATTCAAAATGCTGCAGCTAGAGTACTGACGGGGACTAGAAGGAGAGAGCATATCTCACCCATATTGGCCTCTCTTCATTGGCTTCCTGTTAATTCTAGAATAGAATTTAAAATTCTTCTTCTTACTTATAAGGTTTTGAATAATCAGGTCCCATCTTATCTTAGGGACCTCGTAGTACCATATCACCCCAATAGAGCGCTTCGCTGTCAGACTGCAGGCTTACTTGTAGTTCCTAGGGTTTGTAAGAGTAGAATGGGAGGCAGAGCCTTCAGCTTTCAGGCTCCTCTCCTGTGGAACCAGCTCCCAATTCAGATCAGGGGGACAGACACCCTCTCTACTTTTAAGATTAGGCTTAAAACTTTCCTTTTTGCTAAAGCTTATAGTTAGGGCTGGATCAGGTGACCCTAAACCATCCCTTAGTTATGCTGCTATAGACGTAGACTGCTGGGGGGTTCCTATGATGCACTGTTTCTTTCTCTTTTTGCTCTGTATGCACCACTCTGCATTTAATCATTAGTGATCGATCTCTGCTCCCCTCCACAGCATGTCTTTTTCCTGGTTCTCTCCCTCAGCCCCAACCAGTCCTAGCAGAAGACTGCCCCTCCCTGAGCCTGGTTCTGCTGGAGGTTTCTTCCTGTTAAAAGGGAGTTTTTCCTTCCCACTGTAGCCAAGTGCTTGCTCACAGGGGGTCGTTTTGACCGTTGGGGTTTTACATAATTGTTGTATGGCCTTGCCTTGCAATATGGAGCGCCTTGGGGCAGCTGTTTGTTGTGATTTGGCGCTATACAAAAAAATTGATTGACTGATTGATTGATTGATTGACTTTATGCTGATGTGAACAGGAGGAAAAATATCCACTAGATGGCACTGCAAGCTACGCTGAAAGTTTCTGACGTCATCAAACATGGTGACAGTCAAAGCATAATGAAGAATAATGTTTCAACTGCTAAAGGGGTATTAAAAATATAAAAATCAACAGCACGTACGTCTTCTGCTTTCTGATTGACTGCACGAATCATCCTCATTTAGGGAAGTTAACGGCGGTAAAAGTGGCTCAACTGTGGATGAAGGACTGCATTTCCAGTGACTCTAATAATTCGATTACAAAAAATGTTTGAGGTAAATTCTGTGCCTCGAAGCTTCATTTAACGTTGTAGTACATATGCCAGGCCTGTGTGTGGTGCTGTAACGTCCCCAGAAAAACAACAGAAGAAGACTAGGGCATACACATAAGCCGTGTAAATGCTAACCAAATTAGCGCCGAAAGCTACTGCTTTTCAATGCGACACACAGACTAAAATAAAGCCTTTTAAAAGAAAGAGGGTCCACGCTGATCATCTGAAATAGACTGACTGCACATTTAAAGTGAAGCTATGTGTTTGTCTATTTTTAAAAAACACATGGTCCACTCGACGTGGGGAGTGACTATTGACTGGATGGCCAGCTGCTGTCTCTCTCTCTCTTCCTGGTGTGAGAGGCTGGGTGAGTCACAGCTCCATCCCTGGCTACACTGACAACGTTTCTGAAAGATCCTCTCAGCAAAAGTTCACTCTCTCTTCTGTGTTTTGCTGATTCACACTGAGTGTTTCACTTTTTAATTTTCGCTTTTTTAGGCAACACACAATGCTTCACAAACATGGTAACTTAAATACGTTGTCCACAATTTCTCGGATAGTCACACGACTGAAAAGCCACCGAAAGCCGTCTGAATCTTCCGAATGGTGCAAGAGCTGGGCATGTCACAACATGTCCTGTGAGGCTTCATCACAGAGGCGCTTTTGCTGCGCCATCAGCTTTGTGCCGATGAATTTCGCTGCAACTCTTTTCATGACAAAATCTTCTGTCACAGTGGAATATGCCGAAAAAGTGCTGATGTCCACCTCTTCCGCAATTTCTCGGATAGTCACACGACGGTCCCACATCCCCACAGCGGTCACTTTGGAATGATCCGGTCATTTCAGCGTGTTGATGGCCGACCGGAGCGTGGCGTGCTCTCCACTGTTGTGCGGCCATCTTTAAACCGGTTGTACCGCTCCTTAATCTGTGTGATGCCCATAGGATCGTCACCGAAAGCCGTCTGAATAATCCGAATGGTTTCCACCTGGCAGTCGCCCAGTTTCTGGCAAAATTTGATGCAGTGGCACTGCTCTAGTCATTCCGCCATTTCCTTGCAAAGAAAAAACAACGAGACTCCACCCATCATCACACAAAGGCTGCTTACAAGCAAATGATGCAACCGACAGGCGTGAAAAAACTCACGCATGCGCACAAAGGTTCAAGGTTGGCTCATGCAAGCACACGTGATTAAAATCCATCAGGTTTTTAAAAAAATAAAAAGCTCGGATACTTTTCTAACAGACCTCGTAAAATAAAAATAATAAAAAAAAACCTGACTGCAAGGCATGCATGTTCAACCTCCATCTGAAATGCATCTGCTGAATTGCAGAGAAAGAGGGATTACAAAACAATCACAGAAGGACTCCCTTAAAGAAAAAGTAAAATTTTAGAAGTTGGGGAAAAAACAAAACAGAAACCACATCCCATCGCCATTTCAGCAAAATGTCAAGATTTTGGCACAGCTATTTTTCTGTTTGTGTCCAAATAAAGCTTTTTGCATGGGAGCGCTTAGGCTGTGTGGATTTTTGCTTTGATATTTGTCTCTTTTTTGATCCAGCACGGATTTTTTTAACACATCTTGGATGCGCGTGTCTCTTCTGATTTACTAAGATTCTGGAGCAGAGATATTATGCCATTGCTTAAGGAGAGACCTGGACTATTGATGTTTAAAAACACAAAAGTACTTTTTATCTGATTACTCGATTAATCACCAGAATAATTGATAGAATACTCGATTACTAAAATAATCGATAGCTGCAGCCCAAATTTCCATAGCAATTTCCATCAATGCAGATGCTCAAAGGGCTTTACAATAATGCCTCACATCTACTTCCCCAGCTAGGGCCAGTACAACTGTTACAACTGGGTGGACAGAGATAATGCAGATAAGTGTCTTGTCCAAGATTCTTGACCATGAAGCATGGGTGGGATTCAAACCCAGGTCTACATAATGCCAGGCCAGCTCCTTATCCACTGAGTACAGGCTCTGAATATCATGTAAAACATTCCAAAAATAACAACTTTATACTATTTATAGAGGGTTTGATTTATTCATTATTATTTATTAATTAGGTGGAGTCCCCATTAAATAAAAAAAACTGATATTCAAATGTAATGTACAATAAAACTGAATGCAACCCATTTATCTTTCCTGCATGTATGCACAGCTTATTATTATTAATTTCTATTCATTGCTCTTTTCTTCAAAGGGACGGCATTAAATCAAACCCTGCACACATAATTTGTCACAGACATTGTGCCTGACATCAGTTAGTGTCACCCATTTTCACAAACCAATGTATATCATATCATTTAACTTACATTGATTCTTTCTGTACTTGTAACAGATATGGATGGAACAACCTCTGACATGAGGGATTTTATGGAGCTGTGCTTTTCATTAATTTCTTTTTCCCCTTAAGAATTTATCTTGTGTGGATTACATTTGGGGTCTATACCGGATCGTGGCATTATTGAAGTACCGATATAAGACGCTCCCGGTAAGCCTGTCCTCATATTCTTGATATATCAACACTGTTTCATGCAGCAGCACAGTGTGGAAAAACAGTTGTTTCTCTGTGCCTCACAGCACGGCGGCATCGCAATGAACAAAATCACACCCGCAGTGAGTTTTACAAACATACTTACACCTTGTTTTCTTTCAGAGTCTGTGCATGACCTCTGGCTGTGTTAGCGTGGCTAAAATAGCAGCAGCGAACAACAGAGCAGCGAGTTTAAAAAAGCAACAATACTAATGCTGTGCTTTTTTTATTTTTAAATATGCCCAAAGTCTCTTAAAAAATAGTTGAGAATACTTCAAATTTGCAGGCAACAGACTGCACTAAGACTTTTATGTTGTGCCGATGATGAAATATATGTTATAGTATATAGTTCATCATCGGCACAACATAAAAGTCTTAGTGCCTCGGACAGTGGACTCATCTCCAGTAAAGGTAAAGTTCTTCTTCATTCTACTGGTGGTTGGCTCTCACTGCGGTATTGTATCACTTCCTGTTCCGGAGCACAGCGGTGTTTTTCTGTATCTGTTAGCTGTTTAATCTGCGCAGTTAGATTGATCTAGTTATCTAGATTACGATTTGTTTCCCAGTGTAATCTTTACGTGCCTTAACTAAAGCACTCCTTCTGCTGAATCACATCTAAATTATTTACACATTATTCACTTTGCGTGTTTTTAGGAATCCGCTAGGTTAGCGTAGCTACTAGCTCTTAGCCGATTTAGCATGGCGGCTTCTCCTGTCTCTCCCGCACTTTTCTGCTCTGGGTGTGAAATGTTTAGTTATTCCTCGGCCTCCTTTAGCAGTAACGGTACTTGTAATAAGTGTAGCTTATTCGTAGCTTTGGAGGCCAGGCTGGGCGAATTGGAGACTCGGCTCCGCACCGTGGAAAATTCTACAGCTAGCCAGGCCCCTGTAGTCGGTGCGGACCAAGGTAGCTTAGCCGCCGTTAGTTCCTCCCTGGCAGATCCCGAGCAGTCGGGAAAGCAGGCTGACTGGGTGACTGTGAGGAGGAAGCGTAGCCCTAAACAGAAGCCCCGTGTACACCGCCAACCCGTTCACATCTCTAACCGTTTTTCCCCACTCGACGACACACCCGCTGAGGATCAAACTCTGGTTATTGGCGACTCTGTTTTGAGAAATGTGAAGTTAGCGACACCAGCAACCATAGTCAATTGTCTTCCGGGGGCCAGAGCAGGCGACATTGAAGGAAATTTTAAACTGCTGGCTAAGGCTAAGCGTAAATTTGGTAAGATTGTAATTCACGTCGGCAGTAATGACACTCGGTTACGCCAATCGGAGGTCACTAAAATTAACATTAAATCGGTGTGTAACTTTGCAAAAACAATGTCGGACTCTGTAGTTTTCTCTGGGCCCCTCCCCAATCGGACCGGGAGTGACATGTTTAGCCGCATGTTCTCCTTGAATTGCTGGCTGTCTGAGTGGTGTCCAAAAAATGAGGTGGGCTTCATAGATAATTGGCAAAGCTTCTGGGGAAAACCTGGTCTTGTTAGGAGAGACGGCATCCATCCCACTTTGGATGGAGCAGCTCTCATTTCTAGAAATCTGGCCAATTTTCTTAAATCCTCCAAACTGTGACTATCCAGGGTTGGGACCAGGAAGCAGAGTTGTAGTCTTACACACCTCTCTGCAGCTTCTCTCCCCCTGCCATCCCCTCATTACCCCATCCCCGTAGAGACGGTGCCTGCTCCCAGACCACCAATAACCAGCAAAAATCTATTTATCTCGTCAATAGTTTTACATCCTCATTGAAGACAACTTTGGATGCTGTAGCTCCTCTGAAAAAGAGAGCTTTAAATCAGAAGTGTCTGACTCCGTGGTATAACTCACAAACTCGTAGCTTAAAGCAGATAACCCGTAAGTTGGAGAGGAAATGGCGTCTCACTAATTTAGAAGATCTTCACTTAGCCTGGAAAAAGAGTCTGTTGCTCTATAAAAAAGCCCTCCGTAAAGCTAGGACATCTTTCTACTCATCACTAATTGAAGAAAATAAGAACAACCCCAGGTTTCTTTTCAGCACTGTAGCCAGGCTGACAGAGTCAGAGCTCTATTGAGCTGAATATTCCATTAACTTTAACTAGTAATGACTTCATGACTTTCTTTGCTAACAAAATTTTAACTATTAGAGAAAAAATTACTCATAACCATCCCAAAGACGTATCGTTATCTTTGGCTGCTTTCAGTGATGCCGGTATTTGGTTAGACTCTTTCTCTCCGATTGTTCTGTCTGAGTTATTTTCATTAGTTACTTCATCCAAACCATCAACATGTTTATTAGACCCCATTCCTACCAGGCTGCTCAAGGAAGCCCTACCATTATTTAATGCTTCGATCTTAAATATGATCAATCTATCTTTGTTAGTTGGCTATGTACCACAGGCTTTTAAGGTGGCAGTAATTAAACCATTACTTAAAAAGCCATCACTTGACCCAGCTATCTTAGCTAATTATAGGCCAATCTCCAACCTTCCTTTTCTCTCAAAAATTCTTGAAAGGGTAGTTGTAAAACAGCTAACTGATCATCTGCAGAGGAATGGTCTATTTGAAGAGTTTCAGTCAGGTTTTAGAATTCATCATAGTACAGAAACAGCATTAGTGAAGGTTACAAATGATCTTCTTATGGCCTCGGACAGTGGACTCATCTCTGTGCTTGTTCTGTTAGACCTCAGTGCTGCTTTTGATACTGTTGACCATAAAATTTTATTACAGAGATTAGAGCATGCCATAGGTATTAAAGGCACTGCGCTGCGGTGGTTTGAATCATATTTGTCTAATAGATTACAATTTGTTCATGTAAATGGGGAATCTTCTTCACAGACTAAAGTTAATTATGGAGTTCCACAAGGTTCTGTGCTAGGACCAATTTTATTCACTTTATACATGCTTCCCTTAGGCAGTATTATTAGACGGTATTGCTTAAATTTTCATTGTTACGCAGATGATACCCAGCTTTATCTATCCATGAAGCCAGAGGACACACACCAATTAGCTAAACTGCAGGATTGTCTTACAGACATAAAGACATGGATGACCTCTAATTTCCTGCTTTTAAACTCAGATAAAACTGAAGTTATTGTACTTGGCCCCACAAATCTTAGAAACATGGTGTCTAACCAGATCCTTACTCTGGATGGCATTACCCTGACCTCTAGTAATACTGTGAGAAATCTTGGAGTCATTTTTGATCAGGATATGTCATTCAAAGCGCATATTAAACAAATATGTAGGACTGCTTTTTTGCATTTACGCAATATCTCTAAAATCAGAAAGGTCTTGTCTCAGAGTGATGCTGAAAAACTAATTCATGCATTTATTTCCTCTAGGCTGGACTACTGTAATTCATTATTATCAGGTTGTCCTAAAAGTTCCCTAAAAAGCCTTCAGTTAATTCAAAATGCTGCAGCTAGAGTACTGATGGGGACTAGAAGGAGAGAGCATATATCACCCATATTGGCCTCTCTTCATTGGCTTCCTGTTAATTCTAGAATAGAATTTAAAATTCTTCTTCTTACTTATAAGGTTTTGAATAATCAGGTCCCATCTTATCTTAGGGACCTCGTAGTACCATATCACCCCAATAGAGCGCTTCGCTCTCAGACTGCAGGCTTACTTGTAGTTCCTAGGGTTTGTAAGAGTAGAATGGGAGGCAGAGCCTTCAGCTTTCAGGCTCCTCTCCTGTGGAACCAGCTCCCAATTCAGATCAGGGAGACAGACACCCTCTCTACTTTTAAGATTAGGCTTAAAACTTTCCTTTTTGCTAAAGCTTATAGTTAGGGCTGGATCAGGTGACCCTGAACCATCCCTTAGTTATGCTGCTATAGACGTAGACTGCTGGGGGGTTCCCATGATGCACTGTTTCTTTCTCTTTTTGCTCTGTATGCACTCTGCATTTAATCATTAGTGATCGATCTCTGCTCCCCTCCACAGCATGTCTTTTTCCTGGTTCTCTCCCTCAGCCCCAACCAGTCCCAGCAGAAGACTGCCCCTCCCTGAGCCTGGTTCTGCTGGAGGTTTCTTCCTGTTAAAAGGGAGTTTTTCCTTCCCACTGTAGCCAAGTGCTTGCTCACAGGGGGTCGTTTTGACCGTTGGGGTTTTACATAATTATTGTATGGCCTTGCCTTACAATATAAAGCGCCTTGGGGCAACTGTTTGTTGTGATTTGGCGCTATATAAAAAAATTGATTGATTGATTGATTGAACCCTCGTACACATGCGTGAGTTTTTTCACGCGTGTCGGTGACGTCATTTCCCTGTGGGCAGGCCTTGAGTGAGATGTGGTCACGCCCTCTCGGCTGAAATCCTTTGTTTCACACGCTGCTCGAGACGGTGCGCGTTGCTTTATCAACATTTTTTCTGGACCTGTGAGGAATATCCGAGTGGACACTATTCGAGAAATTAAGCTGGTTTTCGGTGAAAAGTTTAACGGCTGATGAGAGATTATGGGGTGTTTCTGTCGCTGTAAGGACTTCTCACAGAGCAGGACGTTGTGCAGCGCTTCCAGGTGCCGTCGTCGGCCTATTTCGAGCTGAAAACATCCTAATTTAAGGCTTAATTCACCCAGGACGTCGTGAGAGAACAGAGAAGATTCAGAAGAGGCCGGCATGAGGACTTTACGTGGACATTCCACTGTTTAAGGACATTTTTTAATGACATTTTTTAACGTTTCCGTGACGACTCGGCAAATCTGTGTGCGCCGCGACAGGAAAAACACCTCCGTGTTGAAAACCATTTGTAAAATTCAGGTGGCTTGATGGCTTTCAACAAGTGAGTAACTGAGAAATTGTTTAACAGCTTGGGCATGTTCCAACTTGCCCGTTAAGGTTTCCAACGGAGGTGTTTTTCCTGTCACGACGCCCCGCGGTCGAGTCCGGCCCGACATGCGACTCTGCCCGCACGTTCTTTCATTACAAAATGTCTGTTAACAATGGAATGTCTGAATAAACTCCTCATGCCGACTTCTTCTGAAAGTTCTCTGTTCTCTGATGACTTCCTGGATCAACAGAGCCTGAAATGTGGAAGTTTTCAACTTGAAACGGTGAGACGCTGCCGTCTCAAACCGCAAATCGCCGTCAGGCGCCGTGGGCCGTCCTTATGGCGACACTACCAGACCAAAATCTCTCATCAGCCTTTAAAATTTTTACCGAAAACCAGCTGAATTTATCGAATGGTGTCCACTCAGTTGTGCCTTACAGTTTTTAAAAAATTTTGATCAAACAAAGCAGCAGTCTCTGAGCCATTCCTAAACAATGAAAAAACGACGAGAGGGTGGGCCACTCCTCGCTCAAAGACTGCCCACAGGCGAATGATGTATCTGACAGGCGTGAAAAAACTCTCGCATGCCCACGAGGGTTCAAGCATGTCTGATGTAATCACACGTGATTCAAATCCATATGGTTTTTGAAAAATATAATAAGGTCGGATACTTTTCTAATAGACCTCGTACATATCCTTAAAATGAGTTGTGAAATACATCTTATCTTGTACCTCTTGTTGCTGCACCTTAGATATAGGTTCAGGATAAGGCTATAGATCCTTATAAACTTACTTGTATGCTTTTGTCAGCCGATCAGTGCAGTGTGGCGGTGAACTACGGGGGCCGGTGAGGAACACATTTAAGCAGGGGTGTAAGCAGCTCTCAGTTGAATGGAGTCAGAGCTCCATCTACTGGACAAACAGTGCAAGCACATTTTACATTGCCGACACAAACATTATTTCAGTAACTGTTCTGTTTATGAGAAATTATCGGTGTTCTATCGGCAAAATTTCGGCCGATAGTGAGTACTTTGATAAGGGCTTATATCGGCCGATTATATAACAGCCGGCCGATATATTGGTCGGGCTCTAACCCTTACATTAATACTAATACTATTATTAACAATAATAACAATTACATTTTAACAACTACAATATTTAACCAGTATTACTTTGTGCCTGTTTAACTGCAGTTCTGCACTAAGTAGAAGTGATGAGCCATATAAAAATATGTTTACTTCACTTAATGTTTCTGCATAACTAAAGCAGGATGTGAAGCTATAACCTTTTTAAAGCAATATCTAAGCAAGGGCATAATTGGGTCTGTTTGGGGTTCTAGCTTTAAAATAGTGTCAGTCAAGATTAGGAAACCCTTAAATATGAAAACAATTAAGGCTCTTGGGGTTAGTAATGTTGTGTGGGCCGCCAGAAGAGGATGTACTGCTGGCCCACCACCAAAGGGCGCCCTGCCTGAAGTGCGGGCTTCAGGCACGAGAGGGCGCTGCCGCCACGGACACAGCCGGGAGTGACAGCTGTCACTCATTAATTCCTGACAGCTGTCACACATTCTTCATCATCGCACTCCATAAAGACCAGACGTCATCTCCACCTCATCGCCGAGATATCATACTTCATTGGAGGTAATATCCTCAGCCGTTTGTGTCTTTTGCAATATATCTGTATATTGTGAGTGTTTGCAGGAGTACCGGTTCCTTTTTCTGTGGAGGCTGAGTGAGTGCAGGACGGCACTCTTTTCCCCTGAGGAATCACTGCGGTATTCTGCAACATATTGAGTGAGAGGTGGAGGTGGCATTCCCACCGCTGTTGTTACTGGGTGTACACACACCCACACTTGACTGTCTTTGTTCTTCGCCAGCAGTACCAGATCCGACAGTCGGGGACGGTGATCACCTGGGAATTCGGGACTTGGTGGCTCCAGTATTCACCAGGTTCTGTGGGGGCGGAAATCGTGTGGTTCCGGCTCTTCTCAGGACAGACGTCTTCTATCCTCGAGCCTGCCCACACGTCACCTTTGTAATTTGACTGTAATTATATTCTGAGATTGTCTGTATGTTCGTTGTGCACGTTTCACAACATTAAATTGTTACCTTTTGGCTCATCTATTGACCGTTCATTTGCGCCCCCTGTTGTGGGTCCGTGTCACTACACTTTCACAACAAGTAATCTTACTAAGCAAACATGTAGGCTGTAATATCACTTTGGGATAAAGGCAAAGAAAAGGTAAAAAACTGCAAAACAAAATACTAATACAACACGCATAGCAGTATAACAAAAGTATTAAAAAGTTGGTTACACACTAACGCCATGTGCTATAATTTATGAATGCACATCAGGCATTGACATTAAGCTTTTTAGTGTACTTGTCCATAGGACAAGTAACCCTGGCGGTTTACTTGTCCTATAGGAAAAGCTGGTTGTCCGGACAAGCGAGCGCCGCAGGCCAAAGGCCTAGGGGTGTCTGGGGGGGCATGCTACTGTGGAAGTACTGAAATTACACTTTTTCATAAATTGCTTCTCTCCTGTGTGGGTGGTAAAATTGAATTTCCAAAAAATACATTTTTTCACATATTGTATGCATAGCCTCCAGCCTTTTAATCTGTTAACCAAGACATAGCTCATAATGTTTCTCTCTTGCTATAGGTATTAAAGGCACTGCGCTGCGGTGGTTTGAATCATATTTATCTAATAGATTACAAGTTGTTCATGTAAATGTTCATGTTCCTGCTTTTAAACTCAGATAAAACTGAAGTTATTGTACTTGGCCCCACAAATCTTAGAAACATGGTGTCTTGTTGTGGCTGGTGTGCCTGGCGTGCCTGGCTGGCTTTTGTTTGTCTTCTGTTTTCTGTCTTCTGTTTTTCCTTCCAGGTGGCATGCGTTCAGGACTGAGTGGCTGTGTGGCTGAGTTATTAGGACCTCACCCTGATCACCTGAGGCTGGTCATGTGCAGCTCGTCAGGACTCACAGCTGTGGTGCATCTTTATGGATTGGGGCATGGTTGCATTTAAGTCTGGAGTACACAGTGTGTATTTGCCAGAGACTCGACCTTGTGACCAGACAGGTGAGATCGTCGTCTAGAGAGCCATCTCATCATCATGGATGCAGAGACCGTACCAGGTTTGATGCCATGGTCTGTGAAAGAGGAGGGGGTGAGGTCTCACGCTCGTCAGCACACTTCCTGAGGTACTTTAGGTTTTGTGACTAACATGAGTACAGTCAGTAAATGTGGTGTCCCTCACACCTTATTATATTGAGCTGTTATGTTAGTCGTTTAATCAGCTTCCACTGCAGTTGAGAATTGAACTGGGTGTTCCATGCCTGCAGGGTGGGAAGCTGATTGGTGATTAAGCCAGGAAGTGTTTGCTGTTTATGTACACCTTTGAGTGGTCTCTCTGTGTGTGGAGTGGTGGACTCACATGATGGTTTCTTCTTTCACAGATTCGGTTAGTCGCGGCCACCTGGGGGGTGTCGGCGGGGTCCTTGGGTCCGAACTGTTCTGGCTCCGGACCGTTTGTGCTGCTGGGAGCGCACCGTTATTCTACCTCGCCAGACCGCGCACTCATTTGTTATTATTTAGCACTCACTGTTATGTTATTAAATTCTGTTATCCTTTGTACCGTGCTCTGCTTATTTTATACTGGGTCCTACTTCAAACGCTGGTCGGTTCTCCGCCCGCATCCGACACATAACAGTAGTCTCTGGCCAATACATCACGGACCCAGCGGTAGCAGAGGCGGTTCTGCGCCGGGAAGGCGGCAGCAGACGTCAGAAGTTATCCGGATCAGTTGCGGGTGCTCTCCGCCCGGATGGTGCATGTCGGAGAACCCATTATTGAATAGTGATTTGAGCTCTCTTGCAGCCGTGTTCCTGTGGTGTTGCCTTATCCGTGGGTTGTTGTGGAGTGTGAATAGTGACGGCTTCGCGTCACACTTCGACCGGATAAGAGGTAAAACGGGAGCTGCATGAGTGTGTCTTTAATGGGTGAACGCGCACGGCGGAGTCCTGTGGCACGGGTCGCTGTGCTTCCTGTTGTTACAGTTGTAGCCCCGTCTCCCCGAGTGAAGATAGCTACTGCGTCTGTTGTGTCAGCTCCGGCGTAATTTAGTTGAAGCACATTTTGGTTGTGTGTTACACGTAGCTGCGCACAGGGAAAGCAGCGTGAGTTGTTTTCTCGGTTACCAAAGGGGTTTTTTATTTTTAGCACTTTGGCTCCCCCGTTGGTGACTGAGTCACATTACCGTTATTGCTCTTAAGGTGGAACAGGTGTGTTCCATTTGTTTGAGCTTAACGGTATAAGTCACTTATTAGTTTTGTGTTGGTTCATTTTTTGTGGGTGTTTTTTGAGTTGGTTTTTGTGTGGGATGTTCTACACTATTAGTGTTCTGGGGTCGTGACCTTGCAGGCTGTCTGGAGCATAGAAAGGACCCAGGTAACCTTATGTTAGTCTGTTAGTCTTTCTTTTTATTTCTTTTGGTTTCACCTCCCAGGGTTTGATGGGACGGTCCTCTGGGGGGTGATGGGGGGGTAATTGGGTTGTTTTTTCTTTTTTCTTTGTTTTTTTTTTGTTTTTGTTGTGCACTCTCTTCTCCTCTGGCTCCAGCCGTGTGAGCCGTAGGTTGTCGGCGTTGCTGGAGTGGTGCAGTTTGGTTATCCTGGGCGTTTCCCAGGTAACCCCTGCACCTGGGAGGGGGGGGGGGTTCGGGGTGTTTTTTTTTATGTTGATTCCCTGTTCCACCTCCGGCTTCAGCGCGCCTTTGAGCCGTATGCCATTGGCGTAGCTGAGGTTTGGGGCAGTGGAATATACCCGCAGCTGGTGGCTGGTTTGGAAGTCGGAGGGGTGGCGCCGTTTTGTGCCGTCTGCCATTACCGCTGTTTCACTCCTCCCGGTTGACTTCTGGGGTATAGTCGTGGTTGGTGACACTGGACGTACTTCCAGTTTCCACTGCGCCGAGGGGGTGGGGTTGGGGTTGTTTTGTTTGTATGTTTTTTTTTTCTTTTGTTTTTCCCCCCAGTTTCCGCCGTCAGGGTGTGACTGTGGTGTCCTCTGGGGGGGAAAGGGCTGTGGGTCCATCTAGCCATAGACGGCCGGGGCTGGGTCTGTTAGTCATGAGGGGGGGCGTCTCCTGGGGTTTGATGGAACCGTCCTCTGGGAGGCGCTGGGAGTCCCCGTGAGTGACTTTGGATCCCAGAGGGACCTCGGCTGTGGTTATTACTCCTGGAGCTGGCGGGATGTCCTCTGGGGGGTGTTGGTCCCTACATGTCGTCCGGGGGGGGGGGGGTGTTAGCGTTTTTTGTTTGCAAGCTTAAGTTTGGGTTGTGTTTTTCTTTTCTCCTCTTCTCGGGGTTTGATGGGACGGTCCTCTGGGGGGGGGCGGGGGGTGGTTTGGTTGTTTGTGTTTGTCTTTTTTGTTTCATGACTAAACAGACTTTAAACAAGGTCGGACAAAGGCTGACCACACAGGTTCAAGAACTCCTGGCCACACCTGTGCAAATTGAACGACAGAAACAAAGGCAAAGATGCAGTCAGAGGTGAAGACATCAACAGTTCTGTTAAATGAAGATTCAGTTGGAAGATGAATGCAGATACTGTTTCCAGCCATGGTCCCTGGAGGGGGGTGTTTTTCCTGGGCCAGGTTTGTGTGGTCGCCGGGAGGCTTCCCGTGAGGGTGGGGTGCCGTTGTGGCTGGGGTGCCTGGCGTGCCTGGCTGGCTTTTGTTTGTCTTCTGTTTTCTGTCTTCTGTTTTTCCTTCCAGGTGGCATGCGTTCAGGACTGAGTGGCTGTGTGGCTGAGTTATTAGGTCCTCACCCTGATCACCTGAGGCTGGTCATGTGCAGCTCGTCAGGACTCACAGCTGTGGTGCATCTTTATGGATTGGGGCATGGTTGCATTTAAGTCTGGAGTACACAGTGTGTATTTGCCAGAGACTCGACCTTGTGACCAGACGGGTGAGATCGTCGTCTAGAGAGCCATCTCATCATCATGGATGCAGAGACCGTACCAGGTTTGATGCCATGGTCTGTGAAAGAGGAGGGGGTGAGGTTTCACGCTCGTCAGCACACTTCCTGAGGTACTTTAGGTTTTGTGACTAACATGAGTACAGTCAGTAAATGTGGTGTCCCTCACACCTTATTATATTGAGCTGTTATGTTAGTCATTTAATCAGCTTCCACTGCAGTGGAGAATTGAACTGGGTGTTCCATGCCTGCAGGGTGGGAAGCTGATTGGTGATTAAGCCAGGAAGTGTTTGCTGTTTATGTACACCTTTGAGTGGTCTCTCTGTGTGTCGGCGGGGTCCTTGGGTCCGAACTGTTCTGGCTCCGGACCGTTTGTGCTGCTGGGAGCGCACCGTTATTCTACCTCGCCAGACCGCGCACTCATTTGTTATTATTTAGCACTCACTGTTATGTTATTAAATTCTGTTATCCTTTGTACCGTGCTCTGCTTATTTTATACTGGGTCCTACTTCAAACGCTGGTCGGTTCTCCGCCCGCGTCCGACACATAACAGTGTCTAACCAGATCCTTACTCTGGATGGTATTACCCTGACCTCTAGTAATACTGTGAGAAATCTTGGAGTCATTTGTGATCAGGATATGTCATTCAATGCGCATATTAAACAAATATGTAGGACTGCTTTTTTGCATTTGCGCAGTATCTCTAAAATTAGAAAGGTCTTGTCTCAGAGTGATGCTGAAAAACTAATTCATGCATTTATTTCCTCTAGGCTGGACTATTGTAATTCATTATTATCAGGTTGTCCTAAAAGTTCCCTGAAAAGCCTTCAGTTAATTCAAAATGCTGCAGCTAGAGTACTGACAGGGACTAGAAGGAGAAAGCATATCTCACCCATATTGGCCTCTCTTCATTGGCTTCCTGTTAATTCTAGAATAGAATTTAAAATTCTTCTTCTTACTTATAAGGTTTTGAATAATCAGGTCCCATCTTATCTTAGGGACCTCATAGTACCACATCACCCCAATAGAGCGCTTCGCTCTCAGACTGCAGACTTACTTGTAGTTCATAGGGTTTGTAAGAGTAGAATGGGAGGCAGAGCCTTCAGCTTTCAGGCTCCTCTCCTGTGGAACCTTTCCTTTTTGCTAAAGCGTATAGTTAGGGCTGGATCAGGTGACCCTGAACCATCCCTTAGTTATGCTGCTATAGACTTAGACTGCTGAGGGGTTCCCATGATGCACTGAGTGTTTCTTTCTCTTTTTGCTCTGTATGCACCACTCTGCATTTAATCATTAGTGCTTGATCTCTGCTCCCCTCCACAGCATGTCTTTTTCCTGGTTCTCTCCCTCAGCCCCAACCAGTCCTAGCAGAATACTGCCCCTCCCTGAGCCTGGTTCTGCTGGAGGTTTCTTCCTGTTCAAAGGGAGTTTTTCCTTCCCACTGTTGCCAAGTGCTTGCTCACAGGGGGTCGTTTTGACCGTGGGGGTTTTTCTGTAATTATTGTATGGCCTTGCCTTACAATATAAAGCGCCTTGGGGCAACTGTTTGTTGTGATTTGGCGCTATATAAATAAAACTGATTTGATCTTGCGATTGTTCATAATTGGGGAAAAAATTAAAATAATTGGTAAATGCCAATATGAATTTGCTTCTCTCCTGTGTGTTTTCTGAATTCATCACTGCTCAATGCATGATCATTTGCCAGTATGTATTTTATAAAGCAAATCAAATTATTTTATTTCAACATTTAAAAATGCCTTACTGGTCCGCAATTGAAGGAAAATCCCGACAGACATGGCAGTATATTGTGTTGTCCTCTTCCTTGTGCCCCAGCCACAGATAATCCTGTGTCCAGCTACTCACAAACTTCCTCTCTATTCCTTTCTCTTCATACCTCTTCTTTGAAGCTTCTACACTTGCAGGGGTTGATGCTTTGCGTTTGACTGGTGTTTTCCCTGGTATCTGGCCCAGTTTAGGAGGTTTTAGAAAAGACGTTCTGTTCAATATATTCTTCAAAAGGCGTGTTAATCGATGCGATGTTCATTATCTAATGTTTCCCGTCACAGCATCTTGCAAGAAGATGCTACGAACGCACACTCCATACAGTGGTCTTGTGCACACATGATACAGGGTTCTCCCCAGAAATTTTTAGTATAGCGCCGCTGTTGGCAATTATCGCCCGAGGCGGAGCACGTTGTGAGTCATTTTGACTGGTTTTAGATGCATTGAAAGCAAGAATAATAGACAAAAAAAATTTACACTTATGTTGTAATATCAAAGTTCTTTTTTGTATTTTTTTGTCTATGTTAACACAATAAATGACATTGAAAAGTTTAAAAACACATTAATATTTGATGGACATAACATTTGCCCTCTTCTTTAAAAATGACACACTGTACCTTTAGTCCAGTAAGAGTCCAGGCAGAGTTTTTACTGTCATGTTGACAGTTTAGCTTTTTTTCAACATTTTTGAGTGGAACTGCAGACTTATATATATATATATATGAGGTCTATTAGAAAAGTATCTGACCTTATTATTTTTTCAAAAACCATATGGATTTGAATCACGTGTGATTACGTCAGACATGCTTGAACCCTGGTGGGCATGCAAGAGTTTTTTCACGCCTGTCGGTTATGTCATTCACCTGTGGGCAGTCTTTGAGTGAGGAGTGGCCCACCCTCTCGTCGATTTTTTCATTGTTTAGGAATGGCTCAGAGACTGCTGCTTTGTTTGATCAAAATTTTTTCAAAAACTGTAAGGCACAACTGAGTGGACACCATTCGATAAATTCAGCTGGTTTTCGGTAAAAATTTTAAAGGCTGATGAGAGATTTTGATCTGTAAGTGTCGCTTTAAGGACAGCCCACGCCGACTCATGCCGACTTCTTCTGAAACTTCTCTGTTCTCTGACAACGACCTGGGTGAACAGAGCCTTAAATTAGGATGTTTTCAGCTCGAAACAACCAGACGGACGCCACCTCCGACCGCGCCGCGCCGATCCGCTTTGTGAGCTGTCCTTAAAGCGAAAGAAACTCCACAGTCTCTCATCAGCCGTTAAACTTTTCACCGAGAACCAGCTGAATTTCTCGAATAGTGTCCACTCGGATATCCCTCACAGGTCCTGGAAAAATTTTGATAAAGCAACGCGCGCTGTCTCCAGCAGCATCTCAAAGGATTTCAGCCGAGAGGGCTGGACCAGTGCTCACTCAAAGCCAGCCCACAGGCGGATGACGTCACGGACGCGTGAAAAAACTCACGCATGCGCACGAGGGTTCAAGCATGTCTGGTGTAATCACACGTGATTCAAATCCATATAGTTTTGTTTTTTTTTATAAAACTGCCGGTTAGTTTTCTAATAAACCTCGTGTGTGTATATATATATATATATGAGGTCTTATATATACACGAGGTCTGTGATAAAACTAATGTACCTTTTTATTTTTATCAAAAACTCTATGGATTTGAATCACGTGCGATTACATCAGACAACCTTGAACCCTCGTGCGCATGAGTGAGTTTTTTCACGCCTGTCGGTTACGTCATTCGCCTGTGGGCTGGCTTTGAGTGAGGAGTGGTCTACCCCTCCCGTCGGAATCTCTTTGTCTGAGAACTTCCTGAGAGACTGACGCTTTGCTTGATCAAAATTTTTTCAGAACCTGTGAGGCACATTGAAGTGGACACCATTCGAGAAATTCAGCTGGTTTTCTGTGAAAATTTTAACGGCTGATGAGAGATTATGGACTGTTGCTGTCACTTTAAGGACTGCCCACAGAGCGGGATGTCGCAACGCGCCCTGAGCCACCACTGTCTGTCTGTTTCGAGCTGAAAGCTTCCAAATTTAAGCCTCTGTTGACCCAGGACGTCGTGACAGAACAGAGAACTTTCAGAAGAGGTCAGGATCAGCAGTTTATCCAGACATTCCACTGTTAACGGAGATTTTATTAATGAGAGACGTGCGGACGGGTCCGCGCGTCGGGATGCAGCCGGCGCGGTGCGGCGGCACAGGAAAAACACCTCCGTGTTGATAACCATTTGTAAAAACCAGGCGGCTTTTGATGGCTTTCAGTTGAGTGAGTATCTGAGAAATTGTTTAACAGCTGGACATGTTCCAACTTGTCCTTAAGGCTTCCAACGGAGGTGCGTTTCCTGTGGCGGCGCGCGGCGCCGGCTGCGTCCTGACACGCGGACCCATCCGCACTTTCCTTCATTACAAAATCTCCTTTAACAGTGGAATGTCCGGATAAACTGCTGATCCCGACCTCTTCTGAAAGTTCTCTGTTCTGTCACGACGTCCTGGGTCAACAGAGGCTTAAATTTGGAAGTTTTCAGCTCGAAACAGGCAGACGACGGCACCTCAGGGCGCATCGCGATGTCTCGCTCCGTGGGCAGTCCTTAAAGTGACAGCAACAGTCCATAATCGGACCTTTTTATTTTTGATGAATCCTGGATGAAAAAAACTTTCTGAATCAGTTTTTCACACTTTACTGTTTCACTGAGGCTGTGTGGTGAAAAAGATCGTTTATTAAAATTGTTTCGCTGCTTTTTACATCTAATAACACTTTTTCCTCCTCCTTCCCTCCCTCTCTCCTCTCCTCTTTCTCTCTCTCTCCTCCCTTTCTCTCTCTCTATCTCTTCTTTCTCTCTCTCCCTATCGCTCTCCCTCTCCCTGTCTCTATCTCTCCCTCCCTGTCTCTCTCTCTCTCTCTCCCTCCCTGTCTCTCTCTCTCTCCTCTCTTCTCTCTCTCCCCTTCTCTCTCTCCTCTTTCTCTCTCTCTCCTCTCTATCTCTTCTTTCTATCTCTCCTCTCTCTCTATCGCTATCTCTTCTTTCTCTCTCTCCTTTCTCTCTACTCTCTTCTCTCTCTCCCTCTTCTTTCTCTCTCTCCTCTCCTCCTTCTCTCTCTGTCTCTCTCCTCTCTTCTTTCTCTCTCACTTTCTCTCTCTCCTCTCCTTTCTGTCTCTCTATCTCTTCTTTCTCTCTCTCCTCTCTCTCTATCTCTTCTTTCTCTCTCTATCTCTATTTCTTCTTTCTCTCTCCTCTCCTCTCTATCTCTTCTTTCTCTCTCTCCTCTCCTTTCTCTATCTCTTCTTTCTCTCTACTCTCTCTCTATCTCTCTCTTCTTTCTCTCTCTCCTCTCCTCTCTCTCTATCTCTCTCTTCTTTCTCTCTCTCCTCTCCTTTCTCTCTCTATCTCTATCTCTTCTTTCTCTCTCTCTTCTCTCTCTATCGCTATCTCTTCTTTCTCTCTCTCTCCTCTCCTCTCTCTCTCTCTTCTTTCTCTCTCTCCTCTCCTCTTTCTCTCTCTCCTTTCTCTCTCCTCTCCTCTCTCTCTCTCACTTTCTCTCTCTCCTCTCCTTTCTGTCTCTCTATCTCTTCTTTCTCTCTCTCCTCTCTCTCTCTCCTCTCCTTTCTGTCTCTCCTGTCTCTCTATCTCTTCTTTCTCTCTCTCCTCTCTCTCTATCTCTTCTTTCTCTCTCTCCTCTCTCTCTATCTCTTCTTTCTCTCTCTCCTCTCTCTATCTCTTCTTTCTCTCTCTCCTTTCTCTCTCTCTATCTCTTCTTTCTCTCTCCTCTCCTCTCTCTCTATCTCTCTCTTCTTTCTCTCCTCTCTATCTCTTCTTTCTCTCTACTCTCTCTCTCTTCTTTCTCTCTCTCCTCTCCTCTCTCTCTATCTCTCTCTTCTTTCTCTCCTCTCTCTCTCTATCTCTTCTTTCTCTCTACTCTCTCTCTCTTCTTTCTCTCTCTCCTCTCCTCTCTCTCTCTCTCTTCTTTCTCTCTCTCCTCTCCTTTCTCTCTCTATCTCTTCTTTCTCTCTCTCCTCTCCTCTCTCTCTCCTCTCCTTTCTCTCTCTATCTCTTCTTTCTCTCTCTCCTCTCCTTTCTCTCTACTCTCTATCTACTCGTATCTCTTCTTTCTCTCTCTCCTCTCCTTTCTCTATCTCTTCTTTCTCTCTACTCTCTCTCTATCTCTCTCTTCTTTCTCTCTCTCCTCTCCTTTCTCTCTCTATCTCTATCTCTTCTTTCTCTCTCTCTTCTCTCTCTATCGCTATCTCTTCTTTCTCTCTCTCTCTCCTCTCCTCTCTTTCTCTCTTCTCTCTCTCTCCTCTCCTCTTTCTCTCTCTCCTTCTCTCTCCTCTCCTCTCTCTCTCTCACTTTCTCTCTCCTCTCCTTTCTGTCTCTCTATCTCTTCTTTCTCTCTCTCCTCTCTCTCTCTCCTCTCCTTTCTGTCTCTCCTGTCTCTCTATCTCTTCTTTCTCTCTCTCCTCTCTCTCTATCTCTTCTTTCTCTCTCTCCTCTCTCTCTATCTCTTCTTTCTCTCTCTCATCTCTCTATCTCTATTTCTTCTTTCTCTCTCTCCTTTCTCTCTCTCTATCTCTTCTTTCTCTCTCCTCTCCTCTCTCTCTATCTCTCTCTTATTTCTCTCCTCTCTATCTCTTCTTTCTCTCTACTCTCTCTCTCTTCTTTCTCTCTCTCCTCTCCTCTCTCTCTATCTCTCTCTTTTCTCTCCTCTCTATCTCTATCTCTTCTTTCTCTCTACTCTCTCTCTCTTCTTTCTCTCTCTCCTCTCCTCTCTCTCTCTCTCTTCTTTCTCTCTCTCCTCTCCTTTCTCTCTCTATCTCTTCTTTCTCTCTCTCTCTCCTCTCTCTCTCCTCTCCTTTCTCTCTCTATCTCTTCTTTCTCTCTCTCCTCTCCTTTCTCTCTACTCTCTATCTACTCGTATCTCTCTTCTCTCTCTCCTCTCCTTTCTCTCTACTCTCTCTCTATCTCTCTTCTTTCTCTCTCTCCTCTCCTTTCTCTCTACTCTCTCTCTATCTTTATCTCTTCTTTCTCTCTCTCCTCTCTCTCTCTCTTCTTTCTCTCTCTCCTCTCCTTTCTCTCTCTATCTTTATCTCTTCTTTCTCTCTCTCCTCTCTCTCTCCTCTCTCTTTCTTTCCTCTCTCCCTCTCCCTCTCTCTCTCCTCTTTCTCTCTCTGTCCCTCTCTCTCCTCCCTCTCTCCTCTCTCTCTCTCTCTCTCTCTCTCTTCCTCTCTCTCTCTCTCTCTGAGGGAACGAGAGTCTCTTTACTCACACTGTATTTGAGCAAACTTTGGAAACATGAAGGCTTTCAACTGTAAAATAAAGCCTATAAATGAATTTCTGGAGCTATACAAGCAGAAGGAGCTCGTTTTATCTGAAGACTTTGAGTTTTTTTCCGCTGCAGAGCTGTTCGGCTCTCTGTCCGCGGGGGAGGGGGGAGCGGCCGGTTCTGCACAAACAGCCTGGCTGTAAGTAAGTAAGTCCCTTCGGCTGCTCCCTTGTATGCACTTGGGGTCGCCACAGCAAATCCAAGGTGGATCTGCATGTTGAATTGGCACAACTTTTACGCCGGATGCCCTTCCTGACGCAACTCCACATTACATGGAGAAATGTGGCAGGGGTGGGATTTGAACCCGGAACCTTCTGAACTGCTGTATTTTAGAAAAACTACCTGATAGCAGGGCAGACTGTGGCGCGGCGCCATTGCTCCATCGTCTGGGGAGAACCCTGTGATATCATGTTTTCCGATTGTCCGCTGCGTGGAGTGTGGCAGGAAAAACCGAAGACGCTTTCTCGCAAGGTGCGAGAAGAATTTGAACGTTTTAAACCAAAAAAAAAAAAAAGAAAGGCCGGACAACGATTTAGAGCTACTTTTCCAATCACATTTTACACTTGTCCCGGACAATCGGACAAGCGTTAATGTCGACGGTAGCATATACGAGGGCTGTCCATAAAGTATAGGTCCTTTTTATTTTTTTCAAAAACTATATGGATTTCATTCATATGTTTTTACGTCAGACATGCTTGAACCCTCGTGCGCATGCGTGAGTTTTTCCACGCCTGTCGGTGACGTCATTCGTCTATGAGCACTCCTTGTGGGAGGAGTCGTCCAGCCCCTCGTCGGAATTCCTTTGTCTGAGAAGTTGCTGAGAGACTGGTGCTTTGTTTGATCAAAATTTTTTTTAAACCTGTGAGACACATCGAAGTGGACACGGTTCGAAAAATTAAGGTGGTTTTCGGTGAAAATTTTAACAGCTGATGAGAGATTTTGAGGTGATACTGTCGCTTTAAGGACTTCCCACGGAGCGAGACGTCGTGCAGCACTCCCAGGCGCCGTCGTCAGCCTGTTTCAAGCTGAAAACCTCCACATTTCAGGCTCTATTGATCCAGGACGTCGTGAGAGAACAGAGAAGTTTCAGAAGAAGTCGGTTTCAGCATTTTATCCGGATATTCCACTGTTAAAGGAGATTTTTTTAATGAAAAACGTGCGGGCAGATTGCAGCCTCGGCTCGCAGCCACCGCGATGCTCCGCCACAGGAAAAACACCTCCGTTGGACGCCTTAAGGACAAGTTGGAACATGTCCAGCTGTTAAACAATTTCTCATATACTCACGCCACTGACAGCCATCAAAAGCCGCCTGGATTTTACAAATGGTTATCGACCCGTCCGCACATCTGTCATTAAAAAAATCTCCTTTAACAGTGGAATATCCGGATAAAATGCTGAAACCGACTGTTTTTTTGTATTTATTTTTACTTTCTTCTTTCTTGTCTTCTGCCCACCAAACATCAATCTATACATGTCTGAATCTCTTGGGCAGTCATCCGCATTGATCCTGAAACTGCACAGTATGCAACCAATCAATCAATCAGTTTTATTTATATAGCGCCAAATCACAACAAACAGTTGCCCCAAGGCGCTTTATATTGTAAGGCAAGGCCATACAATAATTACGTAAAAACCCCAACGGTCAAAACGACCCCCTGTGAGCAAGCACATGGCGACAGTGGGAAGGAAAAACTCCCTTTTAACAGGAAGAAACCTCCAGCAGAACCAGGCTCAGGGAGGGGCAGTCTTCTGCTGGGACTGGTTGGGGCTGAGGGAGAGAACCAGGAAAAAGACATGCTGTGGAGGGGAGCAGAGATCAATTACTAATGATTAAATGCAGAGTGGTGCATACAGAGCAAAAAGAGAAAGAAACACTCAGTGCATCATGGGAACCCCCCAGCAGTCTAAGTCTATAGCAGCATAACTAAGGGATGGTTCAGGGTCACCTGATCCAGCTCTAACTATAAGCTTTAGCAAAAAGGAAAGTTTTAAGCCTAATCTTAAAAGTAGAGAGGGTGTCTGTCTCCCTGATCTGAATTGGGAGCTGGTTCCACAGGAGAGGAGCCTGAAAGCTGAAGGCTCTGCCTCCCATTCTACTCTTACTGTTGTGAAAGTGTTGGAACACGGACCCACAACAGGGGGCGCAATGAACGGACAATGGAGAAGGTAAATAACAAGATTTACTTCTGTGAAACAGGCACAATTAATATAACAAACACAATTTGGGGTCGAATCCGCTGGTGTCGTGTGGGCAGGCTCGAAGGTAGGAGACGTCCGTCTCAGTCGAACCGGAACCACCCAGATCTCCTCTGCCACCGAACCCTGGAAATACTGGAACCGCCAAGTCCCGAATTCCCAGGTGGCCACTGCCTCCGCTCGTCGGATCCGGTACTGCTGGCAGGAGAGAGCGACAAAACACAGGCGTGGATGACCGCAACCAGTAACGGAGAGGGGAGAAGCCGCCTCCACCTCTTGTCAAAGAACAGCAGGAAGGTGAGTACTTATCCAAAACAGTGAAGCTATCTGTAGTCACCAGTCCTGAAAAGGTTTAATAGGTTTAGCTGGTTAATATATATAAATGCAGAGAATACTACCTTAGTCTTAGGCGATATCTCGGCACTGAGGTGGAGACGCCGTCCTCCTGATATACCTCGGTGCTGAGTAGAAACAGCTGTGTTTGGTGATGGGTGACAGCTGTCACCCAGATTACTCCCATGATGCAGTAGCGCCCTCTGGTGCCTGGAGCCCGCACTCCAGGCAGGGCGCCCTCTGGTGGTGGTGGGCCAGCAGTACCTCCTCTTCAGCGGCCCACACAACACTTACAAACCCTAGGAACTACAAGTAAGCCTGCAGGCTGAGAGCGAAGCGCTCTATTGGGGTGATATGGTACTATGAGGTCCCTAAGATAAGATGGGACCTGATTATTCAAAACCTTATAAGTAAGAAGAAGAATTTTAAATTCTATTCTACAATTAACAGGAAGCTAATGAAGAGAGGCCAATATGGGTGAGATATGCTCTCGCCTTCTAGTCCCCGTTAGTACTCTAGCTGCAGCATTTTGAATTAACTGAAGGCTTTTCAGGGAACTTTTAGGACAACCTGATAATAATGAATTACAATAGTCCAGCCTAGAGGAAATAAATGCATGAATTAGTTTTTCAGCATCATTCTGAGACAAGACCTTTCTAATTTTAGAGATATTGCGTAAATGCAAAAAAGCAGTCCTAAATATTTGTTTAATATGCGCTTTGAATGACATATCCTGATCAAAAATGACTCCAAGATTTCTCACAGTATTACTAGAGGTCAAGGTAATGCCATCCAGAGTAAGGATCTGGTTAGACACCATGTTTCTAAGATTTTTGGGGCCAAGTACAATAACTTTAGTTTTATCTGAGTTTAAAAGCAGGAAATTAGAGGTCATCCATGTCTTTATGTCTGTAAGACAATCCTGCAGTTTAGCTAATTGGTGTGTGTCCTCTGCTTCATGGATAGATAAAGCTGGGTATCATCTGCGTAACAATGAAAATTTAAGCAATGCCATCTAATAATACTGCCTAAGGGAAGCACGTATAAAGTGAATAAAATTGGTCCTAGCACAGAACCTTGTGGAACTCCATAATTAACCTTAGTCTGTGAAGAAGATTCCCCATTTACATGAACAAATTGTAATCTATTAGATAAATATGATTCAAACCACCGCAGCGCAGTGCCTTTAATACCTATGGCATGCTCTAATCTCTGTAATAAAATTTTATGGTCAACAGTATCAAAAGCAGCACTGAGGTCTAACAGAACAAGCACAGAGATGAGTCCACTGTCTGAGGCCATAAGAAGATCATTTGTAACCTTCACTAATGCTGTTTCTGTACTATGATGAATTCTAAAACCTGACTGAAACTCTTCAAATAGACCATTCCTCTGCAGATGATCAGTTAGGTGTTTTACAACTACCCTTTCAAGACTTTTTGAGAGAAAAGGAGGGTTGGAGATTGGCCTATAATTAGCTAAGATAGCTGGGTCAAGTGATGGCTTTTTAAGTAATGGTTTAATTACTGCCACCTTAAAAGCCTGTGGTACATAGCCAACTAATAAAGATAGATTGATCATATTTAAGATCGAAGCATTAAATAATGGTAGGGCTTCCTTGAGCAGCCTGGTAGGAATGGGGTCTAATAGACATGTTGATGGTTTGGATGAACTAATGAAAATAACTCAGACAGAACAATCAGAGAGAAAGCGTCTAACCAAATACTGGCATCACTGAAAGCAGCCAAAGATAACGATACGTCTTTGGGATGGTTATGAGTATTTTTTTCTCTAATAGTTAAAATTTTATTAGCAAAGAAAGTCATGAAGTCATTACTAGTTAAAATTAAAGGAATACTCGGCTCAATAGAGTTCTGACTCTTTGTCAGCCTGGCTACAGTGCTGAAAAGAAACCTGGGGTTGTTCTTATTTTCTTCAATTAGTGATGAGTAGTAAGATGTCCTAGCTTTACGGAGGGCTTTTTCATAGAGCAACAGACTCTTTTTCCAGGCTAAGTGAAGATCTTCTAAATTAGTGAGACACCATTTCCTCTCCAACTTACGGGTTATCTGCTTTAAGCTGCGAGTTTGTGAGTTATTCCACGGAGTCAGGCACTTCTGATTTAAAGCTCTCTTTTTCAGAGGAGCTACAGCATCCAAAGGTGTTTTCAATGAGGATGTAAAACTACTGACGAGATACTCTATCTCACTTACAGAGTTTAGGTAGCTACTCTGCACTGTGTTGGTATATGGCAACATAAAGAAGGAATCATATCCTTAAACCTAGTTACGGCGCTTTCTGAAAGACTTCTAGTGTAATGAAACTTATTCCCCACTGCTGGGTAGTCCATCAGAGTAAATGTAAATGTTATTAAGAAATGATCAGACAGAAGGGAGTTTTCAGGGAATACTGTTAAGTCTTCAATTTCCATACCATAAGTCAGAACAAGATCTAAGATATGATTAAAGTGGTGGGTGGACTCATTTACATTTTGAGCAAAGCCAATTGAGTCTAATAATAGATTAAATGCAGTGTTGAGGCTGTCATTCTCAGCATCTGTGTGGATGTTAAAATCGCCCACTATAATTATCTTATCTGAGCTAAGCACTAAGTCAGACAAAAGGTCTGAAAATTCACAGAGAAACTCACAGTAATGACCAGGTGGACGATAGATAATAACAAATAAAACTGGTTTTTGGGACTTCCAATTTGGATGGACAAGACTAAGAGTCAAGCTTTCAAATGAATTAAAGCTCTGTCTGGGTTTTTGATTAATTAATAAGCTGGAATGGAAGATTGCTGCTAATCCTCCGCCCCGGCCCATGCTACGAGCATTCTGACAGTTAGTGTGACTCGGGAGTGTTGACTCATTTAAACTAACATATTCATCCTGCTGTAACCAGGTTTCTGTAAGGCAGAATAAATCAATATGTTGACCAATTATTATATCATTTACTAACAGGGACTTAGAAGAGAGAGACCTAATGTTTAATAGACCACATTTAACTGTTTTAGTCTGTGGTACAGTTGAAGGTGCTATATTATTTTTTCTTTTTGAATTTTTATGCTTAAATAGATTTTTGCTGGTTATTGGTGGTCTGGGAGCAGGCACCGTCTCTACGGGGATGGGGTAATGAGGGGATGGCAAGGGGAGAGAAGCTGCAGAGAGGTGTGTAAGACTACAACTCTGCTTCCTGGTCCCAACCCTGGATAGTCACGGTTTGGAGGATTTAAGAAAATTGGCCAGATTTCTAGAAATGAGAGCTACTCCATCCAAAGTGGGATGGATGCCGTCTCTCCTAACAAGACCAGGTTTTCCCCAGAAGCTTTGCCAATTATCTATGAAGCCCACCTCATTTTTTGGACACCACTCAGACAGCCAGCAATTCAAGGAGAACATGCGGCTAAACATGTCACTCCCGATTGGGGAGGGGCCCAGAGAAAACTACAGAGTCCGACATTGTTTTTGCAAAGTTACACACCGATTCAATGTTAATTTTAGTGACCTCCGATTGGCGTAACCGGGTGTCATTACTGCCGACGTGAATTACAATCTTACCAAATTTACGCTTAGCCTTAGCCAGCAGTTTCAAATTTCCTTCAACCAGACCAACATGCAACATTGTTTTGCTTTGAAGCTGCTTTTTTTGTTTGTTTGTTTTTTTGAAGACAGACCCACATCATTGATCCAACAGGCAGAAAGTCTGGGATTCATTACTGCTTTTGAATGAAGTGCAAACAAAATAATATCTGGGTAATAAACATAAAAACGTTGAATGATAGTGTTGAAAACAAGTATAACTCACATGCACCTATGCATTGATGTTAAATTCTCCAGTAAATCTAAGCTCAATCAGGATGTACAGGAAACTGATAAAACCGCCTTCAGCCCAGTCATATGCAATTTGTTAATTTGATGATGGATAAACCAAGAAACTTTGCAGTGGACTGTGTTTTCTTTGTCTCCCTGTGTGTACATGCATCTCAGGACAGAACAGCTTAAATGTTTCACTCATCTGCCAGCTGCTAAGAAGAACAAACAAAAACAAAACAAAACATGCAGGCCAAAGACAAAACCAGTCTATCATAAAACCACATACCCTGGACACTCATTCAGACTCACAGTCAATTTAAAGTTTTCAATTCATCTAACCTGTATGTCTTTGGGAAGCCCGAGCACCCGGAGAGAACTTACATGAACATGGAGAGAACATGTGAATTCCGCACAGAAAGGAACAGGTGGGAAGCAATCCTCCAGCCTTCTTGCTGTGATGTAACAGTGCTAACCACTAAGCCACTGTGCTGCTGTAACACTTTAAATTTCTATTTTAAAAAAAGAAAATTTAAAACAATAAAAGATTTTTGTACTTTTAATGGGTTTGCCCACACGATATGTGGTTTCCCAAATGGTGCTTTAGCAACGCTTGTGTGTGCCCAGCAGGGGGTCGGCATGCTGTTCAGCATAGGGCTGAAACGATTCATCGAGTAATTTGAATAATTCGATTACAAAAAATGTTCGAGGCAAATTCTTTGCCTCGAAGCTTCGTTTAAAGCTGTAGTACATACGCCAGGCCTGTATGTGGCACTGTAACGCTCCCACAAAAAACACAGAAGAAGACCATAGCGCTAATCAATGTAGCAGGTGATGCTACAAGTTTGCAAAGCCACACGCTGAGTAAAATAAAGCCTTTTAAGAGAAAGGGTCTGCGCGGATCGTCTGAAATGGACTTATTGTGCATTTAAAGTGAATATAAACGCAACACTTTTGGTTTTGCTCCCATTTTGTATGAGATGAACTCAAAGATCTAAAACTTTTTCCACATACACAATATCACCATTTCCCTCAAATATTGTTCACAAACCAGTTTAAATCTGTGATAGTGAGCACTTCTCCTTTGCTGAGATAATCCATCCCACCTCACAGGTGTGCCATACCAAGATGTTGATTAGACACCATAATTAGTGCACAGGTGTGCCTTAGACTGTCCACAATAAAAGGCCACTCTGAAAGGTGCAGTTTTGTTTTATTGGGGGGGGGGGGATACCAGTCAGTATCTGGTGTGACCACCATTTGCCTCATGCAGTGCAACACATCTCCTTCGCGTCATCCGTGAAGAGAACACCTCTCCAACGTGCCAAACGCCAGCGAATGTGAGCATTTGCCCACTCAAGTCGGTTACGACGACGAACTGGAGTCAGGTCGAGACCCCGATGAGGACGACGAGCATGCAGATGAGCTTCCCTGAGATGGTTTCTGACAGTTTGTGCAGAAATTCTTTGGTTATGCAAACCGACTGTTCCAGCAGCTGTCCAAGTGGCTGGTCTCAGACAATCTTGGAGGTGAACATGCTGGATGTGGAGGTCCTG
This sequence comes from Thalassophryne amazonica, assembly GCF_902500255.1. Lineage (NCBI taxonomy): Eukaryota > Metazoa > Chordata > Actinopteri > Batrachoidiformes > Batrachoididae > Thalassophryne > Thalassophryne amazonica. The sequence continues at coordinate 120,046,160 of NC_047108.1, forward strand.
GGCTGGTGTGGTTACACGTGGTCTGCGGTTGTGAGGCTGGTTGGATGTACTGCCAAATTCTCTGAAATGCCTTTGGAGACGGCTTATGATAGAGACATGAACATTCAATACACGAGCAACAGCTCTGGTTGACATTCCTGCTGTCAGCATGCCAATTGCACGCTCCCTCAAATCTTGCGACATCTGTGGTATTGTGCTGTGTGATAAAACTGCACCTTTCAGAGTGGCCTTTTATAGTGGGCAGTCTAAGGCACACCTGTGCACTAATCATGGTGTCTAATCAGCATCTTGATATGGCACACCTGTGAGGTGGGATGGATTATCTCAGCAAAGGAGAAGTGCTCACTATCACAGATTTAGACTGGTTTGTGAACAATATTTGAGGGAAATGGTGATATTGTGTATGTGGAAAAAGTTTTAGATCTTTGAGTTCATCTCATACAAAATGGGAACAAAACCAAAAGTGTTGCGTTTATATTTTTGTTGAGTATATATATATAAAAAAAAACACACGTTTTGCTCCACTATCCATTCTCCACCTCCGCAGATGAAGCGAAAGGACACACACTTTAAATGAGTCATGTTTAATGATTAAAAAAAGCTTTAATTCAGATTTGGTAAGAGTTTTTATCAACAGGCAGCTTTTGTGGAAACGCTGTAATTCACAGCTGTTTTTCAAAGGCTGTGTTATTCACCAAGTATCCACAGAAAACAAAGAATTTGACTTTGGTTTGAGCTACACTCTGTACAGCATGTATAAATATACACTAAACACTGAATAAATCACAGTAATAAAAAGTGCAAATGAAATATGCAATAAGAAGGAAAAAAGAATGCACACTGAAGATTTCACAGACTGCCCTTATGGTTTGGCAAAGCTCTAAAACTCTTAATATGAAAAAATTAATAACCCGGCAAAACAGAGAGAGGGAACACCCTAAACTTAAAAATCTGCATGATGGCACAGAAACATTTAGGGAGAGCCCTGCCACTACTGATATTGTTTAAAAACACAAAGGTACTTTCTATCCGATTACTCGATTAATCGATAAAATAATCGATAGAATATTCAATTCCAAAAATATTTGATAGCTGCAGCCCTAGTTCAGCACAACTCAGAAGAACTTGTCGGACTCCTGGCCACCTCTCATTCTGCTTGGTGCAGGCTCAATGCACCACCACATACAATTTTAACTGCAAGCACAGAAAGAATCACTCCGACATGTCAAGAGTTAACATCTTGAGCCAAGCATGGGTAGGACTGAGGTGGCTGGCAGTTAAATGAGCTCTCAGAGGAGGAGGATGAGAAGTAGAAGATGAAGATGAAAAAGAAGAAGAAAACCAACCCCTACTTTTCCAGAGTAGTGAGCCTGCCCACTAGACTCTGCTTTCTCTTCCACGCAACAGAAACTAAAACACAGTAAAAAAAAAAACAATTGTTTTATTTATCACTGACCAATGTTTTATGTAACTAAATGATAGGAGCTCTCACCTTTTTTTGCAAAGTGATGAATAATACTCATACTCTAGAAACAACACCAACTCATGTATACAAGTGTAAACAGAAATAGTGGAGGAGCGAGCTTTAGAATATAAAAGATAAGCCCTCAAGCAGATGGCACCTTCAAAGGCCCATCTTCCTGACAGTAACAGTAAAAATGTAAAAGTTGCAACACTTGCAGAACTGCCCTACTTAAGTATCGTGATATGTATCGCATCGGGAGAAGTGTATCATTCAAGCCCTTGTACATATCAAGTATTCAGAAGCAGAGGACATCTTCCTTTTTATATGGACTCCAAGACAATATTTGAAACAGATTTCAATATATCCTGAAGCACTGCTTCAAGTGACCCATCACTAATCTGCAGTACAGACGAAAGGTTTTGACACTATTCATAGTTAGACACTTTATCTATTGTTTATTATGATTTTACTTTGCCTTATATCTTATATAGTACTGGGCATATTTCTCCCTCCAGGTGCTAGCTTGTTAGATGGGATGGAGTGTCAAGCAAATGAGATGTACAGTGTTCAGGACGCAGGCAAACTACATGTCAGTTAAGCCCCGCAGCGAATGTTCTGCATGCACTAAAACCTCTACGGCGTGTCTGTGTGTGTCTGCGTGCTCCTAAACTCGTACTGAGGCAGTACTTACGACGTACGGATCTCCAAATTTAGCCCACGTTTTTGCAATTAGACTGCACGCATGTGCAAGTACGGCGGGTTGTGACCACAGCTTTACAGTCAGAGAGCTTATATTTTCATTAATTTCTCCATCATCCACTAACCATCCAGCAGGTGGCAGACACAACTATGTAATATTTTATTGGCCAAACAAAGATGCTCTTTCAATCAATGCGGTGCATTAAAGTGCATCAGAGGGTTTATCCTCATATGTTCTTTTCTCCATTTCAGCTATACTTTATTTTTTCAGGTCCTGTGGTACACACCAAAAATAGAAAAAAAAAAACTCAAATTGCGAGGCGCATTGTGTAGAAAACTGTTAGGATCAGAAATGCAAAACCTAAAGTTAACTGATGTGCTCATTATTTATGAATTCCTATCATAGTCTTGCAACGCATGATCAGAATGCCCTACATTTTACAGAAAAATAAAGTATAAATGCATTTTCTGTTAAATGTACCACTTTTACCAATGAGTGGGTATATTACATACAAATTACAAAATAAAGAAATAAAATCACAGGGGCGTTTAAAAAAATACCCAAAGACAAGGATCTGTCATTTTCAGCAATAACTAACCTCTCAGCGATCAACTGCATGGGTGAAAACAACATATAAAATAGAGGCCAGATGTGCCCCACAGGTCCCAAATCAACAGCCGAGTCAGGCACCACACAGCTGCCAACAAAACAAGCTGCTCTCCAACAAAACCATCACGTGGGCCAACAGATTTTTATACTTATTCTTAAACAACACAGATGTCTGGTGTGAAACAGGAGTTAGGTTTAATGGCACCAACAAATTGTGTTAACGGTGAGACAGCTTTTAAAAAGATATGTTTGCAGTGCAACAGATTCCAAGAGAGAGCCAGAGAATAATGTCTGCTTTTTAATATGTCAATATACGTCCAAATCTAGTGAGCAAATGTCAGATTCTGACATCTGACGCCTTCTACTGACAGCTTTGAATGCTAACTTTAACTGATGCTAGACAATGTGCTATTCAACAGGAGTTTTCATATCCTGCTGCTGCCAGCTGACCTCAGGTAAGATAAAAAAAAAAATTAGTGTGCTGTTAAATCACTTCCAAAAGACATTAGGCTACTCCACAGAAGATAATGTGTGTTAGGGAAATACACAATCAAAGCGCAGCAAATGCACCAAAATGATTGCTCTCCATATTAATTAATTCATTAATTAATTAATTAACAGGGTTCTAGCTAGCGCAAACTTGCGTTACAGCCCGTTATGCTATAATTTTGGATCGTTTCACTTATTTTCAATACAGCATAACAGGTCTGTAATCAACCCTTTCTGCAGCGCGACTCCAGTTTGAAGCGTGAATCAATGAAGCAATGCTTCAATTCAATGGCTCATGGCTCTTTGATTGGCTGCTCTTCAGAAGCGGTAAGTCCGCTTCTTAACCCCTCTCAAAGCCATTAAAATATCATGAGTCACGTGTGTGTGTATTAAAGTCACTAGCTGGGACTCTTGTCTTGTTGCAGTCAAGAAATGAGAATCGTCCTCCGTTCTGTTGACACAGCTCCAAATGCTGCGCGGCTCTCTGCTGAGACAGAGTCCGCTCGGAATTAATAACTTCAAAACGAATTGGCGCTTTAAATAAAATGACACCCCTTACAAATGCTGCAACATAGACAATAAACTACAATAGACTAAATGTTTTTTCCTCCCAAAATGAGACGTCCTGCATTCTTTATGAACCTGACGTGCAGCGCAGTGAGCTGTAAGAGCTCAGCTCAGATATGGAAAGACATTCATGCCAATAATAATGTATGAAAAGAAATGCTTTTAACAAAAACTAACAGATTTTATTTCTGTTTATGTCCAGAGATCAAGGATCCACCATGTAGAGTTTATTATGTCCAGAGTTTAAGGATCCAGTAACCAATTTCATATTTATTTACTTTTAGACTCAATAAAATATTCAATTTCAATTTAATCAGCTTATAAAGCGCCAATTTACAAAGCCATCTCAAGGTGCCTCACACAGAACAGTTAAACATAAAAAATTTAAATAAATTAATTAATTAATTAAATTAAATAAAATACCTAATTTGAAAACAGAAGTAAAAGAATAAAACATAAAATTAAAACTACTCATAAGAAAGAGAATAAAAATAGGTTTTAAGTCTTGACTTAAAAATGTCCATGGACTCCGACTGCCTCACTGAGGGCCATGTACTGGCTAACCCAGAATGAGATTGCCCACTCAACAAACTTCCCCAGCCTTCTGGACATAATGAAGGGACTTGGGCTGTCGTACCTGGCTTTTCCCCTTTGGGTACCCCTAGAATGGCCAATTTTTAGCTTAAATTTTCAAAAGCTGCCCCCCTTCCACACCATCCCCACCTTCGGTCGCTACACTCCCTCGACATTACCACTATGCTAAAATTTTATCCTAGCTAGAACCCTGAATTAATATTTGGCATTATTAAACATAAATAAAATCTGGCCTGGCAGTGGTTCCCATTGACCTGGTGACCCACCCGGCATATGAAACTTGTGTCACACGACAATAATATTTATTGCTTTTGAGTCACTGTCTGCACAAACTAGCTGGGTAGTCATCTTTGCACTATCAAACACACCCGATCTCTGTGACTACAACCTCTCCTGCCTTTGTATGCTGGAAATTAATTTACGGCTTTATAAATCCTCCCAGTGCTGTGTATTCTCAACTGCTTGACATGGCAACACGAAGAGACTGGATCAGCTTCTTTGCAGCAGCTTGTGGACACATGCATCCTTTCATCATCTTTATTTTACTCAGAGGGTGTGACATTAAAAAAATAAATAAATCACAATCCCACGCTGGCCTCCAGCACTGGTAATGCAGTGCTGGTGCACACTGCGTGATTCATGCACCTGCCTTCACACACCCTCAGACTGGGAAAGTCATATTGGGATGGTGAGTGGATGAGCCAAAGGTTTCTACACAGTCTGTAAACTTACGCAATGAGCATATACATGTGTGAGAAATTCACTGCTGGACGGAGGCAGACCTGCCTGCAGTAAAGACAAGGCCGGTTCCTGTAGTCTGCTTGAAATAAAGGGTTGACATGCATTTTCAGGTCTTATAGTCTGTGGTCATAACTCAGTGCAGATGCACTGAGGGCTTTTACTTAAGCTCGTGATCACAGCACATGAATTTTTAAATCCCTCGACTAAAGAGAGCCAGACAAAAAGAATCTGCAATGCGTAGCAACCAAGCTCCATCCATGCGTCCACAACACTGCCAAGTCATGGCCTGCCATGAGAATAAACCTCTGTGGTTTAAAAAGTAAAACACTGCGAGTGAAAAGATTTATGCTTATTTTACATGTAATTTCCTGATTATGTCTTTCAGTGGGAGATGCTATCTGATTAATTTTGTAGATGGCAGAAGACCGTTCTTTGTTATTTTTAAATATAACGCAATGCTAAAATACCGTCAGCCGTATGAGCCTTGTGCTCTTTGCAGCTGTTTAATTAATTCATAATTAAAATTCTATTGTCTTACATACAATTTGTAAATATTCAATAAAGCCCATCTATCAATCATTCAATCAAAAACAATATTTACGTTTTAACTGCATTTGCAGGAGGTTTTGCATTTGCGTGTCCATGAGATTTTGACAACAGCATCAGTTTTGCAAGTCAAGGAATATTTGTAGATCACCCTCTGTTCATATGCAGGTATTAATGAGATAAATTTAACTCCATAGGAAGTCCGCCAAATGTCTTATAACTCACTTCAGAAAGTGTTTTATTTCTCACTAGCTTTTACAGAATATATGACAAAGTAGCACTGAAACGATTAAGGGAGTTAATTCGAATAATTCGATTAAAAACATTTTTGAAGGCAAATTCTTTGCCCTGAGGCTTCGTTTAACGGTGTAGTACATATGCCAGACCTGTAGGTGGCTCTGTAACGCTCTCACAAAAAACAGAGAAGAAGACCGTAAAGCATGCCCAAAACTAATGTAAGTGCTAATCAATGTAGCAGGCGATGCTAAAAATTTACAAAGCCGCACGCTGAGTAAAATAAAACCTTTTAAGAGAAAGGGTACGCCCTGATCATCTGAAATGGACTTATTGTGGATTTAAAGTGAAGCAGTGTGTTTATATATTTTTTTAAAACGCGGTTTGCTCCACTGGCTGCTCTCCACCTCCGCAGCTGAAGCAAAAGAACATGCACTTTAACCCTCTGTGGCCCGAGGGCATTTTTTTGGAAAGTTCACTCGCCTGGCATAAATGTTTTATTATTGCTGTTAACAGCTCTCCCTGCATCCCACAATCACATTTTATGTCTCTTTTTTTCAGGACAACCTGTGCTTTCATAATATATATGCTTTTGTTGTGTTTTATAAGTGTAATAAAGGTTTACAATCAGAAATAAGAAAGGAAAAAGTAAAGTGGAAAATAATTTTCCACACATTTATTCAAAACACACAGCAAACTATAATAAACAACTGTTTTGACACTTTATAAAGGCAATTTGAGGTCTTGTGTGAAAGACTATACAACAAAAAGGTTCAAACAATAAACACAAATGCACATTTTGAACAATATATACAAAATGGTCTATGCATTTTGTTTGTCCTCATCTCAAAGCAATTTCTATCTGCTATTACACAAAGGTTACAACACAAACTTCTACTTCTGCTGTGTTTTGGAGTGTTCTGTGCTGCTCCCAAAGCAGCTTTCATTCACACTTTGGCCCACTTTGGCTCCATACAGTCTGAGGAGCAGCCCTCCCCTTCAATCCATTGATATGGTAAACAGTGCTTTACGCCGAGAAAGCAACAGGGTTATCCAGTAACATTCACATGCAAAACTAGTGGAGCAATCCTGATAGTTACACACTCTTTGTTTGAGCACCTGAGATTGTCATCAGAGGTGCTCCGTCTGCTTTCACTGACCGTTGTGTGTAATGGCGCAGGGCGCATTGGAGACCAACAGTATGTACTCATTGGAGCACCCAGGGGGCTATTCAAACGGGCCAACAAGTAACATATCACTCCTGAAAACGATCTTTGGCTTTTCACGTGAGGTAAATCTGCCCTACGATTGGATTTTGGAAAACCATGTGACGATGAACCAATTCCGATTAGACACTCACATTGCGCACGTCATCACACAGCTTCTATGAGGAGTACAAAGATGGCCGATGGCTGGCTCGAAAGTCCACAGAGTTAAATTTTCAGCAAAAAAAGTAAGTTTCTATCTCATATCATTAAACATGTCAATTTTCAATTTATTTATTTTCATTTATATAGCACCAAATCACAACAGAGTTGCCTCAAAGCGCTTCACACAGGTAAGGTTTAACCTTACCAACCCCCAGAGCAACAGTGGTAAGGAAAAACTCCCTCTGAGGAAGAAACCTCAAGCAGACCAGACTCAAAGGGGTGACCCTCTGCTTGGGCCATGCTACAAACATAAATTACAGAACAATTCACGGACAAATATATAAGAAATGCTATTGGCGCACAGGACAGGAGGATCACCAACACGAATACAACTCCCATCTCTGGATGGAGCTGCACCTTAAACAGAGAGAAAAAACAGAATCAGGCATCAGAAAGACAAGAAATACTGTATAATTTGCCAGCATTAAACAACAAGAAAAACAGAAGAAATACTAAGGTGATCGCCGGCCACTAGCCCTAAACTTCACTAAAAGACCCAGAATTTAGGTAAAGTTGAGGCCGTGACCTGCTCCAATTACTAATAAATGAATTAAAAGAGTAAAAAGCGTAAAACAAAACTGTACCGGTATGCTAGCCATATGAAAGGGAAAATAAGTGCGTCTTAAGTCTGGACTTGAAAGTCTCCACAGAATCTGACTGTTTTATTGATGCAGGGAGATCATTCCACAGAACAGGGGCATGATAAGAGAAAGCTCTGTGAACCGCAGACTTCTTATTCACCTTAGGGACACAAAGTAGTCCTGCACCCTGAGAACATAAAGCCCGGGCCGGTATGTAAGGTTTAATTAGGTCAGCTAGGTAGGGAGGTGCCAGTCCATGAATAATTTTATAGGTTAGTAGCGGAACCTTAAAATCTGATCTCACTGGGACAGGAAGCCAGTGAAGGGATGCTAAAATGGGTGTAATGTGGATGAACTTTCTGCTTCGTGTCAAAAGTCTGGCTGCAGCATTCTGAACCAATTGGAGGCCCCTAATGCTAGACTGCAGTAAACCAGAAAATAGAACATTGCAATAGTCCATTCTAGAAGAGATAAATGCATGGATCAGGGTCTCAGCATCAGCCACAGACAAGATGGGACGAATCTTCGCTATATTTCGCAGGTGGAAGAAAGCAGTCCTCGTAATATTTCTAATGTGGAGGCCAAAGGACAACGAAGGATCAAAAATTACCCCAAGGTTCCTCACTTTGTCAGTGTGATGTATGACACATGAGCCGAGGCTGAGCATTAACTGGTCAAATTGATGTTGATGTCTCACTGGACCAACAACCATCATTTCAGTCTTATCAGAGTTTAAAAGTAGGAAGTTTCTAGACATCCAACTTCTCACTGCTGCAAGGCAATCTTATAAGGATTTTATGTGAACGAGATTACCAGCAGTTATCAGCATGTATAACTGAGTATCATCTGCATAGCAGTGAAAGGTAATCCCAAAACGCCGCAATATGTGCCCAAGGGGTGCTATATAAAGGGAGAAAAGCAGGGGCCCTAAGACAGACCCCTGTGGAACCCCAAATTTCATGTCACTAAGGTTAGTGGTAGTGTTACTGTACAAAACACAGTGAGAACGACTGGTCAAGTATGACGTCAGCCATGCAAGGGCACTCCCAGTAATCCCAAAGTGATTTTCCAGCCTATCAAGTAGAATATGATGATCCACTGTATCAAATGCAGCACTGCGATCTAACAGCAACAGAACCATAGTGGTGTCCGAATCCACTGTAAGCAGAAGGTCATTCACCACTTTAGTGAGAGCCGTCTCTGTGGAATGATATTTTCTAAAAGCAGACTGCAGTGGCTCAAAGAGATTATTCTCAGTAAGATAGTCTACGAGCTGCCGTGACACCACTTTTTCCAGAATTTTAGAGAAAAATGATAGATTTGATATCGGCCGATAGTATGTCAATACACTAGGGTCAAGATTGGGTTTCTTAAGTAATGGTTTAATCACTGCAGATTTGAAACATTTAGGAACAGATCCAGAAGTTAAAGAAAGATTAATAATTTCCAGCACAGTCGGCCCAAGAGTGGGCCACAGGTCCTTAAACAGTTTGTTTGTATAGGATCAAATAAACAGGTTGTGCTTTTTGTTGACATTACGAGTTTTGTCATCATGCCTAGTGAGATTCTGTCAAATTCTGTAAATCTAGGTAATTAATTAATTTAATTAGCTTATAATGCGCCAAATCACAGCAAAAGCCGTCTCAAGGTGCCTTACATAAAACAAGTCAACATAAAATTGAATAAATAATTAAAAATGAATAAAAAATTCAAATACATAAATAAAAACAGAAGTAAAAGAAAAAACAAATAAAAATAAAAACTATCCATAAGAAAGAGAATAAAAATAGGTTTTGAGTCTTGACTTAAAAATGTCCACAGACTCAGACTGCCTCACGGTCCCAGGAAGACTGTTCCACAGGGTGGGTGCACGATACGAAAAGGCTCTTTGACCTGCTGACTTCTTCTTCACCCTGGGAACACAGAGTAATACCTCAGTAGTGGCGCCCACATCAATAGCAGGGTGTAGTGGCTGGATTAAGGCATGCCGGGATATGTTTAACCTAATGTCTTCTATTTTTTTCCCAAAGTAATCCAGGAAATCTTGTGCTGTAAAACGAAAGCGAACTACAGGTGGTTGTCCATGCAAAAGTGTTGTGAGCGTGTTGAACAAGAAATTCTGAGTTATGCTTGTTTTTGTTGATCAAATCAGAGTAGTAAGTCCGCTTTGTAGCCAATAATGCATGCTTATAGTCTAAGATAGCATCACGCCACGCAAGGTGAAATACTTCTAATTTTGAACGACGCCATTTCCGTTCTACACCTAATAATCATTGAACCAAGGTGACTGTGATTTGGGTGAGCGTGGTTTTAACACAGGTGGGGCAGTCATGTCGAGTGTAGTTTTGAGCACTGAGTTAAACTACCCACAAGTCTGTCTACTGACTGGGTATTTGTCAAATGTGAAGCTAAGACATCAGGCAGTCTAGCTTCGAGTTCAGTCTTAGTTGAGGAGTTGATACATCGCTGTAATGATATATAAGGTTGTTGTTCCACTAAACACGGCAGCGAAACTGTAAAGTTAAGTGAGTGATCAGACACCACTGATGCAAGAGGCATGATGTCAATATTCGTGACAGCAATACCACGTGCGAGAACCAGATCCAGGGTATTTCCACTAATGTGCATCGAATCCCGAATGCAATGCCGAAATCCTAATGCATCCACAATTTCCATAAATGATTTGCAGAGGGGATCAGAAGGCTTATTTATATGAATGTTAAAGTCACCAATGTTCAGAATGTTATCTACACTAGTTGCCAAGTTAGAGATGAACACACCAAATTCATCTAAGAATTCAGAATATGGGACAGGAGGCCTATATACAGTGACAAAGTAATACGACTGATTTTTATTCTTCTGACCATGGCAATGTGTAATATCCTGAGCAGAGCGGAGAATCAGATGCTCAAACGAGTGATATTTGTAACCCCCAACAGCTAATAAGCGAAACCTAGATTTATAAATAACAGCAACACCGCCGCCTTGCTTCGCATCACTAGGGACGTGACTAAATGTATATGCTGGTGGGCAGGCCTCATTTAAGGGGAGGACAGCTGTAGGTTTAAGCCAGGTTTCACATAGCCCAATCATACTTGGTTTTGCTCCCATTTTGTATGAGATGAACTCAAAGATCTAAAACTTTTTCCACATACACAATATCACCATTTCCCTCAAATATTGTTCACAAACCAGTCTAAATCTGTGATAGTGAGCACTTCTCCTTTGCTGAGATAATCCATCCCACCTCACAGGTGTGCCATACCAAGATGCTGATTAGACACCATGATTAGTGCACAGGTGTGCCTTAGACTGTCCACAATAAAAGGCCACTCTGAAAGATGCAGTTTTGTTTTATTGGGGGGGATACCAGTCAGTATCTGGTGTGACCACCATTTGCCTCATGCAGTGCAACACATCTCCTTCGCATAGAGTTGATCAGGTTGTCAATTGTGGCCTGTGCAATGTTGGTCCACTCCTCTTCAATGGCTGTGCGAAGTTGCTGGATATTGGCAGGAACTGGTACACGCTGTCGTATACACCAGGTCCAGAGCATCCCAAACATGCTCAATGGGTGACATGTCCGGTGAGTATGCCGGCCATGCAAGAACTGGGACATTTTCAGCTTCCAAGAATTGTGTACAGATCCTTGCAACATGGGGCCGTGCATTATCCTGCTGAAACCTGAGGTGATGTTCTTGGATGTATGGCACAACAATGGGCCTCAGGATCTCGTCACGGTATCTCTGTGCATTCAAAATGCCATCAATAAAATGCACCTGTGTTCTTCGTCCATAACAGACGCCTGCCCATACCATAACCCCACCGCCACCATGGGCCACTCGATCCACAACACTGACATCAGAAAACCACTCACCCACATGACGCCAGACACGCTGTCTGCCATCTGCCCTTGACAGTGTGAACCGGGATTCATCCGTGAAGAGAACACCTCTCCAACGTGCCAAACGCCAGCGAATGTGAGCATTTGCCCACTCAAGTCGGTTACGACGACGAACTGGAGTCAGGTCGAGACCCCGATGAGGACGACGAGCATGCAGATGAGCTTCCCTGAGACGGTTTCTGACAGTTTGTGCAGAAATTCTTTGGTTATGCAAACCGATTGTTTCAGCAGCTGTCCGAGTGGCTGGTCTCAGATGATCTTGGAGGTGAACATGCTGGATGTGGAGGTCCTGGGCTGGTGTGGTTACACGTGGTCTGCGATTGTGAGGCTGGTTGGATGTACTGCCAAATTCTCTGAAACGCCTTTGGAGATGGCTTATGGTAGAGAAATGAACATTCAATACATGAGCAACAGCTCTGGTTGACATTCCTGCTGTCAACATGCCAATTGCACGCTCCCTCAAATCTTGCGACATCTGTGGCATTGTGCTGTGTGATAAAACTGCACCTTTCAGAGTGGCCTTTTATTGTGGGCAGTCTCATGGTGTCTAATCAGCAACTTGATATGGCACACCTGTGAGGTGGGATGGATTATCTCAGCAAAGGAGAAGTGCTCACTATCAGATTTAGACTGGTTTGTGAACAATATTTGAGGGAAATGGTGATATTGTGTATGTGGAAAACGTTTTAGATCTTTGAGTTCATCTCATACAAAATGGGTGCAAAACCAAAAGTGTTGCGTTTATATTTTTGTTGAGTGTATCTAAGTGATGATCATTGATCAACAATTGATCAACAATGATTGTTATTTATAAAAGTTATTTCTAATTTAGTAAAGCTTGGTCTTAGCTGGCGTCGGCCCCAGAGGGTTAAATGAATCATGTTTAATTATTCCAAACCCAAAAAAAGGCTATATTCAGATTTGATAAGAGGTTTTTTTTTATCAACAGGCTGTACAGTTTATTTATCAGTGCAGCTGTTGTGGAAAAGATGAACTCCACAGCCGTTTTTCAAAGGCTTTGTTGTTATTCGCCAAGCATCCACAGAAAACAAGGAATTTGACTTGGGTTTGAGCTGCACTCTACACTACACTACACTACACACTGAATAAATCACAGTAATAAAGAGTGCAAATGAAATGTGCAATAAGAGAGACAGAAAAAAAAAGAATGTCCTGTCCGCAGACTGAAGATTTTACAGACCGCCTGGGCTTACAGTTTGGCAAAGCTCCAGAATTCTTAATAATGTGAAAAAATAAATAATTACCTGGGAAAACAGAGAGAGAGGGAACACCCTAAACTTAAAAATATCTACATGATGGCATAGCGACATTGTACCATTGCATAGGAAGAGCTCTGCCACTACTGATATTGTTTAAAAACACAAAAATACTTTTTATCTGATTACTCGATTAACTGATAAAATAATCAGTAAAATACTTGATTCCAAAAATATTTGATAGCTACAGCCCTATGACAAAGTGATTATATTTGCACACAAACAAAATGGAGTTTGCAGCTAGCTACCAGCCTGTGACATCACTAAATGTTTTGTAAATCCTTCCAGAGGCGTTATCAGGTTACAAAAAGAGCATTTTCAGTTTTAGAAGTGTTTATTTCTCACTATCTTTTACATCCCCAATTATGGCAGTCCCTCGGGGTCAAGGATGACAGTCTTCGCATATTGTCACTAATGGGTCTGTAGGTGATTGATAAGGCCAATCCTAGCTTGGAAGGATCGGTGGCAGTGCGGGCATGTGGTTCCAGGAGGAAATGCATGTCGAGGTATTTGTTGGCGCTCTTTCCATTGTCTTCTTTTTTCTTCCAACTCTGTGGACCTTTTGGGCTTAAAGGTCACCATTCCTTCTCTGATGGCGGTTCTCCAGAGAGGTCTGTTTCTTGCTATTTCCACCCAGTTTGTGAAATCAATGTTGCATTTCTTTAGGTTTGCTTTCAAGATGTCTTTGAAACGCTTCTTTTGGCCTCCTCCTGAACGTTTGCCGTCCTTGAGTTGGGAATTACTCACTATCACTAAGACATTATATATGACAAAGAGGATATATTTTAGAGCCCGACCGATATATTGGCCGGCCGATATTATCGGCCGATATAAGCCCTTTTCAAAGTACTCGCTATCGGCTGAAATTTTGTCGATAGAACGCCGATAATTTCTCATAAACAGAACAGTTACTGAAATAATGTTTGTGTCGGCAATGTAAAATGTCCTTGCACCGTTTTTCCAGTAGATGGAGCTCTGACTCCATTCAGCTGAGAGCTGCTTACACCCCTGCTTAAATGTGTTCATCACCAACCCCCATAGTTCTTCGTCACACTGCACTGATCGGCTGACAAAAGCATGCAAGTTTATAAGGATGTTGTTTGTAATAACTTTGCGATTACATTCACCCCACATTTCTCACGTTTCAGTTCAACTCAGTTTGATTAACTCAGTTTATGTAGTAATGTGTCAAATGTGCTTCATTGCGTCGGTCATGCTTTTTATTAAGCCCACATTGTGTAGACCTTATTTCTAGTATGAAAAACTTTAGTTAAATGCTAAGAGGTTGAAACATTCAGCTGATCGGCTGATTTATCAGCTATCGGCAAATCAGCCAATTTATCAATTATCAGCATTTTTTTCATCCAAATATCATTATCGGCATCAACCTCAAAAAATCCATATCGGTCGGGCTCTAATATATTTACAGTAGTGTTCAGAATAATAGTAGTGCAATGTGACTAAAAAGATTAATCCAGGTTTTGAGTATATTTCTTATTGTTACATGGGAAACAAGGTACCAGTAGATTCAGTAGATTCTCACAAATCCAACAAGACCAAGCACTCATGATATGCACACTCTTAAGGCTATGAAACTGGGCTATTAGTAAAAAAAAAAAGTAGAAAAGGGGGTGTTCACAATAATAGTAGTGTGGCGTTCAGTCAGTGAGTTCGTCAATTTTGTGGAACAAACAGGTGTGAATCAGGTGTCCCCTATTCAAGGATGAAGCCAGCACCTGTTGAACATGCTTTTCTCTTTGAAAGCCTGAGGAAAATGGGACATTCAAGACATTGTTCAGAAGAACAGCGTAGTTTGATTAAAAAGTTGATTGGAGAGGGGAAAACTTATACACAGGTGCAAAGAATTATAGGCTGTTCATCTACAATGATCTCCAATGCTTTGAAATGGACAAAAAAAAAAACAGAGACGCGTGGAAGAAAACAGAAAACAACCATCAAAATGGATAGAAGAATAACCAGAATGGCAAAGGCTCACCCATTGATCAGCTCCAGGATGATCACAGACCGTCTGGAGTTACCTATAAGTGCTGTGACAGTTAGAAGACGCCTGTGTGAAGCTAATTTATTTGCAAGAATCCCCCGCAAAGTCCCTCTGTTAAATAAAAGACATGTGCAGAAGAGGTTACAATTTGCCAAAAAACACATCATCTGGCCTAAAGAGAAATGGAGAAATATTTTGTGGACTGATGAGAGTAAAATTGTTATTTTTGGGTCCAAGGGCCACCGACAGTTTGTGAGACGACCCCCAAACTTTGAATTCCATCCACAGTTCACAGTGAAGACAGTGAAGCATGGTGGTGCAAGCATCATGATATGGGCATGTTTCTCCTACTATGGTGTTGGGCCTATATATCGCATACCAGGTATCATGGATCAGTTTGGATATGTCAAAATACTTGAAGAGGTCATGTTGCCTTATGCTGAAGAGGACATGCCCTTGAAATGGGTGTTTCAACAAGACAATCAGCCCAAGCACACTAGTAAACAAGCAAAATCTTTGTTCCAAACCAACAAAATTAATGCCACGCAGATGTGAAGAAATCATGAAAAACTGTGGTTATACAACTAAATACTAGTTTAGTGATTCACAGGATTGCTAAAAAAGCAGTTTGAACATAACAGTTTGAGTTTGTAGCGTCAACAGCAGATGCTACTATTATTGTGAACACCCCCTTTTCTACTTTTTTTTTACTAATAGCCCAATTTCATAGCCTTAAGAGTGTGCATATCATGAATGCTTGGTCTTGTTGGCTTTGTGAGAATCTACTGAATCTACTGGTACCTTGTTTCCAATGTAACAATAAGAAATATACTCAAAACCTGGATTAATATTTTTAGTTACATAGCACTACTATTATTCTGAACACTATTGTACACACAAACAAAATAGTTTTGCAGCTAGCTACCAGCCTGTGACGTCACCATGCTAATGTCCACGAAATAAGTTCAGAGGTGTAATTAAGTTCCAAAAACAGCGTTTTCAGTTTTAGAAGTGTTTATTTCTCACTAGCTTTGACATATTATATGAGAGACATGCATATAAACACAAAGCAAAGTGGTTTTGACGAGACCAGCCACTGACATCATGGTGCAGCTCTACTCTGACTGGCTGTCATCCCCGCCACTCAAAAACAAAGCAGAACAGTTTCAAAGAGAATGTGACTTTTTAACTTCTTACAATATGTCAAGGTTAGCCATCTTTGAACTTGTCTAAGGTCTGTGTCCCAAGAATGTTCCCTGTGAATTTGAAGACTGTGGCAGTAATAGAACTGGACTTAACGCTGTACACAGTCAGACAGACGGACAAACAGACGGACGGACGCCAGGTCTTTGCAATACCTGATGGCCATATGTTGGCCTCGGGTAAAAATGTTTATTGGAGCTGCTTTTGTTCTCTCTTTTGTTTTCATCAAACTTTATACACATAAACTAGACCCCAGTGGCTAGATACCATTCTTTTTCAAGGTCATAGGGCAAAGGTCAAGGTCAGGAAAAATCTAGGAAAAAATCCCTATCCTTTAACATCGAACAAATTTTCAAAAATTCACATTTCTTTCAAAAATAATCAAATGTCTTTCAAATTTGATTGAGTTATATGGGATGACAATCTGCAGGAACTGGTAATGTTTAGCCCGGAATGCAGATTTTGTGGCTATTTGAATGTAACATTAAAATTCCCATTTGATGTACATTTTGCATTATATCTCAATCAAAAGTGCATCAACCACTGTAATATTTGACACTGAGGAGCAGACTTGCACCCTCTATCGACAGACAAAGTTCGATCCAGATCTGATCCAGATTGCGGATTTTGTGGACATTTGATTTTTAACACTGAAAACCCCATTTAATCTATATTTTGCATTACATCTCAATCAAAAACACTTATATCACTCTCCTACTTGACGGAAAAGAGCAGACTGGCACTTGCTTTCGACCCAGGTCAAATCTGTCCAGATCTGGTCCGGATTGCGGATTGTGTGGACACGCAACTACAGGGCTAAGAGCGAACATCAGCTAAAAGCAACACAGACGTCCGGCAGGCTGAAGCTAAAAATGGCCGTCAAGTTTTGAAACAGACTTTGCTATGAAGTTATTTGCAAATTGTGAACAAATGTAAATTTTGAATTGCACACTAATTCAGATGGCAGCTGCTAACTGTTTGTTGCATAATAGTGGTTCAGCCTGTTCTGTTTTGGCTTAAACAAATGAAAAAATAAATATTAGCAGAGACTGGCAAGAAAGCCTACCAGCTAAAATATTTGGGAATGAACAGAGGGACAGCTCAGATGGGACAGTTAGAAGACAAAGTGAGAGAGGCAAGATTGAGATGGTTTGGACATGTGCAGAGCAGGGACCCAGGGTATATAGGGAGAAGGATGCTGAGGATGGAGCCAACAGGCAGCAGGAGAAGAGGGAGGACAAAGAGGAGGTTTATGGATGTGCTAAGGGAGGACATGCAGGTGGTTGGTGTGACAGAGGAAGATACAGAGGACAGAGCAAGATGGAAATGATTGATCTGATGTGGCGACACCTAACGGGAACAGCCGAAAGGAAAAGAAGAAAAATGCATCAATTTGTTTAATTGAACAATCGTTTAATCTTATGAGGACAGGAAATTGTACTGTTAAAAAACAGCTCATCACAATTTCCAAAAGCACAAGGTGGCATTGACAAATATCTTATTTTGTCCAATAACTAAAGCTCCTATTAGCTATTAATCAACAATTGTGATAAATGATTAACTGTTCTGAGTCATCTTTTTAAAATATCCAAATTCTCTGATTCCAGCTTCTTAAATGTGAATATTCTCTTGTTTATTTTACTAAATGTGTTTCTATTATCACTCTGAAAACTGAGTATCTTTGGATTGTGCTCAAAACAAAGACATCTTAATACTGATAGACATTTTATGAATCTAACAACTAACCAAGAAACGAATTAAATGTGAAAAATGTGATTAAATCGATTGTGAAAATAGTTATTACTTCTAGCTTTTCCAATTACTAATCAAAATCCCCAAATTCCTTTTAGAGACTTAAAATTTTTAAACAAACACTCAAAATAAAGCAACACATCCTGAGCCACTACAGAGTGTAATTAATGAGAAATTACTCAATTTCCTGTGTGGACTAAAGACTAATCGACTACTTGTCAGTGAAGTTATTTGCACCAATTTTATAAATGTATATATAATTAATATAATTTATGTTTTTTTCCCGAAAAATACAGTGACACGGTAGTGACATAATGCCGTTTTCAACTCCAAAAATAAAGCACAAATAAATTAATTTAAAAAATCGACAAAAATAAAATAAATTCCTGGTATTTGGTAAAACGAAAGAAGATAATGATACTGATTGATAACAATTAATCGATTTAATCCAAAATATCCAACAGTTGTATATTAATAGTTTCTGCACTAATCTGCTGTTATTTATTAAGAACAAACAAAAACTGCTAAAAGGGACCTGCACCCAAAAATAGACTGAATGCAGATGACAGAAGGGGGTCGTTTCGTGGCCTTCAAAATACCTCCAAAGTAGCCCGTTTGGAAGATTTTCCAGCGCATGTTAAACGTTTTCTATCCGGACTAAGAACGCCGGAGAACATGACGGGAGGTTCGGGATAATCTGAGCCTGAACGAGAACGGACCGCGGGGCGGACCGTGGGGCGGACCGCGGGCCGGACCGCGGACCGGACGGTGCACTTGCTGCGGACCATCCCTGAACAGGTTCAACATCCCCGAACAACACAGCCTGGAAACAACCCCACGGACACCGACCCCACGGCCCCACGGCACAAAGAACGCTGTGTGAGCCAGAACCCAGCGGGACATAAATCCGGGCTTAGTTACCTTTAGCGGGCTCCGCCGCACACAGCAGTCCGAGGAGCAGCCCGACAGCGGATGCAAATGGTTTAATTCCTCGGAACTGCATCCCGACTTCGACTTCAAACGTGGTTTGGTAAAAGACGACCTTCTTTTGCGCTCGTCAGTCAGTCAGTCTTCTGGTGATAAGAAGGATAAAATCCAGGAGATGAGAGTCGGTTTCCACGGCAGCAGCTCTAAGATGGCCGTCGTCGCCCCGACGTCGCTCTCTGCTCTCCGGCCGCCGCTTCTCTCGCAGTTTTGCAGCGTGCTGCGTTCACGGACTGTAGGAAATCTGTAATCACCGTCACAATCCTGGTTATACAGAGTGTGATATGATCCCACTGCAAACTCCGTCACTGCGTTAAATCGGCTTTATCATAGCATTAAAGCGACAGTGTGTAGGATTGGGGGGGTGTTTATGGGCACAATGCAATGTCGCATTCATAACCATCTGATGATGATTAATAAATGAAATAGTTTTGACTGTGTTGAGTGCTTGGTCTCCAAAATAACGGTCAAATAATCAAATCAAATCAATTTTATTTATATAGCGCCAAATCACAACAGTTGCCCCAAGGCACTTTATATTGTAAGGCAAAGCCATACCATATTTACGAAAAACCCCAACGGTCAAAACGACCCCCTGTGAGCAAGCACTTGGTGACAGTGGGAAGGAAAAACTCCCTTTTAACAGGAAGAAACCTCCAGCAGAACCAGGCTCAGGGAGGGGCAGTCTTCTGCTGGGACTGGTTGGGGCTGAGGGAGAGAACCAGGAAAAAGACATGCTGTGGAGGGGAGCAGAGATCAATCACTAATGATTAAATGCAGAGTGGTGCATACAGAGCAAAAAGAGAAAGAAACACTCAGTGCATCATGGGAACTATAGCAGCATAACTAAGGGATGGTTCAGGGTCACCTGATCCAGCCCTAACTATAAGCTTTAGCAAAAAGGAAAGTTTTAAGCCTAATCGTAAAAGTAGAGAGGGTGTCTGTCTCCCTGATCCGAATTGGGAGCTGGTTTGCTCCCATAATTTTTTCCTCAGAATTGAGTGATTCCATATTTTTTCCTCTGCTTGGTCTAAAAAAGTAACTGTTACTGACTGCCACAATCTTTTTTTCTTGATTTCTTATAGTGTTTCTTAAAGCCAGAAAGTTGCCATTTGAAATGACTTTAGTTTTGTGTCATGTCTGTGATCTGCTTTTTTTCTACAAAATTAAACAACTGAATGAACATCCTCTGAGGCCGGTGATTCCATAATTTTTGCCAGGGGTTGTATAAAGTGAATAAAATTGGTCCTAGCACAGAACCTTGTGGAACTCAATAATTAACCTTAGTCTGTGAAGAAGATTCCCCATTTACATGAACAATTTGTAATCTATTAGATAAATATGATTCAAACCACCGCAGCGCAGTGCCTTTAATACCGAAGGCATGCTCTAATCTTTGTAATAAAATTTTATGGTCAACAGTATCAAAAGCAGCACTGAGGTCCAGTGTTGCGGAAAGTAACTTTGACAAGTTACTTTTTTAGTTACTTTTTTAGTTGCTTTATACAGTTACTTCATTAGCAGCTTTATGCAATTACTTTATTAGAATCTGCAGAAAACTTGCAACTAATAAGTAATGTAACTAATAAGGTAACGAGTAATCTAACTTGGTTACTCGTAAGATTGAGCAATCAGAAAAGTAACTAATCAGCAAAGTAACTAATAGTTACTTTTCTGAGTACTAAATCTTAAAAATAACCAAATTAGATTGAGTAACTTTATTAATTACATTCAGCAGCTGCCGACAAGGTGTCCGCAGCTGCTAATCAAGTAAATGTAAGAAGTAACTGTAAAATATAACTGTATAGATTAACTAATGAAGTAACTTTCCAAAGTTACTTTCCCCAACACTGCTGAGGTCTAACAGAACAAGCACAGAGATGAGTCCACTGTCTGAGGCCATAAGAAGATCATTTGTAACCTTCACTAATGCTGTTTCTGTACTATGATGAATTCTAAAACCTGACTGAAACTCTTCAATAGACCATTCCTCTGCAGATGATCAGTTAGCTGTTTTACAACTACCCTTTCAAGAATTTTTGAGAGAAAAGGAAGGTTGGAGATTGGCCTATAATTAGCTAAGATAGCTGGGTCAAGTGATGGCTTTTTAAGTAATGGTTTAATTACTGCCACCTTAAAAGCCTGTGGTACATAGCCAACTAATAAAGATAGATTGATCATATTTAAGATCGAAGCATTAAATAATGGTAGGGCTTCCTTGAGCAGCCTGGTAGGAATGGGGTCTAATAGACATGTTGATGGTTTGGAGCAAGTAACTAATGAAAATAACTCAGACAGAACAATCGGAGAGAAAGAGTCTAACCAAATACCGGCATCACTGAAAGCAGCCAAAGATAACGATACGTCTTTGGGATGGTTATGAGTAATTTTTTCTCTAATAGTTAAAATTTTATTACAAAAGAAAGTCATGAAGTCATTACTCGTTAAAGTTAAAGGAATACTCGGCTCAATAGAGCTCTGACTCTTTGTCAGCCTGGCTACAGTGCTGAAAAGAAACCTGGGGTTGTTCTTATTTTCTTCAATTAGTGATGAATAGTAAGATGTCCTAGCTTTACGGAGGGCTTTTTTATAGAGCAACAGACTCTTTTTCCAGGCTAAGTGAAGATCTTCTAAATTAGTGAGACGCCATTTTCTCTCCAACTTACGGGTTATCTGCTTTAAGCTGCGAGTTTGTGAGTTATACCACGGAGTCAGGCACTTCTGATTTAAAGCTCTCTTTTTCAGAGGAGCTACAGCATCCAAAGTTGTCTTCAATGATGATGTAAAACTATTGACGAGATACTCTATCTCACTTACAGAGTTTAGGTAGCTACTCTGCACTGTGTTGGTATATGGCATTAGAGAACATAAAGAAGGAATCATATCCTTAAACCTAGTTACAGCGCTTTCTGAAAGACTTCTAGTGTAATGAAACTTATTCCCCACTGCTGGGTAGTCCATCAGAGTAAATGTAAATGTTATTAAGAAATGATCAGACAGAAGGGAGTTTTCAGGGAATACTGTTAAGTCTTCAATTTCCATACCATAAGTCAGAACAAGATCTAAGATATGATTAAAGTGGTGGGTGGACTCATTTACATTTTGAGCAAAGCCAATCGAGTCTAACAATAGATTAAATGCAGTGTTGAGGCTGTCATTCTCAGCATCTGTGTGAATGTTAAAATCACCCACTATAATTATCTTATCTGAGCTAAGCACTAAGTCAGACAAAAGGTCTGAAAATTCACAGAGAAACTCACAGTAACGACCAGGTGGACGATAGATAATAACAAATAAAACTGGTTTTTGGGACTTCCAATTTGGATGGACAACACTAAGAGTCAAGCTTTCAAATGAATTAAAGCTCTGTCTGGGTTTTTGATTAATTAATAAGCTGGAATGGAAGATTGCTGCTAATCCTCCGCCTCGGCCCGTGCTACGAGCGTTCTGGCAGTTAGTGTGACTCGGGGGTGTTGACTCATTTAAACTAACATATTCATCCTGCTGTAACCAGGTTTCTGTAAGGCAGAATAAATCAATATGTTGATCAATTATTATATCATTTACTAACAGGGACTTAGAAGAGAGAGACCTAATGTTTAATAGACCGCATTTAACTGTTTTAGTCTGTGGTGCAGTTGAAGGTGCTATATTATTTTTTCTTTTTGAATTTTTATGCTTAAATAGACTTTTGCTGGTTATTGGTGGTCTGGGAGCAGGCACCGTCTCTACGGGGATGGGGTAATGAGGGGATGGCAGGGGGAGAGAAGCTGCAGAGAGGTGTGTAAGACTACAACTCTGCTTCCTGGTCCCAACCCTGGATAGTCACGGTTTGGAGGATTTAAGAAAATTGGCCAGATTTCTAGAAATGAGAGCTGCTCCATCCAAAATGGGATGGATGCCGTCTCTCCTAACAAGACCAGGTTTTCCCCAACAGCT
Organism: Thalassophryne amazonica; assembly: GCF_902500255.1. Classification (NCBI taxonomy): domain Eukaryota; kingdom Metazoa; phylum Chordata; class Actinopteri; order Batrachoidiformes; family Batrachoididae; genus Thalassophryne; species Thalassophryne amazonica. Next base: position 120,069,177 of record NC_047108.1, read on the forward strand.
TTGCCAATTATCTATGAAGCCCACCTCATTTTTTGTACACCACTCAGATAGCCAGCAATTCAAGGAGAACATGCGGCTAAACATGTCACTCCCGGTCCGATTGGGGAGGGGCCCAGAGAAAACTACAGAGTCCTACATTCTTTTTGCAAAGTTACACACCGATTCAATGTTAATTTTAGTGACCTCCGATTGGCGTAACCGGGTGTCATTACTGCCGACATGAATTACAATCTTACCAAATTTACGCTTAGCCTTAGCCAGCAGTTTCAAATTTCCTTCAATGTCGCCTGCTCTGGCCCCCGGAAGACAATTGATTATGGTTGCTGGTGTCGCTAACTTCACATTTCTCAAAACAGAGTCGCCAATAACCAGAGTTTGATCCTCGGTGGGTGTGTCGCCGAGTGGGGAAAAATGGTTAGAAATGTGAACGGGTTGGCGGTGTACACGGGGCTTCTGTTTAGGGCTACGCTTCCTCCTCACAGTCACCCAGTTGGCCTGCTTTCCCGGCTGCTCGGGATCTGCTGGAAGGGAACTAAATAATGTTGATGTCCAGTGGATTCTATGACATGTGACATATGTTATCCCATAACATGATAACTAAGGATGACACATGGTGCAAACTATTCCTTTTTGAAACCCTATTAACCAATAATTTGCATCACTTTTTACCAAAATTGTAGCAACTTTTAACTTTTGACCCCTGTACAAACTGAAATTGACCGTTGTCACCATTCTTGCTGTTTTTACCCCATAACGCCATAACATTTAGTCATAGATAGTTGAAACTATACCTTTTGGGAATCTTTAGTTTCAGACAAATAATGTGGTACAGTTTTCAATATGATTGGAGCATTCTGTGTAATTCTTCAAATGACCCTTCCCTGGCCGCTAATTGAAAATTCAAGTGGCTCCTCTGTTTTTTCAAAAGAGTAATGTCTAAGGAGTATTTGTGCCAAATTTGGTGCTTGCATCACCATTTGAAGGATTCCTTTGCTAATATTCTGCTGCAATAACGTTCAAACTGAACATCAGAATGGGGAAGAAAGGAGATTTAAGTGACTTTGAACGTGGTGTGGTGTTGTGTGGGCCGCTGAAGAGGAGGTACTGCTGGCCCACCACCACCAGATGGCGCCCTGCTTGGAGTGTGGGCTTCAAGCACGAGAGGGCGCCGGAGCCACTGGGAGTGACAGCTGTCACTCTTCATCAGCACCAGCTGTCACTCAGCCAACTCATCACCATCTCCATAAAGGCCGGACTGCGACTCCACCTCCTCGCCGAGAAATCAGCTACCATCCAGGTAATTTTCTCTGCTGACTCAAAACATTGAGTAATAATCTGAACTTCTTTGCAGCCGTTTTCCTGTGGTGTGTCCTTATCTGTGGGATTGGCGTTTGGTGTGATCAGCGACGGCTTTGCTTCACACCCCAACCAGATAAGTGGTTAGACAGGAGCTGCACGAGTGTGTGATTGGAGGTGGAGGTTCTCCCTCCTAATTGTGTACAGACTGTGGGATTACTGAGTGTGCGACCTCACACTCATCAGGACTGTCTCTGTTCTCTGCCAGCAGTACCGGGTCTGACTGCTGAAGACAGCGGCCACCTGGGGCGCAGGGCTTGGCGGCTCCGGTGTTCTTCAGCTCCGTTGGCAGTGGAAGCTGTGTGGGATCCGGCTCTTCTCTCGCCAGGCGTCTTCTATCGTCGAGCCTGCCCACACGTCACCTGGTGTATGATTGACAGTCACCATATTGTTATTGTCTGTACGTCGTTGTACAATTCACAACATTAAATTGTTACTTTTGGCTTATCCATTGTCCGTTCATTAATGCCCCCTGTTGTGGGTCCGTGTCACGACACTTTCACAACAGTGTGGTGGTTGGTGCCAGGCGGGCTGGTCTGAGTATTTCACAAACTGCTGAGCTACTGGGATTTACACTCACAACCATCTCTAGGGATTACAGAGAACGGTCTAGAAAAGGCATGATATCCAGTGAGCGGCAGTTGTGTGGACGAAAATGCCTTGTTGAGGTCAGAGGAGAATGGACAGAGTGGTCGAATGGGCAACTGTGTGATGCCATCGTGTCAATATGGACCAACATCTCCGAGGTCTGTTTCCAAAGCCTTGCTGAATCCATGACACGAAGAATTAAGGCAGTTCTGAAGGCAAAAGGGAGGTCCAACTCAGTACTAGCAAGGTGTAGCTAATAAAGTGGCCAGTGAGTGCAATTATCTGCAACAACAAATTGTTTCATAAGTTGAGAATGGGATCTTTATAACCACATGGGGGAGGGCCCCCTCATGGAGGCTGCAGTATTGCACCACCATGTTGGTACAGTTACCTAAAAGGGACACTTTACATATTTTGTAGGGTGGTTGGAAGACTGAAGAAAAAAGAAGCCAAATCAGTGGTTGCCCCTCTGCACTGTCAATCAATCAATTAATCAATCAATCAATCAATGAGTCAGTCAGTCATTCAATCAATCCATCCATCCATCCATCCATCCATCCATCCATCCACAGTTATACAAGTACAACCTGCAATGAAATGTATCTACTGTATCACTCCTGAAACTGTGCGTTGCTTAACTTGTAGCAAACTTTCAAACTAAAATATAATGATATGAATCTGCAAAATAATTAAATGTACATATTAAATAAAGTGGAATTTTGTGTCATTAAATCAGACGTTCAGTGTACGCAGGTGTAAGACATGTCTATCAACTCTCGTAAAACAAAGGTATATAACACAAAAAAATGATTACGAAACGCAATTTACAAAATGTAAAATAGCAGCATTTATGCATGTACCCAGAAATACAGCATGTAAAAAATAAGGATTAAATAAGTTCGTCTTCATCCCACCCCTTTTCGGGTTAAGTGCGCGGGTATGTATGCGTGTATGTTTGTATCTCCTGTTCTTTTCAACCCAATGTGGGTAAATGTAGATGTCAAGAAATGCTTATTTTGTAAAACTCAAAATAAATGATCAATCAGTCAATATGTATGTGTATATATGTATACATGTGTGCGTGTATATATATATATATATATATATATATATATATATATATATATATATATATATATATATATATATATGTATATGTGTAGGGGTATGTATGTAAATGTATGTGTAGGTATAAATGTATGTATGTGTATATATATGTAGTGTATATTTATTTATGTGTTAGTGGGTATGTACTCGTATATAGGTATATATGTGAGTGTGTATATGTGTGTGTATAAGTGTATATATGTATATAATGTGTGTGTATGTATGTACGTATACAGGTATATATGCACGGCCCAAGCAAAGGGTCACCCCCTAGAGCCTGGTCTGCTTGAGGTTTCTTCCTAAGAGGGAGTTTTTCCTCACCACAGTTGCCTAGTGCTTGCTCTGGGGGTCGGCAGGGTTAATATGGAGTGACTTGGGCCAAGTTTGCTGTGATTTGGCGCTTTATACATAACATACTTATACATGAATTGAAATGTAATTGAATATTGAAGTGTATGTCTGTGTTGATATGTAGTGTGTTGTGAATTTGTGTATATGTTGTTATGACTGTTATAATTGTTGGACTCATTCTAGCAGGGGTGGGCGTTGATAAGCTTTGCTTCTGCCCACACCCTTTCGGACTCACAGGCTTGTTTATATAACATTCATATTATTGGTATGTTTCTGTTCTTTCGGATTTGTGTGTGTGCCGAATAAATCCATTCATTCATTCATTCATACTTTAACCATGCAGATCTGCTTCCTACCTGACGTATATTTGCTAAGTATAAGAAAGCAAATTTTATTTACACAATTCATTTTCGACCAGAGGAAACCATGGCAACAGCAGTCCCGCATGCAGCTAAATCAAAAAGAAGTCTCCCTGAAATCTGGCAGTCCTGGTGTGTGTGTGTGTGTGTGTGTGTGTGTGTGTGTGTGTGTGTGTGTGTGTGTGTGTGTGTGTGTGTGTGTGTGTGTGTGTGTGTGTGTGTGTGTGTGTGTGTGTGTGTGAGACTGAAATGTTGAAAAATGTCCCATCTGACTGTGTAAATGAAATTATGCAGAATCTTGACATTATCTGATAGTTTATTATGTATAAATATATAGTCCCAAAAACTAAACTGAGCTCAGTTTGCTGTAATTTCCTGAAATGACATAACATAAACAACATGGTAGAACCAATCTAATAATAATAATAACAACAACAACAATAATAATAATAATAATAATAATAATAATAATATTAAATAGAACAATTTTAAATTTCGTGTTTGGGATTTTTGTGTAAAAATCTTATTTGGGATTGATTCTTACACGTTTAGGTATAATGGTGTAATAGTTTAAAAATAGTAAAACAACAACGTGCTGGAATCTGCTGTTACATGTTTGATGTATAGTAAAGATATAATATTAATAATCTGATCTGGGCTCTGTTGTTAGATTTAGGTTTAAAGCTTTAGTTCCAGATCCAAACATTTATTGAATATTATTGATAAACTGCATTTATATCACACTTTTACACCTGATTTAGACACCCAAAGAGTTTTACAGTGATGCCTCACATTCACTGGTTCACTCACATACACTGATGTCAGTCAGTTATTCCGGTGATTCATGTGCGTCTTCTCCCAGTCTGGGAGCCCTTGGTTTAGGTTTTCTCCTGGTCTGTGTTGGGCAGTGTTCAAAATTTTCAATCTGTGACGGTCTCCACTTCCCCAAGTGAGAAGTGTTGAGAAATCAGAGCTGAAGAGTGGACCCTGAAGGCAGCACTGGTCCAACGTTGGCTCGTGACGTCAGTAATGTTATTGTGAGAGCGCATGCAGCTACTTTAGCACAGAGGGCGACAGTAAAACTGAGGGCGGAGGCCAAATGCCTTCTGCTGGTACAAAGGGCGCTGTGAGGCAACACAGGCGCCCACTGATCATTAATATGAAGTGCATGACTGAATAAAAATACTGAGGAGCAGAACCACAGACGCTGCAAGGTTTCTGTTTGCCTGAACATCAGACTGGCTGTCTTCAAAAATAGGCATCATTTCCTTCACTTGTCTCCGTGGCTTTGACGTGCACAGGGTTCACGGGGTGTTGGGGTCCACTGAGCGGGTGGGCGTGTCCAGGGGCCCTGCAGGAAAATCAGTGGAAGGCCCCTCAGTGAATCTTGAATGTGCCCCCACTAAAAAAGAATGCAGGGGGTGGGAGGTGTTGTCCAGGATGGTGCACAGTTTCCTCAGCATCCTCCTCTCTAACACCTCTACCACAGACTCCAGCTCAACCCCCAGGACAGAGCTAGGAGGATGTTGAGGAAACTGCTCAGCATCCAGGATAACACTTCCCACCCCCAGCATGCCCACTGATTTCCTGTCAGAGCACCTTCAGCCATAGACTGAGACTACAGAGGTGCACCACAAAACGCCACAGGAGGTCTTTCCTACCTGTGGCAATCAGACTGTGTAATTCCTCCTCCTTCTGCAGGATGAATACACAACAGTTATTCAGAGTTATTCAGTTACCCAGTTATGTGCAATATTGGCAAACATCTTGTGAAAATGTCTTCAGTCTTTTTGCATAAATTTGTTGTACCTATGGTATAAAATAAATGTTCATTGATTACTGTTCAGTACTCTGGCAAAATAATTTCCTTCGGGATAATAAAGTTCATCCAATTCTTATTCTTATGTTATACTCTCCACAACAACCATACAAACTGCGTGGCAGTGTGATAAAAGCACAGAGCAGAATTGTAAATGCAAGTGGGGGCTGCGATCTAATCAAAACCCTCAGACACAGACAGCACCCCTGAGAAGAACAGGATGCAGTGGAATCATTAGCTATGTGTAAATGTGCATCCTACTGGCTCATCTGAAACCTTTTTCACACATCATCCACCTCAAAGTGTAAAGTTGTTTTCATAAAGATTTCAACATCATACCTCTGGATCAGTCTGGGTTCTCTCGTAAAAACAGATCAGAGACTGAGATTACTGCGTGAGGCCGTAATTATGTGATGGGTCTATAAAGACAGACAGTCCGTGGCCATCAGGCCGGCGGCAGAGCTGGCGCACAATGCCTGTTTGTTTCCTCTTTGGCAAAACATGAAGTAGCTGGGAGAAAGTGGATGCCCCCCTCCCCTCGTGGATATCCAGCATTCTGGGGAGAGGACAAAGTGTCCATTATCATTCCTCTGGGGGACAACAGGAGGGCTTAGTGGATAGGTGTAATGAAGGATCAGAAAGGTGTTACTTCCTTCAACAAAGACAACAAAGACACCATCTCTAACGACTTCCACGGTTGTTGATCCTCTATTGTGAAAGCGGGTTTACTGGCAGTAACTGTACTTTATCGTGTCGGAAGACATTTGACATGCAACGCCGCAAAATCCACAAGAGAAACAATATAACATACCAACAAACAAGAACAGCCCTCATTAAACTGGGCTTCAGAAACAGGAGGCATACTCCTGTTCACACGCACCCAACCGGAACCAGGTTGGAAAAACAGTGTCTTTATGATGGGCTGCACTCTGGAGTCCAACTAAACCTTCCATCCTCAGGGAAGGAATCATATGAGGATATGTGGTAGGTGAGGTGGAGGACCTCCTGGCTGAAGTGGTCCTTACTGCACACAGTGTCGACATAGTCCACCGGTGGCTCGCTCCATCCCAGTATTTCCTCAAGAATGCCATGCCCTCCAGGACCTGGTCTTCTGGAAGCATTGCAATCCCATCAAGCATCCTGCAGAAGTGCCTGTTGTGGTAGAGGCCAGTCTTTTCCAGGTCCTTGATATTCCTCTGCAAACTCTGGGTGAGGTGGTAGAAACAACCCTGAGTGTTCATTTGAGGTTCCAGCAGCAAGGAATGGCAGCACAGTGGGTTAGTGGTTAGCACTGTTGCCTCACAGCAAGAAGGTCATGGGTTCGATTCCAACCTGTGGCCTTTCTTTGTGGAATTTGCATGTTCTCTCTGTGTTTGCATGGGTGTCCTCCAGGTGGTCCGGTTTCCTGCCACATTTAAAGACATGCAGATTAGGTGGATTGGAAACTTTACAATTGTCCAGGCCTTCCTTGCAAAAGAGGTCTTGATCTCAATGGGACTAACCTGGTTAAATAAAATGACACTTTAGCCTCCATTTCAAGCTCAACACGCTCATCAGGAGAGTTGGCTCTTTTCTGGGGTTGAGCTAGAGTCTGTGGTGGAGGTGTCAGAGAGGAAGATGCTGAGGAAACTGTTCAGCATCCGGGACAACACCTCCCACCCCCTGCATGCCACACTGACATCCTGTCAGAGCACCTTCAGCTAAAGACTGAGATCACTGAGGTGCACCACAGAACGCCACAGGAGGTCTTTTCTACCTGTGGCAACCAGACTGTATAATTCCTCCTCCCTCTGCAGGATGAATACATAATGAACAGAGTTATTCAGAGTTTTGTGCAATATTGTCAAACATCTTGTGCAAATGTCTTTAAAAAAACATTGTTCACTGTTTACTGTTATTTTTCGGTACTCTGGCAAAATAATTTCCTTCAGGATAAATAAAGTCAGTCTTATTAGACATAATCCAACCACTAGGAGCAGTGGGCAGCCACAGTGCAGCACCCGGGGACCAACTCCAGACAGAGAGACCCTGCCTTTCATCCGGGGCACAGAAAGGAGCAGAACCTAAATAACCATGCTTTTAATTGTGGGAGGAAACCCACACAGACACGGGGAGAACATGCAAACTCCACAAAGAAAGGATAGGAAGCGATCCCACAACCTTCTGTGAGGCAGCAGTGCTAACCACTAAGGCACTGTGCCACCCAGGTAGAGAATCCTACCCCAAACTTTTAAATAACATTTTGGCTGTGTGTGTGTGTGTGTGTGTGTGTGTGTGTGTGTGTGTGTGTGTGTGTGTGTGTGTGTGTGTGTGTGTGTGTGTGTGTGTGTGTGTGTGTGTGTGTGTGTGCGTGCGCTCGGGCACATGTATCTAATCCTTGTTTTCAGCCTCCAAACAAAGATTTGAGGATCAGATCCTCCATTCATCAGTAGGTTTGGAGGACATAAATGCCTCATGGCTGCTCCCATTTATAAAAATCCTTTCGTTTACTGTGGCCCAGTTTTAAGACTCTTACAAACACGAATCGGTTGAACATGTACAGCAGAGGGTGGCTGCACCGGGAGATGAATATATTCTGTGGCTGCCCAGAGGGATCACATTGTGTAGGCAGCAGTCACGGTGGGCAGCTGACGGCAGACAGAGCGTGAAAAAGACTTTATCGGGGGAATCAAAGTGGTCCGGACCATTAAACACCACTGTTTCACAGTATTCTCTTTCCTCTTTGTGGACTGCAGCTTGTTGTTTCTTTTCTTTCTTTACTGCTAACAAGATTTGGGAATTCAATGAATGGTTTTACTTAATTACTTGGAAGGTAATTGCTTGGTGAGCTCAGAGCCTTTTATGTCCGGCCCCTTGCATATGGCCACATATTAATAATGTTTGCAGACCAAATAACTTTTTTGTTTGTTTGTTTTTTTGTGCTGTTTCATAAAGGAGTGGCATACTTTTGGGAAAGTGTTCCAGTACTTAACTGGCTCAGAGGAACTGCTGGGAAGTGTGATTTCAGAGGATTATAGGGCTGCATGCCAAATTGACTTTTTTTTAACTCGCTCTTAATTAAAAAAAATCTGATCAGCTAAAGCATATCAGCGAGTGCTGAATATGTGTCACTTACAGCAATATGCTTAAATTTTTTTCATTCTATATACAGTCAGACTCACATTTTTTTCTGCTTCAGTACAGCCATCTCTCTGACTTTGATCTTGGCTGGGGGAAATTAAATCTTACTTTAGAAGTTCTGGCTGTTATTAAAATCTTTCATGACTATTTCAATGGGTCTGTGTGTGTAGAACTGTCAGAACTGGCAACAAATCAAGGTGTGAACTGAGACCATAAACCTCTACTGCCTGTGGCTTCTAGCCGAATTCAAGTCGCTCCTGTTTGTCTTATAGGCTGAGTCATTTATTGAAATAAAAAGATCAGCTCTGCATTGGGACTATAGGGATCTGCCAGCGTGGCAGGATGGATAATTACTGCAGCGCTCTTACTGCATCACACTAAATCAGGCAACTGGGGCAAAGCCAAAATAGGTTATTTAACAAAACTGCAGAGAAAAAAATAAATGAATCTTATTTTATCTCTGATATGACTCAAGATGTTTCTAAGACTCTTGGAGGGAATGTGGGAGTATGCCCAACCACTCAGTGTTTTGTAGACTTGGAAAAGGACCCCGAGGTGTCGTGTGGGAGGTGCTGTGGGAGTTTGGAGCACCAAGTCCGCTGCTGGGTAAAAAGTAGGAGCTTTGTCTGCATTCTTCACATTTCATCTGACCTGTTTCCCGTCGGTGTCGGACTCACCGAGGAATGCCAGTTGTCACCAGTACTGTTTGTGATTTCCAAATACAGGATTTCAAGGTGTTTTCAGGGACTGGAGGGCATCCAGTTTGGTGACTTCAGAATTACATTTCTGTTTTTTCTTTGTTTTGTTTTGTTTTTTGGTGATGATGATGTGATTCTGTTGGCCTCATACAGTGATCTCCAATGTGCACTGGGCAGGTTTGAGGCCAAATGTGACGCATCTGGCATGGCATCTGGATCAGCACTTCCAAATCTGGGACCATAGTCCTTTGTTGGAAAAGGGTGGATCGTTCTCTCTGGGTCATGGGAGACTTACTGCTTCAAGTGGAGATGTTCAAATATCTTGGGGTCATGTTCAAGTGTTAGGGGTGGATGTAGATGGAGTGTGAGATTGATAGATGGATTACTGGCACAGCTGAGGTCCTGCAGACATTGTACTGGACATTTGTAGTGAAGAAAGAACTGAGTTGGGAGGCAAAACTGAATTTACCACTTGGTTTATGTTCTTATCTTCACCAGTGGTCATGAGCTTTGGGGAATGACAAAAAGAACAAGATCATAGATATGATATGATGATATAAATATGATAGCGAAATGAGGTTCCTTCATAGGGTATTCATGCTTACATTCAGCGACAGGGCGAGAAGTTCAAATATCCGTGAGGGACTCTGAGTAGAGCTGCAGCTTCTGTGTATTGAAAGGAGCCAGCAAAGGTAGTTTAGGCATCTGGTGAGCATGTCCTCTGGTCATCTTCCTAGGGAGGTCTTCCAGGCACATCCACCTGGGAGGAGTCCCCCAGGGAAGACCCACGACATGCTGAAGGGTTTATATCTCCGAACAGTCTTTGAAACACTCAGGGATCCTCCAGGAGGGGTTAGAGGACTTGGACACACCATAATACTCTTAAAATATCACTCAAAATGAGTTTCTCAACTATTTTCAATCAATTTTAAGTGAACCTTGAACTAGTGTGTTGTATGTCACAGTGACAAAGTGAAAATCCTTACGTGATCTTTGATTCTACACTGTCCGTTAACCTGCACGTTGCTTTCTATCACCTCTGTCATATTGCACTAATTCATCCTATCCTATCTATGGCTGACGCGGACACTCTGATCCATGTCCTTGTCTCTTCTAGACTGGAGTACTGTAATGTCCTATTCTCTGGTTAACCACAGTTAAGCATTAGAGGTCCCCAACTGTGGTTTTCCCCGTCTGTGTCCCTGTGTTCAGTGTCATTGTCTTCTGTCTGTGCCCTTTTGTTGGTGTTCTTTGTGTTCTGTCCATGTTCCGTTTGTGAGTGGTTCTTGCGTTCTGTCACCTGTATATGTCTGTCGTCCTTTGGGAGTTGTCCTGGTGGTCTGTCACCTGTCTGGGTCCCCGTGTTTCACTCCTGTGTCCACACCTGTCAGTCTTGTTGTGTCTCCCCATTGCACATCTTTGAATTTCACACTTGTTTTATCTTTGTTTTTCTTGGTTTGGTATTTAATTATGTTGTGGTTCTCTTTTTAGTTTTGAGTATTTGTAATATCATGCTTTTGGTTTAATTTCCACTCACCCCTGTGTTTCTTTTGAGTTCTTAATCACTTCTCGTGTGTTTTGTACCGGCCTCCCCTAATTCCTCCCCTGTCCGTCACACATGGCGCTTGTTCACCTCATTGTGTTGCTGTGTATTTAAACCTGCATTGGTTCCTGGTTCATGTCAGGCTGATTTTGTAAGTACTTAGATCTTCTTTGTATCTCTGTCTGTTGTTAGATTTTTATCCCTGACTCCTCTGTTTGTTTGTTGCCATCCTCCACCCGCGTTGTGTTTTGTTGTGGATTTTCACCTCTTTTTGTGGACTGTTGGATTGTTGTGAGTCAAAAAAATACTTTTTTCATTTGAGATATGACTCAAAAACATATTTTGGTGAGAAATGAGACAAATATTCTTGGTAAGATTGGGTTTTTGCAGTGTAGCTGTAAAGGACAGCTTGGAGAGAGATGCATGAGGTCGTGTATATTTCTGTCAGAACAACATGAATGTTTTTGCTCTTCACCGCATGAGATGCAAAAAATTGACCTTCCTGTTTGTTTTTCATTTCCATACTGATGTGTTCTGCAGAACCTCTGTTGTTTTATTCTCATTTCTGAAGCTGCTGCGAGAAATGCGTTTTGTTGTCGTCTGACAGCTGTGATCACCATTCCACATTTCACTTTTTTTTTTCCATCTCAAACTCTTTAATTCAAGCCTTTTCTGAAAAGATACATTTGCCCCGAGGCCCTGCTGTTACATCGCGACACTCTTTTGCTTGTGGAGTTTGAGATATTCGGGGTGAGTTGATTGTTTCCAGCTGTCAGACTGCATTGTTGCTGATATAAGAGCATGAAGAACAAACGGCAGATGGAGGCTTAAAAACCTCACAGTCTTCTGTCAAGGCCTCATCAGACATGAAGATGAATCTTTCCATCGACCACATCAGCAGCCTTCCAGAATCAGAATTCTTGAATGATTTCCATGTGCCACCCATGTGGGCTGAATTCCTCCAGTCGGGCATCAAGTTACACGGGAGACGTGCACGCTATGATTTAAAATCGCTTTGTTTGAAGACCTTGACCTCTGACCTTCACAGAAGGTCACCTTTGACATGCCACAGGGAGGGTCAAGCTGGTGTCAAACTCTCACCTCCTTGGCTTTATTGCCTCAGAGGGTGTGGGAAGGGGCCTCCGTCACGGCTGTCGCAACATGTCCAATCAGTCATCTGTGACTGACGGCGTCTTTTGGCTCCCCGCTGACTCCCACTCGGAACACTAAAAATTAAGGCCTTTGGGATGGCAGCTGATGAATATAAAGTTGCTGATCCCAGATAAGGTAGTCCAACCAAGCAGAGGAAAATTGCAGTAAATCTTACTTCCCCCCATTAAATAGGCAGACTAGTCCCCACATGCACACCCACTCACCGGATAAAACTAACAACGCAGACCCCCGGCCGGACACATTGCCCACCCATTGTAACGATTCCCCAAGTTGAGACACGTCTGCGATTAAGATCTTCATCGCCGTGAATGAGTGTGAGAAAAGCTGGTGTCCAGACAGCGGAAGTGCGCGGTCTGCTCCTTCATTACCCTGGAAGGAGGCTCATGTGGCGTGTGGGTGATAGTAAAGTGGCGGAGGCGATAATGGCTGGGAGCCATGTGCATGTCTGCAACCCCAGATGCTGAAGCAGGCCTGGACAAGAAGTGAAGGATAAGGTTAATAAGTTGTTGCAGTGAACATCCAAATGTTTGATCAAAAATCACATAAGAACAAAGTGAAAACTAAACAAAGCATTTTAAAAGGAAGCTTCATTTGCAAGATCTGTCCGTGTTTTCCTTATTTTTCAAAGAAGTGAAGGGTTAATGACAACTAGCCCCACTGTAAACGTACTCCATCACCAACTAGCCCCATGAATGAATTAATTTATTTATTCGGCACACAAATCAACAATAACAAAACAACTCGTCAATGTACCCGTGTGACCAGATGGGTGAAGGCAGAAGCAAAGCTTATAAATACCCACCCCTTATACTATAAAAATAAGAAATATATACATGCATGCACACATAAACACAATTACACACACACACACACACACACACAAAACAACAAAGCGTACAAAATTAATCAATGAACTCAAATTTACAAAACACAACCAGACAAACACTGGAGCACAACACAGCACGAAAGCAATAAAAAATTTGATAAACCAAAGACTTCAAACTATAACAAGCAATTTTGTTATTCTTTTAAAGCCAACTAAAGTACCAAGTACTTTAATATTGTCAGGACAGTTATTCCAGCTGTTAACAGCTTTAACAGAAACACAATGACTTTAAGCAGTAGTTGGGATCCTTAATTTCTCAAAAAATAAAATTCCTCTCAAATTACAACTGGAGTCCCTCAGTTTAAACAGATCCTGGACATGTTGTGGCAACAGTTTATTTTTAACTTTATATATAATTTGTATAGTGATGTAATCAACCAAGTCCCAGAATTTTAAAATATGTAAATGGACAAATAATGGATTTGTTGGCTGACATTCTGATTTGTGACAGATAATTCTTATAGCCTTTTTTTTGCAACAAAAATATTGGATTGGTATTCATTGATATGTATTTCCCCAAACCTCAATACAGTAGGTCATACACGGAACAAGCAGTGAATGATATAAAATAGTTAATGAGCTTTGGGATATAAAATCTTGTGCTTTATGCAAAATTGCAAAGGCTTTTGACATTTTAGATTTAACAAAATTAATGTATTTTTCATCTGTTTATCATCAATAACAGCAAGATATTTAGTATCAGTTACAATTTCAATATCATTTAATGATAAATTCCTGGACTTGTTTCCAAATATGATACACTTTGTTTTACCAAAGTGGAGCAATAATTTGTTTGAAGCAAACCATTGTTTAAATTTCTGTAGTGACGTCACAAACTAGTACAATGTCTACTAGTATGCCATATAGCATTGTTGCCACCTAGTTCTATTGTCAACTACCTCCATCAGACTAACGCTATCACCAACTTCTCCCATTACCAACTAGGTTTTCAAAATCTAGTCCGATTGTGAAAGAGCCCCATCACAACCAACTCCATCATAAACTAACCCATCAATTTTTCAATTTGTTTTCATTCATATAGTGCCAAATCACAACAAAGTTGCCTCAAGGTGCTTCATACAAGTAAAGTCTAACCTTACCAACCCCAAGAGCAAGCACAGAGGTGACAGTGGTAAGGAAAATCTCCCTCTGATTTGAGGAAGAAACCTCAAGGAGACCAGACTCAAATGGGTGACCCTCTGCTTGGGCCATGCTGCAGACAGAAATTACCAAACAATTCACAAAACAATATAGAGGAAATGTTGCCAGTGCACAGGACAGGAGGGTTTCCAAAAGCAGACAGACACACATGCACACAAAATCACCAGCTAGTTCCTTTGTCAACTAGCTCCATGCCAACTAGTCCCATCACAAGCCAATCCTATCACAAACTAGCTACAGTACATCACAATTCAGTCCCATCACTAACTCATGCCATCACACTCTAGTCTTATTGCCAACCAGTCCCATCAAAGATTAGCTCTCTGCCAAGTAGCCCCATCGCAAACGAGTCCCATCACCAACTGGCCACAACACAAATCAGTCCCCATCACAATCTAGTCCCACTGTCAACTAGCCCCATCACCAACTAACGGTATAACCAAGTAGTCCTACTGACAATGTAGAAAGAGATGATAGTGGACCTGAGGAAGGAGAGGAGACTTCATCAGCCACTGTTTATCCAGGAGCTGGAAGTGGAGAGAGTGAGCAGCTTCAGTGAGGACCTCACCTGGACACTGAACACCTCACGGCTGGTTAAGAAGGTCCAACAATGACTGTATTTACTGAGGAGGCTGAGGAAGTTTGGCATGTCGCCCAAGATCTTCAGCAACTTCTACACCTGCGTTGTTGAGAGCATCTTAACCAACAGTGTGGTACTGCAGAGACTGGTTAAGACTGCTGAGACTCTAGTCCACAGGAGAGCTGCCTCCATGCTCAAAGACCCCACCTACCCACAACACGGACTGTTCACACTTCTACCATTAGGCTGGAGGTATAGAAGTGTGAAATGCAGAACATCAAGACTAAAAAACCCTTTCTTTATCTCTACTGTCAGACTCCTGAACAGTTGACAGGAGTCATAACCGTCGACCACAACCTCATCACTGTGCATTTTGTGTAACTGGCTGACCCCCGTCACAAATGGATACTGGAGAAGTCAGCCTGACGTGAACTGGGCCCCAGATGTGAACTGGACCCGTGGGTAACCCTGCCCCACCCCTAACCTCGGCTGAGTTCTCTTGTTACCTCACCAAGTAGCCCACATGGTATATGGTATTATATTTACCTCAAAGTGAGGTTGGTATATTAACACAAATATCTGATTATTGTACAGTGGATTCTGGGGTAAAGACAGACGCTACCCAACATATTTTAGGTGGGTTCCCTCCTCACCCTGAGGAGGTGACAGAGTGTCAGAGATGCCAACTGCTCATCTTGGTTTTCAGATTAGATAGAACTTTATTAATCCCTTGGGAAGACTCCCTCAGGGATATTGAAGTTCCAGCAGCATTATATAGTAGCACACAGGGTAAGAAGCACACAGAGTATCCAAAGTAAAAGTAAGAAACAATTTGCTAAATATAAATAACTGCTCACTATTGGCTACTACTGTTCCTCTCCTTCCCGTCCTCTGTCTTCCTGTTACTCCTCCTCCCCCTGAGTGAGCAGATGTACAGTCTGAGGGACAAAGGAGTTTTTCTGTCTGTTGGTCCTGCACTAAGGAGCAGTCTGTGGCTGAAGAGGCTCCTCTGGTTGCTGATGAGGGTGACTGGCATCATCCATAATGTCCAGCAGCTTGTTAGTCCGGCGGCTAAGAGACAAGTTTTAGGGGAATCGTGCACTTTTATACAAAAGCACCAAAACTTTATCAGAGGTACTTTATAGTGTGCTGAAGTATATAAGATCGGGAGACATTGAATCCATAAACGTCTACACTCTAAAAACTTGGGTTTAAGAGAATAACCATTTTCAGCCTTCTACAGCATATAATTCATGACAAACTCTTATCCAAATGTCTTTTTAAGTTCATAATATAAACTTGAAGGTTATGAAAAATGTATTAAGGCTAAGTAGGGATGCTTCAAATGTACTTCAGTGTGCTTACACTCTTAGAAAAAGCGTTAATCTAGGGAAAGTGACTAAATATTGTCTAACTCATTGTGAATATCAATATACCTATGCAATATAGCGTTTGCGAGCATAGGGCAAAGGAAAGATGCTACTCATGCACTCTAACATATTTACACTCTAAAATAATGCTTTTTTATTAATTACAAGAAATCTATTTTGTTTTTATGGCCATAACCATTATTATTGTTGTTGTTGTTGTCGTTATTATTTAATGTTATTGGTATTAAGATGATTATCACCATATTTTTTAACTGAAAACAATTTAAATACCTGGTTGGCAAACTTCCTCGATATGCACAAATGTTTCATGAATATTTTTAATGAACTACTCTCTACAGCTTTCATGCTAGGAAGATCACAGTGACCTAATTTTATGTCTCAGAAGTAGAGGCCTGTTAAAGATCCCTACAGGCCTGAACTGAGTCCTGGACCTCTTTCCATTTTGAAACATACCGCCCTGCTAATGTATAAGGATGTACGACGACGTATGACGGACGATACATGATCACATAAGCTCAGTATAGCTTTGCACTAGTTGCAGTAGCCATTCTCTACAGCTTAACAATGTCCAATCTTGATCACTGGCCCCCTACATAATAACCATATGATCGTATTGTCATATGAATAGCAAAATATACACTGTATTATAACCATGAAAACACCCTTTTAAAAAAAAAGCAGGATACAGGGCTAAAATCAAATGTCTCCCGCTTTGACATGACTTGACTGGACTCTTTACAACCCCTGGCAAAAATTATGGAGTCACCGGCCTCGGAGGATGTTCATTCAGTTGTTTAATTTTGTAGAAAAAAAGCAGATCACAGACATGACACAACTAAAGTCATTTCAAATGGCAACTTTCTGGCTTTAAGAAACACTATAAGTAATCAGGAAAAAAAACTTGTGGCAGTCAGTAATGGTTACTTTTTTAGACCAAGCAGAGGGAAAAAAAAAAATGGAATCACTCAATTCTGAGGAAAAAATTATGGAATCATGAAAAACAAAAGAAAGCTCCAACACATCACTAGTATTTTGTTGCACCACCTCTGGCTTTTATAACAGCTTGCAGTCTCTGAGGCATGGACTTAATGAGTGACAAACAGTACTCTTCATCAATCTGGCTCCAACATTCTCTGATTGCTGTTGCCAGATCAGCTTTGCAGGTTGGAGCCTTGTCATGGATCATTTTCTTCAACTTCCACCAAAGATTTTCAATTGGATTAAGATCTGGACTATTTGCAGGCCATGACATTGACCCTATGTGTCTTTTTGCAAGGAATGTTTTCACAGTTTTTGCTCTATGGCAAGATGCATTATCATCTTGAAAAGTGATTTCATCATCCCCAAACATCCTTTCAATTGATGGGATAAGAAAAGTGTCCAAAATATCAACGTAAACTTGTGCATTTATTGATGCTGTAATGACAGCCATCTCCCCATTGCCTTTACCTGACATGCAGCACCATATCATCAATGACTGTGGAAATTTACATGTTCTCTTCAGGCAGTCATCTTTATAAATCTCATTAGAACAGCATCAAACAAAAGTTCCAGCATCATCACCTTGCCCAATACAGATTCGAGATTCATCACTGAATATGACTTTCATCCAGTCATCCACAGTCGACGATTGCTTTTCCTTAGCCCATTGTAACCTTGTTTTTTTCTGTTTAGGTGTTAATGATGGCTTTCGTTTAGCTTTTCTGTATGTAAATCCCATTTCCTTTAGGCGGTTTCTTACAGTTCGGTCACAGACGTTGACTCCAGTTTCCTCCCATTCATTCCTCATTTGTTTTGTTGTACATTTTCGATTTTTGAGACATATTGCTTTAAGTTTCTTTCCTTTGTTTCAATTGACATCTCTCGTGTTGATTCATGTCAGTCCACTTGGTGCAACAGCTCTCCAAGGTGTGATCACTCCTTTTTAGATGCAGACTAATGAGCAGATCTGATTTGATGCAGGTGTTAGTTTTGGGGATGAAAATTTACAGGGTGATTCCATAATTTATTCCTCAGAATTGAGTGAGTCCATATTTTTTTCCCTTTCCTTGGTCTAAAAAAGTAACCGTTACTGACTGCCACAATTTTTTTTCCTGATTTCTTATAGTGTTTCTTAAAGCCAGAAAGTTGCCATTTGAAATGACTTTAGTTTTGTGTCATGTCTGTGATCTGCTTTTTTTTTACAAAATTAAACAACTGAATGAACATCCTCTGAGGCCGGTGATTCCATAATTATTGCCAGGGGTTGTAGAAGTTTGGCGCTTTTGTAAAAAAGTGCACAATTCTATCCCTTAACTGCTGGACTATGTCCACTGTTCTCTTCTCTGCCACCATCACTGGAGATTTCTGACACATTGTTGCTATTTATTCCGTTCAATCCCTTTATAAAGGTAATGGCTGACGGGGTAACATGCTGTTGTCGGAACTACTTGTAGAAGCTGTTACTCTCCATCGTTAGTACACGGGTCATAAAAAGCAGCACAAACGGGGGATGAATGCATGATCCTTTCTCCCTGTCTTTTCCGCAACATTGTGTTTCCACTCTGCACCAACAGCTCCCTCTTTCCACGTGACCTTTTGAAGTATTGATTTCCAGCTAATGAGATTTTGTTTCTCGCTTCGTCCCTGACCAGCTTTGTCTTTTCTTTTTGTTAACTCCACCCACACTGCCTCGTTTCCTTCTGCTTGTTTTCTGTATTAAAATGCGCGGCTGCTGGCAACTGGAGCTGCAGTGTCAGCAGAGGAGAATGGGGAAGGTAATTCATAGCCGGCTGTCACCCGGGCTGGACGCGAGTGGGAGCGCCTCCTCCCCGAGGAGACAGCGTGGACTGGGCCCAGCTCTGAGGTATCAATACCCCCCACGCTGACCTCACTGTCTCATTAAATGCTGCATGCTCCACACGCTGCCATGTTGGTGCACCATCCCAGCTGGGATGGAGATGAATGGAGGATCTGTCAAATGTTAGTCTCACTCCCACAGTTGGACGTGTGAATGATATTATTAGCTGAAATCCACAGATTGTTTCACCGAGGAGGAAGCTGGGGCTGGCAGACTGTGAAGCGCTCTCGGTGTGTTTACACCCCCCCACAGGGTTGGCTACATCTTCTACAGAGGACGTCTGGATCTGTGGGCCGGGACTGTAAATAGGCTGACAGAACTGTCATCGGAGCTCAGTTAGGAAACTAATTAATGCACACCAGGGTTATTGCGGTACTAAAATTTCAAACTCTATACCCAGGAAAAATAGTCAATACTTTATATTATTATCAATACCATTGGGGGGGGTAAAAAAAACATATTGTTAGAATAAGCATTAGAACAATACAAACAATAACATATTGCAAAATTTCAAAAAGTAATATTTTACACTCACACACACACACAAACTGTGCCAAAAGGTTTTTCAAGTAGTCTGAGGTGCAAAAACAAAATCACAACAAAAAAATTCTTATCAAAAACTTCGACCCTCCTGTCCTGTGCACCAACAGCATTTCCTGTATGTTCGTTTTGTGAATTGTTCTGTAATTTATGTCTGTAGCATGGCCCAAGCAGAGGGTCACCCCTTTGAATCCGGTCTGCTTGAGGTTTCTTCCTCAGAGGGAGTTTTTCCTTACCGCTGCTGCTCTGGGGGTTAGTAAGATTAGACCTGACTTGTGTGAAGCGCCTTGAGGCAACTCTGCTGTGATTTGGCGCTATATAAATGAAAATAAATTGAAACTCAAATTAAATTGAATTGAACTTCATGTCTTCCTGGTGAAGACAGCAAAGCCTGAGGATGCGTCTGGAAGCCATCAGGTTAAATGTTGTCAAAAGTGTCAAATCCAGATGGGGATCTGTACCAGATGTACTGTGGTGACCCCGAGGAACCAGGGACACCCGAATACAAAAAAATAAAACAAAATAAATAAAATTTCATCTTAACACTGCAAAATCTTCTACAATCTGCTGCTGCAGGTTTTTCTTCCATCAGTGCCTGAATGCAGAGAAGGTTGAATTCTTTGTTTGTTTGTTTTTTTTGTTTTTTTTGAATGTCCAAGTCCTGCATTTGGTTGGACCATTTGTCCTGCCTCATCTCAAATAAATAAATAAATAAAGTCAAGCATTTGACCACAGATGCATGATGTGCACAAACATCTCACCTTCACTGATCGACATGTCTTCAAACCCAGGGGTCACCTGCACTGCTTAAGTAAAAATGGCAGGATATCAGTTTTTTTAAATCACATAATCTAATAATGTCTATGAAAAATTTGGTGCTTTTCTCATTAATTAAAGCTCAACTGTTATCTGCCCGATATGTCACACAGACGAGATGAATCCATTATAACCACAAATGCAAGGATTTTTTTTTTCTTGGCATGATATCTTTTTACAAATCAATGTCAAACTCACAATCCTGGTGATATTCTACACACATCTGCTTTATTCTACTGGCCACACCTGCAGGTGATTGGTCAAGTCAGGTGTTTCCTGTCGCCTGACTGGCTGAGCAGTTTTTTTCTTTTGGTTAAGTAGCAGTTGGTGGCACAGGAAGAGTTGGAGAACGTGCAGTTCAGATGATCTCCTTCCTGACCTTTGATCTAACCATATTTTTAAACAAAAGATCCTCACAGAGGTCAGGTTGAGGTCAGCAGTCTCTGAGCATCCACACAGGTTTGACCCGTGCCAGGATCGTAACACGGCTGAAAAGAGGCGTTTACTCCCACTTCCCAAAACATCTCCCAGCTCTGCTCCTCTGCATCGCCGTCAGGATAATTCCGTCCTGGTTATTCTCGGAATACATCTCAGGATAAGACAGTACTGGGCAGCTGCTCTCTAATTTTACTTGGAAGGTCAGAGGATCCAGACGGAGCTCAGAGCCGGGCCGTGAAAAATCAGAATCTCATTTCACCACCTTGTGGACCACCAAAGCTCAGGACAGGGCCTCTGGGCAGAAGGTGAACAGACAGCAGACTCAAGATTCTCTGATGGTTCCCTCCACTGTTGCTATGGCAACAGCACCTGCAGACAGATGACGGCGCACGCGGTGACGCCTCAGAAAATGTCTCGCGAATGAAGGGTGCATGTGAGGCGACTGTCAAATGAGAAATTAGTGAGTGGATGAAGAAGCACTTGTTTTTGTGGGTTTGTTTGTGCTGATTCTTCAAATAAGTCATTAAAAAATTCTGCTGGTGTTGATAGAACAGCCGCCGGTGTTGGATATTAATTAGACTTTTGCATAAGCTGGTTCTTTACTGTGCGTCAGCGTATCGATGGACTGAGACGTGTCACCGTCTTCCCAATATATCTCATAGGAGTAATTATCGACATCTGTATTTAATTTGTGTGGAGGCCACACAGGAGCGCCGTCACGAGCAGATCCAGAGGCCAAGTTTCTTCCAGGTGGCTCTTTTCCAAAGGTCTAAAAAAAAATGTTGTGTATTTGACCCCGACTATTGCTAAAAAAGATTTTTACTGCCACCCATAAGGACATGACTTTGACCATTTTAACCCCTGAGGGGTGGGGGGGTGGGGTGGGGGTGGGTACTGTCTTCAGTTGTGTGTGTGTCCATTTGTGAACAAAATTACTAGAAGAGTTTTGATCTGATTTTGAGTAAACATGGTTGAATGACTGAGGGTCAGCTAAGACGAAAGGAATGAATGTTTGGGGTAAATCACTCTAAAAAGTCTAGATTGGTGCTGAATCAGGGGATGTCTATAACAGCCTGTGATCACAAACCAACCAACCCAATCTTTATAAAATTAAAGGCACTGAAACTTATCGATCTGGTCGACTTCACATGAATCAAATCACAAGGTAATTTTAGAATGGTTTGTCTGTCACATACATCTCAGAGGTTTGTGGTCCTGATTTCCACCAAGCTTGGTATGTGGATGAAGGTCTACCCTGGAATTAACCTTTAAGTGTTTGTTTTGGCAAAGTTTTCACTCCAATTTGGACCAAACTTGGCACACACATGTCAGCGAGTTCTGCAATGCCCTAGTGAGATGAAATTCAGCAGAGGTCAATCAATGGAGTTGAATTTAAAAATTTTCACTCTGATTTGTACCAAACGACATACATATGGTGGCGGCTTCGATAATTGACCAATAAGGTCAAAGGTCCATCTTTGGGGTCACAGTCATGTCTGGCTGTCTGGTGATTTGCAGACTCCTCCCAGGTCCTTTTAAACAATTTTACTAAACTTGGAATGCCATTGATGAAATTGCCCTTTGAAACAATTCATTTTAGTAAAGTTTTTTTTCAGCCTGTTTTAGACCAAATGTGGCACACACTTAGATGGATTCCAGAATTTCCCTGGCAAGGCCAGCCATTGAGTGAAGGGCCAGATCATTGTGGTCAACTGTCAGATTGCTGTAACTCCTGTTTTTATGCCCATGAAGTGAAAATCATTTCTTACCCGCAAAATGTTGGGAAATTGTTCCAAATGAGGTAAAGTGAACACAGTCCTAGAGGAACTTGTATTTGAAGAAGCAACCATTGTGGACCAATAAATCCAGTGAGAAAAATTGTGTGTGTGTGTGTGGGGGGGTGTCCAACATTAAATGCTTTTAAAACGATGTATGAGAATGGCATAAAAGCATTTCATGTCACTAAGGTTAGAGGTAGTGTTACTGTACAAACAGTGAGAACGACTGGTCAGCTATGATGTCTTCCATGCATTGGCACTCCCAGTGATCCATGGTATCAAATGCAGCACTGAGATCTAACGGCACCAGAACTATAGTGGTGTCCGAATCCATTGGAAGAAGAAGATCATTCACCACTTTAGTGAGACCCGTCTCTGTGGAATGATATTTTCTAAAAGCAGACTGCAGTGGCTCAGTAAGGTGGTCCACCTTTCCAGAATTTTAGAGGAAAATGATAGATTTGATATCGGCCGATAGTTTTTTTTTAATACACTAGGGTCAAGATTCGATTTCTTAAATAATGGTTTAATCACTGCAGCTTTGAAACATTTAGGAACAGATCCAGAAGTTAAAGAAAGATAAATTTCCAGCACAGTCGGCCCAAGAGTGGGCCACAGGTCCTTAAACAGTTTTGTTGGTATAGGTTCAAATAAGCAGGCTGTGCTTTTTGTAGACATTACGAGTTTCGTCAGTACTCCTAATGAGATACTATCAAATTCTGTAAATCTCGGAAATACCTCAGTAATGGCGCCCACCTCAATAGCAGGGTGTAGTGGCTGGGTTGAGGCATGCTGGAATACGTTTAACCTAATGTCTTCAATTTTCTTCTCAAAGTAATCCAGGAAATCATGCTGTAAAAGGAGAGCGAACTACAGGTCCATGAATAAGTGTTGCCATGTGTCAGACAAGAACTTTGAGTTATGCTTGTTTTTGTTGATCAAATCAGAGTAATAGGTCCGCTTTGTAGCCAGTAGTGCATGCTTATAGTCTAAGATAGCATCACGCCACGCAAGGTGGAATACTTACCACATTAAAAGAGCCAGTAACAAGAGAACTTGCTCTTGGGAGAACTTGGGACTCTCTTGGGACACTCACTTGGGAGAACTCAGCGTGAGTTAGGGATAAGTTCAGCCCGCGGCCTAGTTCACACCTGGGGCCGAGGTCGCTTCAGGCTGATGTCTCCTGTATCCAATGAACCTGCGTACAGGTGTCTCTAGATTGACCCTGGATGTAGATTTACTGTGCATCCACCATCCCGTCTGGGAATTCATCAAGAGATGATAGTAGAGAAGCTTGAATCTTTGACTGGACTGGGTTGCTTGATGCGAGGACGTTCGCTTTAAATCGCAGAAGCTTCCTCAGCTAAAATTCTTGCTCTGGTACTCTGACTTCTGTCTGACCCTTGTCGAGAAGAACAAACAGAAGCCACAAAAGCTGGAGTTTTAAACCTAACCAGACGCCTCCTACTAAGAGGCAGACTGCTGTTGGCTAGTGACTAAACAATTGCTTAATTAGCACCTATTGTGCTCTAGTTAGCACCCTCCTAATGACAGTGTAGCTGTCCCTCTTAACGACGAGACTGACGCCTCTCCTGATGGTGTGAATGACTCATTACTATGAACAAAAGACTGAAACTGCTTTGATCTGAGTACCCCATTGTAAACAGGGTACAAAGCGTGCCTCAGACCCCCTCCCTGGTTAAGGCTGGGTTTCAACTTTTTCACATAGAATGCCTCTTTCACCCCTCTCTAAACCATTTCTTCTCTCTGACTATGGAAACCACCTGGACAACTCAGAGCCTACACAGAATCAAGCGATGATCTTCCTCGACATCGAAGGATTGCCACGATGTTTTTAAAATTTCCATTAATGCTCATTTTTGATTCAGTTTCATTGTATGTACGAGCAGTGTGTCAGTACATCGTGAGCCTGATTATGTGTCATCTCTGAGTGAAATACCAGAGACACACTACACTCGGCATAAGCATCGGCTTCTGTAGGATCTATCGTGGAAACGTGTTCCACTGCCCCGTGACACTGGCACACTGCCTTGTTTTAAGACCAACACGCCAACAGCCGCAAAAATGAGCCTAAATCAGGTTGCTGTTGGCACGACGTTGGCGTGAGCGTGTGGGGTGGAAACTATGAACGACACTTTGGTCGGGTGGATGTTCGGGCGCTCAGAGCCCTGGACAGAGAGCGAGTAACGCTGCTGTCTGCACACTGATGCCTTCGTAGCCGAGCAGGCGTCAGCGTCCCACCAAAGGCCGTGGGGTGATGGATGTCCTCTCTGGCAGAATGCTGACTCGTCCCGTACATTCCCAGCATTGCTCCAATTATTTAGCTCACTCATCAGCAGGTCACATTAGTTAACGGTCTGATTAGACAGGTCGTCTTGAGCGTTACGTTCGAGCTTTAGAGGACAATCCATGTTCCTTTAGACACACTGAGGGGTTCATCTTTTTGGCTTCCAGATAGAAAGGAAAGGTCATAAATACAGCTTTAAACCCGATGGTTTGGACTTTCTTCTTAATGCCAGTGCTGCTTCTGCTGTTTCTTTTTTTATAACCGCACTCACCTCCTCAGGGAGGAATTTGATCACTAAGAGCTTCAGTTCTCTAAGTCACCAGAGGTTGCTGCTGCTGCTCCACGAGCATTCAGAAGCATAAAGGATGGTTGGATTATAAGGTGTTTGTCAAAAAGCAAAATTTGCTTTTTATTTTATTTTTTCCCAGCATGTCGAGTAAGAAAAAATAATTTATGACGTAAATTCTTTCCACACTATCGCGTTTAAGAGCCGCTGCAGCACTTGTGTTATTGTTGTAGTCAGATCCTCAGACTAAACACTGTTTAAATATGACCAGCAATCACTCACACTCATGTCAGTATCAGGCAACATGATGCCAGTATGGTGGCCATGAAGGACCAAACACACACTAACAATTCAGACACTTAAAAATAAATAAATAAATACACTAGCCTTCTGGAAAGTATTATATTTCAAACCACAACAATATTTGACAAAAGAGAGCAATCTTTTTAAATCACACTAGCATTTCAGATTTTTTCTTTTACAAGACTAACACAATTATGAAAAAAACCTGAAAACTGTAACCAAGAAAAATATCAGAAACATAAACACACTGACAAAAAAGACAACATTTTTGTAAAACAGGAAACAGAATAAAAGAAATCTAAAAGTACACTTGGAAAGTGCACGATTCTACCAAGTGCTAATCAGATATAATTTTGTCCAAGTGTAGCGTTAAACTACTCGATTAAAAACAGAACTCTTAAGACATGAAGAAAGAAGGGAATCCTATCTTGCAACGTTAAATGAATCAAAGAAAGCTAAAATCTCAGCTCTATCTTGAACCAAAAACCATCTCGCCACAGAAGTTGCATTGAAGTGCTTGAGTTTTAACATCTATATCCATAAACAAGCAGACAGAGACAGAATGGTGACCACCGAAATGATTAAAAAGCAACATTTCCAAAAACAAAAACAGACCAAAAAAGTGACAATGTTAACAGCCAATCAGAATTAGGCCTAAGAACAATAGCAGGTACAAACATTGTCCAATGTGAAAATGTTTTTCCATTTTGTTAATTTGTTTGAGAGATGTTGTTTTGCACTTCAGGGCCACTCTATTTGTGGCCTGATTGCATCGACTATTTTTATGACACGTTCCTTCTTGATATTTCTGCCTCGCATTTGTAATTTTGGCCTGTGTACATTTGCTTGCACAGTGTCATCCTGTGATATTTAAAGTGCATTCTGTGTACACACAGATGATGTGTCGACAGGCGGCGCCTCACTTTACAAATTTTACATTAATTTTGTGCATGAAATATGATTTTTGAAGATGACAGGTTCTATCATTTAGAAATAACCTTGGAGGTCAAAGTTAAAGGAAGGCACAAATAGACATCCACCAAGATTGAACTAAATCCCCCCCCCCCCACACACACTATTCTTCATGTGCCAGTGAAGAAAGCAGAGATGACATCTGCACATTTTGCCCACGCAGTGTCACATAATAAATCAGAAGCTTCGGAGTGGAACTCTTGTGGGTGGAGAGGTACTGAGACTATATGCTTCTGTCAAAATAATATCACAGCAGGTGAGCACGCGTGCCAAACAGCACAGCCGGACTTTTTCCCAGCATCTGGCAACATGTGGGTTTTTTCCCTTTTAAAAACAACTGAGATGAGTGTAACAGTCAATAAAGTAAAAACACAGCAACAAAACCAGCAGCTGACCCAGACATGGAATCAACAGGTGTACACACACACACAGATCCCACTTTACCAAAGCAAGAGTAGCAGAGTATTACACACCAATAATGAACATACGAGGTCTGTCCGAAAAGTATCGGACCATTGGCTGGGAAAAAAAAACTGGCTTACCTGGAGGGTTGGAAACCTAATCACCCTCGAAGTACTCTCCTTGGGACTCCACACACTTCTCCCAGCGTTGTCGCCACTGCTGGAAGCATTCCAAAAATGCCTTTTTCGGGATGGTGCGCAGCTCCGCCGTCGTCGCAGCCATAATGTCCTCTCTTGTCTCAAATCGGGTTCCTTTTAATGGTATTTTAAGTTTTGGGAAGAGCCAAAAGACACAAGGGGGCCATCTCAGGGAGTAAGGCGCCTGTTGAACCACCGGAATCTGGTTTTTTGGTCAAATAAGTCTGAATTAAATGAGAGGAATGAGCTGGCGCGTTGTCGTGGTGGAGGCGCCAATTTCCTCCGGCCCACAACTCCGGTCTCTTGCGCCGCACACTATCACGTAGACGACAGAGGACATCCCTGTAATACTCCTTTGTTACTGTTTGACCCTGTGGTGCGTACTCATGGTGTACCACACCACGGGAGTAAAAAAAAACAGTCACAATTACCTTGATGTTGCTGCGCACTTGGCGCGCCTTCTTCGGTCTTGGCGACGTGGAATGCTTCCACTGTGACGACTGAAATTTGGTTTCCGGGTCGTACCCGTACACCCAGGACTCATCTCCGGTGATTATAGTGTCCATAAAGCTGGGATCAGTGTCAATGGAGTCCAGCATGTCCTGTGAGACTTCCACACGGAGGTGCTTTTGCTCCGCCGTCAGCAACCTCGGCACGAACTTCGCCGCCACTCGTTTCATGCCCAAATCGTCCGTTATGATGGAATGTGCCGAAGTCTTGCCAATGTCCACTTCCTCAGCAATTTCTCGGACAGTCAAGCGACGATCCC
Source organism: Thalassophryne amazonica (assembly GCF_902500255.1). Taxonomy (NCBI): domain Eukaryota; kingdom Metazoa; phylum Chordata; class Actinopteri; order Batrachoidiformes; family Batrachoididae; genus Thalassophryne; species Thalassophryne amazonica. The sequence goes on from NC_047108.1 coordinate 120,096,957, forward strand.
GCATAACCACAGCGTGCACTTTGGAAACGATCTCGTCATTTCGGCTCGTTGATGGCCGACCGGAGCGCGGCTCGCTCTCCACCGTTACGCGCCCATCTTTAAACCGGTTGTACCACTCCTTAATCCGTGTGCTGCTCATGGCTTCATCTCCGAAAGCTGTTTGGATTTTTTCGAATAGTTTTCTGCTGGCTGTCGCCAAGTTTCTGGCAGAATTTAATGCAGTAACGCTGCTCCACGCGTTCGGCCATTTTCTCACAACAAAAAATCCGACGAGGGGGGTGGAGCGCTCCTCCCACAAGCTGTGCCCACAGGCGAATGACGTCACCGACAGGCGTGGGGGAAACTCACGCATGCGCACGAGGGTTCAACCTTGGCTGATGCAATCACACGTGATTCAAATCCATATGGTTTTTTGCAAAAAATAAAAAGGACCTATAGTTTACGGACAGACCTCATATATGTAGTATTTAAAATACTGACTGTTTCTGTTGTGTGGGCCGCTGAAGAGGAGGTACTGCTGGCCCACCACCACCAGAGGGCGCCCTGCTTGAAGTGCGGGCTTCAAGCACGAGAGGGCGTCGGAGCAACAGAGAGTGACAGCTGTCACTCGTCAACAGCACCAACTGTCACTCATTCTACCATCACCATAAAAGCCAGATTGCAACTCCACCTCCCCGCCGAGAAATCAGCTGCCACTCAGGTAACTTTCTCTGCAGTAATTTCCTGTGACTAAACATTCTGTGTGCAGCCGTTTTCCTGTGGCTACAGTCAGAAGCTGGATTGGCGGAAAGTGTGAGCGCGACGTCTTCGCCTCTCACTCCTTCCAGGGAAGTGACTGACAGGAGCTGCACGGGTGACTTTGTTTCTGGAGGTGGAGGTTCTCCCTCCCGAAGGAACTGAGTACGGAGAGATTACTGGGTGTGTATCCACACACCCACCATTAACTTTCTGTTTCTGCCAGCAGTACCAGGTCTGACAGCTGGAGACGGTGGCCACATGGGACCCAGGACTTGGCGGCTCCGGTGTTCTTCAGATCCGTTGGCGGTGGAAGCCGCGTGGGATCCGGCTCTTCTCTGGACAGACGTCTTCTATCCTTGAGCCTGCCCACACGTCACCTTGTGTATGATTGACTGTACTCCTCAACTGCAATTGTCTGTATTCCGTTGTGCAATTCACAACATTAAATTGTTACTTTTTGGCTTAATCCATTGTCCGTTCATTACCGTCCCCTGTTGTGGGTCCATGTCACTACACTGTGTGCTGACAGCATGTGTCCTCACCCCTCCCCGCTTCACGGGCTCGATGTGTCAAAACCCAGGCGCGGTCCTCAGCGTCTCTCAAACGAACGTCACAAGGTCGAGTTCCCGGCAGTTCTGCTTGAATCACACATGACTTAAATGCAGAACGCCATCCAATTATCTGCTTCAGCTGCAAGTCATCCAGGTTGCACGTGAGCACCACTCACAGGTGCTTTCCATGATGTTAATGAGGGTGAAGACTCTTCAGCCAGCACCTTCTTCACAGACAAATCAGCCCTCATGCCACCTGGAGAGCAAAGAAAAGAAAAGAACACCAAAACATCCAGCCACGCCCCCCCCAACACACAACATGGCTTACGTTATAAATCTGCTTCGAGGAGAGGCACGCGCCTGGGCTACGGCGCTCTGGGAGCAGAATTCACGGCTCCTAACGACATATACTGGGTTTGTGAGGGAGTTCAGACAGGTGTTCGACCACCCTCATAGAGGCGAGACTGCTTCAAGCGTGCTGCTGTCGATAAGACAGGGGTGTCGGAGCACAGCTAAGTATGCAGTCGACTTCCGCAGCGTGAGCCGGCTGGAATGCTGTTGTGCTCCGCGCCGCCTTTGTAAACGGACTGTCTCTGGTCCTTAAAGAGCACCTGGTGGCGAAGGACGAGCCGCGGGATTTAGACGGGCTTATCGACCTGGTAATACGGTTAGACAACCGATTAACAGAACACCGACGGGAGCGAGACGAAGGGCGTGGTCAGGCACAAGCCGTCCCTCTTCCTCCCGGGTCCGAAAGGGAGCTGTCTTCCCCATGCTCCACAGCCAGGGTACTCCACATGATGACAGCTCCCCCTGCTGTCGTTGTTAGGGAAATGAGTAGGACCAAAATAAGATCAGATCAGAGACAAAGGAGGCTGGTCCGTGTGGGAGTGTTTTTTCTGCAGCTCAACCGAGCACACGCAGAAAAACTGCCCCAAACGGTCAAAAACAAGCAGCACTCGTCCTTAGAGACTGGGCTAAGGGGGGTCGTAATACTCACGTGGGGAAACCCCGCGATCTGCACGCATCCCAGTTATGATCTGAGTGGGGATTCTAACCCTTCACGCCCCAGCACTGGTGGACACGGGGTCAGAGGGGAATCTGCTGGATAGCAGATGGGCAAAGGAGGTTGGGCTCCCTCTAGTGACCTTACCGTCACCATTGTCGGTACGGGCACTAGATGGCACCCTTCTTCCACTAGTCACACATCAGACACAGCCTAGTGACAATGGTTGTGTCTGGAAATTACAGGGAGGAGATTGTGTTTTATGTAACACCTTCTCCCTCCTGAGTGATTTTGGGTTTTCCATGGGTGTTTTTTTTAAAGCACAATCCCAGATTGATTGGCCGTCTGGGGTGTGACGCAGTGGAGCGAAACCTGCACCGGGAGTGTTTAGGATCCTCGGTTCCACCCGGTGTGTGACAGCTAAGGAGGAGGTTTAGTCCCCCCCAAATCTGGCGGCGGTGCCAGCCGAGTACCATGACCTTGCTGACGTCTTCAGCAAGGACCTGGCACTCACGCTGCCCCCGCACCGTCCGTCTATGATTGTGCCATTGATTTGATACCGGGCGCTGAGTACCCGTCCAGCAGGCTGTACAACCTCTCACGTCCGGAACGCGAATCAATGGAGACCTACATCCTAGGACTCGTTAGCTGCGGGTTGATCCGGAACTCCATCTCCCCGATGGGTGCTGGTTTCTTTTTGTGGGCACAAAAGACGGCGGACTCCGTCCATGCATTGACTACAGAGGGCTGAATGAGATCACGGTTCGCAAACCGATACCGTTACCTCTGTTGGATTCAGTGTTCACGCCCTTGCATGGAGCCCAAATTTTCACTAAACTGGATCTTAGGAATGCTTATCACCTGGTTCGGATCCGGGAGGGAGACGAGTGGGAAGACAGCATTTAACACCCCGTTAGGTCACTTTGAGTACCTGGTCATGCCGTTCGGCCTCACCAATGCGCCCGCGACGTTCCAAGCGTTGTTAATGACGTCTTGCGGGGACTTCCTGCATCGGTTTGTCTTCGTATATCTGGACGATATACTCATCTTTTCTCCGGATCCTGAGACCCATGTCAAGCATGTACGTCAGGTCCTGCAGCGGTTGTTGGAGAACCGGCTGTTCGTGAAGGGCGAGGAAGTGCGAGTTCCACCGCTCTTCTTTGTCCTTCCTGGGGTCATAATCTCCTCCAACTCCGTCGCCCCTGATCCGGCCAAGGTTGCGGCGGTGTGAGAGATTGGCCCCAACCAACAAGCCGTAGGAAACTGCAACAGTCCTTGGCTTTGCAAATTTCTACAGGAGGTTCATTAAGGGCTACAGTCAGGTAGTTAGCCCCCTGACAGCCCCTGACCTCCACTAAAGTTGCCTTCACCTGGTCGGATCGGTGCGAAGCAGCGTTTAGGGAGTGAAACGCGGTTCTCGACTGCACCAGTTCTGGTGCAGCCTGATCCAAATAGCCAGTTATTGTTGAAGTGGATGCCTCTGACTCAAGGATAGGAGCTGTGCTGTCCCAGAGCAGGGAGTCCGATAAGGTTCTCCATTCTTTGTGCCTACTTTTCCCGCAGGTTGACCCCGGCTTGAAAGGAACTATGACGTCGGCAATCGGGAACTTCTGGCGGTGCTGAAAGAGGCTCTGGAGGAGTGGAGACACCTGTTGGAGGGAGCGACGGTACCATTCACGGTTTTCACGGACCATCGGAACCTGGGAGTACATCCGGACCGCCAATCGTCTGAACCCCAGGCAAGCCCGCTGGTCACTGTTCTTTCTGGCGTTTTGACTTCCAGATCCACATACTGCCCGGACTAAAATCACCGATACTGACGCACTGTCCCGGGTGCACAAGAAGAAGCCAAGGCCCAGACTGTTGTCAGACCCCAATGGAAGGACCCTCATACCCGAGTTCCACTGGTCGTGGCCACCTCACCTGGGACGTGGAGAAGACCGTCGGGAGGCCCATTGCATGGAACCGGACCGGGGACGGCACGAAGGACAGATTGTACGTCCCACCAGAGGCCAGAGCTGCGGTTTTGGACTTCTGTCACGGTTCCAAGCTCTCCTGCCACCCAGAGGTGCGAAGAACCGTGGCAGTGGTCCGGCAGCGCTTCTGGTGGGCGTCTTTGGAAGCCGACGTCTGGGACTACGTCCAGGCCCGTACCACCTGCGCCAGGGGCAAGGCAGACCATCATAAGACCCAAGGTCTCCTCCAGCCTTTACCGGTGCCTCTTCGCCCCTGGTCCCACATCGGCCTGGACTTCATCACGGGCCTCCCGCCATCCCAGGGCATGACCACCATCTTCACGATAGTGGACCGGTTCTCCAAGGCGGCCCACTTCGTGGCCCTCCCGAAGCTCCCGACGGCCCAGGAGACTGCAGACCTCCTGGTCCACCACGTCGTGCGTCTGCATGGGATCCCTAACGACATCATCTCTGATCGTGGTCCTCAGTTCTCCTCTCAAGTCTGGAGGAGTTTCTGCAGGGAACTGGGGGCCACCATGAGTCTCTCGTCCGGGTACCATCCTCACACGAACGGACAGGCAGAGCGGGCGAACCAGGACGTGGAGCAGGCCCTCCGCTGCGTGACCTCTGCGCACCCGACGGCCTGGAGCCACCATCTGGCCTGGATCGAGTACACCCACAATAGCCAAGTCTCGTCGGCCACCGGCCTCACCCCGTTTGAGGTGTGTTTGGGGTACCAGCCCCCATTGTTCCCGTTCGTGGAGGGAGAGGTCGGGTTGCCCTCGGTCCAGGCCCACCTCAGAAGGTGCCGTCGGGTGTGGCGTACCGCCCGTTCTGCCCTGCTCAAAGCCCGGACGAGGGCCAAGGCCCATGCAGACCGCCGGCGTTCCCCGGCCCCTGCATACCAGCCCGGGCAGGAGGTTTGGCTATCAACCAAGGACATCCCTCTTCAGATGGAGTCCCAAAAACTCAAGGACAGGTTTATTGGACCATTTCCTATCCTGAAAGTCCTCAGTCCGGCCGCAGTGAAGCTGAAGCTGCCAGCTTCACTGCGGATTCATCCTGTTTTCCATGTGTCACGCCTCAATCCCTACCACACTTCTCCACTCTGCACCCCCGGACCTGCGCCGCCTCCTGCCCGGATCATAGATGGGGAGCCGGCATGGACTGTGCGTCGGCTCCTGGACGTCCGTCGGAAGGGTCGGGGGTTCCAGTACCTGGTGGACTGGGAGGGGTACGGACCTGAGGAACGCTCCTGGGTGAAGAGGAGCTTCATCCTGGACCCGGCCCTCCTGGCGATTTCTACACCCGACACCCTGACAAGCCTGGTCGGGCGCCAGGAGGCGCCCATTGAGGGGGGGGTCCTGTTGTGTGGGCTGCTGAAGAGGAGGTACTGCTGGCCCACCACCACCAGAGGGCACCCTGCTTGAAGTGCGGGCTTCAAGCACGAGAGGGCGTCGGAGCAACAGAGCTGTCACTCGTCAACAGCACCAGCTGTCACTCATTCTACCATCACCATAAAAGCCGGATTGCAACTCCACCTCCCCGCCGAGAAATCAGCTCCCAGTCAGGTAACTTTCTCTGCGGTAATTTTTTGGCTTAATCCATTGTCCGTTCATTACCGCCTCCTGTTGTGGGTCCGTGTCACTACACTTTCACAACAGTTTCGCCACCAAAAACATTGTTCGCCAAAGTGCTTCTAAAAATGTAAAGAAAATACATTTATAAAATGCAATCCGCTAAAAACCCACACATTAAACAAGGTTTTAATTGATTAAAAGCACAAATTTAAGAATTAATCTTTATAATGAAAAATAAATAAAATTGTATATGAGAAAATTTAACAAAAGACATTTTGAACTTTTTAGATTTTTGTACTTCTGACTGTTGCTCTGTTCACTCATTTAATTCTAAAAGAATTTCTTACAAACAGGTGAGTTGAACATTCAGACTTGATTGCTAACAACATTTAAAGGTGCTATAAACCATTAAGTGCCATTAGATGGCGCACTGACGTCTGAGGTCTCAGACATACATTAATAAACGTGAATGTTTACGGTGTCTGGTCTGAGGGCTGGGAAATCCCAGATGAAAATCGAACAGAAATGGTTGGATTGTGACACACAGAGGGAGTGTTGTTTTTCATCTTTATGAAGAAAATATTTGTTGGCTGCTACAGTAACATTTAATATCCCATTTGACAAGGTTTGTTTTAAAAAGTTGTCCTTTTAACTGCTTCAGAGTTGACAAACTCAATCTAGATGATTTAAATCTGACTGTAATAATAATTATAAAAAAATAGTTATTTGACACTTTTATTTGGACTAGTATTAGAATTTCTGAAACTTTCTGAGCCTGCAGGAATATATAGTTTTTGTTGTAAAACTATAAATATTTGCACAGCACAATCAGTCATTAACAGGATCAGACCACACTGACATAATAAAATGAAAAATAAAAATGTGACCTATAATGTGAGTCATGTCTCCTCCGTATGAGAAGATGTAGATACTGAATGTTGACAGAACCGAGAGGAGCAGCACTCATCTATTTGTAATGAGACTGTGGGTGGACCAGAGTGCAGGAGGAGAATCGTGCTCCTCTGGAATCCTCCTGGCTTTAATAATTTGGAGTCAGCGATGGAGGCCGAGCCTGGAGCTGCTGCACTTACAGCTCGGGTTTTGCTTTGAAGATGAAAGGTGGAGCTGATCATAATCACATGGGCGGCAGATTCCTAAACCTTCCTCTCAAACTAAAAAGGTGGAGTTATATTTGTGCCATCTGTGTGATCAGACACACCTTTGAATTATGTTCTTAACTCTGTCCATTAATCTATCAACATAGTAAGACCCTTCGGCTGCTCCCTTGTTTGCACTCTGAGTCACCACAGCAGGTTCAAGGTGAATCTGCATGTTGATTTGACACAAATTTTACACCGGATTCCATTCCTGATGCAACTCCACATTACATGGAGAAATGTGGGAACTGGGAACCTTCTGCACTGAAACTAAGTGTACTAACCTCTTGGCCACCCCCCTGTCCTACAACATACTGTAACAAAAAAATAGATTTATTACACAAATATGAGAAAAAGTATCAAATACTCAGATTTATTATTTTTTTTACAACCAAACAATGATGTTAATATGAAAAACAGTAACAAAAAGCATGTGGACCAAAATGGAAACACACTAAAAACTGTATTTGTTCGATATAATGAGTTGTGTCAAGATAAATAGTGGAACTTCACCGAGATATTCATGAACACCTTCCATCTACTCATCTATCATCACAAGATGACTAAAAACCATTCATCATTAAACAGAGTTTTGGTCAGAATACTTTGAAATGTAATTTACTGAAAACAAAGTACCTGGCCATTTTTTGTAATGATTAACATAATCCATGGGATTATACAATGAACGTGATGTAATCTGAATACCTCTGTATTACTGTGCACATCATACATAAAGGACACAACCACAAATACTTGTTTCTCTTTAACTCCTAACAAATTAGAAATTAAACTATCTCAAAATATGTCTTTAATTATGTGAAAATAATGTAAAAAATGTTTTACACTAATTAAAAAAAGACTAGAGCATCGCGCTCATAGAGTGCAAATGTCTGCCAACACTAGTTTCCAATTCCACAAAGTTTTACCTTGGAAAAAAAAAAAAATTCAGTGGCTTTTCATAAGCTAAAATATAATACAAAATATAGATCAAAAAGGCTTTTCAATGTTAAAATCAAATATCCACAATCTAGGTCAAACTTTGGCAGGCCTTAGTGAGTGCTAGTCTGCACCTCACTTTCAAATATGAGTGTGATCGGGGCATGTTTGATTAAGATATTATGTGAAATATACATTAAATGGGATTTTCAATGTTAAATTTGAATGGCCACAAAATCTGTAATCTGGATCGGCTCCGGATCAGACTTTGTCAGTCAGTAAAGGATGCCATCCAACATAACACTCTCAAATATGAAAGAAGTTTGATCTTTTATGGCAGAGGTATGAATTTTTGAAAATTCATTCAATGTTAAAGGATATTAATTTTTTTTTCCAGACTTGGCTCTTTGATCTGTGTCCTCGAAAACCGAATCAGTTCTTGCCTATATGAATCTTCAGTAAAAAATTCATAATGATATATGAAAGATTGGGTCCAGCCTGTTCACAAAAAACAGACAAGCAAGCTTTGCACTAGTTGCAGTAGCCATTCTCTACAGCTTAACAATGTCCAATCTTGATCACTGGCCCCTACATAATAACCATATGATCGTATTGTCATATGAATAGCAAAATATACACTGTATTATAACCATGAAAACACCCTTTTAAAAAAAAAGCAGGATACAGGGCTAAAATCAAATGTCTCCCGCTTTGACATGACTTGACTGGACTCTTTACAACCCCTGGCAAAAATTATGGAGTCACCGGCCTCGGAGGATGTTCATTCAGTTGTTTAATTTTGTAGAAAAAAAGCAGATCACAGACATGACACAACTAAAGTCATTTCAAATGGCAACTTTCTGGCTTTAAGAAACACTATAAGTAATCAGGAAAAAAACTTGTGGCAGTCAGTAATGGTTACTTTTTTAGACCAAGCAGAGGGAAAAAAAAAATGGAATCACTCAATTCTGAGGAAAAAATTATGGAATCATGAAAAACAAAAGAAAGCTCCAACACATCACTAGTATTTGTTGCACCACCTGGCTTTTATAACAGCTTGCAGTCTCTGAGGCATGGACTTAATGAGTGACAAACAGTACTCTTCATCAATCTGGCTCCAACTTCTCTGATTGCTGTTGCCAGATCAGCTTTGCAGGTTGGAGCCTTGTCATGGCATTTTCTTCAACTTCCACCAAAGATTTTCAATTGGATTAAGATCGGACTATTTGCAGGCCATGACATTGACCCTATGTGTCTTTTTGCAAGGAATGTTTTCACAGTTTTTGCTCTATGGCAAGATGCATTATCATCTTGAAAATGATTTCATCATCCCCAAACATCCTTTCAATTGATGGGATAAGAAAAGTGTCCAAAATATCAACGTAAACTTGTGCATTTATTGATGATGTAATGACAGCCATCTCCCCAGTGCCTTTACCTGACATGCAGCCCATATCATCAATGACTGTGGAAATTTACATGTTCTCTTCAGGCAGTCATCTTTATAAATCTCATTGGAACAGCATCAAACAAAAGTTCCAGCATCATCACCTTGCCCAATACAGATTCGAGATTCATCACTGAATATGACTTTCATCCAGTCATCCACAGTCACGATTGCTTTTCCTTAGCCCATTGTAACCTTGTTTTTTTCTGTTTAGGTGTTAATGATGGCTTTCGTTTAGCTTTTCTGTATGTAAATCCCATTTTTTAGGCGGTTTCTTACAGTTCGGTCACAGACGTTGACCAGTTTCCTCCCATTCATTCCTCATGTTTTTGTGCATTTTCGATTTTTGAGACATATTGCTTTAAGTTTCTTCCTTTGTTTCAATTGACATCTCTCGTGTTGATTCATGTCAGTCCACTTGGTGCAACAGCTCTCCAAGGTGTGATCACTCCTTTTTAGATGCAGACTAATGAGCAGATCTGATTTGATGCAGGTGTTAGTTTTGGGGATGAAAATTTACAGGGTGATTCCATAATTTATTCCTCAGAATTGAGTGAGTCCATATTTTTTTTCCCTTTCCTTGGTCTAAAAAAGTAACCGTTACTGGACTGCCACAATTTTTTTTCCTGATTTCTTATAGTGTTTCTTAAAGCCAGAAAGTTGCCATTTGAAATGACTTTAGTTTTGTGTCATGTCTGTGTCTCTTTGCTTTTTTTTTACAAAATTAAAAACACTGAATGAACATCCTCTGAGGCCGGTGATTCCATAATTATTGCGCAGGGGTTGTAGAAGTTTTGGCGCTTTTTGTAAAAAAGGCACAATTCTATCCCTTAACTGCTGGACTATGTCCCACTGTTCTCTTCTCTGCCACCATCACTGGAGATTTCTGACACATTGTTGCTATTTATTCCGTCAATCCCTTTATAAAGGTAATGGCTGACGGGGTAACATGCTGTTGTCGGAACTACTTGTAGAAGCTGTTACTCTCCATCGTTAGTACACGGGTCATAAAAAGCAGCACAAACGGGGGATGAATGCATGATCCTTTCTCCCTGTCTTTTCCGCAACATTGTGTTTCCACTCTGCACCAACAGCTCCCTCTTTCCACGTGACCTTTTGAAGTATGATTTCCAGCTAATGAGATTTTGTTTCTCGCTTCGTCCCTGACCAGCTTTGTCTTTTCTTTTTGTTAACTCCACCCACACTGCCTCGTTTCCTTCTGCTTGTTTTCTGTATTAAAATGCGCGGCTGCTGGCAACTGGAGCTGCAGTGTCAGCAGAGGAGAATGGGAAGGAATTCATAGCCGGCTGTCACCCGGGCTGGACGCGAGTGGGAGCGCCTCCTCCCCGAGGAGACAGCGTGGACTGGGCCCAGCTCTGAGGTATCAATACCCCCCACGCTGACCTCACTGTCTCATTAAATGCTGCATGCTCCACACGCTGCCATGTTGGTGCACCATCCCAGTGGGATGGAGATGAATGGAGGATCTGTCAAATGTTAGTCTCACTCCCACAGTTGGACGTGTGAATGATATTATTAGCTGAAATCCACAGATTGTTTCACCGAGGAGGAAGCTGGGGCTGGCAGACTGTGAAGCGCTCTCGGTGTGTTTACACCCCCCCACAGGGTTGGCTACATCTTCTACAGAGGACGTCTGGATCTGTGGGCCGGGACTGTAAATAGGCTGACAGAACTGTCATCGGAGCTCAGTTAGGAAACTAATTAATGCACACCAGGGTTATTGCGGTACTAAAATTTCAAACTCTATACCAGGAAAATAGTCAATACTTTATTATTATCAATACCATTGGGGGGGTAAAAAAACATATTGTTAGAATAAGCATTAGAACAATACAACAATAAACATATTGCAAAATTTCAAAAAGTAATATTTACACTCACACACACACACAAACTGTGCCAAAGGTTTTCAAGTAGTCTGAGGTGCAAAAACAAAATCACAACAAAAAAATTCTTATCAAAAACTTCGACCCTCCTGTCCTGTGCACCAACAGCATTTCCTGTATGTTCGTTTTGTGAATTGTTCTGTAATTATGTCTCGTAGCATGGCCCAAGCAGAGGGTCACCCCCTTTGAATCCGGTCTGCTTGAGGTTTCTTCCTCAGAGGGAGTTTTTCCTTACCGCTGCTGCTCTGGGGTTAGTAAGATTAGACCTGACTTGTGTGAAGCGCCTTGAGGCAACTCTGCTGTGATTTGGCGCTATATAAATGAAAATAATTGAAACTCAAATTAATTGAATTGAACTTCATGTCTTCCTGGTGAAGACAGCAAAGCCTGAGGATGCGTCTGGAAGCCATCAGGTTAAATGTTGTCAAAAGTGTCAATCCAGATGGGGATCTGTACCAGGATGTACTGTGGTGACCCCGAGGAACCAGGGACACCCGAATACAAAAAAATAAAACAAAATAAATAAAATTTCATCTTAACACTGCAAAATCTTCTACAATCTGCTGCTGCAGGTTTTTCTTCCATCAGTGCCTGAATGCAGAGAAGGTTGAATTCTTTGTTTGTTTGTTTTTTTTGTTTTTTTTGAATGTCCAAGTCCTGCATTTGGTTGGACCATTTGTCCTGCCTCATCTCAAATAAATAAATAAATAAAGTCAAGCATTTGACCACAAGATGCATGATGTGCACAAACATCTCACCTTCACTGATCGACATGTCTTCAACCCAGGGGTCACCTGCACTGCTTAAGTAAAAATGGCAGGATATCAGTTTTTTTAATCACATAATCTAATAATGTCTATGAAAAATTTGGTGCTTTTTCTCATTAATTAAAGCTCAACTGTTATCTGCCCGATATGTCACACAGACGAGATGAATCCATTATAACCACAAATGCAAGGATTTTTTTTTTTCTTGGCATGATATCTTTTTACAAATCAATGTCAAACTCACAATCCTGGTGATATCTACACACATCTGCTTATTCTACTGGCCACACCTGCAGGTGATTGGTCAAGTCAGGTGTTTCCTGTCGCCTGACTGAGCTGAGCAGTTTTTTTCTTTTGGTTAAGTAGCAGTTGGTGGCACAGGAAGAGTTGGAGAACGTGCAGTTCAGATGATCTCCTTCCTGACCTTTGATCTAACCATATTTTTAAACAAAAGATCCTCACAGAGGTCAGGTTGAGGTCAGCAGTCTCTGAGCATCCACACAGGTTTGACCCGTGCCAGGATCGTAACACGTGCTGAAAAGAGGCGTTTTACTCCCACTTCCCAAAACACTCCCAGCTCTGCTCCTCTGCATCGCCGTCAGGATAATTCCGTCCTGGTTATTCTCGGAATACATCTCAGGATAAGACAGTACTGGGCAGCTGCTCTCTAATTTTACTTGGAAGGTCAGAGGATCCAGACGGAGCTCAGAGCAGGGCCGTGAAAAATCAGAATCTCATTTCACCACCTTGTGGACCACCAAAGCTCAGGACAGGGCCTCTGGGCAGAAGGTGAACAGACAGCAGACTCAAGATTCTCTGATGGTTCCCTCCACTGTTGCTATGGCAACAGCACCTGCAGACAGATGACGGCGCACGCGGTGACGCCTCAGAAAATGTCTCGCGAATGAAGGGTGCATGTGAGGCGACTGTCAAATGAGAAATTAGTGAGTGGATGAAGAAGCACTTGTTTTTGTGGGTTTGTTTGTGCTGATTCTTCAAATAAGTCATTAAAAAATTCTGCTGGTGTTGATAGAACAGCCGCCGGTGTTGGATATTAATTAGACTCTTGCATAAGCTGGTTCTTTACTGTGCGTCAGCGTATCGATGGACTGAGACGTGTCACCGTCTTCCCAATATATCTCATAGGAGTAATTATCGACATCTGTATTTAATTTGTGTGGAGGCCACACAGGAGCGCCGTCACGAGCAGATCCAGAGGCCAAGTTTCTTCCAGGTGGCTCTTTTCCAAAGGTCTAAAAAAAAATGTTGTGTATTTGACCCCGACTATTGCTAAAAAAGATTTTTACTGCCACCCATAAGGACATGACTTTGACCATTTTAACCCCTGAGGGGTGGGGGGGTGGGGTGGGGGTGGGTACTGTCTTCAGTTGTGTGTGTGTCCATTTGTGAACAAAATTACTAGAAGAGTTTTGATCTGATTTTGAGTAAACATGGTTGAATGACTGAGGGTCAGCTAAGACGAAAGGAATGAATGTTTGGGGTAAATCACTCTAAAAAGTCTAGATTGGTGCTGAATCAGGGGATGTCTATAACAGCCTGTGATCACAAACCAACCAACCCAATCTTATAAAATTAAAGGCACTGAAATTATCGATCTGGTCGACTTCACATGAATCAAATCACAAGGTAATTTTAGAATGGTTTGTCTGTCACATACATCTCAGAGGTTTGTGGTCCTGATTTCCACCAAGCTTGGTATGTGGATGAAGGTCTACCCTGGAATTAACCTTTAAGTGTTTGTTTTGGCAAAGTTTTTCACTCCAATTTGGACCAAACTTGGCACACACATGTCAGCGAGTTCTGCAATGCCCCTAGTGAGATGAAATTCAGCAGAGGTCAATCAATGGAGTTGAATTTAAAAATTTTCACTCTGATTTGTACCAAACGACATACATATGGTGGCGGCTTCGATAATTGACCAATAAGGTCAAAGGTCCATCTTTGGGGTCACAGTCATGTCTGGCTGTCTGTTGATTTGCAGACTCCTCCCAGGTCCTTTTAAACAATTTTACTAAACTTGGAATGCCATTGATGAAATTGCCCTTTGAAACAATTCATTTTAGTAAAGTTTTTTTTCAGCCTGTTTTAGACCAAATGTGGCACACACTTAGATGGATTCCAGAATTTCCCTGGCAAGGCCAGCCATTTGAGTGAAGGGCCAGATCATTGTGGTCAACTGTCAGATTGCTGTAACTCCTGTTTTTTATGCCCATGAAGTGAAAAATCATTTCTTACCCGCAAAATGTTGGGAAATTGTTCCAAATGAGGTAAAGTGAACACAGTCCTAGAGGAACTTGTATTTTGAAGAAGCAACCATTGTGGACCAATAAATCCAGTGAGAAAAATTGTGTGTGTGTGTGTGGGGGGGTGTCCAACATTAAATGCTTTTAAAACGATGTATGAGAATGGCATAAAAGCATTTCATGTCACTAAGGTTAGAGGTAGTGTTACTGTACAAAACAGTGAGAACGACTGGTCAGCTATGATGTCTTCCATGCATTGGCACTCCCAGTGATCCATGGTATCAAATGCAGCACTGAGATCTAACGGCACCAGAACTATAGTGGTGTCCGAATCCATTGGAAGAAGAAGATCATTCACCACTTTAGTGAGACCCGTCTCTGTGGAATGATATTTTCTAAAAGCAGACTGCAGTGGCTCAGTAAGGTGGTCCACCTTTTCCAGAATTTTAGAGGAAAATGATAGATTTGATATCGGCCGATAGTTTTTTTTTAATACACTAGGGTCAAGATTCGATTTCTTAAATAATGGTTTAATCACTGCAGCTTTGAAACATTTAGGAACAGATCCAGAAGTTAAAGAAAGATATAATTTCCAGCACAGTCGGGCCCAAGAGTGGGCCACAGGTCCTTAAACAGTTTTGTTGGTATAGGTTCAAATAAGCAGGCTGTGCTTTTTGTAGACATTACGAGTTTCGTCAGTACTCCTAATGAGATACTATCAAATTCTGTAAATCTCGGAAATACCTCAGTAATGGCGCCCACCTCAATAGCAGGGTGTAGTGGCTGGGTTGAGGCATGCTGGAATACGTTTAACCTAATGTCTTCAATTTTCTTCTCAAAGTAATCCAGGAATCATGCTGTAAAAGGAGAGCGAACTACAGGTCCATGAATAAGTGTTGCCATGTGTCAGACAAGAACTTGAGTTATGCTTGTTTTTGTTGATCAAATCAGAGTAATAGGTCCGCTTTGTAGCCAGTAGTGCATGCTTATAGTCTAAGATAGCATCACGCCACGCAAGGTGGAATACTTAACCACATTAAAAGAGCCAGTAACAAGAGAACTTGCTCTTGGGAGAACTTGGGACTCTCTTGGGACACTCACTTGGGAGAACTCAGCGTGAGTTAGGGATAAGTTCAGCCCGCGGCCTAGTTCACACCTGGGGCCGAGGTCGCTTCAGGCTGATGTCTCCTGTATCCAATGAACCTGCGTACAGGTGTCTCTAGATTGACCCTGGATGTAGATTTACTGTGCATCCACCATCCCGTCTGGGAATTCATCAAGAGATGATAGTAGAGAAGCTTGAATCTTTGACTGGACTGGGTTGCTTGATGCGAGGACGTTTCGCTTTAAATCGCAGAAGCTTCCTCAGCTAAAATTCTTGCTCTGGTACTCTGACTTCTGTCTGACCCTTGTCGAGAAGAACAAACAGAAGCCACAAAAGCTGGAGTTTTAAACCTAACCAGACGCCTCCTACTAAGAGGCAGACTGCTGTTGGCTAGTGACTAACAATTGCTTTAATTAGCACCTATTGTGCTCTAGTTAGCACCCTCCTAATGACAGTGTAGCTGTCCCTCTTAACGACGAGACTGACGCCTCTCCTGATGGTGTGAATGACTCATTACTATGAACAAAAGACTGAAACTGCTTTGATCTGAGTACCCCATTGTAAACAGGGTACAAAGCGTGCCTCAGACCCCCTCCCTGGTTAAGGCTGGGTTTCAACTTTTTCACATAGAATGCCTCTTTCACCCCTCTCTAAACCATTTCTTCTCTCTGACTATGGAAACCACCTGGACAACTCAGAGCCTACACAGAATCAAGCGATGATCTTCCTCGACATCGAAGGATTGCCACGATGTTTTTAAAATTTCCATTAATGCTCATTTTTGATTCAGTTTCATTGTATGTACGAGCAGTGTGTCAGGTACATCGTGAGCCTGATTATGTGTCATCTCTGAGTGAAATACCAGAGACACACTACACTCGGCATAAGCATCCGGCTTCTGTAGGATCTATCGTGGAAACGTGTTCCACTGCCCCGTGACACTGGCACACTGCCTTGTTTTAAGACCAACACGCCAACAGCCGCAAAAATGAGCCTAAATCAGGTTGCTGTTGGCACGACGTGGCGTGAGCGTGTGGGGTGGAAACTATGAACGACACTTTGGTCGGGTGGATGTTCGGGCGCTCAGAGCCCTGGACAGAGAGCGAGTAACGCTGCTGTCTGCACACTGATGCCTTCGTAGCCGAGCAGGCGTCAGCGTCCCACCCAAAGGCCGTGGGGTGATGGATGTCCTCTCTGGCAGAATGCTGACTCGTCCCGTACATTCCCAGCATTTGCTCCAATTATTTAGCTCACTCATCAGCAGGTCACATTAGTTAACGGTCTGATTAGACAGGTCGTCTTGCGCGTTACGTTCGAGCTTTAGAGGACAATCCATGTTCCTTTAGACACACTGAGGGGTTCATCTTTTTGGCTTCCAGATAGAAAGGAAAGGTCATAAATACAGCTTTAAACCCGATGGTTTGGACTTTCTTCTTAATGCCAGTGCTGCTTCTGCTGTTTCTTTTTTTATAACCGCACTCACCTCCTCAGGGAGGAATTTGATCACTAAGAGCTTCAGTTCTCTAAGTCACCAGAGGTTGCTTGCTGCTGCTCCACGAGCATTCAGAAGCATAAAGGATGGTTGGATTATAAGGTGTTTGTCAAAAAGCAAAATTTGCTTTTTATTTTATTTTTTCCCAGCATGTCGAGTAAGAAAAAATAATTTATGACGTAAATTCTTTCCACACTATCGCGTTTAAGAGCCGCTGCAGCACTTGTGTTATTGTTGTAGTCAGATCCTCAGACTAAACACTGTTTAAATATGACCAGCAATCACTCACACTCATGTCAGTATCAGGCAACATGATGCCAGTATGGTGGCCATGAAGGACCAAACACACACTAACAATTCAGACACTTAAAAATAAAATAAATAATACACTAGCCTTCTGGAAAGTATTATATTTCAAACCACAACAATATTTGACAAAAGAGAGCAATCTTTTTAAATCACACTAGCATTTCAGGTTTTTTTCTTTTACAAGACTAACACAATTATGAAAAAAACCTGAAAACTGTAACCAAGAAAAATATCAGAAACATAAACACACTGACAAAAAAGACAACATTTTTGTAAAACAGGAAACAGAATAAAAGAAATCTAAAAGTACACTTGGAAAGTGCACGATTCTACCAAGTGCTAATCAGATATAATTTTGTCCAAGTGTAGCGTTAAACTACTCGATTAAAAACAGAACTCTTAAGACATGAAGAAAAGAAGGGAATCCTATCTTGCAACGTTAAATGAATCAAAGAAAGCTAAAATCTCAGCTCTATCTTGAACCAAAAACCATCCTCGCCACAGAAGTTGCATTGAAGTGCTTGAGTTTTAACATCTATATCCATAAACAAGCAGACAGAGACAGAATGGTGACCACCGAAATGATTAAAAAGCAACATTTCCAAAAACAAAACAGACCAAAAAAGTGACAATGTTAACAGCCAATCAGAATTAGGCCTAAGAACAATAGCAGGTACAAACATTGTCCAATGTGAAAATGTTTTTCCATTTTGTTAATTTGTTTGAGAGATGTTGTTTTGCACTTCAGGGCCACTCTATTTGTGGCCTGATTGCATCGACTATTTTTATGACACGTTCCTTCTTGATATTTCTGCCTCGCATTTGTAATTTTGGCCTGTGTACATTTGCTTGCACAGTGTCATCCTGTGATATTTAAAGTGCATTCTGTGTACACACAGATGATGTGTCGACAGGCGGCGGCCTCACTTTACAAATTTTACATTAATTTTGTGCATGAAATATGATTTTTGAAGATGACAGGTTCTATCATTTAGAAATAACCTTGGAGGTCAAAGTTACAGGAAGGCACAAATAGACATCCACCAAGATTGAACTAAATCCCCCCCCCCCCACACACACTATTCTTCATGTGCCAGTGAAGAAAGCAGAGATGACATCTGCACATTTTGCCCACGCAGTGTCACATAATAAATCAGAAGCTTCGGAGTGGAACTCTTGTGGGTGGAGAGGTACTGAGACTATATGCTTCTGTCAAAATAATATCACAGCAGGTGAGCACGCGTGCCAAACAGCACAGCGCGACTTTTTCCCGCATCTGGCAACATGTGGGTTTTTTTCCCTTTTAAAAACAACTGAGATGAGTGTAACAGTCAATAAAGTAAAACACAGCAACAAAACCAGCAGCTGACCCAGACATGGAATCAACAGGTGTACACACACACACAGATCCCACTTTACCAAAGCAAGAGTAGCAGAGTATTACACACCAATAATGAACATACGAGGTCTGTCCGAAAAGTATCGGACCATTGGCTGGGAAAAAAAAAACTGGCTTACCTGGAGGGTTGGGAAACCTAATCACCCTCGAAGTACTCTCCTTGGGACTCCACACACTTCTCCCAGCGTTGTCGCCACTGCTGGAAGCATTCCAAAATGCCTTTTTCGGGATGGTGCGCAGCTCCGCCGTCGTCGCAGCCATAATGTCCTCTCTTGTCTCAAATCGGGTTCCTTTTAATGGTATTTTAAGTTTTGGGAAGAGCCAAAAGACACAAGGGGCCATCTCAGGGGAGTAAGGCGCCTGTTGAACCACCGGAATCTGGTTTTTGGTCAAATAAGTCTGAATTAAATGAGAGGAATGAGCTGGCGCGTTGTCGTGGTGGAGGCGCCAATTTCCTCCGGCCCACAACTCCGGTCTCTTGCGCCGCACACTATCACGTAGACGACAGAGGACATCCCTGTAATACTCCTTTGTTACTGTTTGACCCCTGTGGTGCGTACTCATGGGTACCACACCACGGGAGTAAAAAAAAACAGTCACAATTACCTTGATGTTGCTGCGCACTTGGCGCGCCTTCTTCGGTCTTGGCGACGTGGAATGCTTCCACTGTGACGACTGAAATTTGGTTTCCGGGTCGTACCCGTACACCCAGGACTCATCTCCGGTGATTATAGTGTCCATAAAGCTGGGATCAGTGTCAATGGAGTCCAGCATGTCCTGTGAGACTTCCACACGGAGGTGCTTTTGCTCCGCCGTCAGCACCTCGGCACGAACTTCGCCGCCACTCGTTCATGCCCAAATCGTCCGTTATGATGGAATGTGCCGAAGTCTTGCCAATGTCCACTTCCTCAGCAATTTCTCGGACAGTCAAGCGACGATCCCGCATAACCACAGCGTGCACTTTGGAAACGATCTCGTCATTTCGGCTCGTTGATGGCCGACCGGAGCGCGGCTCGCTCTCCACCGTTACGCGCCCATCTTTAAACCGGTTGTACCACTCCTTAATCCGTGTGCTGCTCATGGCTTCATCTCCGAAAGCTGTTTGGATTTTTCGAATAGTTTCTGCCTGGCTGTCGCCAAGTTTCTGGCAGAATTTAATGCAGTAACGCTGCTCCACGCGTTCGGCCATTTTCTCACAACAAAAAAATCCGACGAGGGGGGTGGAGCGCTCCTCCCACAAGCTGTGCCCACAGGCGAATGACGTCACCGACAGGCGTGGGGAAACTCACGCATGCGCACGAGGGTTCAACCTTGGCTGATGCAATCACACGTGATTCAAATCCATATGGTTTTTGCAAAAAATAAAAAGGACCTATAGTTTACGGACAGACCTCATATATGTAGTATTTAAAAATACTGACTGTTTCTGTTGTGTGGGCCGCTGAAGAGGAGGTACTGCTGGCCCACCACCACCAGAGGGCGCCCTGCTTGAAGTGCGGGCTTCAAGCACGAGAGGGCGTCGGAGCAACAGAGAGTGACAGCTGTCACTCGTCAACAGCACCAACTGTCACTCATTCTACCATCACCATAAAAGCCAGATTGCAACTCCACCTCCCCGCCGAGAAATCAGCTGCCACTCAGGTAACTTTCTCTGCAGTAATTTCCTGTGACTAAACATTCTGTGTGCAGCCGTTTTCCTGTGGCTACAGTCAGAAGCTGGATTGGCGGAAAGTGTGAGCGCGACGTCTTCGCCTCTCACTCCTTCCAGGGAAGTGACTGACAGGAGCTGCACGGGTGACTTTGTTTCTGGAGGTGGAGGTTCTCCCTCCCGAAGGAACTGAGTACGGAGAGATTACTGGGTGTGTATCCACACACCCACCATTAACTTCTGTTTCTGCCAGCAGTACCAGGTCTGACAGCTGGAGACGGTGGCCACATGGGACCCAGGACTTGGCGGCTCCGGTGTTCTTCAGATCCGTTGGCTGGTGGAAGCCGCGTGGGATCCGGCTCTTCTCTGGACAGACGCTTCTATCCTTGAGCCTGCCCACACGTCACCTTGTGTATGATTGACTGTACTCCTCAACTTGCAATTGTCTGTATTCCGTTGTGCAATTCACAACATTAAATTGTTACTTTTTGGCTTAATCCATTGTCCGTTCATTACCGTCCCCTGTTGTGGGTCCATGTCACTACACTGGTGTGCTGACAGCATGTGTCCTCACCCTCCCCGCTTCACGGGCTCGATGTGTCCAAAACCCAGGCGCGGTCCTCAGCGTCTCTCAAACGAACGTCACAAGGTCGAGTTCCCGGCAGTTCTGCTTGAATCACACATGACTTAAATGCAGAACGCCATCCAATTATCTGCTTCAGCTGCAAGTCATCCAGGTTGCACGTGAGCACCCTCACAGGTGCTTTCCATGATGTTAATGAGGGTGAAGACTCTTCAGCCAGCACCTTCTTCACAGACAATCAGCCCTCATGCCACCTGGAGAGCAAAGAAAAGAAAAGAACACCAAAACATCCAGCCACGCCCCCCCCAACACACAACATGGCTTACGTTATAATCTGCTTCGAGGAGAGGCACGCGCCTGGGCTACGGCGCTCTGGGAGCAGAATTCACGCTCCTAACGACATATACTGGGTTTGTGAGGGAGTTCAGACAGGTGTTCGACCACCCTC
Organism: Thalassophryne amazonica; assembly: GCF_902500255.1. NCBI lineage: Eukaryota > Metazoa > Chordata > Actinopteri > Batrachoidiformes > Batrachoididae > Thalassophryne > Thalassophryne amazonica. The sequence continues at coordinate 120,118,249 of NC_047108.1, forward strand.
ATAGAGGCGAGACTGCTTCAAGCGTGCTGCTGTCGATAAGACAGGGGTGTCGGAGCACAGCTAAGTATGCAGTCGACTTCCGCAGCGTGAGCCGGCTGGAATGCTGTTGTGCTCCGCGCCGCCTTTGTAAACGGACTGTCTCTGGTCCTTAAAGAGCACCTGGTGGCGAAGGACGAGCCGCGGGATTTAGACGGGCTTATCGACCTGGTAATACGGTTAGACAACCGATTAACAGAACACCGACGGGAGCGAGACGAAGGGCGTGGTCAGGCACAAGCCGTCCCTCTTCCCTCCCGGGTCCGAAAGGGAGCTGTCTTCCCCATGCTCCACAGCCAGGGTACTCCACATGATGACAGCTCCCCCTGCTGTCGTTGTTAGGGAAATGAGTAGGACCAAAATAAGATCAGATCAGAGACAAAGGAGGCTGGTCCGTGGGGAGTGTTTTTTCTGCAGCTCAACCGAGCACACGCAGAAAAACTGCCCCAAACGGTCAAAACAGCAGCACTCGTCCTTAGAGACTGGGCTAAGGGTGGGTCGTAATACTCACGTGGGGAAACCCCGACGATCTGCACGCATCCCAGTTATGATCCTGAGTGGGGATCTAACCCTTCACGCCCCAGCACTGGTGGACACGGGGTCAGAGGGGAATCTGCTGGATAGCAGATGGGCAAAGGAGGTTGGGCTCCCTCTAGTGACCTTACCGTCACCATTGTCGGTACGGGCACTAGATGGCACCCTTCTTCCACTAGTCACACATCAGACACAGCCAGTGACAATGGTTGTGTCTGGAAATTACAGGGAGGAGATTGTGTTTTATGTAACACCTTCTACCTCCTGAGTGATTTTGGGTTTTCCATGGGTGTTAAAGCACAATCCCCAGATTGATTGGCCGTCTGGGGTTGTGACGCAGTGGAGCGAAACCTGCCACCGGGAGTGTTTAGGATCCTCGGTTCCACCCGGTGTGACAGCTAAGGAGGAGGTTTAGTCCCCCCCAATCTGGCGGCGGTGCCAGCCGAGTACCATGACCTTGCTGACGTCTTCAGCAAGGACCTGGCACTCACGCTGCCCCCGCACCGTCCGTATGATTGTGCCATTGATTTGATACCGGGCGCTGAGTACCCGTCCAGCAGGCTGTACAACCTCTCACGTCCGGAACGCGAATCAATGGAGACCTACATCTAGGACTCGTTAGCTGCCGGGTTGATCCGGAACTCCATCTCCCCGATGGGTGCTGGTTTCTTTTTTGTGGGCAAAAAAGACGGCGGACTCCGTCCATGCATTGACTACAGAGGGCTGAATGAGATCACGGTTCGCAACCGATACCCGTTACCTCTGTTGGATTCAGTGTTCACGCCCTTGCATGGAGCCCAAATTTTCACTAAACTGGATCTTAGGAATGCTTATCACCTGGTTCGGATCCGGGAGGGAGACGAGTGGAAGACAGCATTTAACACCCCGTTAGGTCACTTTGAGTACCTGGTCATGCCGTTCGGGCCTCACCAATGCGCCCGCGACGTTCCAAGCGTTGGTTAATGACGTCTTGCGGGACTTCCTGCATCGGTTTGTCTTCGTATATCTGGACGATATACTCATCTTTTCTCCGGATCCTGAGACCCATGTCAAGCATGTACGTCAGGTCCTGCAGCGGTTGTTGGAGAACCGGCTGTTCGTGAAGGGCGAGAAGTGCGAGTTCCACCGCTCTTCTTTGTCCTTCCTGGGGTTCATAATCTCCTCCAACTCCGTCGCCCCTGATCCGGCCAAGGTTGCGGCGGTGAGAGATTGGCCCCAACCAACAAGCCGTAGGAAACTGCAACAGTTTCCTTGGCTTTGCAAATTTCTACAGGAGGTTCATTAAGGGCTACAGTCAGGTAGTTAGCCCCCTGACAGCCCTGACCTCCACTAAAGTTGCCTTCACCTGGTCGGATCGGTGCGAAGCCGCGTTTAGGGAGTTGAAACGCCGGTTCTCGACTGCACCAGTTCTGGTGCAGCCTGATCCAAATAGCCAGTTTATTGTTGAAGTGGATGCCTCTGACTCAAGGATAGGAGCTGTGCTGTCCCAGAGCAGGGAGTCCGATAAGGTTCTCCATTCTTGTGCCTACTTTTCCCGCAGGTTGACCCCGGCTGAAAGGAACTATGACGTCGGCAATCGGGAACTTCTGGCGGTGAAAGAGGCTCTGGAGGAGTGGAGACACCTGTTGGAGGGAGCGACGGTACCATTCACGGTTTTCACGGACCATCGGAACCTGGAGTACATCCGGACCGCCAATCGTCTGAACCCCAGGCAAGCCCGCTGGTCACTGTTCTTCTGGCGTTTTGACTTCCAGATCACATACTGCCCCGGGACTAAAAATCAACGATCTGACGCCCTGTCCCGGGTGCACAAAGAAGAAGCCAAGGCCGAGTTGTCAGACCCAATGGAGACCATCATCCCCGAGTCCACTGTCGTGGCCACCCTCACCTGGGACGTGGAGAAGACCGTCCGGGAGGCCCTGGCATGGAACCCGGACCCGGGGACCGGCCCGAAGGACAGATTGTACGTCCCACCAGAGGCCAGAGCTGCGGTTTTGGACTTCTGTCACGGTTCCAAGCTCTCCTGCCACCCAGAGGTGCGAAGAACCGTGGCAGTGGTCCGGCAGCGCTTCTGGTGGGCGTCTTTGGAAGCCGACGTCTGGGACTACGTCCAGGCCCGTACCACCTGCGCCAGGGGCAAGGCAGACCATCATAAGACCAAGGTCTCCTCCAGCCTTTACCGGTGCCTTCTTCGCCCCTGGTCCCACATCGGCCTGGACTTCATCACGGGCCTCCCGCCATCCCAGGGCATGACCACCATCTTCACGATAGTGGACCGGTTTCTCCAAGGCGGCCCACTTCGTGGCCCTCCCGAAGCTCCCGACGGCCCAGGAGACTGCAGACCTCCTGGTCCACCACGTCGTGCGTCTGCATGGGATCCCTAACGACATCATCTCTGATCGTGGTCCTCAGTTCTCCTCTCAAGTCTGGAGGAGTTTCTGCAGGGAACTGGGGGCCACCATGAGTCTCTCGTCCGGGGGTACCATCCTCACACAACGGACAGGCAGAGCGGGCGAACCAGGACCGTGGAGCAGGCCCTCCGCTGCGTGACCTCTGCGCACCCGACGGCCTGGAGCCAACCATCTGGCCTGGATCGAGTACACCCACAATAGCCAAGTCTCGTCGGCCACCGGCCTCACCCCGTTTGAGGTGTGTTTGGGGTACCAGCCCCCATTGTTCCCGTTCGTGGAGGGAGAGGTCGGGTTGCCCTCGGTCCAGGCCCACCTCAGAAGGTGCCGTCGGGTGTGGCGTACCGCCCGTTCTGCCCGCTCAAAGCCCGGACGAGGGCCAAGGCCCATGCAGACCGCCGGCGTTCCCCGGCCCCTGCATACCAGCCCGGGCAGGAGGTTTGGCTATCAACCAAGGACATCCCTCTTCAGATGGAGTCCCAAAAACTCAAGGACAGGTTTATTGGACCATTTCCTATCCTGAAAGTCCTCAGTCCGGCCGCAGTGAAGCTGAAGCTGCCAGCTTCACTGCGGATTCATCCTGTTTTCCATGTGTCACGCCTCAATCCCTACCACACTTCTCCACTCTGCACCCCCGGAACCTGCGCCGCCTCCTGCCCGGATCATAGATGGGGAGCCGGCATGGACTGTGCGTCGGCTCCTGGACGTCCGTCGGAAGGGTCGGGGGTTCCAGTACCTGGTGGACTGGGAGGGGTACGGACCTGAGGAACGCTCCTGGGTGAAGAGGAGCTTCATCCTGGACCCGGCCTCCTGGCGATTTCTACACCCGACACCCTGACAAGCCGGGTCGGGCGCCAGGAGGCGCCCATTGAGGGGGGGGTCCTGTTGTGTGGGCTGCTGAAAGAGGAGGTACTGCTGGCCCACCACCACCAGAGGGCACCCTGCTTGAAGTGCGGGCTTCAAGCACGAGAGGGGCGTCGGAGCAACAGAGCTGTCACTCGTCAACAGCACCAGCTGTCACTCATTCTACCATCACCATAAAAGCCGGATTGCAACTCCAACCTCCCCGCCGAGGAAATCAGCTCCCAGTCAGGTAACTTTCTCTGCGGTAATTTTTGGCTTAATCCATTGTCCGTTCATTACCGCCTCCTGTTGTGGTCGTGTCACTACACTTTCACAACAGTTTCGCCACCAAAAACATTGTTCGCCAAAGTGCTTCTAAAAATGTAAAGAAAATACATTTATAAAATGCAATCCGCTAAAAACCCACACATTAAACAAGGTTTTAATTGATTAAAAGCCAAATTTAAGAATTAATCTTTATAATGAAAAATAAATAAAATTGTATATGAGAAAATTTAACAAAAGACATTTTGAACTTTTTAGATTTTTGTACTTCTGACTGTTGCTCTGTTCACTCATTTAATTCTAAAAGAATTTCTTACAAACAGGTGAGTGAACATTCAGACTTGATTGCTAACAACATTTAAAGGTGCTATAAACCATTAAGTGCCATTAGATGGCGCACTGACGTCTGAGGTCCTCGACATACATTATAAACGTGAATGTTTACGGTGTCTGGGTCTGAGGGCTGGGAAATCCCAGATGAAAATCGAACAGAAATGGTTGGATTGTGACACACAGAGGGAGTGTTGTTTTTCATCTTTATGAAGAAAATATTTGTTGGCTGCTACAGTAACATTTAATATCCCATTTGACAAGGTTTGTTTTAAAAAGTTGTCCTTTTAACTGCTTCAGAGTGACAAACTCAATCTAGATGATTTAATCTGACTGTATAATAATTATAAAAAAAATAGTTATTTGACACTTTATTTGGACTAGTATTAAATTTCTGAAACTTTCTGAGCCTGCAGGAATATATAGTTTTTGTTGTAAAACTATAATATTTGCACAGCACAATCAGTCATTAACAGGATCAGACCACACTGACATAATAAAATGAAAAATAAAAATGTGACCCTATAATGTGAGTCATGTCTCCTCCGTATGAGAAGATGTAGATACTGAATGTTGACAGAACCGAGAGGAGCAGCACTCATCTAATTTGTAATGAGACTGTGGGTGGACCAGAGTGCAGGAGGAGAATCGTGCTCCTCTGGAATCCTCCTGGCTTAATAATTGGAGTCAGCGATGGAGGCCGAGCCTGGAGCTGCTGCACTTACAGCTCGGGTTTTGCTTTGAAGATGAAAGGTGGAGCTGATCATAATCACATGGGCGGCAGATTCCTAAACCTTCCTCTCAAACTAAAAAGGTGGAGTTATATTTGTGCCATCTGTGTGATCAGACACACCTTTGAATTATGTTCTTAACTCTGTCCATTAATCTATCAACATAGTAAGACCCTTCGGCTGCTCCCTTGTTTGCACTCTGAGTCACCACAGCAGGTTCAAGGTGAATCTGCATGTTGATTTGACACAAATTTTACACCGGATTCCATTCCTGATGCAACTCCACATTACATGGAGAAATGTGGGAACTGGGAACCTTCTGCACTGAAACTAAGTGTACTAACCTCTTGGCCACCACCCCTGTCCTACAACATACTGTAACAAAAAAATAGATTTATTACACAAATATGAGAAAAAGTATCAAATACTCAGATTTTATTATTATTTTTTTTTACAACCAAACAATGATGTTAATATGAAAAACAGTAACAAAAAGCATGTGGACCAAAATGGAAACACACTAAAAACTGTATTTGTTCGATATAATGAGTTGTGTCAAGATAAATAGTGGAACTGCACCGAGATATTCATGAACACCTTCCATCTACTCATCTATCATCACAAGATGACTAAAAACCATTCATCATTAAACAGAGTTTTGGTCAGAATACTTTGAAATGTAATTTACTGAAAACAAAGTACCTGGCCATTTTTTGTAATGATTAACATAATCCATGGGATTATACAATGAACGTGATGTAATCTGAATACCTCTGTATTACTGTGCACATCATACATAAAGGACACAACCACAAATACTTGTTTTCTCTTTAACTCCTAACAAATTAGAAATTAAACTATCTCAAAATATGTCTTTAATTATGTGAAAATAATGTAAAAAATGTTTACACTAATTAAAAAAAGACTAGAGCATCGCGCTCATAGAGTGCAAATGTCTGCCAACACTAGTTTCCAATTCCACAAAGTTTTACCTTGGAAAAAAAAAAAAATTCAGTGGCTTTCATAAGCTAAAATATAATACAAAATATAGATCAAAAAGGCTTTTCAATGTTAAAATCAATATCCACAATCTAGGTCAAACTTGGCAGGCCTTAGTGAGTGCTAGTCTGCACCTCACTTTCAAATATGAGTGTGATCGGGGCATGTTTGATTAAGATATTATGTGAAATATACATTAAATGGGATTTTCAATGTTAAATTTGAATGGCCACAAAATCTGTAATCTGGATCGGCTCCGGATCAGACTTTGTCAGTCAGTAAAGGATGCCATCCAACATAACACTCTCAAATATGAAAGAAGTTGATCTTTTATGGCAGAGGTATGAATTTTTGAAAATTCATTCAATGTTAAAGGATATTAATTTTTTTTTCCAGACTTGGCTCTTTGATCTGTGTCCTCGAAAACCGAATCAGTTCTTGCCTATATGAATCTTCAGTAAAAAATTCATAATGATATATGAAAGATTGGGTCCAGCCTGTTCACAAAAAACAGACAAGCAAACTTGTAAAAAGCAGAAAAAAGACATTTGTTTGAAAACTAACCCTCTTGCAGCTACTTGGGTCACACTATAATCTGATTAACATAATTTTGTCCAGTGTAATCTCGTCCAAGTATAGTTACTTACCTTTTTTTATAACCTGATTATGTAATCAGTTACTACCCAACCCTGGTAGCCAGAACTAAATAAATGAACTGTCATTAGTATATAAATATCTGATTACTCACCCCAGGGCAGGTTTGAATCAGAGACTGAAACTTCATTTCACCAATAAAGTTATCACATCCCACCTCTCCAGAGAACTATGGGCCACAACTAAAGATACCTCAAGAAGAGACATGAAGCTGCTATTACCAGTACTATTACTACTTTACTGCTGCTGCTACTGTTACTTGCAAAATGAGGTAAAAAGGTTAAAAGGAAAAAGAGAGAATAGAAAAGAAGACACCAAACGTTTAACACACAGATGATGATGCAGTGCAAAAGTACGGCATTGTGTAAAATTGTAAATAAAATAGAATACAATGATTTGCAAATCCTCTTCAACCTCCAGTGAGGAAAATAAGTATTTGAACATGCTGCGATTTTGCAAGTTCTCCCACTTAGAAATCATGGAGAGGTCTGAAATTTTCATCTTAGGTGCATGTCCACTGTGAGAGACATAATCTAAAAAAAAAAAAAAATCTGGAAATCACATTGTATGATTTTTTTTCAAATAATTTATTTGTATGTTACACACAAAGACAAGATATTAATGTTCAAACTGATAACTTTTATTGTTTTTGTGCAAATATTTGCTTATTTTGAAATCGATGCCTGCAACACATTTCAGAAAAGCTGGGACAGTGGCAACAAAAGACTGGGAAAGTTGATGAATGCTCAAAGAACACCTGTTTGGAACATTCCACAGGTGAACAGGTTAATTGGAAACAGGTGAGTGTCATGATTGGGTATAAAAGGAGCAACCCCAAAAGTCTCAGCGGTCCAGAAGCAAAGATGGGGTGAGGATCACCACTTTGTGAACAACTGCTTGAAAAAAATAGTCCAACAGTTTAAGACCAATGTTTCTCAATGTTCACTTGCAAGGAATTTAGGGATTCCATCATCTACAGTCCAAATATAATCAGAAGATTCAGAGAATCTGGAGAACTTTCTACACATATGTGGCAAGGCCAAACCAACACTGATTGCCCGTGACCTCCGATCCCTCAGGTGGAACTGCATTAAAAAGTGACATCATTGTGTAAAGGATCTTACCGCATGGGCTCAGGAACACTTCAGAAAACCATTGTCAGTTAACACAGTCCGTCGCTACAAGTACAAGTTTAAAACTCTACCATGCAAAGTGAAAGCCATACATCAACAACATCCATAAACGCCACCACCTTCTCTGGGCCCGAGCTCATTTGAAATGGACAGACACAAAGTGGAAAAGTGTGCTGTGATCTGATGAGTCCACATTTCAAATTGTTTTTGGAAATCATGGACATTGTGTCCTCTGGACAAAAGACGAAAAAGACCATCCAGATTGTTACCAGCGCAAAGTTCAAAAGCCAGCATCGGTGATGGTATGAGGGTGTGTTAGTGCCCATGGCATGGACACTTACACATCTGTGATGGCACCATCAATGCTGAAGGTACATCCAGGTTTTGGAGCAACACATGCTGCCATCCAAGCAACGTCTTTTCAGGGACGTCCCTGTTTATTTCAGCAAGACAATGTCAAGTCATTCTGCACGTTACAACAGCGTGGCTTCGTAGTAAAAGAGTGCGGGTACTAGACTGGCCTGCCTGCAGTCCAGACCTGTCACCCATTGAAAATGTGTGGCGCATTATGAAGCGCAAAATCGACAACGGAGACCCCGGACTGTGAACACTAAAGTCATACATCAAGCAAGATGGGAAAGAAATTCCACTTACAAAGCTCAACATTAGTGTCCTCAGTTTCCAAACGCTTATTGAGTGTTGTTAGAAGGAAAGGTGATGTAACACAGTGGTAAACATACCACTGTCCCAGCTTTTTTTGAAACGTGTTGCAGGCGTCCCATTTCAAAATGTGCAAATATTGCACCAAAAAACAATAAAGTTTATGTTTGAACATTAAATATCTCGTCTTTGTGGTGTATTCAATTGAATATAGGTTGACGAAGATTTGCAAATCATTGTATTCTGTTTTTATTTACATTTTACACAACGTCCCAACTTCATTGGAATTGGAGTTGTACTACTACTAAAGTGCTCAGTAGCCTATGTCACTCCCCATATGTCAAAGTATACATGTGCCAAGTTTGGCTCAATTCCAAGGTCTGTAACAGTTCACAGCAACATGCGTCCGTACTGCAGATTGGTGGTGTGGTGTCGAGGCACGTGCCCTCTGTTACGTAACGTGATCAGACCAACAGCATCAGGCCTCACGTGCACAGAGACAAGATGCTGCTGTGATTCATCTACATTAAATGTGCAGCAGGCGCTCTGGCCCGGTGCAGATTATATTATTCTACTATGAGCTGGATGGTTTGAAAATGAAAAAGCTTTTGTTATTAGGATGGATTTTGGTAAATATCAGGAGCCTCATTAATGAAGCGCTGTAGGATTCAAATTGAAAGTGTACGTTGGTTCACACACGTTAGCCAGCCATCGTCTTTACTGGTTGATTATGTGATGTTTCCTGGAGCCACAGCTGTTGTTGTCTTGTGAAAAATCCCTGTACTGATGATCACCACCTTGTTTATGTGAGCAGCCGATTATGGTATAAGTAAAATACTTCTGTGTTGCTGTGCTGGGTACAGAATTGGGTTTAAAAAGTATAAAATAAAATAAATCGACTGGCATATGAAATTATTCCAGACACAAGATCGATGCCTTTTTTTAAACACCTGTAGAAAATGGGTTGCATTTATATAGCAGTTTGCATCTGAATAAGAAGCTTGATGAGCTTTACAATGATGCCTCACATTCACACACTGATGTCAAGGTGCTGCGATGCAAGTGTTCACTACATACTGGGAGCACTGGAGCATTAAGGACCTTGCCCACGGGGCCTTAGTGATTGTCCAGTATGACGGGGTGGTTGAACCAAGGATCGTCTGGTCTCAAGCTCACTGCTTAACTACTAGACCATCACCTCCCCCTCCTCCCCCAGATCCATGGTCTCTCCCCTCCACTGATGGGCAGCCATCGTCTCAAGCAAAACTTTAAAAACTTTTCTGTGGCCTCACAGCACTTAAATCCCAAACAAAACCACATTTCCCATAGTGCATTTCCACATCTGTGTGTATTTCAGTGAATTACAATGCATTTTGTGCGCTATAGTGACCGTTTGAATAAAGATGCAACATACCAGTCATTTTTTCAAAGCAAAACAATGAAAACAAAGACCAACCATTACTGAAATCAGAGAGGAAGTTTGGAGTTTTGAGCAGCCACCAAAATCATCTTCACGCCCACATTGGTAACCGAACAAACAGCCGGTGATTTGGTCCCAGGGCTCATTCCCTCTAAATCGCAGGATTCTGAGACATCTGTGAACGATTGCTTGGAAACAGCGACCAGATGTTCATCATTAACGGACGTAAAATATGGCACCTTTTATTCCCAACGACATGACCAGAAAGCTTCAAATTCAAACATCTGTCTCTGTTAACGCCTGACAGCGAGTCCCTGCAGCCTGTGATTGGCGATTGTTCAGTAAGACATTAACGCTAGCTGCTGTGAGGTCAAATGACTCTTTTTGTGAGTCACCTACAGTCTGGGGGCATGTGACTGCAAACCCTGGCAGAAATTATGAAATAATGATTGATAAAACAAGACGATCACACACCCAAAGGTGGCCACATTTTAGCTCATCAGCAAAGCTAACATTTTAGCTAACAGTTAGCTTCCACTAGATTTAAGTTAAGCTAACGTTTTGGACTAAAGTTTAGCAGTCAAAAATATTTATAAACTCTGAAAATTGCACACATTTGTTCTTGTCGGAGCTTATACACGACTCCGTTAAGCAAAACTCACACCACGCGAAGGCAACAAACATCTCGTGGGGTAGACAGAAGTGAAGTTAAGCCAGCGTAAATGCATTAATTAGGGCCCTTCGACCAGTTTTGGTTTTTTTTTCTAGGCATCCTAAACCAGGCAGGGTTGAAATTTACAGGTTGTTAGATGTCAGGAAAAACTCGCAGTATGTAAAAAATGGCTGGTGAAAAATGCTAGGTGGCGCTAGAATTAACAACATAGCAAAACTTGATACTGTTGCGATTGGTGGAGTGAGCCCATTTTAACCGTGTCAGCCATGCACATTCCTTTTGTCTCTGGATTTTTGAAGTGGAAAGCCACACTGGTGTCAAAAAATTCTCGTTCGCGAAACTCAGTAGGACCAGAAACCTTAAAATTTGTTGCCATCCATCCATTTTCCTCCGCTTCATCCAGAGTCGGGTCGCGGGGGCAAAGCTGCCCAGACCTCCCGATCCACACACACCTCCTCCAGCTCCTCCGGGGCGTTCCCAAGCCAGCCGAGAGATGTAGTCCCTCCAGCGTGTCCTGGGTCTTCCCCGGGGCCTCCTCCCGATGGGACATGCCCGGAATACCTCTCCAACGAGGCATCCAGGAGGCATCCGGAAATGATGCCCGAGCCACCTCAGGCGGCTCCTTTTGATGTGGAGGAGCAGCGGCTCGACTCCAAGCTCCTCCCGAGTGACTGAGCTCCTCACCCTATCTCTAAGGGAGCGCCCAGCCACCCTGCAGAGGAAACTCATCTTGGCCGCTTGTACTCGCAATCTTGTTCTTCGGTCATGAGCCAAATCTCATGACCATAGGTGAGGGTCAGAACGTAGATCGATCGGTAAATCGAGAGCTTTGCCCCCTACTCAGCTCTCTCTTCACCACAACGGTCAGATACAGCGACCGCATCACTGCAGACGCTGCATCGATTCGTCTGTCAATCTCACGCTCCGTCCATCCCTCGCTCATGAACAAGACCCCGAGATACTTAAACTCCTCCACTTGAGGCAAGGACACTCCACCGACCCGAAGAGGGCAAAGCACCTTTTTCCGGTCGAGAACCATGGTCTCAGATTTGGAGGTGCTGATTTTCATCCCGGACACTCGGCTGCAAACCGCTCCAGTGCACACTGAAGGTCCTGATTTGAGGAAGCCAACAGAACCACATCATCCGCAAACAGCAGAGACGAGATTTTGTGGTTGCTCTGTTTGCAATTTTCGTGGCTTTGTTTGACCATTATGATGCATTGCCTCATTAATGGGATTACCGAACGGCATGAAACTGGCTTTGGTTAGAGTTGCAGTGCCAAATTTAAAAAAACACGTTTTCTTTGAATTTCAAAAGTACAAATTGCTCAAAATTTCACGTAGATTTTCCCTGAGAGTCCAACAAGGTGCTGTTTTACTGTCACAACAAAGATGATGATAAATCACCTCTTAAAAAATTATTTAATATTTTAAAATTCATTTTTGAACAGTCGAAACAACACAAAATGCGCTCTTGTTAATGGATGGACCAAAGGCTGCCAAATTTGCCAGCTTCAACCAGAATACTGGTTATGGTGTGTACAGCATAGTACAATCTGTCTCTATATAATAGACAGTAAAAATGCAAAGTGATGCTGTAAATAATAATTAAAAAACAACTATAAATTCTGATCCATCAGTCGCACATCGCAAACCTTTATGTTACGATTGGTGGATCAAGCTTTTTCCAGTGGTATAGGCCACACCTGTTTGTGCCAAACTAGGTTTTTTGCAGTTTGCAAAATGTGCAAAATAGGCTGGTGTGAACTCATCTCTGGATTTTTTAATGCATAAATGCCAGATTGGTGTCAAAACATTCTCTGGAGCATGACAAAAACTGGACTGGAAATGATTTTTTTTTTTTTAACTTTGTTTCCAAGTTTCTTCACTTTGATAATATGTCAATGCAATTTTCAATATGTCAATTGCAATTTTCGTGGCTTTGTTTGACCATTATGATGCTCATTACTTCATGACGCATTGCCTCATTAATGGGATTACCAATCGGCATGAAATTTGGGATTTTGGTAGTGCACAGAACAACCTAGCCATATCCAGAAATGTCCAGTAAAAATAGTGACATGGCACTATAAATAATAAATACATTTTGACAAAAACAATTTATAATAATTTCTGAAATTTCAGTCACACATATGAAAACTTTATATTGTTGCGAATTGCAATTATTGGAATAATCTCCTTCCACTGGCATAGGCCACGCACATTTCTGCCTTATTACTTTTCGCTTGGACCCTTAATGTTTGGTTGCAAATCTAGCCATTTTGTTACATTTGTCCTATTTTGTATTTTTATTTCTTATTTAGTACTTTCTGTAACAGTGAATAAACTATGTTGAATGTAAACTGTTTATGTAAATCTTGATCATCATCTGGCATGCTAAACTTTCCTGTTTTTACTACATTAAATTTTCAAGCTTGTGTTTTTCAGGCAAATAGATGCTACTTTCAGGATATGGGCACGGACCTGAGGTCTGCCCGGGTGATTTTGTGTCATGACCCCAGGCAGTTCCCCCAGGTGTTTTTCATTGCTGTTTCTTCCACAGCTAAGTCCATTTAAAAAAAAAATTCTTTCTGCAGGGTTGTGTGGACCATGTTCTTCAAATTTTTGATTCCAAGTGCTGTGAAACAATCAGCCATGCTTTATTTCATTGTTGTGCACAAGCTGTCTGCTAGGCGGCATCTTGAAGCTGTCATTACCAAAAAGGCTTTTCTCCAAAGTATTAAATAAATTTCAATAAGTGTGTTCAATATTCTTTCCCTGTGTCATTCCATTTTATTAGTTGGGTTGTTACTGACATTTGGTGAAAAATTTCATGTCAGTAAGACCTTTAAAAATATATTTACTGAGAAAAATGCTTGTTCAATACTTATTTTACATATTCAAACAGATTAACCCCCCACTCCCATTCTGAATAAAAGAATCCTTTAGTTCAAAATATGCAACTATTAAAAAAAATTCTACCCACTCACAGAAATATTTAACCCTAACTTAAGATTTATGTAATTTTATTACATGACAAATTCCCATTTACTTTAAAAAAAAATAATAATTTTAATACAAACCTACCAAATAAACCTTACATGATGTATATTCATTAATCCTATTTACTTGAAATGCATAATCCTCAGCTTTATGTATTTAGTATTAATAAAATATAATTACTCTAAATCAATAATGACTATTTAAAATACATATATTGTTTGAATTGCATAATAATTGTTACCTATGCTATTCATCTTGTAGAGGTAACAATTATTATGCAATTCAGACAATATACTTTACGTATTTTAAATAAATACTCACATTACTATTGATTTAGAGTAATTATATTTTATTACTAAATACATAAAGGTGAGGATTATGCATTTCAAATACATAGGATTTATTACAGTAATGAATATGCATCATGTAAGGTTTATTTGGTAGGGTTGTATTAAAATTATCTAGAAAAAGTAAATGGGAATTCGTCATGTAATAAAATTACATAGATCTTAAAAGTTAGGGTAAATATTTCTGTGCATGCATAATTTAGAGGAAGAATAGACCCACCCTAATTTCTTCAAATGTTTGTGGGAAAAAGCTGAGGGGAAACAACAAAAAAAAACAGCTGCAGTGTTGAAGTGTCTTTAATGGTTCAGTTGGTATAAGGATATGGAAGCATTAAGTCAAGACATGACCAGCAGCTGTACAAAACAAAACCAAGGAAGCAATGTCAACTGAGAGGAAAACAACAGCAACACACACACAAATCAGCAACATCGGATCATCACAGTAAAAAAAAAAAAAAAAAAAAAAGTCAAACAAAACAGCATGCTCAAAATCAAAACTGGCAGCAAGCGCATTGTGCACACAGACATTCATTCACAAAATGAACAATGGCTGCAGGACAGCCGATAGGCAAAGTATACAGTGAGACGCCTCATAGAAAACAAATGCATAGACAACATTTTCAAACAAAAGTAAACATAAAAAGAAATATCTTTGTCAAAGGCGCACAAGGTGAGCCATCTGTTGGCCGCTTACATTGCGATGATTGCTGAGGACATTCAAATAGAAGTTATTGCCAACAAGGATATCAATGGATAACATTTATCCATACAAAATGTTTTTTTTTCTTCTTCTGAAACTTTTATAAGAGATAGTAGCCTCCACAAACGTCAAAAATGTACAAACAAAAGGTCATTGTGGCTTTAAAGACCATCAGCTCAACTTCAATGAACATTATAAACCACAAGGCAGACATGCTTCAAAACATTACAATTATTTAAGTTATACAAGTTTACAAAGTGTACTTAAAACACATTAAATATTGAGCATGTTATTAGAAAACACATTGGCTGTTAACAAGATTTATTTGAGCTATTCCAGTTGAGTGGATTAACAGATCAATTTTTTTTTAAATAGAAGGGAAAACAAAACCAAACACTGAATCTGTTAAATATCAAAATGTATTTTTGCAGATATCCCATACTGATAATAGTGCAAGAGATACAGTACAGTCACAAGTAGCACACGGTTCTCATGTTTGGCTTCATGTGTTCACTTACAGGTAGTTTAAAATTAGAGTTCGTACAGTTTAGTGTGAACAAGCCGCCACCACCGCTGCCGCCGATCAGGCGTCATGGTCACTGACGAACGGCACGAACAAAGACTTGAGTCAGTAAATAATAAATTACAACTACAGCTCGTCTCCCGCCAGTTTGCTGAAGCAAGATTTGATCTTACAGATGAAAAAAAAAATGAAATTGGCACAATCAATTCATTGTTGTGTTTTCCCCATCGATATGTACAAAACAACAAAACTTTCATTGCAGCTATAATCCTGTATGTGGATGGGGTTGGAAGGTGTTTCGTGTTTTGATAGTGTTTTTAACTTCTTAAACATCCCACCTGAGAGAAACGGTTCACGCTCTCAAACAGCCTGTGGTTCAAAATAAAGCAGCAGAACAACACAAGGGGCCTCCTTTAGAAAAGCGTGTGGATTCCTCACGGGGACACGGGGAAAATAAAGGATCAGATTTATTAAAGAAAAATAAAATTCCCCCAAAACTTAGCACAATTTTCCCTTTATAAAACAACAATACGTTCACGAGCCTCATTCGGCTCGTTAACATGAACAACAGGCCTCACATGCTGCACATCACAATGCCATTCTTCTATTTGTGTATCTAAAAAATAAAAATAAAAAACCCTGCTTGTGGCTTAAAAATGCTGAAAACATAACAGTTTTAAACAAAATTTTGTATGTGAAAATATCAAAATTGATTATAATGTTGTTGTTCCGTGTTCTAAACACAAAACAAGATGGCGGTCAGAGCGCCTCAGCTACGTCACCATCAGCACACCAACTAATTCACAGATAATCCAAACCAAAAGGTTAAAAAATGGGTATGATGTGATTGCAAAAGTGTATTTAGAAGATTTGGTTTGATTTTTCCAACTTTGCCATCACAGAGTTCCACTCGTCATGCGGGCGTGTCCCGGAAATCTGTGGCAGACGCATCAGCTTTTATAAAAGAGGCCCCTTGTAAAAACAGAATCGAAAAGCCTTTAAAACACAACTATTAACAACAACAGTAACAAAAAACATACCCGTTAAGGTAAGCAGAAGCACTAAAATCTTTCCTTTCAACTCTGTCAATCACTGCCTGATCCAATTAAACTGGTCTCTGTGGCTCACTGGTCGACTCCTCCAAACGGTCGCAGGACACGTGGCACATAACACTGTTGAAATTCTCAACACAAAGAACAAAAAATAAACGTAACCCTGTGCCATAAAAACTCCTACGCTCCACATTCATCCACACTATTTGTGAGCATTTCTATTGGCTGTCCTGTCACCAAGGCGTGGACCCACAGTGACCCACCTGAGAGTGTCTCAGGTCATATTGTGCCAGCTTGTGTGAAGAGGAGTGAAGGAAAAGGCTGGAGGGGGAGAGAGAGAGCAAGGAGCAACCTTCTGGTGTCTCTTCCCGTCCTCTTCAGTCTGTTCCAGGCGCCCCTCCTCTCCTGAGCTCAGTGTTGTGGTTTTTTTTGGGAGGGTGTTTGGCATGTTGTGGTTCACATGTGGGACAGGACAAGGAGGGGCGGGACGTAGTTGGCCCAGGGTCACTGTCGTCGATCTTCTGTTTCTGACCGTGAGAATGCCATCACCACGTCCTCTGCACCTGAGAACCGAAAGACACGAAGGTTAGTCCGACGTGAAATTACACAACATTTAGTTGCTGAACAATTAATTTAATTTCAGGGCGGCTGCCAGGACTAGGCTGCAGGATTAAAAGTAAAGAAATGATTTCAGGGTGTGCTGAAGTTCTGAGGCTTTGGCACAAGCCTGGACATGCACCCTGGAAAACTCAGAGTAGATAATGAAGGAGTCCATCCCTCCAGTTTGCTAACATGGTGTCTCAAAAGAAAAGAAAAGAAGAGGGGAAAAAAAAAACACGCTATCACCTAGTAAATCATTTATTTTCTTAGCCCTTTTAAGTTCAGGGTCGTGTGGGGGGGGGAAGTAAGAACCCATGCAAGCACAAAGACAACATACAAACTCAAAATTTGAAAGGACCAGGTCAGAAGTGAACCTGGGGCCTTCTCACGATAAGGCAACAGTGCAAACCACTAATCCACCGTGCTGCCTGTTAAATCATCACATGCATGAGGGAAATTAGGAGCAGGTGTGGTTAGAGCTGAGTGCACACTGAAATGGGTTTGTTTGTCACTTCCAAAGCCCGGGTCTGTGGGCCACCAAGACCAACACTGCTTGTAATAAAAGGGTCTTGGATCATGTAAAGACTTCCACTGCTGTGACCTCATGAGCAAAAGTAAATGGTCTCTGTAAAAATATTTATGGACCTAAATGTATGAAGCCACCAAGTGCACCCAGTCTTCTCTAATACTTAAAGCAGAAAAGAATCCATACAGGTAGAAAGTGGAAAATAAGAACGAGGTGTAAAAAATCTAACCTTCAGCAGATGAAAAAACTTGAGCTGAACAGAATCCATTTAGCACCAAATCCAACACATTTGATTAGGCCTGAGAAGAACCTATCACGACTTGACTGGCACCTCCGAGAGGACTGCTATAAAAATCCTCTTTACACTCACTGACTGCTTGTTAGTGTTAATTATTGTGGATATGAAAGTAGGCCAGAGACAGATTTTGCATGTATTTGGCACAAAATCCAAACCCTCCTCATCCTCGTTACGTCATTCACCTGTGGGCAGTCTTTGAGTGAGGAGTGGCCCACCCTCTCGTCGATTTCATTGTTTAGGAATGGCTCAGAGACTGCTGCTTTGTTTGATCAAATTTTTTTCAAAACTGTAAGGCACAACTGAGTGGACACCATTCGATAAATTCAGCTGGTTTTCGGTAAACATTTTAACGGCTGATGAGAGATTTTGGTCTGGTAGTGTCGCCGTAAGGACGGCCCACGGCGCCTGACGGCGATCTGCGCTTCGAGGCGGCAGCGTCTCGCCGTTTCAAGTTGAAAACTTCCACATTTCAGGCTCTGTTGACCCAGTAAGTCGTCAGAGAACAGAAAACTTTCAGAAGAAGTCGGCATGAGGAGTTTATTCGGACATTCCATTGTTAACGGACATTTTGTAATGAAAGAACGTGCGGGCAGAGTCGCATGTCGGGCCGGACCCGACCGCGACAGGAAAAACACCTCCGTTGGAAACCTTAACGGGCAAGTTGGAACATGCCCAAGCTGTTAAACAATTTCTCAGTTACTCACTTGTTGAAAGCCATCAAAAGCCGCCTGAATTTTACAAATGGTTTTCAACACGGAGGTGTTTATCCTGTCGTGGTGCACACAGATTCAACGAGTCGTCACGGAAACGACTCGGCGAATTTGCGCGCACGTCTTTCATTAAAATATGTCCTTAAACAGTGGAATGTCCGCATAAACTCCTCATGCCGGCCTCTTCTGAATCTTCTCTGTTCTCTCACGACGTCCTGGGTGAATTAAACCTTAAATTAGGATGTTTTCAGGTCGAAACAGGCCGACGACGGCGCCTGGAAGCGCTGCACGACGTCACGCTGCGTGGGAAGTCCTTACACCGACAGAAACACCCCATAATCTCTCATCAGCCGTTAAACTTTTCACCGAAAACCAGCTTAATTTCTCCAATAGTGTCCACTCGGATATTCCTCTCACAGGTCCAGAAAAAATTTTGATAAAGCAACGCATATATATATATATATACATATATACATATATATATATATATATATATATATATATATATATATACACACACACACACACACACACTGAACAAAAATATAAACGCAACACTTGTTTTTGCTCCCATTTTTCATGAGCTGAACTCAAAGATCTAAAACATTTTCTACATACACAAAAAGACATTTCTCTCAAATACTGTTCACAAATCTGTCTAAATCTGTGTTATTGAGCACTTCTCTTTTGCAGAGATAATCCATCCCACCTCACAGGTGTGGCATATCAAGATGCTGATTAAACAGCATGATTATTGCACAGGTGTGCAATAGGCTGGCCACAATAAAAAGCCAGCATAAGGCATCCAATTTTTTTGTTGGGGGGGGTTGCAGATGTGAAATGAAGGAATGTATGTACATAAAAAAACAAAGTTGATGAGTTCATACTATCTGCTATGAAATTTTTGACTCACTGGGTACAAGGCTGAGGAATGTTAAGTTTTTCGTCAGGCTGTGATGATGAATCCGAATGAAATGACGTAACAGGTAAGACCTTATATTTTCTCAGCGTGTGAATGGTTTTAATACTTGTAACAGTCTGATCTGGTCACATGAGGACTGCAGGTTTCAGTTGTTGAGCCAGTTAATGGATAGCATCAATGGACGTATTTTAACTTATGAGTAATTTAATAGAAATGTGTGTCAACAATCGCATAACTTACTTACAACTTAAGCTCTGCGTATGAGGGACGTATGAGACATATGCTGGTATGCGACGTGTCAAAATATTGTGCATGCCCAAAGTTTTTGGATGAACTCACCATATTACAACATATACCAGCGTGCGTCAACGTGCTCTTAACTTACAAAACTTACCCATAACTTATTAGATGTACGCCAGCGTAATTGGCAGATTTTTCATACGCTGCCAACATCGTCAACGTGTGACAGGCCCGTTAGTTATCACTAATTCATACAAAACCTCCATCCACATTAATTTACGGTCCTTCAAAGGAAAGAGTTTGGGCACCTCTACTCGCCACTATAACTCCCAGATGAAAATGGTTAATTGGAAAACAATCAAGTCTAACTGAGAATAATATAATTAGCAGGTGCATCGCTCCACTGCTTTTGACTCTGACTGAAATGTCTGACGTCACGTTGAGGGTGAAGCTGGAACAATTATGTAACATTGCACAAGAGCAGGTCGATCTGATTCACACTCCCACTGTGTTACTGTGTGGTGGAACAGAAGCAGACACAAAAACGTTTCACTGGATTGTGAAACTTTATCGATGTGAAATGCACTTCACCTTCATCTATGAGAATCAGTAGCGGAAAGTGTCTCAGACAGGGTGATGGGCAGCCGCTCAGCTGTCGGCGGATGTCTGTCTGTGTCCGCTCAGCATTTCGCTCCTAAGTCATACTCAGGCCTCATCCTGCTGCCCACAATACATGCGCACGAGCAATACAAAGAGACGGCAAGTCCCTCGAAGCTGCTGCTTAGCAACAGATAAAAATCTGATTGCATCATCCACCTGTGAGCAAGAAGCCTCTGGCTGGTTTAGAAGCCGTCCAGGCAGTCTGACCTCCTCCCTGCATCACTTGCTCATCTCTCCTCTCACTGTGGGGCAAACGGAGCCGCTTCAGACCAGATTACATAAATAACACACACCATCCACTTTCTGCTCCCGAGTGCAATAACCAGAAGAACCGATCTCTCAATTGTGACAAAAATAGTCTTTCCAGGATATAACGGTGACAAAGGGAAGGCCGTTTCCACATCAATTCGGAATGTTTTCATCTTCAAACGACGAAAGGACAGGAAGCGGGACATCTTGTTTTACATCTGAATGTGCAACATCCCCGTTAGTGCTGAATAATGACCAGCTTCACTGACTGAATGTTCTTGTTTGTCAGGTTGCTTCATTTCCGTTTTACATGATTGTGTTACTGAATACCTGCAGGTTTTGGACTATTTCTCCTTGACAACAACAAATATAAATGTAACCTTTACACACAAACGTGCCATAAATGTTAAAACAAGACACCAGTCAGTGACGTAGTTAGTTTCACAAAAGTAATTTTAAGATGTTATCTGAGGCACTGGGAAATATATTGATCAATTCGTCAAACTGTATAAGCTTCTGCAAATTTAGTAATTAATCATAAGAATAAAGAATAGAACATTGTAGTTCTGGCTCTTTATTAGGGCTCCAACTAAATTATTTTTGTAATTGATTAAACAATCTTTTTATTAATCAATCTGATTTTTTTATTGATTATTTATTGATATGCTTTAATAGATGTGTCATAAATCTAGACTTAAGACATCTATTCTCCCTCTTGTATGACTAGCATACTGGCATAGTATGGTACCATGCTTCCTATTCCTTTAAACTAATTTTAGCTATTTTTATTTGCAATGGAAAGTTCTTGGCCTCAACTTTAATTATACCTTAGGTGTAGTTTTTCTGGGAGACTGATTCTGCTCTTTTTCTCTCTGTCTGAGGTACAGCTAGCAGGACGGCTACTGAAGACAGGGTACTGGACTGACAGACTGAACACTGCAGTCTACGTTTGGAATGGACACTGCCGCAGGAACAGGCCCACTGATGGCATGAGGAATACTGGATGACCCCTGTCTGTGGTGCTGACACCTGCGTGGACTTTTCATCTTCTTTATATTATTATGCTGTTTGATTTCCTGTCTTCAGTAGTAGCCAGTAAACCAGTATTAATACAATAACACACTTTTGGAGGGTGGTATGCATTTTCAGAGTCCCTCCGTCCATGTCCAGTCACCCACAATGACAGATATTTGCCCGCGTTTTATATTATATATATATATATATATATATATATATATATATATATATATATATATATATATATATATATATATATATATAAAATCTCAATCTCATGAGTTATCTGAAACCACGAGTTAATGAAGTTGACCAAAATACAGTATATTACAGTCGTCAAACTTTTCGGGGTCCACAAATCGACCGCAAGTAAAGCCGAATGGCGAGTTATACATGCGCGAGTTATTAGGGTTCAGCTGTAAATAGTGAAGAAGAAGAAAAAACACGGGGGGGGGGGGGGGGGGGGGGGGGGAATCTTGCACACAGCAAGAAGACAAAGAATCCTAATGTTTTTCACAGGAGTGCAACCACCAATTTTCTTCATCCGCAATAGTTAGTTTCCAGACTAATCCATTAGTCGTTTGGTCCATATGTAGCACTTTCAAGCATAAAATTTACAAAGACCTGCACATAAAAGATCATCAAATAGAACAACATTACAATTTCATAAGAATAAATAAAACTGAAACTTAAATGCAAGTAAAACACACAAACCAGCAAGAAAAAAAAAAAAACAACCCATAAAAGCTAATTATAAGCAGAAAATAAATTATAAAGCACACTTAAATTGTGAAAGAAAATACTATTTCAGGGGCAAATAACTGTGTGGAATATGCAGTTTGACGCTTTTATAGCATGTTAAAAGTTTGACGCTCTTATAAGTTATTATGACAGAAAAAAAATCTGAAATGCATTACTTTTCATATAATCCTGTTTACTTCATTATTCTGGTGTCACAGAATGAAGGCTATTTCTACTGCTCTTATCTGTGATCCAATAGGTGACAATTATTTACATGCAGTGTAACTCCGTAGATTCCTTAATTTGGAGAAAAGAAAACTGAAATAATATAATGATGATAATGATTTAAGAGTCCACAAAAAACCACACAGTGGTGCTTCAATAACTTCATGAACTTTTGCATTAGTTCTAAGAAGTGGCACATTATTCTCAATCCTCTCTCTCCTCTAAATGCCTCCTTTAGGAATTAATTTAATGAGTAACTCTTTATAGGCCACTTTCACAAGGTAAATTAGCTTTCAATGCAGTAGATTTTGGTGAAAAGATTTCAAACTTCAGGTGACTTTAGTTTAACTGTATCTAACAGACAAGAGGTCATTAGGAAATCAATTATGCTCAGGAGTTTGCAGCGTGAAACATTTTTTGCCTCTCGGAGGAGCTTCTTTTTACAGGCAGTCATTTTAATGTCCAAAATCACTTTTCACCAAGGACGTCTACGAGACTTTATCGGATGAAGTTTCTTTTTACAACCAGAGTCGTAAAAACATTGTTAGAAAACAAGGCTTTGAAAACTTAACACCTTTGACAACTAATTAATTTGTGAGGAACCCTCCTTTGAAAAATGTGTTTAGGATGGCATGGATGACAGTGAACAGGGTAACCATCAGGCCTGAGGCCAGATCTTGGAACATCTGCCACAATACAGCCAAAAGACATGATGTATGTTACTCCCGAGATACGATAACCTCTCTAAGTTTGATATTTTCATCAAATACAGATGCACTTCTGATGGCAAAGCCCAGAAATTCACAGAAGAACCTGGATCTTAGGCTGGAACCAGGACAATCGCATACCCAGTGACTCAGATTCCCAAGTGCTGGAACCAGGGACAAAAAAAAAAAAAAAAAAAAAAAAAAAAAAACTGCGAAAATCCACACAGGCTGCAAAGAAGCACTGCTGATATGTGCTACTATAATAATGGATGTTAAAAATCTACTGTATGCTGAAAACAACACCAACATAAGGCTAACAACTCTGTGGGCATCCACAATCTCCTCATAGACGTTGCTTGTCCTCAGAAATTGAGCTCCCAGAGCAGATAAACATGCTTGACTGTTTCACAAATAGACTTCTGAAGGCTGAGTTTAGGAAGTCAACTTATATAATGACTTCCTTTTCTCTGAAACAGGCTTTGGGAAGCCTATACAAAGCTCTCAGCAGTTACCAGAATTCAGCTCTGAAGATCTAGAGGAAGATTTCATACTTCTATTGGTTATCCAATTAATTCTTGAAAACGTTGACTGCCGCTGCACTGACCACTTCAAGATCGTTCCAGAACACCTCGTGATCATAACCCTCTTTGAGAAGAAGGTACTCCTCGCTCTGTTCCGTGGCATCTTTGATTGTACAATTTCTTGGCATGTCTTGTCATACTTATGGCACCACCTCTTTAAAAATAACGTTTTTCTTCTGTGTCAGTCACCATATAGAACTTTCCATGTGTTAATTATATCTCCTCTTGCGCTCCCATACGTTAAGAGATTTAATTTATGTTAGGAGATTACATTTTGTTTTTCCTCAGCGTCTCGCAGTAACTCAGATGTTGCAGGTGTCGGAACATCTCCGCAGCCCTTCTTTGTACCTTTTCAAATGGAGTGCACATCACATCTCTTGTGGATATTAAAGAGCTGCTTTATATTCCAGAACTGGCCTGACCTGACTTTTGTAGAGTGTTAACAGTAACTTCTTGTCAAGATATTTGAATGTTTGTCTGATCAAACCCACTACTCTATTTGCTTTGGATACACTTTCCTGAATAGTAAGTCCCTTCGGCTGCTCCCTTGTTTCCACTCGGGGTCGCCACAGGAAATCCAAGGTGGATTTGCATGTTGAATTGGCACAGGTTTTACGCCAGATGCCCTTCCTGACGCAACTCCACATTACATGGAGAAATGTGTCAGGGGTGGGATTTGAACCCGGAACCTTCTGCACTGAAACCAAGCGCAGTAACCACTTGGTCACCACCCCTGCTGGATACACTTTCCTGAATATAGTATAAAAAGCTCAGGCATCCACGTGTACAAGGTCTTTTTCGCACGCACTTTCTTCTAAGGGGATGTTGGTGTTCGTGTTGTTGTCATGCGTATTAGGCCATGGGTCTGTATTGTCCCACGTATTCCCCCACCCACAACCTTAGAAATGAAGAAATGTGTCAGGGGTGGGATTTGATGTGTTCTTTGGCAAATTGTAACCTCTTCTGCACATCTTTTATTTAACAGAGGGACTTTGCGGGGGATTCTTGCAAATAAATTAGCTTCACACAGGCGTCTTCTAACTGTCACAGCACTTACAGGTAACTCCAGACTGTCTTTGATCAGCCTGGAGCTGATCAATGGGTGAGCCTTTGCCATTCTGGTTATTCTTCTATCCATTTTGATGGTTGTTTTCTGTTTTCTTCCATGCGTCTTTTTTTTGGGTCCATTTTAAATCATTGGAGATCATTGTAGATGAACAGCCTATCATTTTTTGCACCTGCGTATAAGTTTTCCCCTCTCCAATCAAGTTTTTAATCAAACTATGCTGTTCTTCTGAACAATGTCTTGAACGTCCCATTTTCCTCAGGCTTTCAAAGAGAAAAGCATGTTCAACAGGTGCTGGCTTCATCCTTAAATAGGGGACACCTGATTCACACCTGTTTGTTCCACAAAACTGATGAACTCACTGACTGCCACACTACTATTATTGTGAACACCCCCTTTCTACTTTTTTTTTACTAACAGCCCAATTTCATAGCCTTAAGAGTGTGCATATCATGAATGAGAATCTACTGGTACCTTGTTTCCCATGTAACAATAAAAAATATACTCAAAACCTGGATTAATCTTTTTAGTCACATAGCACTGCTATTATTCTGAACACTACTGTGTATATACACACACACACTGTGTGTGGTGGATCCCTATCCACACCATCTTACACTTGCTGGATGAATTTTCATTGGACATTTGTTTGCCCACGACTTCTTCTCATAGATCACTGTGAAGTTGGCTCTGGTGATTGGCTCTCACTGCGGTATTGTATCACTTCCTGTTCCGGAGCACAGCGGTGTTTTGCTGTATCTGTTAGCTGTTTAATCTGCGCAGTTAGATTGATCTAGTTACCTAGATAACGATTTGCTTCACAGTGTAATCTTCACGTGCCTTAACTAAAGCACTCCCTCTGCTGAATCACCTCTAAATTATTTACACATTATTCACTTTGTGTGTTAGGAATCCGCTAGCTTAGCGCAGCTACTAGCTCTTAGCCGCTTTAGCATGGCGGCTTCTCCTGTCTCTCCCGCACTTTTTTGCTCTGGGTGTGAAATGTTTAGTTATTCCTCGGCCTTTAGCAGTAATGGTACTTGTAATAAGTGTAGCTTATTCGTAGCTTTGGAGGCCAGGCTGGGCGAATTGGAGACTCTGCTCCGCACCGTGGAAAATTCTACAGCTAGCCAGGCCCCTGTAGTCGGTGCGGACCAAGGTAGCTTAGCCGCCGTTAGTTTCCCTCTGGCAGATCCCGAGCAGCCGGGAAAGCAGGCCGACTGGGTGACTGTGAGGAGGAAGCGTAGCCCTAAACAGAAGCCCCGTGTACACCGCCAACCCGTTCACATTTCTAACCGTTTTTCCCCACTCGGCGACACACCCGCCGAGGATCAAACTCTGGTTATTGGCGACTCTGTTTTGAGAAATGTGAAGTCAGCGACACCAGCAACCATAGTCAATTGTCTTCCGGGGGCCAGAGCAGGCGACATTGAAGGAAATTTGAAACTACTGGCTAAGGCTAAACGTAAATTTGGTAAGATTGTAATTCAGGTCGGCAGTAATGACACCCGATTACGCCAATGACATGTTTAGCCGCATGTTCTCCTTGAATTGCTGGCTGTCTGAGTGGTGTCCAAAAAAATGAGGTGGACTTCATAGATAATTGGCAAAGCTTCTGGGGAAAACCTGGTCTTGTTAGGAGAGACGGCATCCATCCCACTTTGGATGGAGCAGCTCTCATTTCTAGAAATCTGGCCAATTTTCTTAAATCCTCCAAACCGTGACTATCCAGGGTTGGGACCAGGAAGCAGAGTTGTAGTCTTACACACCTCTCTGCAGCTTCTCTCCCCCTGCCATCCCCTCATTACCCCATCCCCGTAGAGACGGTGCCTGCTCCCAGACCACCAATAACCAGCAAAAATCTATTTAAGCATAAAAATTCAAAAAGAAAAAATAATATAGCACCTTCAACTGCACCACAGACAAACAGTTAAATGTGGTCTATTAAACATTAGGTCTCTCTCTTCTAAGTCCCTGTTAGTAAATGATATAATAATTGATCAACATATTGATTTATTCTGCCTTATAGAAACCTGACTTAGTGCTTAGCTCAGATAAGATAATTATAGTGGGCGATTTTAACATCCACACAGATGCTGAGAATGACAGCCTCAACACTGCATTTAATCTATTATTAGACTCAATTGGCTTTGCTCAAAATGTAAATGAGTCCACCCACCACTTTAATCATATCTTAGATCTTGTTCTGACTTATGGTATGGAAATTGAAGACTTAACAGTATTCCCTGAAAACTCCCTTCTGTCTGATCATTTCTTAATAACATTTACATTTACTCTGATGGACTACCCAGCAGTGGGGAATACGTTTCATTACACTAGAAGTCTTTCAGAAAGCGCTGTAACTAGGTTTAAGGATATGATTCCTTCTTTATGTTCTCTAATGCCATATACCAACACAGTGCAGAGTAGCTACCTAAACTCTGTAAGTGAGATAGAGTATCTCGTCAATAGTTTTACATCCTCATTGAAGACAACTTTGGATGCTGTAACTCCTCTGAAAAAGAGAGCTTTAAATCAGAAGTGCCTGACTCCGTGGTATAACTCAAACTCGCAGCTTAAAGCAGATAACCCGTAAGTTGGAGAGGAAATGGCGTCTCACTAATTTAGAAGATCTTCACTTAGCCTGGAAAAAGAGTCTGTTGCTCTATAAAAAAAGCCCCCCGTAAAGCTAAGACATCTTACTACTCATCACTAATTGAAGAAAAATAAGAACAACCCCAGGTTTCTTTTCAGCACTGTAGCCAGGCTGACAAAGAGTCAGAGCTATATTGAGCTGAGTATTCCTTTAACTTTAACTAGTAATGACTTCATGACTTTCTTTGCTAATAAAATTTTAACTATTAGAGAAAAAATTACTCATAACCATCCCAAAGACGTATCGTTATCTTTGGCTGCTTTCAGTGATGCCGGTATTTGGTTAGACTCTTTCTCTCAGATTGTTCTGTCTGAGGTATTTTCATTAGTTACTTCATCCAAACCATCAACATGTCTATTAGACCCCATTCCTACCAGGCTGCTCAAGGAAGCCCTACCATTATTTAATGCTTTGATCTTAAATATGATCAATCTATCTTTATTAGTTGGCTATGTACCACAGGCTTTTAAGGTGGCAGTAATTAAACCATTACTTAAAAAGCCATCACTTGACCCAGCTATCTTAGCTAATTATAGGCCAATCTCCAACCTTCCTTTTCTCTCAAAAATTCTTGAAAGGGTAGTTGTAAAACAGCTAACTGATCATCTGCAGAGGAATGGTCTATTTGAAGAGTTTCAGTCAGGTTTTAGAATTCATCATAGTACAGAAACAGCATTAGTGAAGGTTACATGTAAATGGGGAATCTTCTTCACAGACTAAGGTTAATTATGGAGTTCCACAAGGTTCTGTGCTAGGACCAATTTTATTCACTTTATACATGCTTCCCTTAGGCAGTATTATTAGATGGCATTGCTTAAATTTTCATTGATACGCAGATGATACCCAGCTTTATCTATCCATGAAGCCAGAGGACAAACACCAATTAGCTAAACTGCAGGATTGTCTTACAGACATAAAGACATGGATGACCTCTAATTTCCTGCTTTTAAACTCAGATAAAACTGAAGTTATTGTACTTGGCCCCACAAATCTTAGAAACATGGTGTCTAACCAGATCCTTACTCTGGATGGCATTACCCTGACCTCTAGTAATACTGTGAGAAATCTTGGAGTCATTTTTGATCAGGATATGTCATTCAATGCACATATTAAACAAATATGTAGGACTGCTTTTTTGCATTTACGCAATATCTCTAAAATTAGAAAGGTCTTGTCTCAGAATGATGCTGAAAAACTAATTCATGCATTTATTTCTTCTAGGCTGGACTATTGTAATTCATTATTATCAGGTTGTCCTAAAAGTTCCCTGAAAAGCCTTCAGTTAATTCAAAATGCTGCAGCTAGAGTACTAACAGGGACTAGAAGGAGAGAGCATATCTCACCCATATTGGCCTCTCTTCATTGGCTTCCTGTTAATTCTAGAATAGAATTTAAAATTCTTCTTCTTACTTATAAGGTTTTGAATAATCAGGTCCCATCTTATCTTAGGGACCTCATAGTACCATATCACCCCAATAGAGCGCTTCGCTCTCAGACTGCAGGCTTATGTAGAAGAATTTTTAGGTCCATATTTGAACTGTGATGAACTATCAAGTGTCCTGATCCAAACTGTATGTCCTCTGGTTGAACTAGCAGGTGTTCAACCCCAAAAAAGGGCTTTATTAGTCATTCAGTCTGTCAGGGGCTTTCCAAGGCCTTTTAGGTGCTTTCCCGCAGGCCACGTGCCGGGGCCTCAGGCCAGCTGCACGTGTGGCTGAGGCCACGTGCGGAGGGGGCCTCAGGCCAGCTGCACCTGTGGCTGAAGGTCTTTTAAAAAAATCAGTTGTAAATCCTTCACGTTTTAATGGGAGCGTTTGTCACATTGAAATAATGGCCTAACACCTGCTTAGGGTTCACTAGAGGACGCTTCCAATAGAAAACCATGTCTTAGGAATGAAATAAATAAAAAAGTTGAAGGAGGAGCGATGCCCGCGGGTCTCCAATAAATAGATGAGCACGGTTGTCACTTATTCAGTCTCTCTAGAGGACTCAGTTTGTCTAAGCTTTGTGTCGAAGGCTTAAATAAACTTAAAAACTCTGTGCATTTATCTTGCTTAAGGCTGAATTATTCTAAAGTGTTGTGTCATTTTCTAGCATATCACTTGCAATTAGTTTGTGTTATCTAAAAGACGACATCCTGAGAAGACTAAAGATGAGCCGCGACAGAACTTGGCGAGCCAGCTTCAGGAGGGTCCAGGGGCATTCCGGCAGCCTGGGGCAGTCCAGCTCATCCCTCCAGACCGTAAATAACAGTGATCACGACTAAAAGGTAAGCAGAAACCTTTTATAATTTCTGCACGATCTGGAGGAGTGAGTCGGGATTTCCGCCCAAGTTGACAGGTGATATTTTTAATTGCCTCTTACCCAAAAGAACCTGGACTAAGAAAATTGATAAGAGACTAAAAAAGATAAGATTGAAAATTATCAGGCCTTGTAGATAAAATGCTCAGAAGGTGTGTGTGTTCCCGGGAAAAAGAATGTCTGTGTGAGTGAAAGGTCAGGAATGTTCATGAACTCTGGTGCGGAAAAAGAGTGCGTGAAGAACTAACCTGAATGCTTGGAGAATAATTGGTGTTGAAATTCGTTACTAACGTGCCGGCTGATAGCATGCGCTGTAGGGGTTAATTTAGGGGAGTATACTGACAAATAGATACAAGGTAATACAAGGTTATTTAAAGAGTTTAACAGAGACTGAAGTGAAATAAGTGAGAAAAAAGAGTTTAACAAGAGAATACGTGCAGAGAAAGCACAAGATAAGCGCCTGAGGGGGCGCAGTAGAAATACCGTACGTGATAAAGAGATTTAAAAGTGCAAAGTGGCACAGCTGACAGTAAGTAAAAGAGCTCAATAAAGGACGTCATTTTTTAAGAAAAGAGAAAAACTATAAAAATAAATAAATAAATAAATAAATGAAGAGTTAGTGCAGAATACATGAGAATTAATGAAGCAGAAAATAGTGCAGTAAGGCACCAGATACACGCTTGTGGGGCGTGGGAGAAGAATAAGTAATTAAGTACACAGTAATATGAGTTTTTTTATAAGAAAAGAAAAAGAGAATATTTTCAGTGCAAAGGCACATTAAGCTCACGAGGAGCTCAGTAAGTGAAAAAAGGTAGAAGAAAGTGCAGAAAGGCACAGGATACGCACGCGAGGCGCGGTAAGGAGTAGAAATAAATGAAATATTGTATGCTCAGAAAGGAGCTGGTGAAAAATAATATATTAAGCACAGGATACGCACGCGAGGCGCGGTAAGGCGTAGAAGTAAATGAAATATTGTACGCTCAAAGAGGGCTTGTAAAAAAGTAATATATGAAGTTGCTGACAGCGCCGGAGAAGCTGTCTATCTAACGTGAAGAAGAGATACATGCTTAAACAGAACACATTGGTGTTAAGTGAATAAAAAGGTTGTTTAAAGCCGCGGAGTGAAAAGTGGCAGAAGTCTAGATAGAGATATATAGAAAGTTGTTTTTAATAATTTTTGTGTATAAAGCTGTTGAAAATTGTGTGTGGGAGAGTGGAGAGTAAGCGGGGAGGTGCAAGCAAAAAGCTGTGGGCTTGCAAGCTGGCTGACATACAAGATTAATGTGAAAGAGTACGAGGGGGAGGTATTTAGACCCAACAGGAGGACTTGGGAGGGGCATGACAGGCAGAGAGTAAAGTGTGAAACAGAGACAGTGAAGAAAAAGACAGGAGAAGAGTGCTATGTAAATACAGAAAAGGTAGATATTATTTCAAAGAGAGAAAACTAATAAACAAACATAGCAGAAAAAGAAAGAAGAAGCAGAAAGTTAAAAAATTAGAAGGAAAATAGAAGAAAGTCGGGAGCAAAGACATTAGGAAGTGTTAGGGTTGTAAGAGGATTAAATAAATAAAGTTGGTTATAAATCAAAAGAGTTGAAGCTTAGATTATAGTGAAAAAGCTGACAGACTGATCAATGCTTGGGACAGTCTTTGATGGGAGACTTAAGTGATGATGAAATAATACTCCCAGAACATTACTTGACTGACGGAGACATCGAAACCCAGGGAATCAGGACACATTTTTGGCTGGAAAGGACCTATTTTGACAGGGTAGGAGCAGAACATTGGCAGGACGAACAAGAGATCAATCAGAAATTATGGCAGATTACTAAGGTAATCAATCTGAAGCAAAAGAAAGAACAATTCCCTCTAATTAATTGGGAGCTGCTGATAAGACGTCTGTGGCATCAGGGTTTAACCCCGTGGCTGGAGCTGCTTTGTGCTGACCCTAATAAAGAACTTAGCATACCATTAAATCATTTAGTAACACTACCAACCGATCCAGGTGAAGAACTGTTTCCTAGGTTGACTCTGACTGTGGTCCCAAGGAAGGTTCGGTGGGAAACAGGTAAATTTTCATATTTAGTTAAAGAAAAAGAAGACGGGCATAGCAGTTGGAAATTTAATCCTTTTAAGGGTTTAAAATACAAAACAGGTGTTACAGCCAGCAAGTTATTGGTCTGGATCAGGACAGCCCCTGAGGGACTACCAGAACACCATAGAAACACCTCACATAGCGTTTGTCAGGGTTACATGGGTAACTCTCAAGGTCAAGGTCGGGAAAGTACCCCGCTAGACTTAGTACTAAGAAAATATCCAGGAAAATGCACTAAGGCCAACCAATGTATGAGAAAGTGGCACAAAAGGTCACATGGGGGCAGGCAATGGCCTTTGGTGGGATCATTTGATCCGGTGATGTGTGAAGCAGTTGCGGTAGAAATACAGAAAAAAGAAATTAAAGATCAGCAGAAGAACGTAAAAAACAACAAAAAACGCACTGAAGAAAAAGAAGTTTTGGCCTTGTTCAAGCAGGAAGCACAGAGGCTACAGCAGAAAAGAGAAAAAATGACAGAGGAAAGATCCAAAGACACTAAAGCCAGTGCACCGAGCTGGGAAGCAGAGCCACCCCCATATAAACGTCATGATATGGGAAAGACAGCTGGACAATTTGCATTAGGAACTCGTGAAGAGGACCAAGGCATGGATGTGGAGGGCAAATTCACACTGACACTAAAAGCTCGAGAGCCACAAGGAGACAGGTCCTCAGTCTGTCAAATGGATCATACAAGGTCTCCAAGTCCGAAAGTAAGTGGTCGCTCACCACGACCAGCAGGGGGGGGCCACAAATAACAGTGACACGGAGGCAGACGAGGATAAAGAGAGAGACCTGAAGGCTCCGCCTGCACATCGAGGTCCACTGAAAACCGTCCCCTCCCACCATAAGTCAGCCGACTGGACCTTCACAGGCTATAGAGGCTCCGAAGAGTGGCACAAGAGCTTCTGTGACACACTGGATCTGGCCAGAAGAGATAATGAAGAACTAGCTGAGCAACTTCGGCTAGCGAAGGAAAGAATACAAAGACATAGGGACGCCGAGGAAAGAAGAATATTACAACAATCGACGCCCAATCAAGGGAATCACATTATAGAGCCACCCACCCGAAAAATTTCTGGTGAGATCATCATTGAGACTGCAAAAGAGGCCCGACTCAGGCAAAGACAACAATGTGTAGCCAAAGACATAGCGGCTTTAGAACAGAATATAACCGACTGGATGGACTGCCTGGAACCAGTCAGTCGCACTCGATCTGGAAAACAGTATGGAGCCCGCACAGAAGAAGAGGAGGACGAAGACCTCATATGCCCATTGGTGGTTAGAAATGGTCATCATGTGTATACCCCATGGAGCTGGACAGACATGGTGGGGCTGGCCAACAGACTGCCAGACATCACCCAAGGAGCTGGGAGATGGATAACTGCCTTAGAAGAAGGCACTGCAGGGGTAACCTTGTCTTTAGGTGACATAAAAGCCTTGCTAATGCATGTCATGGGAAAACATGACACTGAAGAATTAGCAGGAAAGGTTGGACTAACACAGATGATGGGCACTAATCAACATGATGAAGTCCCCTTTAATCGCTATAGAAACTCCATGTGGGAAGGACTGAGAAGAAAGTACCCTGAGGTTTTGGATCCCTCTAAATTGGATGATGAGGAGTGGACACCTGAAGAGTGCCCAAAGAAGTTCCTGCACCGGTTCCAGAAGAGATGGGCGGAGGAAACAGGAAATGCATGGAACCATTCTCCAGCAACAGAAATCCTGTTTAAAATAACTGTAAAAAAGGCTCTACCAGATGAGGTTCAGAAAGCCCTAGATGGAGTTGTGGGACTATCAAAAATGAATTGGGCTTTATACTCTGAGCATATTTGTCACCATCTTGAAATCTACAAGAAAGAAAAACAAAAAGAAGAAGATGCAGCAAAATCCCTGACGAAAAAATTGGTGCAGATGCAGTTGGGAGAGCTAACCAAAGTCAAGAAAGAAAAAACAAAGACCCAGGCACCAATGATGACCCCTGTTCCTTCTGAGTCGGCAAGCACAGGCCCTACGGCAAACACTGCTGCCACCATACAGGCACCTGTGGTAACAGCCACACAGAGCCCCCAAGGAGCAGCAGGAAGCACTCCTACAGGAGAAGTCTCAGCACCAGTGGAGCATCACTATCACTACCATAGCACTGGCACACCCGGAAATGGACCCACCTACAGTCATGGGTGGAGAGGAGAGTCACAGAACTTTCAAGGTCAAAGAGGAGGGTGGCGAAGAGGATCTCGCCAACCTACATTTGGAAGCAGATTCCAAAACTCAGCTCCCAGGAACAGTCAAGCGGGACCGCCTATGGGACCAACACCCCCAATAGGGGATCAACCCTCTAATGAGTGTTGGAGCTGTGGACAACCTGGACATCGAATGAGAAATTGTCCAGCCCGACCTTGGGTTGGACCCTCTGCCTATTGGCAATAGGGAGGCCTAGAGAAGACAGAGGGGGAAACGGTGGCATTGGCTATTTCGATGATACCTAAGGAAGAGCCAACCGTCACTGTTAATATACAATGCAGAGATTTCCCTTTCATGGTGGATACAGGGGCAACATACTCTTGCATAGGGAAAATGGGCGCTCATCTCCCCCTCTCTGGGTCTGTAATTAAGACCATCGGCTTCTCTGGGAAGACTCAAATAATACCGTTTACACGCCCACTTCCTGTAACGATTGCAGGAAAAACAATTGAAGCACCCCTGTTATACTCACAAAATACACCTGTGAATTTGCTGGGAAGAGACATTTTATGTAAGCTACAAACCCAGATAGTGTGTACCCATCAAGGACTGCAAATACACTTTCCTGACGAAGCACTTGCCAACATTATGGTGCTTATGGACATGGAAAACAAGGTCCGACCTGTGCAACCCATGGTATACTGGCTGAAGTTACAACCAGAAAATTCAAATCTTCAACTGGAATGGGAAAAATGGAAGCTCTGGGCCGAACAACACTATGAAGCAGTATATACACCTAGTTTACCTTTACATGTCACCCTGATGTTCGATGCCAAACAAGAACAAACTGACTATGCATGCTGCTGGGATGCATTGATGAATCAACGGCTGTTTCACATAACCACCACAGAAATTTATTTAGGCCCCCAAGGGGCCGCAGCTTCTGTCAAGCTAACTTCAGCTGAACAACAATGGTATCAAGTGCCAAATGCCACGCCTCATGTGACCCTTTTAGTCTCAGAAAAGTACGAATCCCATGACCTAGGTCCAATGGTAAAGACAGCCTCAGAAGTTGAAGAATGGCAAAACATGGAAAGTCCACAAGTACATCTGTCAAAAGACCAGCAGTTTATACGAATTAATTTAAAAGTAAATGATGAGGCTATAGCTCAAAAAGTGGAGCTCAATCCTAGACCAGAGGGACAGATGGTGTTATCGGCCCAACAAGAGAAATTGTTAGAGCAAATACCACCAGTGGTGTGGTCCAAAAGCAAAACAGATGTAGGACTAGTAAAAACAGCCTTACCAGTAAAAATATAAGTAAAACCGGGAGCAAAACTGCCTCACCAAAGGCAGTATCCATTAAAACCTCAGGCTATTGAAGGCATAAAACCAGTAATTAAGGGACTAATGGCAGCTGGAGTTTTAATAAAAACTGCAAGCCCATGCAATACTCCTATCTACCCTATCCCTAAAAACAATACCAAAGAGTATCGGCTGGTACATGATCTGCGTCCTATTAATGCAATTATAGAAATGGATGCACCTATAGTACCTGATCCGCATACTATACTATCAAGCATCCCTGCTGGAGCAAAATGGTACACAGTAATAGATCTGTGTTCAGCCTATTTCAGTGTGCCTGTGCACCCAGACTCACAACATTTGTTTGCATTCACATTTCTGGGACAACAGCTAACGTATACACGGCTACCTCAGGGACTGAACCTGTCCCCAGCCATCTTTAACAAAGTCCTGGCTGAAGATTTACAACACCTTGATATACCCAGTACATTGGTGCAATATATGGATGATCTCCTTATTGCATCAGAGACTCAAGAACAGTGTGAAAAAGATTCATTAATTGTATTGCATGCATTGGCAGATGGAGGTCATAAAGTAAGTAAGGACAAATTGCAGTTCTGCAAACAACAAGTAGAATACTTGGGAAGACAGTTGTGTGGGACCACGCGATGTATAGCCCCAAGCCAAGTGGAGGCTATAATCAAGGCTCCCAAACCCCAAACAGTGGGACAGATGCTTTCATTCCTTGGGATGGCAGGGTATAGTCGGCCGTGGATTTGTGATTATGCTATAAAAACTGCACCTTTGCGTGCCATGATTAGAGCAGTGGGGCAAACAAGCAATGCAGCTCTCCTCGTCTGGACAGATCAGGCAACGGGAGCTTTTGAGGCCCTAAAAACAGACATGCAATCTGCTCCCGCGTTAGGTAACCCAGATTATGGGAAACCTTTCCATTTGTATGTTACTGAAAAAACTGGATATGCTTGTGCTGTACTAATGCAGGAAACAAATGAAGGAAAACAACCATTGGCCTATTATAGTACAAAGCTTGACAACATTGAAACAGGATTGCCACCATGCTATCAGGGTCTAGCAGCAGCTGCCTTTGCATTTCAAAAAGCATCATCCATAATCATGGGACATGCAGTAACGTTGTACACGTCGCATCAGTTACATGCCCTGCTAACCAGTCAACGTTTTGTCTTAACACAAGCTAGACGCACTGGATACGAAGTTGTGTTGTCCGCTCCAGAAATAACAATACAACGTTGTCACACGGTGAATCCCGCCACCAAATTGACCACACCGTTAGATGGTACTCCACATAACTGTGTGGCAGAGACAGAGAAATTTTTGAGAGCCAGAGAACATTTGTATAATCACGCCATAGATGCAGATCTAACCCTGTTCGTGGATGGCTCATGCTTTCGGGATGCCGCGGGATTGCATGCGGGTATGGGGATTGTTAAACTAAACACGGATGGCGAAACCTTTGAATTACTGGAGTCCCAAGGAATTGATCAGCCTTGTTCAGCCCAACTGGCAGAAATCAAAGCCTTAACTATGGCTTGCCAGATAGCTAAAGATCAACGTGTTAATATCTACACAGACTCAGCCTACGCTTATGGCGTATGTCATGTACATGCAAACATTTGGAAACAAAGGGGATTCCTGAGAGCAGATAGCACCCCTGTCACTCATGGAGAAGCGATTTCCCAACTGTTACAAGCTCTCCAATTACCGTCTGAGGTAGCCATCATTAAATGTGCAGGTCATCAAAAGAATAATAACATCATAGCTCAAGGTAACAATCTAGCAGATG
Organism: Thalassophryne amazonica; assembly: GCF_902500255.1. Taxonomy (NCBI): domain Eukaryota; kingdom Metazoa; phylum Chordata; class Actinopteri; order Batrachoidiformes; family Batrachoididae; genus Thalassophryne; species Thalassophryne amazonica. The sequence goes on from NC_047108.1 coordinate 120,155,486, forward strand.
ACGCAGCTCGCAAAGGAGCACAAGGAGAAAATATGTTTCCCCTGCTAACCATCCAAGATTGTGCCCCACTGGTTTCACTTGACACACTGATAGTGGCTCAAAGTAGGGCCAGTGGAGAAGAAAAACGAATGTGGGTTAAACGAGGCGCTATTGAGACACGCAGTCAGGGGCCAGCGGACAAGCTGTGGCGCAGTAGTCATGGACATTTTGTGTTACCCACCAATTTATTACGACATGCAATCATTTGGGCCCACGGACCCGATCATTGTTCGCGAGTCCAAATTATGAACAAACTAAAAGCTGTCTGGTGGTCACCATATATGGCAGCTACAGTGGACCGTTTGTTGAATGAGTGTGAGGTATGTGCACAGTACAATGTCCGGAAATCATTCACAGCCCCTTTAGCCCACATTCCGGTCCCTGATGGGCCATTCAGACATCTTATGATGGATTTCATAGACATGGGAGCTGAAAACCGAGTTAAACGAATGAGATATGTTTTGGTAGTGATATGCAGATCCAGCCGATGGATTGAGGCAGTAGCCTCTGCAAATCAAGACCATAAAACGGTAGCCAAATTCTTGTGCCGAGATGTCTTTCCAAGATTTGGCATTCCAGATACTATCTCATCTGACAACGGTAGGGCTTTTGTAGCCAAGGTTACACAAGAAACATTCAAACAATTGGGTATCAAACAGAAGTTTGGGTGTGTTTATCACCCCCAATCAAATGGGGCGGTGGAACGGGCTAATGGCATTTTAAAGAACAAACTAGCAAAAATCATAGCAGACAGCAATGGCAAACTAACCTGGCTGGATGCGTTGCCGCTTGCTTTATTGTCAATGCGCTCACAAACTAACCGACTAACCCATTTGACACCATTTGAAGCTCTTACAGGTCGGCCGATGCCTATTCCATACCTGAGAGGACCCTACGAAGGACCATCGCTGGAGCAGCTACAAGACGAATGGCATAATTATCTGAGACAGTTAACCCAAATACACAAAACTATCTTTTTGCAGGTCAAAGGTGCTACAGAAGACAGAGAAGCAGAGATTCCACTTGAAAATCAGAGCATCCAGCCTGGTGATCTGGTTTACGTCAAGGTGTTCAAAAAGAAGTGGGACAGGCCCCGCCGAGAAGGTCCTTTCAAAGTTATTCTTGCCTCACGTACAGTAGTCAAAGTAGACGGTAAGGACACTTGGTTTCATTTAAACCACTGCTGTAGGGTTGGTGGCCCAGCGCCCCTGCGGCCTCGGCAAGCTCGTCTTGGCAGAGCCGCCGGGCCAAGGGGGGAAGCAGGAGAAGCCAGAGACCCTACAGCAGCACCGAGGGACGGCCACGCCTCCCTGCAGCCAGAAGAAGCACCGAGGGAAGGCCACGCCTCCCTGCGGCCAGGCGAACACTGGCCAAGGCGCTCACAGAGACTGATTGAACAAAGACGACGCACAGCTTCAGAGAGTAGTGGATCCCTGCCAGATAGAGCAGCGACAGACTCAGATGCAGACTCAGAAACAACTGGAGACGCAGGCCAACAGACAGACAGAAATACAGACCGACAGATAGACAGGCCACAGGAGACATCAGACTCGGACAGCAACTCAGTAGATTTACCGACAGAAGAACCGCAGGAAGTACAACCCAGACAAAGCACAGATACATCACACATCCCTAGTGACAGCTCATCTAGTGACGGCTCACTTAGTAGCACATCTAGTAGCACATCTCAACAGTCATCAGAGCAATGATTAAGGAATTATTCAAGGGATTGACAATACTACTGGTGGTCAGTATGGGAGAAAATAGACATCCAAAACATACAACGGACTGTGCCGTGGCCATGGCCGCAATAGCAGCTAAACAAGGCATTCTAAACACAGGAAAAACATATAATTTGGTATACATTAAATCAAAAGCCTACAAGAACATAGGAATACAGGGAAAGCTGGGGGATTACATATTAGGCGAAGCCATTAGCATCAAATGTGAAGAGGAGGGAACACTCAACATAGAGGTAATTTGTGATAAAAGAGGATGCAGGGAAACCAAGCAAGATTAACTGTTACAGTACATGAAGCCACAAAATGGGTAAAAATCAAACCAAGGAAAAAGAGGACAATTAGAAGCCTAGGAACAAGCAGTCACTTAGGGAGATGGGATCCCAGTACAGACCTAGCCCGCACACAAGGGTTGAAGACCAATTTATTTTACCAATGGTTGAAATTTTCGGCTAGGCAGATCAGTGAAAAGCCTTGCATAGCCTGTCACCGGAAAGGTGTGATACCTCAGGCTAAACCCCTACCTGATATCAACAATTGTTATAGGAGCCCCCAACATAACTCAGACCAAGCAGAATGCTATACACAATGTGTTATGAAAATGGCAGTAGGTGATGAAAAATATGCTGCCGACAGTAAACTTTGTCCAGTGCCCCTAAGTACAGAAGGAACCGTTCCACCTATGATTAAAATAGAGAAAGGGATGATACACCCATTCTGTATAGCTAAAGGCTTAGTAGCACAATACATAAGCGATTGGCAGGTAGGGACGACCCAGCCAAAACACCACATACAGTGTATGCAAAAGCAGCAAGAATACAAACCGGCCAAAACAGCATGGAACATTACCGTCTGTCACACCCTGCCAGCAGCAGGCATACAGTGTGAACAAATAGTACCGGCCACAGGGGGGTCTGTAATTGGACTGAATCTCACCCATGCTTCATGGGTATCTACTCCAAATTTAGCTAAGGGAACGGTACCCTTAGCTGACATCTTTTGGATATGCGGACAAAAAAAGGAAACTCCTGTCATCGCTGTTCCCGAATTGGAAAGGCCTTAGTTATGCTGCTATAGACGTAGACTGCTGGGGGGTTCCCATGATGCACTGAGTGTTTCTTTTTCTTTTTGCTCTGTATGCACCACTCTGCATTTAATCATTAGTGACTGATCTCTGCTCCTCTCCACAGCATGTCTTTTTCCTGGTTCTCTCCCTCAGCCCCAACCAGTCCCAGCAGAAGACTGCCCCTCCCTGAGCCTGGTTCTGCTGGAGGTTTCTTCCTGTTAAAAGGGAGTTTTTCCTTCCCACTGTCACCAAGTGCTTGCTCACAGGGGGTCGTTTTGACCGTTGGGGTTTTTCCGTAATTATTGTATGGCTTTGCCTTACAATATAAAGCGCCTTGGGGCAACTGTTTGTTGTGATTTGGCGCTATATAAATAAAATTAATTGATTGATTGAAGTTCCTCACATCAGGATGTTGATTTCACTCCCTGGTATATTTCTGCATCAACTGCATAAAGCTTTATCCCACATAACACAACATCTGGCAGGTCATCAATGAAGAAAAAGAAACAGGTTTGGTCCAAACACACTGCCTTGGGGTATTCCACTGAATACCTCCTGTTATGATGAGGAGGTCCCATTCACCACCCCACGCTGGCTACAGTTCGACAGAATTTCTCAACCGCTAACATATTGCCCTCAAACCCTTAGTTTTGCAAATCTCTTGTGTCACATGGTTATTAAAGTTCTTTCATTCATTCATTCTTTCCTTCTCTATACCCGCCTACTCCAATCAAGGGCCATGGCAGTGCTGGAGCCTATCCCAGCAGTCATACGACAAAAGGCAGGGTACACCTGGACAGTCTATCGTTGAGCCACATAGAGACAGTTAAACACATTCCCACCTGCACATACATCTACGGTCAATTTAAAGTCTCCAGTTCAGCAAACCCGCATAACTTCTGAAGTAGGAAAAAGTTGGAGCACCCAGAGAGAACCCACGTGACCAGAGGGAGAATATGCAAGCTCCACACAGAAAGGCCCAGGCGGGAAGCGTTCCCATGACCTGCTGCTGTGAGGCAACAGTGCTAACCACTAAGCCACCATGCCACCCTATTAAAAAGATCCTCATAAAGTTAAAATAAACAGCATTCAGGTTTCTGCTGCTATCTAATGCATCAGTCCAAAATTCAAGTGTTTCCAAAGTAATGGTTGATCGTTTAAAAAAAAACTCATGCTGATGCTGTAACATCAGTCTGTTTGTTTTCATGTGTTGCAGCATTGAAAGTATGAATTTAAGGCTTTATCCAGAACAATCACAAACCCGGACATGCCAAACCCTCACTCATATTCCCAAATGCTACAATTGGAAAATCAATTGATTCCACAAGGGTCACACTGTCATCTGCAAACGTTGTAAGCATCAGAGTTCTGTCAGAACCTCAGAATGGTCAGATGGTGCTGTGAACTACCATACAAAAAAATTTAAAAAATAAAAATCATGGCTCATAAGAATGCAAGTGAATGTATAAAATGTGTTTGTTGTTTTAGATTTTATCAACCAGAGTCTGTGTCCACTTGGGGGTTTTATGCTGAGGGTTATGCAGTATCGGTCACATCCACAGAACAAAGAGATATTAGAGAAAATGTCTTTATTTTAATGCACTGAATCTAGTACTTCACAAACCCGCGCCTGTAGCTGATTCATGCTGCAATACTGAACAGGAACAGGTCGATACAACTCTGCAGTGGCTGCAAGGCCGAACAAAAGCAAGCCCTCCCTCTGCATGTCTGTTCTTTCAGTTGAAAAGGCAGGTTTAAGGATTGTGTGATCCTGAATTGTTAAGCAGACAAAAAGAAACAAGATAGTGTATTGACTGTTCAGTCTGAAGCAATAAGTGAAAGAAGAGAGGCCATATTTCTCCGAGGAAGGATGGACTGAGACAGAAAGACGAGAATATCACACTCTTTTTGAGTAATTAGCGCTCCAGCTTGCCTCCAGGATGACTAATGACACCTGCTACAATCTAACGTTGCAGTGTGTCGCAACAACACCAAAGCCCAGAGGGAAGCCTCGCTTCCCTGGGACAACTGAGGTTGCTATGGAAACTCCTCCACCTCTCTGCTGTTGTTAAGGTCTGCAGACATCCTTTTGGAAAGACTAAACTTTCCTCATTGTATCAGTCACAATAACAAGTCCCAAGATCATCGACTTTATTTGCAACTGATGATTTTAGTTAAAGCGAGATGAATGTCAATTTCATTAAGACAGAAAGGAACACTTTAGAGTTGAAATGATTCCTCAAGGGAGATGAGCAAGTCAAACATTAAATATTAGTTTCTGCAGTAGAATAGCACATCTTGAAGGTGGTCCGATACATAGGTGCTTGTCTGAGTGTCAAGGACTCAACTGGCTTGAAAACGCAAAGGGACACCCACGCTTCACTCTGTGGCAGCAGCTAGATGGTTATCTTAGACATGTTGGGATGGATCGATTGTTTGCTTGGGTGGTTGCCATCCAGGACCCAAGGCAGTCATGGTTGTGGTGTTATGGATACACAGCAAAGCGTGGTAGCAGTGCATGCCCCCAGTCTTGACTTGAAATATAAACATAGCCTTTAACCTACATAAAATCATTTTGAACTGTTGAAAAATGTTATAGTTCTACTGAATGCAAAACAGAACTATTTCACGACCACTGACTTACTCTAGAAGTCCTTCAGTAGGTTTTGAGCAATCCTGTTAAGATAACATCAAGCTGCCTTTGTTGTGGAGGCAATAACTGTCTGATTACACAGACAACAGCTGTGTTTGTACACAGTTGTGTACTGTAAGGATAAGTCTTTCTATGACTATTCACTTTAACACAGCTTTGGATACAATTCTACTCAAACATGCTTTTAAAAAACCCTCAATTCAAGATATCAGATTTTCGCCATATGAACGAGTAGCTTGGAAAAGCTTGTTCACCCACTATCCTGTGTTCTGTCCTCTGAACCAAATTTGAGCTTTTTCAAGCTATTCTCAGCATTACTAGTATGCTTTATTTTTTATAAATCCCTGAGATCTATAACTTTTGCCACAGAATTCCTCTTTGGCCTTTTTAAAACTGTAAAACAGAATTCTGTATTAGCATGTATGCTAATCAGCCAATTAGAAGTATGTGAGATGCAAATCCATTGACCCACAGGCCTAAAATAAAAAGAAATGGATGCCCACAAGTTTTTTTTCGCCTTATTTCTTGCAAGGAAGAAATGGGAATAATACTGAGGACCAGCTACAGCAAGCAGGCTTACAACCGTAATGATTTTATCCATTACTTTAGTATTTATGTATTCACATAACTGCATGGTTACGACATTTACTTACAGTAATCAATATCTGAGTATATCTCCACACTCAGGCCCTCGGTGCACTCCATACATGCTCGATCAATGAGGACACATCTGTCATGTGACACCAACCCTCTCCTGAGATCCATGAGGACACAGGACATCCTGTTTCGGCATGTTCAGGCTACCTTCTATTTGACCCTGTTTGCCTTTGGATATTCTGAATGCAGGACTTACAACCCCTGGCAAAAATTATGGAATCACCGGCCTCGGAGGATGTTCATTCAGTTGTTTAATTTTGTAGAAAAAAAGCAGATCACAGACATGACACAAAACTAAAGTCATTTCAAATGGCAACTTTCTGGCTTTAAGAAACACTATAAGAAATCAAGAAAAAAAGATTGTGGCAGTCAGTAACAGTTACTTTTTAGACACAGCAGAGGAAAAAAATATGGAATCACTCAATTCTGAGGAAAAAATTATGGAATCACCCTGTAAATTTTCATCCCCAAAACTAACACCTGCATCATATCAGATCTGCTCGTTAGTCTGCATCTAAAAAGGAGTGAACACACCTTGGAGAGCTGTTGCACCAAGTGGACTGACATGAATCATGGCTCCAACACGAGAGATGTCAATTGAAACAAAGGAGAGGATTATCAAACTCTTAAAAGAGGGTAAATCATCACGCAATGTTGCAAAAGATGTTGGTTGTTCACAGTCAGCTGTGTCTAAACTCTGGACCAAATACAAACAACATGGGAAGGTTGTTAAAGGCAAACATACTGGTAGACCAAGGAAGATATCAAAGCGTCAAGACAGAAAACTTAAAGCAATATGTCTCAAAAATCGAAAAATGTACAACAAAAGAAATGAGGAACGAATGGGAGGAAACTGGAGTCAACGTCTGTGACCGAACTGTAAGAAACCGCCTAAAGGAAATGGGATTTACATACAGAAAAGCTAAACGAAAGGCATCATTAACACCTAAACAGAAAAAAAAAAGGTTACAATGGGCTAAGGAAAAGCAATTGTGGACTGTGGATGACTGGATGAAAGTCATATTCAGTGATGAATCTTGAATCTGCATTGGGCAAGGTGATGATGCTGGACCTTTTGTTTGGTGCCTTTCCAATGAGATTTATAAAGATGACTGCCTGAAGAGAACACGTAAATTTCCACAGTCATTGATGATATGGGGCTGCATGTCAGGTAAAGGCACTGGGGAGATGGCTGTCATTACATCATCAATAAATGCACAAGTTTATGTTGATATTTTGGACAATTGAAAGGATGTTTGGGGATTTTGAAATCATTTTTCAAGATGATAATGCATCTTGCCATAGAGCAAAAACTGCAAAAACATTCCTTGCAAAAAGACACATAGGGTCAATGTCAATGAGCAGATCTGATTTGACGCAGGTGTTAATTTGGGGGATGAAAATTTACAGGGTGATTCCATAATTTTTTCCTCAGAATTGAGTGATTCCATATTTTTTTCCTCTGCTTGGTCTAAAAAAGTAACCGTTACTGACTGCCACAATCTTTTTTTCTTGATTTCTTATAGTGTTTCTTAAAGCCAGAAAGTTGCCATTTGAAATGACTTTAGTTTTGTGTCATGTCTGTGATCTGCTTTTTTTCTACAAAATTAAACAACTGAATGAACATCCTCCGAGGCCGGTGATTCCATAATTTTTGCCAGGGGTTGTATTTTCAGATTCATGATTTGACAAAGACCTGGAGGACATGACCAAGACCAACCACTGGAAGAGACGTGATCACTGTCCATCTGGCTGAGAAAGAAAAACAGACAACATGCCAGAATAGCGTCCATTTTTATTGTTATTATTAGTTTGTATTAATGCACATGAAGCTGTTTGAAGCTTTAAACTCTATATAATCAGATTTTATAGGGTACAGTGTCCATATAAGCTGGTAGGACATATAATGTTTCCTTTGATCTAATTTTTACCCCATTATCAAGTCAAAGTGAGATCAAATAGCAGACTTCCTCTTCATGTAACTGAAGCTCAGAAGATCCTGAACATGCCGAAACCAATAAACTGTTGTCCTACAGCATTTGCCTTCTATCTGCACACTTTGCCCTACTTTTGCACAAATCCATTAGCATTGCTGATGTGACACTGCAAATTTCCCCATGTGGGTCTAATAAAGGAGTGTTGTAGACAGACACACACACTTGTTTTGAGTCTTTTTTTATGTCCATATTCTCTGATTTCAGCACCATAATATGAATACTTTTTGGGGAATATTCTCTGACAGCAAACTGAATATTTTTGGGTTGTGCGCAAAACAACACATCATGATCAAGATTTTTCACCATTTTAAAAATTGTTGAAACAACTAATGGATTAATCCAGAAAATAAAAGTTTAGTTGATACTGAAAATAATCATTACTTGCAGCCCACTGCATTATGCTGGCATTTAATTTTCTGGCTTTTTGTGTTCAAGAAGCAAAACTGTAACAGATTTTATTCACCATTTTTTCACCACTTGAGTTCCTTTTGAATGTTTGGCACTTTATATGTTGGGATTTCTTAAAAACAAATGAACCAAAAAAAAGAACCTTTATGCCAAAATTTTTAAATGCAAGGTTGAAATTTACTGGCAGAATTTATGGTTATGATTTACTGTTAAATTAAGCAATGGATAATAATCCATAAAGTAATTAAAAAAAATATAAAATAAATAAAAAGCATAGATTAATGAAAAATTACTGACATATTAATCTGTTACAACAATAACTTAGTTGTATTGTTAAATTTTTGAATGTATTAAATATATTGATGGTAGTAATCTTTTGTGATGACACACACACACACACACACACACACACACACACACACACACACACACACACACACACACACACACACACACACACACACACACACACACACACACACCTCTATCTCATAAACAGACAGATGGACAAACACACAGGGTGGTTGCTATATTTATCCCAAATGTTTTTTGTATGCAATACAAAAATAAATACATTTGATCTTAGAGTATAATTCATTATGTCTCTCTGATTATTTACCTGTATGTTCTTCTGCATTTTCTATGATGCAATGATTCGAATACATATTTTACTGATACAATCTATACTATAGAATGACATGAAATCTAAAAACCTAAATGTAGTTTCTGTTTCATAAAACGTTACAATAAAACATCAAGATGAAAGACTAAGTCAGCCAGTCTTATTCTTGCCACCTTGTATATTCACAAATATAATCCTTCTTCAGCAGAGATAATCACATTCATCGAGAAGTAAGTCAAACAACACAGATCGTTTCCTTACACACAGAGGACACAGACAAGGAGACATGACACCTCGCTGTGAGCAAAGCTTCGTAGGCAATTTTCTCGACTTAAAGATCCCCTGAGGGAATGATATCTCAGAGGACTAAGCCAGGCCTGGACCCCAGCAGGAGGTCAGCAGAAGCCTACAGGCCACCATCTGAGACCCATGTTTGCACTGAGCCTGGAAAGCAGCTGATAAATCCTTGTATTAAAAAAAAAAAAAAAAAAAAAAAAAAAAAAAGAGACATCTGGAAGAACATGCTACTTTTTCAGGTGACTGCAGTCCTTCTGCACCCAGAGTACAGGGCTTAATTTATCGCCTCCACGTGGAAAATGTGTAAACTGTAAAAGTAGCAAAGAAAGATCAACATCGCCCTCTGGTGCCACAAAAAAATATGCACATTAAGTGCAAAGTCATAATTTGAAACAACCAGGTCACGTAACAAAACATGGAGATTTAACATATCATGCAGCAATCCTGCCCTCCTCCTTTCTGTCCAGACCATTGAAGAGAAAGAAGAGTGAAACAGAACCTGCAAAAGATGCATCACAGATTTACAAACAGCTGCACTCACTCTATAACACGAGTAATTCAACGGTGGATCAGCCTCAGAACAGTCAGGAACCCTACTTGCCTCGTAACAAACTCCAGATGCCAATATTCTAAAACTAAGTAAGCCAATGCTGGATAACCAAAACTAAATCCCTTCAAAAACAAACTAGAGACCTCAGAGGTATCTCAAAATAAAACACAAATGAAAAATTCATAAAAGCATGAAGAGTGGCTGGATGTGTGTGTGTGTGTGTGTGTATGTTACTGTCTTACCCTGGTCTATGTTGTGCTGTGGTAGTTGGCTCATTTGACTGTGGACCACGCCTGCATAATTGTGGAGAAAAGCCTCTTCACTTGGTGTAAGCTGAAAAAGAGTGACAAGTGAAACCCCAAGTTGTCTAACAAGAAGCCAAAAAAGTAAGTTTTATATTGGCGCTGATATTCCTTGGTGCAGGTGCTTACCACCACTGTAATGTGGAGAAGAGTCTACAGCGCCCCCTGGAGGGGACATTACTCAACTGCAGGTTACCCCTCAAGCCAATGCTGGTATTCACTTACAGCTGGATGAACTGAGACAATGCAGATGAAGTTTTGTTCAAGGACACAGAGGAACAGTATAACAAGGACTCAAACCAAGTGTAAATGGGTACCAGCATTGGCTGAAGAAGTAACCTGTGAGGGACTTGACCACACCCCAGTGATGGAATCACCGTACACCAGCTCTGAGGAACGATCTGCCCATGCAGATCCATCAATCAGACTCTATGGAGACTTTTAAGTCTAGACTGAAGACACATTTTTTTCCCCTTGGTTTATTAATAGTATTTTATGTTACTGTGTGTCTTCTTTTATTCTTTTTACTTATGTTTTAATTTTTTTTAATCTGTTAATTAATTTTGTTCTGCTTTTTTAAATGACGTTTGTGAAGCGTCTTGAGGTGACCTCCTCACGATTTGATGCTATATAAATGAATAAATTTGAAATTTGAATTTGGACTGGTGTCCCATCTATGGAAAGTCAGACTCTTGCCCGGTTTATGCTTCAGAATCTGGGAAAATGGCAAAAGTTCATGTTGCTCAATCTTATGTACCACCCAAACCTGACATGATACTAATGTAAATGAAGTCCACAACATATTCAGTGACTTGGAAACCTTCATGTATTCATCCCCTGACTTGTCTAAAATTATGCTTTTTGCAAAACACTTTGAATTCAAGGTAAAAGTCTACAAGGACATCTTGACTTTCATTTCAACTCCATTGTGTTGGTGTGCAGATGCAAAACGTGTGCAAGTACTTAAAAATCTGACTACAGCATTGACTCTATACACATCTATTTAAAGAATAATTAAAACCATATTTTCTTTTGCTTTTAATTTCCCCAAAACACAAATTTTTAAGTAATATTAAGCTTACAAACAGTTATTGCTGTTCTAGAAAATAATTAATTCAATTCAATTTTCAATTCAATTTTATTTATATAGCGCCAAATCACAACAAACAGTTGCCCCAAGGCGCTTTATATTGTAAGGCAAATCCATACAATAATTACGTAAAAACCCCAAAGGTCAAAACGACCCCCTGTGAGCAAGCACTTGGCGACAGTGGGAAGGAAAAACTCCCTTTTAACAGGAAGAAACCTCCAGCAGAACCAGGCTCAGGGAGGGGCAGTCTTCTGCTGGGACTGGCTGGGGCTGAGGGAGAGAACCAGGAAAAAGACATGCTGTGGAGGGGAGCAGAGATCAATCACTAATGATTAAATGCAGAGTGGTGCATACAGAGCAAAAAGAGAAAGAAACACTCAGTGCATTATGGGAACCCCCCAGCAGTCTAAGTCTATAGCAGCATAGCTAAGGGATGGTTCAGGGTCACCTGATCCAGCCCTAACTATAAGCTTTAGCAAAAAGGAAAGTTTTAAGCCTAATTTTAAAAGAAGAGAGGGTGTCTGTCTCCCTGATCCGAATTGGGAGCTGGTTCCACAGGAGAGGAGCCTGAAAGCTGAAGGCTCTGCCTCCCATTCTACTCTTACAAACCCTAGGAACTACAAGTAAGCCTGCAGTCTGAGAGCGAAGCGCTCTATTGGGGTGATATGGGACTATGAGGTCCCTAAGATAAGAAGGGACCTGATTATTCAAAACCTTATAAGTAAGAAGAAGAATTTTAAATTCTATTCTAGAATTAACAGGAAGCCAATGAAGAGAGGCCAATATGGGTGAGATATGCTCTCTCCTTCTAGTCCCCGTCAGTACTCTAGCTGCAGCATTTTGAATTAACTGAAGGCTTTTCAGGGAACTTTTAGGACAACCTGATAATAATGAATTACAATAGTCCAGCCTAGAGGAAATAAATGCATGAATTAGTTTTTCAGCATCACTCTGAGACAAGACCTTTCTAATTTTAGAGATATTAGGGGTTGGTAAGGTTTGATCTTATGTGAAGCGCCTTGAGGCAGCGTTGTTGTGATTTGGCACTATATAAATGAAATAAATTGACACTGAATTATACTGCCTTGCTTGAGAACATACAAATTTATAATTCAACAGCAAAATTCAGTTTGAGACCGAAAATAAGAAGGTTGCACGTTCATAATACACATAGCTGGGAATGGATTAAATTCATATAATAATTGAAAACCCTATTGCAAGTCTTGAGCTCGATAACGTGACTCAACAAAGATGTCACATGATCATAAGTTTTTACCAACACACTGGACGTACATTTGATCCCATTTTCTTCAGCATGAGCAGGACCCGCACTTTCTGTTGGATGTACATGTCTTCAGGAGACTTCCCCGGGGCCTCTTCGCGGTTCATCCCCCCTTCTCCTGTGGCTCTACGCACACAAAGAAAACTACCATTAATAAGGAAGCCAGGAAACCATAGTACATAGATTCATATTCAGAGCGCTGACATCGAAAGTTAATACATCTGAAGCACAGTGTTAAAACGTTCTTTTTTTATTGCCTGATCTAAACACAGGAATAACAGATTACAGTTGTCATTGTAGGTCTTCCTTTCTTCGCTCTAATCAACTATGTACGTACATTATCTCCTAGTGCCATGAAGTGGTATAACCATTCAAGTCATGGAATTGTCGTCTCAATTGTAAAGAAACATTGTGTGTGTGTGTGTATATATATATATATATATATATACACACACACACACATACATACATACACTCGTATATATTTATACACAGTAGTGTTCAGAATAATAGTAGTGTTATGTGACTAAAAAGATTAATCCAGGTTTTGAGTATATTTCTTGTTACATGGGAAACAAGGTACCAGTAGATTCAGAAGATTCTCACTAATCCAACAAGACCAAGCATTCATGATATGCACACTCTTAGGGCTATGAAATTGGGCTATTAGTAAAAAGAAGTAGAAAAGGGGCTGTTCACAATAATAGTAGCATCTGCTGTTGACGCTACTAACTCAAAACTATTATGTTCAAACTGCTTTTTAGCAATCCTTTGAATCACTAAACTAGTATTTAGTTGTATAACCACAGTTTTTCATGATTTCTTCACATCTACGAGGCATTAATTTTGTTGGTTTGGAACCAAGATTTTGCTGGTTTACTAGTGTGCTTGGGGTCATCATCTTGTTGAAACACCCATTTCAAGGGCATGTCCTCTTCAGCATAAGGCAACATGACCTCTTCAAGTATTATGACATATCCAAACTGATCCATGATACCTGGTATGCAATATATAGGCCCAACACCATAGTAGGAGAAACATGCCCATATCATGATGCTTGCACCACCATGCTTCACTGTCTTCACTGTGAACTGTGGCTTGAATTCAGAGTTTGGGGGTCGTCTCACAAACTGTCTGCGGCCCTTGGACCCAAAAAGAACAATTTTACTCTCATCAGTCCACAAAATATTTCTCCATCTCTCTTTAAGCCAGTTGATGTGTTCTTTGGCAAATTGTAACCTCTTCTGCACATGTCTTTTATTTAACAGAGGGACTTTGCGGGGGATTCTTGCAAATAAATTAGCTTCACACAGGCGTCATCTAACTGTCACAGCACTTACAGGTAACTCTTCCAAGTGTCTCTGGTTTTTTTGTCCATTTTAAATCATTGGAGATCATTGTAGATGAACAGCCTATAATTTTTTGCACCTGCGTATAAGTTTTCCCCTCTCTAATCAACTTTTTAATCAAACTACGCTGTTCTTCTGAACAATGTCTTGAACGTCCCATTTTCTTCAGGCTTTCAAAGAGAAAAGCACGTTCAACAGGTGCTGGCTTCATCCTTACATAGGGGACACATGATTCACACCTGTTTGTTCCATAAATGCCACACTACTATTATTGGGAACACCCCCTTTTCTACTTTTTTTTTTTTTTTTTTTTTTTTTTTTTTTACTAATCGCCCAATTTCATAGCCTTAAGAGTGTGCATATCATGAATTCTTGGTCTTGTTGGATTTGTGAGAATCTACTGAATCTACTGGTACCTTGTTTTCCATGTAACAATAAGAAATATACTCAAAACCTGGATTAATCTTTTTAGTCACATAGCACTACTATTATTCTGAACACTACTGTGTGTATATATATATATATATATATCCCTGAATCAACATTCAAGTGTAGGTGACACCAAAAAATGTGTACAAATAATCACTAAAAATTATGAAATGTAGATATTTCAAAAAATCCTCAACAATAAAAGTCGATAAGTGCACAGGTGAAGGATAAACTACAGCTGTCTGAAGCCTGCACTCTATTTCAGCCACGTTCAGCCCTCAGCTGCGGCCATGTTGTTGCTACATCATCACCTGAACGGCACCTGCTGGTTCAAGCCCAAATCAATTGTAAACACGGCGGAGGTCAAGCTGTTTTCGGACGATTTTTTTATAGTGTGGAGTTTTTTTATTTTGTTTTTTTAAGTCTAGTCTGAAGATGTTTCTGAAGCAGCTGCGGGGGACACAGCATTTATGGTTTAGAGCCTTATTTAGATGACAATAAACTTTGGAGGAAAACCTTCAGTCTGACAACAGTGACCATATTGGCAGAGTTCAGAACACAGAATGGTACTCATAAAAATAAATAAATAAATAAATAAAATAATGCAGGTGATTTCGGCATGGGTGGCGGTGATAAACTGCTTTTTTTTGCCAGCTCTTTGGTCGTAATCAACTTAGAAAAAAAATAGTTCTACTATCTGTGAAATTAGAAAAAAGTGATGAAGAAGTGTGGATTTTTATATTTACTTTTTCGTAGAAACAATTTCAAATCTGAAAAATGACATGAGGGACTGCAAATATCAGCTATTTTTAAAATAAGTATTGTTTTCCTTCTTGAAAACTCCATTTGACACACTATATTTTGGTGCCAGGTTCTAGCGTCAGCTGTAATCAGTTATTGCAGCTGATTGATCCAGTCTGTGTTAACGAGCGGCTTTGCGCTGCAGGAAAAAGTCTCCCAGCGCCCCATCTGTTCATAACATCTCAATCTGCAAGTGACAATATTATCCCATGAGCCAGAAAACAATAAAATAATCTGAAGATCCTCAATTTTGTCTCTGTGTCGAGTAGAGCAGCCAGGGACTCCGTACAAGTGCGTGTTCATCAATGTGTGTTCCACCTGCCATACTGCTGGTGAAAAGTAACCATTCTGACACCGAAAACATGGTGCAGCTCCACCCTGAACCACAGGACTGTCAGTAGCCTGTAAAAATCCATAAATTAATGGGACAATTAAGATAATGGTTCCGGATCTGATGCCACTTCCTCCTCCTCCTCCTTGTCCAATGTTGGAACGCCAGGAAGTTCCTGGTTTTTAGTGGTGGGCAGTTCAAAATCCGAATATTTATCTCTTCAAGAACTGTGCACCAGGAAAAGATACATTTCAAACTGTTGTTTAATTTTAGTCTTAAATATTCATGAAAATATGGCATTACGTGTCACCTTCATTTTAAACTGGATTGCAAGTAGAAAAAAGCAATGAGCATGTTACCTAGTTCATACAATTTAATTATTTTAATAGTGAAATACTTTAGCTACCGTAGATGATTAGCAAAAGCAGGAGAAAACTGGTTAATTTTAATTTCTGTCATTTCTCTGAGATGTAGGTGGTCCCCCAGCCTGCAGATATGCACATAACCTTTGGGGGCTGGTGGTGGGACTAGCACTCAAGCCACTATAAAACTCTTCGAAAATCTTGAAAATGGAAAAAGATCATATTTCTGCACTGAATGGGAGTAATTTTGCTGCTGCCTTCTATCAAAGGAAGGCACTAGTTATGAAACGGATGGGGAAAACACTTTTTATCCCCAGGCTAGAAAAAAATAGGAAAAAGGAAAGGAAGGAAAAACTCCCTTTTAACAGGAAGAAACCTCCAGCAGAACCAGGCTCAGGGAGGGGCAGTCTTCTGCTGGGACTGGTTGGGGCTGAGGGAGAGAACCAGGAAAATGACATGCTGTGGAGGGGAGCAGAGATCAATCACTAATGATTAAATGCAGAGTGGTGCATACAGAGCAAAAAGAGAAGGAAACACTCAGTGCATCATGGGAACCCCCCAGCAGTCTAGGTCTATAGCAGCATAACTAAGGGATGGTTTAGGGTCACCTGATCCAGCCCTAACTATAAGCTTTAGCAAAAAGGAAAGTTTTAAGCCTAATCTTAAAAGTAGAGAGGGTGTCTGTCTCCCTGATCCGAATTGGGAGCTGGTTCCAGAGGAGAGGAGCCTGAAAGCTGAAGGCTCTGCCTCCCATTCTACTCTCACAAACCCTAGGAACTACAAGTAAGCCTGCAGTCTGAGAGCGAAGCGCTCTATTGGGGTGATATGGTACTATGAGGTCCCTAAGATAAGATGGGACCTGATTATTCAAAACCTTATAAGTAAGAAGAATTTTAAATTCTATTCTATTCTATTCTCTTTTCAGCATCACTTTGAGACAAGACCTTTCTAATTTTAGAGATATTGCGCAAATGCAAAAAAGCAGTCTTACATATTTGTTTAATATGCGCATTGAATGACATATCCTGATCAGAAATGACTCCAAGATTTCTCACAGTATTACTAGAGGTCAGGGTAATGCCATCCAGAGTAAGGATCTGGTTAAACACCATGTTTCTAAGATTTGTGGGGCCAAGTACAATAACTTCGGCTTTATCTGAGTTTAAAAGCAGGAAATTAGAGGTCATCCATGTCTTTATGTCTGTAAGACAATCCTGCAGTTTAGCTAATTGGTGTGTGCCCTCTGGCTTCATGGATAGATAAAGCTGGGTATCATCTGCGTAACAATGAAAATTTAAGCAATGCTGTCTAATAATACTGCCTAAGGGAAGCATGTATAAAGTGAATAAAATTGGTCCTAGCACAGAACCTTGTGGAACTCCATAATTAACCTTAGTCTGAAGAAGATTCCCCATTTACATGAACAAATTGTAATCTATTAGATAAATATGATTCAAACCACCGCAGCGCAGTGCCTTTAATACCTATGGCATGCTCTAATCGCTGTAATAAAATTTTATGGTCAACAGTATCAAAAGCATCACTGAGGTCTAACAGAACAAGCACAGAGATGAGTCCACTGTCTGAGGCCATAAGAAGATCATTTGTAACCTTCACTAATGCTGTTTCTGTACTATGATGAATTCTAAACCCTGACTGAAACGAACACCTGCAAGTTACCATGTACCTGTGACGATTTTGTAAATCGGGATGAAATTCTTCAACATTTTGAAAATATGACCCAGACTTCAAATCTGGTGCGGATGATGGCCATAACTACTACGTAAACAAAATTTGTTCAAGATTGACAAAGACGGACCAAGAACGTATTATGATGCTTCAAAATGTGCTGCGATTTGCTATTTGGGATTAAATAGGAAGGAATGGCGCTCTGTGGAATAGCTCCATAAGTGAATGCCAAGAGATTAACGAACAAATAAACGTTTCTCCAATTGAGAATTGAGTTTCTTTCCTGCTCTTTTTGATTGGACCTCTGGTCCAAAATATTATCCTACATACATACATAAAAACACTCACACTTGTGCAATAGGAAACTGCAATTTGTAGGATCTTACTATTTACTGACACTGCACAATTTACTGACAATGTACAACTGATTAATTGTACAAATCAATCAATGGCTTGATGAGTAATTAAAGGACATGTCATACAGAAATCATAACAACTTAAAATTTAGGCTGTTAGTGACCATCCGATGACCCACCAGGATTACCTTGTGCACTTCTGTGACCGGTCTCAAAGCAGGGCTGGTAAAAAAAAAACAAAAAAAAAAAACAAAAAAATCCACTTTTTTCTAAAAAGTCATGATTTTTGATTTTTTTCAATTTAAATCAGCTTTTTTCATTTTTACGTCACTCTTCTAAATGAGACGATACAAATAATATCAGTTATAATTTTTATTGACATGTTAAACAAAGGTGCACATACAACATGTACAAGAACCATCAATTAATGGTACTGATTCATATTTCATTGATATTTTAAGTACTGATTTCTAAAAAAAAAAATCATTGATTTTTTAAAATTTATTTACAGTGATTTAAATCTTACCAGCGTAGTCCCAAAGTATACAGTATTCACAACAAATTCCGAGTGTTTCCGACAGTGTTTATGTAGCTTTGAGGAAAACGTCCCATCGCATGCTTGAATGAAATATAGCTGCCAATGTTAAGAAAGGAGCTACAGATTAATTGCAACATTTACATAAGTGTGATATTGTGTTATGATTCATTTTAAGTGATAATTGTTCATTTTGATGCAGCCAGGGTAAAAGCAGCAGCCACTCTCCATTGTAAGAGTTAATGCGTGTGCACAGTCAGTCATAAATGCAGCCTGTTAAAAACAGTCTAGAGGCTCAGCTTTGTGCACGTTATAAGTGTTGTCATCGATATAAGTGTGAAAAATTGAAGAAATACATCTCTGTGATCAGACAGCCGGAAAAACAGCAGAGAGTTCTGCGTGCACGTTCACAGTGGGAGATATAACAGGGTAAAAATAGGGTACTGCTACCGTACAGAGCAGACTTCACAGACGTCAAGATCCAAAATCCAAGAGACTCTCTCAAAGTAAAATAAAAATAACAAAGCCTACCAGCTCCACTGACAAGAACAAAATACAAAAGGAAAAAACTGAACAGGACACTCACCCACTTGTAGAACGACTTCCAAGATTAAATATGTAAAGTCCACACCATCAAAGAAGTTATCAAACAAGGATCATGCGCAATTGCCAGCCGGAGAATAACGTCCAGGTCTATGCCATCAAAGAGGTCACGACTGGCACGGTCATGCACGGATGGCGCAGAATCTCCGGCCAGAGAACCATGTCCAGGTCCATGCTACCCTCCTGTGAACAGATGTCCTCCACGGTTCCACTGGGATTAAGCCCACCTCTGTGCACTGGGGCTGACCACGGCCACCTGGATGAGCCGTTTTTCCCCACTGTGGCCCCGATTTAGAAGAAGAGGAAAAAAAAAAAAAAAAGGATAACCCCTAGCTGGTGCAGACAGGTGCATCCAGACCATTCCCCATGAGTCAAGGCTGCTGGACTTTCTTGGCCACTTCCAAAAGTGGCTCTCTCTTAATCATCTCTGCTACTTTGCCGTACTCCCACGGCAGTGCCACCATCAGCTCCTCAAAAAGTTCTCTAACAATACTGGCATGTTAGACAGAAAGTCCATTATCTCCTAAAAATAATGTATTCAGACTTTTTCTAAAAATGTAAAAATGGTGTTATGGAGACCTTCCACATGCACATTCATGGTGGCAGTAAAATAGTGTCTTGCGACACAGACAGCAGAGTCAGCACACGTTACGAACCAAAATCCGACAGACTCAAAAAAATTTATAGTTTCGGGGTGAAGTGTGTCATTTTTGCTCTGTACATCCTCTGTAAAGCCGAGCTACCACTTTGGAAGGAAAGCTCACAAGCTTTGTTGTCAGACACAGCAGCATTCGTTTCACTCTGTCTTTTTGTCATCTGGATGTTTCTGCGTTTGCTAAAATGTATTATCACATGCTGAGAAATGGTGAGAAATGCCGAGTAAGATGTTTTCCAGAAATGCACCTGCTGACAAGCCAAGCGAGAGGGATAATTAGCAATAAAATACATCAGTGCCCACTAATTCTTACCGCATGTGTGCATATAGCCTTACAATCATGAATACTTTGTTACATTGTTAACTGGGACGTTAAATTATATACGACATGTCCTCGAAGCACTATCTTTGTGTATAATCTTTCCAAAGTGTAAATTAAATACGGGATATCAGTTCAATATAGAAAAACTGATACAATTCCATATGAGCCCGTGGACGGGAATACTTCAAATTTTGTCTATTGTGGCTTATCTATTGTTCACACATACAAAGACAAGATAGGGTCATCATTAAAGGATTAGTCATTTATCCACATATGCTGCCTCTTGGCTACACATAAGTAGTGAATTTTTATTTTCTAGAACCTTAAAATTTATTCATTCAATGTGAAAACTTAAAATGCTTGCAAATTTGACTTCTCAGCACATATAGCAGTAGATGCTTCACTTGACAAATACAATAAAGAGTTAAGCCTGCGTGATAAACAATTCAATCAAATTATCCAAATGATGATATTAGATGTCAGGGGCCTCCTTTGGTGTTTCACAGTGTGAACGGTGGTCATTAATATTACATGGCAGATCTCACACAGATCTCGCCTCTGCCTGCTCCCTCCATCTCTTATTCTCTGTCAAACTAATGACCTATATTCAGTCAGCCTGCACTGATGGAAAATATAGAAAAAATAAGAGAATATGATAAAAGGAGCTGCCAAAGCAAACGCAGATGACAGAAATAGGATACGTTCCGCTGTGATGGCGCACACAGCGCAAGGTCGCCTGTTATGCAATCAGCCAATCTGTTTTTATGCGGCAGACAGGAGGCTTTATGTTTATCATGCAAATGACCTCAATTTGCTAACTGAAATGATTACATTCCCAAGACAACATCAGTAGAAAGGAAAATAAATCTTTAGAAAGAGGAATCCAGCCGGAAAAGACAAGATATGTAATGGAGACTATATCAGTATGCAAGTCAGGACTTGTTTTCCCAAAGAGTAGATGAAGAAAGGGA
The DNA here is from genome assembly GCF_902500255.1 of Thalassophryne amazonica. NCBI lineage: Eukaryota > Metazoa > Chordata > Actinopteri > Batrachoidiformes > Batrachoididae > Thalassophryne > Thalassophryne amazonica. Next base: position 120,176,591 of record NC_047108.1, read on the forward strand.
GCCTACAGGAGCTACAGTGACTATGATCGTTACGGCAATTTATTTTGGCCTCTTATCTACACAAAGGGCCACTAATGCATTTTGACAGGATGTCTGATGTGGAGGATGTTATATTTAATGAAGGAGCTGGCTCACTGTTCCTCCATTTTCTAAGCATTTGGGGGTTTGGCAGTGTGGTGGTTGCATGGTTGGCCTTTGGCTTGTGATCATATTCCAAGCTTATGGCTATTCTTTTTGTAATTCCAACTATCATCGGTGGCCGTTTGTAGAAAGAAAGTACACAAAATCTTGGGTTTATTCTATTGTTTTAAAAAAGCATTGCTAACAAACGTATAACATGAGAGCGCTCTACAGTTTACCTGACATGCAGGTTTCAATGTGAGATCAATCAGTGGCTCACTGACAGCTAAAAGCAATGACACAGAAAAAGAAGCACTGAGTCTGCCGGTGTCAGCTACACGCGAGTAATGATTCAATTCAATTCAATTTTATTTATATAGCGCCAAATCACAACAAACAGTTGCCCCAAGGCGCTTTATATTGCCTTACAATATAAAGCGCCTTGGGGCAACTGTTTGTTGTGATTTGGCGCTATATAAAAAAAAAATTGAATTGAATTGAATTAAGGCAAGGCCATACAATAATTACGTAAAAACCCCAAAGGTCAAAACGACCCCCTGTGAGCAAGCACTTGGCGACAGTGGGAAGGAAAAACTCCCTTTTAACAGGAAGAAACTTCCAGCAGAACCAGGCTCAGGGAGGGGCAGTCTTCTGCTGGGACTGGTTGGGGCTGAGGGAGAGAACCAGGAAAAAGACATGCTGTGGAGGGGAGCAGAGATCAATCACTAATGATTAAATGCAGAGTGGTGCATACAGAGCAAAAAGAGAAAGAAACACTCGGTGCATTATGGGAACCCCCCAGCAGTCTAAGTCTATAGCAGCATAACTAAGGGATGGTTCAGGGTCACCTGATCCAGCCCTAACTATAAGCTTTAGCAAAAAGGAAAGTTTTAAGCCTAATCTTAAAAGTAGAGAGGGTGTCTGTCTCCCTGATCCGAATTGGGAGCTGGTTCCACAGGAGAGGAGCCTGAAAGCTGAAGGCTCTGCCTCCCATTCTACTCTTACAAACCCTAGGAACTACAAGTAAGCCTGCAGTCAGAGCGAAGCGCTCTATTGGGGTGATATGGTACTATGAGGTCCCTAAGATAAGAAGGGACCTGATTATTCAAAACCTTATAAGTAAGAAGAATAATTTTAAATTCTATTCTAGAATTAACAGGAAGCCAATGAAGAGAGGCCAATATGGGTGAGATATGCTCTCTCCTTCTAGTCCCCGTCAGTACTCTAGCTGCAGCATTTTGAATTAACTGAAGGCTTTTCAGGGAACTTTTAGGGCAACCTGATAATAATGAATTACAATAGTCCAGCCTAGAGGAAATAAATGCATGAATTAGTTTTTCAGCATCACTCTGAGACAAGACCTTTCTAATTTTAGAGATATTGCATAAATGCAAAAAAGCAGTCTTACATATTTGTTTAATATGCGCTTTGAATGACATATCCTGATCAAAAATGACTCCAAGATTTCTCACAGTATTACTAGAGGTCAGGGTAATGCCATCCAGAGTAAGGATCTGGTTAGACACCATGTTTCTAAGATTTGTGGGGCCAAGTACAATAACTTCAGTTTTATCTGAGTTTAAAAGCAGGAAATTAGAGGTCATCCATGTCCTTATGTCTGTAAGACAATCCTGCAGTTTAGCTAATTGGTGTGTGTCCTCTGGCTTCATGGATAGATAAAGCTGGGTCTCATCTGCGTAAGAATGAAAATTTAAGCAATGCCGTCTAATAATACTGCCTAAGGGAAGCATGTATAAAGTGAATAAAATTGGTCCTAGCACAGAACCTTGTGGAACTCCATAATTAACCTTAGTCTGTGAAGAAGATTCCCCATTTAGATGAACAAATTGTAATCTATTAGATAAATATGATTCAAACCACCGCAGCGCAGTGCCTTTAATACCTATGGCATCTCTGTAATAAAATTTTATGGTCAACAGTATCAAAAGCAGCACTGAGGTCTAACAGAACAAGCACAGAGATGAGTCCACTGTCTGAGGCCATAAGAAGATCATTTGTAACCTTCACTAATGCTGTTTCTGTACTATGATGAATTCTAAAACCTGACTGAAACTCTTCAAATAGACCATTCCTCTGCAGATGATCAGTTAGCTGTTTTACAACTACCCTTTCAAGAATTTTTGAGAGTGATGGTGACAGTGATGTGTAAACATAGCTTAGTGAAGGTGGTGATGAAGGTGTTGTGTTGGTCGAGACAACAGGAGGCAGCAGGATCTCAGGTTGACAGAAGTGACAACACAGATCGCTTCTTTCAGCTCCCTCGCATCAGACAAATGGCAGCACCAGGTAGAAAGCAGGACGGCACAGGATCCAGGGTAAAGCACAATGGGAATAAAATGTTTGTGTTTTCTTGAAGACTGTCTTGTCTGTGTGTGCAGCACTGTGCAACATTTAAAAATAATGAAAAGCAACTGAAGTAGGAAGATATGTCCAAATACATATGGACCTGGCAGCAACCAATGTGCAAAATGTGCAGTTTCATGTCATTTGTTTTTGAGAACAACTGACATGAAATTCAGTCATAGTTTGTTGCATTTTTATTGAAACAGCCACTATAACCCTTCGTACTATTGCTTTTAGTAGTCAAGTGTTTAATATGTTGTGATATTTCCTTTTGAAGTTTGAAATTTACATTGATATCCCTGCTCCTGAACCTGAGATGTACTGTGTATTTTTAATGACTCTCTTTTTAAAAAAATCTTATCTAACTTTCCCAAATGCAACTTGTATAAGAAGGACAAATGTGGTCACAACATCCCAGAGGAAAAATCTCTGAGACAGAAAAAACCTAGAAATTTAAATGAGCAGTGATCAGCGATGTTCTTCCACTGTCGTAAGATGTTTTCAGTCATAAAAAAGAAGCAGCAGCAAGATCCAATCCTTGAATCTGAATTTCAGATGTTTTTCAGGCTACTCATTTTTACATGCCTATTGTGGAATTTAATGAAAACTAAGAACAGAAAATTGCAGGACTGTAAGCATTTAAGAGGGTATACAGTGAATTGCCTGACAATAAATGATCATAGCTCTGACATCTTCTTCTGCTACAAGAGATCATCCACCTCCATCTCACCTTGTCCTCTGCCCCACCAACCATCTGCATGTCCTCCCTCAGAAACCCATAAACCTCCTCTTTGGCCTCGTTCTTCTCCTCCTGCCTGGTTCCTCCATCCTCAGCATCCTTCCAATATAACCTGGGTCCCTCCAATGCACATGTCCAAACCATCTCAACTCGCCTCTGACCTTTTTTCCACAAGAAGTCCCAGCTGTGCTGTCCCTCTGAAATGTTCATTCCATCCCATCCATTCCTAATCTCCACCACCTCCAAGCTGTACAACATGCTGGTCTTACTACAGTCTTGCAAACTTTACCATTCATGATAATCACTGTACCTGTGGTTATTTAAAGAGTTACCTCAAGCATGCAAGCAGATGAGGGACCATATTCAAACTACTAAAAGTTAAATTCTGGCTTTTATGTACATTTTCCACCAAAAACTGAATGTGAACATTGAGTTTTAGATGCTGAAGCAATCTACTGTACATAATATTTTCCTTAAATTATGAGGTGCTAGCAGTCAGGCCATTAGTTATCAGCAAAAGAAGAAAATCACACTGGCATATGTGCAATGCTTTTACTTTAAAGGCTAAAATAAGGATCCCATCAAAGTCCTTCGTGTGCGCCTGATGTCGAGCTGTGGAGGTGGGATGGCTAAACAATAATCCCTCAAGGGATGCTCACCCTTCTTCAGACACACATGACTAATATTCCAGAGGCTTTCTTTCATGCTGATCTGGGCCTAATCCCTCCATCCCTGCCACTCTGCCCGGGTTGAGCTCCTGTCAGGGTTTGAAATTTTGGCTCAGCTCCAATCTTGAGTCGGGACCACGGGAACTGTTTGAGCTTCACTTGGCAGCCAGGCTGAACTTCACTATTTACAATACTGAGAAGATCAAGACACTCATCATCAGCATTATGCTCAATCATTTATCTAATTTTTTTGTAGCAAAAATGGCAGTATTCTCTCATTCCACTTATCAAATACAATAAATTTGGTGTGGTTTTTTTCGATATCAGTGTAAAATTAATTAAATTAATCAAAGCACCAGTCGCTGTCTGTTTGGTTCCACCCGTCTGACCGGTCAGATGGGGGGGAACTGATCAAAGCTCCAGTTGCAGTCCCCCGTCTGATCAGTCAGAGCTGTTTGAATGCCCCCGTCTGATCAGTCACATGGGGGGAACCAATCAAAGCACTCGTTGTGGTCTCATCGTGACCGGCGCTTTAAAAGTTTAAAGAGTCACAGCACTTCATTCACAACAGATCAGACCGGGGGACTGATCAGAGCGTAGGTTGCTGTCTGATCAGTTATCAGACCTTGACACCGGCATCCTCTGAGAAACACACCTGGAGCAGAAAAAAATGCACCTGCAGCCTTGTTGTGGCTCGTTTCCAGTCACAGCAAGGAATTATAGCATTTCCAGATGTTGTTTTCCAAAATCAGGTGGCTTTATGTGGATACGTGTTTGTCAGACTGTGATGATGAATCAATGGACAGCATTAATGGACGCATTTAGACGAGTAAATTACAAGAAATGTCTGTCAACAATCGCATAACTTACCTACAACTTACATCCCGCATGCGTGGGACATATGAGTCATGCGTTGAAAATTTTCAGCATGCCCAAAATTGTTCGAGGTGCTCGGTGTATAGCACAGTGTTTGCAATATAAATAATGTGCTGATTAAATGCATTTTGCTTCATGTTATATGAAACAGTAACACATTTCAAAAATAAATGTGACATTTTTTTTCCTCTCTAGCATCCATTTTTGGACAGATGTGAGAAATACTCCTGAGTGACCTACAGTGTGCAAAATATGGTCCTGCAACTCCTTTAACAAAACCATTCTTTAGCATGCACGGTATATAGTTGTAAGTGAATATTGTACTTAATATCTGAAATTAAAGGACTAACACTATTAGTGACTGTAACTGTCATTACGTTTCAACATTTTTGTGCAGACTCTTGAAAATTTTATGCATTTGTTGCCTGACTCATATGGGTGTGACATTTTAAAAACACCACATTTTTCAGTGAGGCTTATTCAAAAATAGAAAACTGGCATATTTATTCAGAGATTTGTGTACATTAGAGACTGTGAGAAACAAAAACACTGGGAAGACATTTGAACACTGTGCAGACTGGTTTTACATTCTGCTCGGGCCACACGGTGCAATAGCGGTCAAACTATGCAATCTGATAGGCCCTTACATTTGCTGAGGGTTCATTAAGGGCATTGGCTGCCACCATGTACTGACTCAATCAAACATGGTCCAGTCCACTTCATTACTGGCTCTGAAAACAGCTGGTCAGATGACTCACAACCACCGACTGTTTTACAAATTAAATCTCTGGAACCAGCAGAAAAACTGGAAAGATTCAGACAGTTCTGGACTGACATAAATGGTCAACGAGTGGAGCATAGCAGTGCAAGAACGCTGCTAAAGAGCTGAACTGCACAGAACTCGGACAGACGAGTAGGCAAAATGAGATGCAGACATAACTCAGATTCATTCATGAACTAGTCACACATCCCTAGTGAATGTGTGAGAAACCAAAGCAGGCTATAATGCAGCCAGCTCAGCTGACAAAAACCTGGCCGGGCTGTAAAGCAGCTGTGTAAAACCACACACCCACACCCACGCTGTGTGGACAGCGGGGATAGTACCTTCAGAGCACAAACACATTTTTAAAAATTCAATATGTGATGCAGCAGATCATGTAACATCCATAAAATAAATATACGTTGAGCATTTTGTGGTTAATGCTGTAAAACATCTCTGCCATACATGTAGACAGCTATGTATTATTACCTTTACTGTCTCTATGTGGACAAATATCAATGGCAGTTTTGTAAAAGATAGCCAGATAAACAATCAGTACAGAGAGGATTAGCTGATTAATCAATCACCCACAAAACAATAATCAAATATTTATTTAAGCCACTGAACAAGGAAAAATAATTGGGGATCATCCAGGTCCAATTATTACACTGGACAACAATCATTTTTCTGCATGAATAGTTATGTATATATTTTATCATTTTACTCTAATGACAGTACAATAAAACATAAATAACCTCCAACTCTTTGATCATGTTTGCTTGTCTGTGCATTATTTCACAAAACATATCAGGCAATGCTGACAAAAACAAAAAATATCACTGTTTTTTTCAGTAGTCCTGATGACAATCAAGCACACTGCCCAAAAGAATCAGGTAAAAGCATAACCTATATAGGAAAGGAGGTACTGGTTCGTCTAGAGGTTTGCTCTCTGTACGGATGTTCGGGAATCTAACAGAGTGGGTGCAAATCAGGTGAACACAGCAGGCCAGAAAGGTTTAGTTTGGACTTGTGGATGTCTGTGGAGGCTACTGGCTCACATGGACAGTGACCACAACAATGGCTGCAGTATTTACAAACAATGGTGATGAATTGGATTGTAAAACATGATTGATAAGTAGGTCATGTCCTGTTACCAGTGAGGCATAAACACAAACAATGGCCAGATTTATTCTATAGCTTCTGAATGTGCTTTGATTATGTGTGAGCCAAATTAAACTAGAGATCTGTGAGCAAGCTCACAGAATGATGAAATACCTGAATTAAAAAACTGTTCAGTCTATGTACTGAAAAGCGCAACAGGTCTGCTTATACATGCAACTGACAAATAGGATATATTAAAAACGACAAAAAGGTCCAATTATCTCAGATGTCAGACTGGAATTATTTTCCTTTATGCACGTCTTCATATGGTACACAACCATTAGGTGAAATTTAGTTTCACTGAAACCATCCAACCGGTTTAGGAGGAGTTGTGCTTATAAAACTAATGCACAGACTCCTACATAACCCAACCTTTGTTTGCAGGAGGGTATAATCAGTGGTGGGCACACTTCCGACAATCCGATAACAGATAATTATCGAAGATAATGTTTTCATTATCGGATTATCTTTTTAGATAACTTTAAAAACCATCATCGGACTAATTATCGTCCGATGAATTGCCGACCGATTACTTTTAGACCGATAACGTAGTAAACCAAGCTGAACAGTGAAAAACATTTTTAAAACTTAAAAGCAGTTGAGACCTACCTGTTAAAAGTTTCCTAATAAGTATATTGTTCTACCCTCTGCAAACAGAAGAGAGCTGTTTTCAGAAAAAACTACTCTATCCTCTGTGGGCAAAGGCAAACTGGTGACCCCCCCCCCCACATGCAAAACATTTTGCGATGACACTTCCAGGGCTCCGTAAAAATGCCTGTTTTTACAAATAAAAATGGAATATTTTACAAAAGCACATTTATCTTTAACCCAACACACGACACACGTCACATTAACGTGTTGGTTTACATAATGAATGACTGAACCAATTAGTGTTTAGCAGAGGCACTTTTACCCAGAATGCTTTCAACATTAAAAGATATATGTTATATTTTAACTTTGTACAAATGACAGAATTGACATTAATGGAGTTATTCTATCAGTATTTTCACAAAACCACAAGTTAGTATGACTTTATTTTTCAAGGCCTGACCGGAGCATTATGATTAGTAGAGAGCTCATTTTGTGGGTGCTCTCAGGATTCTTCTGTGCAGCTTCCTACAGGGGGCAGCATGGTCAAATATGGAAATACTGGCTCATTCTTTGGGTCTTTTTTCGCTTTTGATGCTTTCGTGTTAAAAGTCAATTTCAGCTTCTTAGTAATTGCAAATGTACCAGAGCCAATACTGAAATTTATCGGTTATCAAGTATCTGTAACTTCCGATACATTTTTGGGTGGTTTATCGGTTTATCTTTATCAAAAGATAACTTTTCAGTTATCTGATTATCTGTTATTGAAGTTAATTTTTTGGTTATCTGTGCCCACCACTGGGTATAATGAAGGATAAGATGTCATGTGTATGGTCTCCCACCGCAGATTTTTGGTCTTAACTGCAATCCTAACTGCAAAAGTGAGGAAACTGGCCCCAGTTTATTACAATAGCAGTGTAAGGTTGTGTGTCATAGCTTTATTCAGCAGGTTAGTGCAGATAACAAATGATTTTGAACACAGCCCCATGACATGGGAGCTCTTGAGCATGCTCACAATGGTACACTGCAAATCTGTTCATTGTACAGTCTATGCACTGACATCGGTGGCTGTAAGAAGACTTTTCCATAAAGATTTTGTTGAAGAGTGCAGCATGCTTTTCATGGGCTTCAGGATGTCTATTTTCAGTGGTGGGGACAGTTCAGCAAATCCGATAGCAGATAATTATCGACACTAATGTATCTGCTAGAAGATTAGCTTTTCAGATAAGTTTTAAAACCATGGTCAGACAAATTATCTTCTGATAAATTTAGTTCCGAAAACTTTCAGTCCGCTAACATTTTTTTTTTTTTTTTTTTGCTGGTAAAGTGAGCAAAGTTTAATGGTCTAAAACAGTTGTAAACCCTAAAATAAAACATTTAATCTGTCTGTTGTGTTTTTATTTATGGCACACTGGCTGTTGCTTCCTGATGATGTCATCATTAAGCGCAAAACGTGATTGGCCGGTCAACGCAGGGGGCATTGTAGGTAGTGTAGTTCAGGTTCACTTTGGACGTTACAGTGTTGTCCCTTGGAAATCCGCTGCAAAACCCATCACACATTGTGCAAAAATAATTATTTAAATATCTAAAGGACACTGGATTACTTCAGCGTATGTAAACAAATGACTATGGCTGCCAGGAGTTAAGGTTTTGTAAAATCGCAGCAATCACTCACCAGCCTGGTAGGTGGCGGTAAATGCACCTTAAGCTTGTGCCGTCTGTCATTGGATCCGAAAGAAGAAGAAAACGCCCGCTCGACACAAACAAAAACTGACTAATTTTAACATCATTTTATTTCTTTGTGGTTGATGGTATCGCCAAGACTCGGTGGGAGAGAGGAGCTCTCACGGTGCAGCTGTGTACAGACAGGGATGTTTCTTCACCGTTCAGACCATTTTGGATCATCTCAGGATGATTATTTTTTCAGATGAATCCCACTGAAACTAAGAGGCAAGAATTTATATTTACTACGTGTATTTTACTCTGCCAATCAATGCATTAATGGACATATTTCGGTTATTTAAGCCACAGGGTTGAAAGAGTATGGAAAAAAGCAGCAGCTTTTAGCTCGTAAATGACAGTGTATGTAATAGAGAAACTGTGACTTCTAATACTTTTACTGCTTCTGAAAGATGAGTGTTTGGGGTTTTATTTTTTTATTCATTCATTTGTCACGCGTTGTGTGTTTGTGATCCTTGAATTTACCCAGCAGCTCCTGTGGCGCTTAAAGTGAAACTGGTTTATCAGAAGCCGACAGTGTAATCTGATGTCGCCGCGTCTGAGTCAATAGTTATCGGCTATTGGTAAAAAAGATACATTTTTTTTTAGCAGTTTATCGGTTTATCGTCATAAAAGATAACTTTTCAGTTATCTGATGAATGGTTATTGAAGCTAACTTTTTAGTTAGCTGTGCTCACCACTGTCTATTTTTGAAGAAGGCCTTTATTGTCATTGTACATACATACATACAACAAAATTTGCGCTCTGCATTTAACCAATCCTACTTACAGTTAGACACCATCCAACCACTAAGAGCAGTGAGCAGCCACAGTCTGACGCCCGAGGACCAACTCCAGATGTAGAGATGCTGCCTTGGTCAGGGGCAGTGAAAGGACCAGACCCAAAATAAGCATGTTTTTGATTGTGGGGGGAAACCAGAGTGCCTGGAGGAAACCCACACAGACACAGGAAGAACATGCAAACTACAGACAGGAAGGGTGGGAAGCGACTCCATGATGTTTTTGCTGTGAGGCATCAGTGCTAACCACTAAGCCACCACAGGAGATTTAACGAGGTGTGCTAACGCAAACACAGACACAATGCCTGGTCCCATCATTTTCACCCCACTGGAATGACATTCCACCGCTTGCTCAAAATAAATAAATAAAACAGTTTTCACTGTAGCCTGGCATCAAAATAACTGAGCAGCCAAATCCACATTCAAGTAGAAACTATTTATTATAAGAAACCCTGATGCAATAACAACAAAGGCACCTGTAAAAACAAACAAACAAACAAACAAAGTCAATAAATGGTGTTCACAGTCCAGTACCGGTGTTGCAGACTGAAAGGCCCCCCTCTAAAAATCAATCCACCCTGCCTTCACTGCGCACCCTGCCTTAGCCATGGTTCACGGATTATCACCTCGTTTCTGCTTAAAACTACACGTTAGTATGGAGTCTGGTATGGCACAGCGGAGAAAGCATGACAGAAGAGGTGACACTCAGCTATGAATAATATGCCACCCAAGATGGCTCTGGACACAATCTGTCCTCTCTGCTCCACACAGTTCTCATATCAGTCACATGCTCTGACGTTTGCTCAATATTACCCAGTATCTGCACAATGAATCAGAATAGCCTTTATTTACCAGGTATCTACAAGAATACAAGGAATCTGACTCTGGTTTGAACTGTACGCTCTTTGTATAAGCATGTATAAATATACACTAAACGATTCACAGTAAAAATGTGCAAATAAAATGTGTTCAAAAGAGAACAGACAAACAGACTGAAGTTATACATGAAGTATATTAATTAGTGAGTTTTTGGCGGGTTAAAGTTCTCATCAGTATGATGGCCTGTGGAAAGAAACTATTCCTGTGTCTCATTGTTCTGATGTACAGACTCTGTAACGTTGACCAGACGGGAGGAGTTTAAACAGTGTGTGTCCAGGGTTTGAGGGGTCTGCAGAGATTTCACCAGCTTGCTTCCTGGTCCTGGACTAGTATAAGTCCCAGATGGAGGGCAGGCTGGGTCCAATGATTTTTTTCCGCAGACCTGACAGTTTGTTGAAGTCTGTGCCTGTCATGTTTGGAGGCAGAGGGAAACCAAACAGAGATGGAGATGCACAGGACAGACAGACTACATGATGACTGTGTAAAAGATGATGAGTAACTGATGACATGATGACATCCAACTATTCATTGTTTTAGATAATGCTGTGTTGCATAATGCATATTTATCTAATAGATTACAATTTGTTCATGTAAATGGGGAATCTTCTTCACAGACTAAGGTTAATTATGGAGTTCCACAAGGTTCTGTGCTAGGACCAATTTTATTCACTTTATACGAGGTCTGTCCGTAAAGTATAGGTCCTTTTTATTTTTTTCAAAAACTATATGGATTTCATTCATATGTTTTTACGTCAGACATGCTTGAACCCTCGTGCGCATGCGTGAGTTTTTCCACGCCTGTCGGTGACGTCATTCGCCTGTGAGCACTCCTTGTGGGAGGAGTCGTCCAGCCCCTCGTCGGAATTCCTTTGTCTGAGAAGTTGCTGAGAGACTGGCGCTTTGTTTGATCAAAATTTTTTCTAAACCTGTGAGACACATCGAAGTGGACATGGTTCGAAAAATTAAGCTGGTCTTCAGTGAAAATTTTAACAGCTGATGAGAGATTTTGAGGTGATTCTGTCGCTTTAAGGACTTTTCACGGTGCGAGACGTCGCGCAGCGCTCTCAGGCGGCGTCATCAGCCTGTTTCAAGCTTAAAACCTCCACATTTCAGGCTCTGTTGATCCAGGACATCGTGAGAGAACAGAGAAGTTTCAGAAGAAGTCGGTTTCAGCATTTTATCCGGATATTCCACTGTTAAAGGAGATTTTTTTAATGAAAGACGTGCGGGCGGATTGCAGCGTCGGCTCGCAGCCGCCGCGACGCTCCGCCACAGGAAAAACACCTCTGTTGGAAGCCTTGAGGACAAGTTGGAACATCTCCAGCTGATAAACAATTTCTCATATACTCACTCCACTGAAAGCCATCAAAAGCCAACTGGATTTTAACAAATGGTTATCAACACGGAGGTGTTTTTCCTGTGCCGCCGCGCCGTGTCGGCTGCGTCCCGACGCGCGGACCCGTCCGCACGTCTTTCATTAAAAAAAAATCTCCTTTAACAGTGGAATATCCAGATAAAATGCTGAAACCGACTTCTTCTGAAACTTCTCTGTTCTCTCACGACGTCCTGGATCAATAGAGCCTGAAATGTGGAGGTTTTAAGCTTGAAACAGGCTGATGACGCTGCCTGAGAGCGCTGCACGACGTCTCGCACCGTGAAAAGTCCTTAAAGCGACAGAATCACCTCAAAATCTCTCATCAGCTGTTAAAATTTTCACTGAAAACCAGCTTAATTTTTCGAACCATGTCCACTTCGATGCGTCTCACAGGTTTAGAAAAAATTTTCATCAAACAAAGCGCCAGTCTCTCAGCAACTTCTCAGACAAAGGAATTCCGACGAGGGGCTGGACGACTCCTCCCACAAGGAGTGCTCACAGGCAAATGACGTCACCGACAGGCATGGAAAAACTCACGCATGCGCACGAGGGTGCAAGCATGTCTGACGTAAAAACATATGAATGAAATCCATATAGTTTTTGGAAAAAATAAAAAGGACCTATACTTTACGGACAGCCCTCGTACATGCTTCCCTTAGGCAGTATTATTAGACTCAGACAGTAGACTCATCTCTGTGCTTGTTCTGTTAGACCTCAGTGCTGCTTTTGATACTGTTGACCATAAAATTTGATTACAGAGATTAGAGCATGCCATAGGTATTAAAGGCACTGCGCTGCAGTGGTTTGAATCATATTTATCTAATAGATTACAATTTGTTCATGTAAATTGGGAATCTTCTTCACAGACTAAGGTTAATTATGGAGTTCCACAAGGTTCTGTGCTAGGACCAATTTTATTCACTTTATACATGCTTCCCTTAGGCAGTATTATTAGACGGCATTGCTTAAATTTTCATTGTTACGCAGATGATACCCAGCTTTATCTATCCATGAAGCCAGAGGACACACACCAATTAGCTAAACTGCAGGATTGTCTTACAGACATAAAGACATGGATGACCTCTAATTTCCTGCTTTTAAACTCATAAAACTGAAGTTATTGTACTTGGCCCCATAAATCTTAGAAACATGGTGTCTAACCAGATCCTTACTCTGGATGGTATTACCCTGACCTCTAGTAATACTGTGAGAAATCTTGGAGTCATTTTTGATCAGGATATGTCATTCAATGCGCATATTAAACAAATACGTAGGACTGCTTTTTTGCATTTACGCAATATCTCTAAAATTAGAAAGGTCTTGTCTCAGAGTGATGCTGAAAAACTAATTCATGCATTTATTTCCTCTAGGCTGGACTATTGTAATTCATTATTATCAGGTTGTCCTAAAAGTTCCCTGAAAAGCCTTCAGTTAATTCAAAATGCTGCAGCTAGAGTACTAACAGGGACTAGGAGGAGAGAGCATATCTCACCCATATTGGCCTCTCTTCATTGGCTTCCTGTTAATTCTAGAATAGAATTTAAAATTCTTCTTCTTACTTATAAGGTTTTGAATAATCAGGTCCCATCTTATCTTAGGGACCTCATAGTACCATATCACCCCAATAGAGTGCTTCGCTCTCAGACTGCAGGCTTACTTGTAGTTCCTAGGGTTTGTAAGAGTAGAATGGGAGGCAGAGCCTTCAGCTTTCAGGCTCCTCTCCTGTGGAACCAGCTCCCAATTCGGATCAGGGAGACAGACACCCTCTCTACTTTTAAGATTAGGCTTAAAACTTTCCTTTTTGCTAAAGCTTATAGTTAGGGCTGGATCAGTTGACCCTGAACCATCCCTTAGTTATGCTGCTATAGACTTAGATTGCTGGGGGGTTCCCATGATGCAGTGAGTGTTTCTTTCTCTTTTTGCTCTGTATGCACCACTCTGCATTTAATCATTAGTGATTGATCTCTGCTCTCCTCCACAGCATGTCTTTTTCCTAGTTCTCTCCCTCAGCCCCAACCAGTCCCAGCAGAGGACTGCCCCTCCCTGAGCCTGGTTCTGCTGGAGGTTTCTTCCTGTTAAAAGGGAGTTTTTCCTTCCCACTGTCGCCAAGTGCTTGCTCACAGGGGGTCGTTTTGACCGTTGGGGTTTTTACGTAATTATTGTATGGCCTTGCCTTACAATATAAAGCGCCTTGAGGCAACTGTTTTTTGTGATTTGGCGCTATATAAATAAAATTGACTTGATTTGTTGCTACATCACAATTTTTCGGAACACGTTTAAAACTTTCCTGGCAACTCAAAATGATCTACAATGCTATTTTTTTAAAATCAACAATTACACCCAATTTCAAGCCCTATTAGGGTTTTTGTGCCACAGATGTAAATACATCCAATGGTTTCAAATGGAGATATAAAAATAAAAAATTGAAAATTACAGATCAGTGGCACACAATGTCTGCTTGCGACAACCTACAGTTGCTTTCTGCTCCACTTCCACCCTGCTCAAATACACTGACAATTCCAAAAACATACTCCTGGTGAGAGTTAGTGCTATAATTTATGCTAGCATGCCATGGCCGTATGCCAGGTTGAAGGGTCTTCTATGCCGATTCAAGTACGCCTGTTGGAAAATGCCCTTTCATGTGCGGGGTGGGGGGTTACCAACAATCCTTTCCCCGATGCAACGTGGAAGAAGCAGCTCGTCATTAAACCGGAGAAGTGGTTTCACCAAGTTCCGGTTAAGAAGTCAGTAATTTTCTACCTCCTTTACTGGCAAAATGGAGCTGAATAATTACATGTAAATGTTTCACATAACACGCTATATGACATGTAATTAAAACCGGTCTGTGATGGCAGAACATCTCATCCTCACTCCTCAGGGTCTCTCACAGGCACTGAAGCATAAGCTGTTGCCTTAAGGCGGTCCCACGGGGGCGTGTCTGCAAGATTTCAAAATCACCACCACTGAGGCAGGGTGTGAAATTTTGATTTGTGAGTCATCACAGGATCTGTCTGCTTAGAATAACAAAATGTAAATGTGTAGGACACCATATAAGGAGGACAACTATATCTCACAGCTAACATACTAGAAATAAAATCAGAGAACAAAAACAGCCATCTGATCATGTAAATAATTGTTCCATTTCCAAATTGCATATTTTAACCAACTACAAAAAACAAACAAACAAACAACACTACACCGTGAGCCCTCTGGAGGCATTTGTTCTTCAAACTTTGTGCTTTAGCCACACATGGATGCTCACTGGTATTGTAATCCCACAACAACATCATACCAAAAGGGTGGCTGAAAATTGTTTGGGCCAAATGCAGAGCAAGATATTATGAGATAATAAATCCAAATTCCCCTCAAACATACTGTCCAAGCAGCTGATGAAATCCCCCCTGGACTGAAGGTGAACTGAACAGCCACAGCACAACACCTGCCCCGAATGTGGCAGGGCAAAGATGGGAGGAGGGCAATCCCAGGGGTCATATCGCCACTCTAACACACAGACAACTGAGCAACTTTGTAAACAAAAG
Organism: Thalassophryne amazonica; assembly: GCF_902500255.1. Taxonomy (NCBI): domain Eukaryota; kingdom Metazoa; phylum Chordata; class Actinopteri; order Batrachoidiformes; family Batrachoididae; genus Thalassophryne; species Thalassophryne amazonica. Next base: position 120,192,178 of record NC_047108.1, read on the forward strand.
GCAGGACTTGGTCCACGACCAAGTCTGCTAGTTGCCAGGATTCTGAGGAATGGCCTGTGACCAAGCCCTTACACCCATGGGCTACAGCACTCATCAGTGCCATGTCGCCAGCAGAGCGCCAGCTTCACCCCTCAAAGGCTTGTCAGCTGTCTGACAGACACTATAAAGCAGCATGGCACAGAGCATCCAAGGGAGAAAATACTCAAAAATAGAAAACTGATACAGCAAAGCATTTTCAACATGAAAAGCTATTTTTAGGCAGAATATTGAGAATAAATGGCCAAGGAAACATTAATGATAGAGAGAAAAAGAGAGAGAGCAAGTGAGAGTCACTTTCATTTGCTACATGAAAGCAATATTTTTGATGTTTTCACTTCATGTACCACATCTCAATTTTTATTTTTTCACACCTTAAATAATGTAGTAGACATCAATGACAATTACATACTAGTGTGGAACTCATATACTGAAGCTGCATGATACTGCAAAAAACAAACAAACAAAAAAAACAAACAAAAAAGAAACAAAAAAAAAACAATAATTGTTTTCTGGGATATATGTATATTGCACATGAATAGGTCACTTGAATTTAGAACAAATGAATGATCCTATAGACAGTGTGATTTTGTAGGTAATGTTTCTGTGTAGGCTCTCAGTTGTCCAGGTGGTTTCCATAGTAGAGAAGCTTGAATCTTCGACTGGACTGGGTTGCTTGACGCGAGGACGTTTCGCTTCAAATCACAGAAGCTTCCTCAGCTAAAATTCTTGCTCTGGTGGTCTGACTTCTGTCTTGACTCTTGTAGAGAAGAATAATTATTATTCTTCTCTACAACAGTCTACAAGATCATTCTAACTAAATTATTCTAACTTATTCTAATTATTCCAACCCAGTCGAAGATTCAAGCTTCTCTACTTTGTAGGTAATGCATTTTTAAAACAAGATTTTTTTTTACTCTGTCAGGTACTCATGACAAAGTACTTGTTTTTTGGTCAACATCATCTTCTCTGTAGCCAAAATATTCCCGAAAATGATTTGATTTTTTTTAAACCATATCTTCTATCTTCTGTTCCTCACCGTTATGGTTGATGACATAGGAAAATGTACAGTTCTGACCTTTCACAATAAAAGTCAGAAACATACACCAACTCTGACCAGTAGGAAATTCTAGAGTCTGACGATGTATTGGTTGACTGATAATATATCTGTCAATATGAACACCTCGTGAACATATTGGTACTGGTGTTAGTTTGCCCATTTTACCAAATAAATGATGCAGAAAAATACTTTGACTGTTGGAAATGGTGTCATTACATACTCTGTCCAGCAGAGAGCGGCCCAACAGCATTCCTACAATGCTGTCAAGCATTGCTGGGACCCCAACACTGCTTAACCACATTAGCACGAAAAGACAGCAACCAGCTGACATTCATTTTCAATCAGAGTGCATTTTAGAGCAACAAGACACACGTGGCCACAATGCCACAAGGTAGACATGGGCCAAAATAGACAAGAAGTTTATTTTAAGCAAGTGCTGAGCAATGCAACACAGCAACTGGCAATCAGCGTCAAGGCAGCGTGACAGCAAAGTGACATATGTTGGTTATATTCATACTTATTTAGAACCCATTTCATGTTTAAACTGGGTGGCATGGTGACATAATGGTATCACGCCACCATTGATGTTGAGCGCTGTTACCTCAATGCAAGAAATACAAGAAACTCTTGAGATCACACCCCACCTGGTTCTGTCTGTGTGGAGTTTGCATGCTCTCCCTGTGCACAAGCACAGGGAGAGCACAGCCCCCGGTACTCCAGCTTCCTCCCATTTCCGAACATATGCAGGTTAAGTGGACTGGAAATTTTAAATTGACAGTAGGTGTGATAGACTGGCATCCTGCCCAGGGTGTTGCCCACCTCTTTGCCCTACAATTGCTAGTATAAGCTCCAGCCACCCCCCCCCCCCCCCTGCACCCTCCCGTGACCCTTGACTGAAGTAAGTGGATATAGAAAATAAATGAATGAATGAATGACACATTGGGCATTTCAACCCTCACTAAGTAGGTGGGTGTGGACACGTACAAGGAGCAGATGGCCATGTGGACAACAGGAACTTATCGGTGCAGATCAGTTCTAGCAGGTGGTGCAAATCTGGCAGGCAGTGTGGATCTGGTACTGACAGGCAGGTCTCACACAGCAGAACCAACCCAATCTCACACAAAAACATGATGATGGTATCACATAACGTCTCACGTCTATTCGTGATACGATATCACAAAATGCAGAGAGACGTGTGTGTGTGTGTGGGGGGGGGGGGGGGTCTGTGGGGGTTATGGTTAAGGTTAGAAATGTGGCTGCTGTCCTTTCGGCTACTCCTGTTTTGTTCCGGGTTGCCACAGCAGATACAGCCAGATCCGCATTGGTATTTGGCACGTTTTACACCGGATGGCCTTCCTGATGCAACTCCAGTTCTACCTGGAGAAACACACAGACGCCGACGTTCCGAAGAGGTCTCCTATCCAAGTATTAACCAGGCCCCACACTGCTTAGCTTCTCAGATCTGACAGGATCAGGTTGACACAGAGCAGACTGACTGCTAGTGTTAGAAATTTGAATTAATTACATAAGAATACATAAAAATATTGCAGAGAATAACACAAGAAAGCTTCTAATATGGATGCTTTTTTCTGGGATATATGTATATTGCACATGAATAGGTCACTTGAATTTAGAACAAATGAATGATCCTATAGACCAGGGGTAGGCAACCTGTTCCAGAAAGAGCCATGAGGGTGCAGGTTTTCTTTGCAGCCACTGACTCCACCAGGTGATTTCACTGATTAACTGATTCCATCTGCTCAAAGTGATATTAATCAGTAAAATCACCTGGTGGAGTCAGTGGCTGCAAAGAAAACCTGCACCCTCATGGCTCTTTCTGGAACAGGTTGCCTACCCCTGCTATAGACAGTGTGATTTTGTAGGTAATGCATTTTTTGTGGTCCTCAAAAAAAAAAAAAAAGAAACACAAAAACAAAATACAATAGAAAAACTCTACGAAATATGTTACGAAAATACATGAACCAAACAATAATACAGTAACATAATCAATAAAAGTGATAAAAGGGTATTCTTGAGCAATAGCTCTAAGCAATTCACATACAGACCAAACAGATAAAAAGACTTAAGAAGAGGACATTAATAATATAAAAAGATTCCTTAACTAGAATTAACAATACTAGTTAATAAGAACTGCTTAACTTGACGTTTAAAACACATGCCTAGAAGCAGTTTCACGAATAGACAAAAGAAGACTATTCCATAATTTAATCCCAGTAATTGATAAGCCAAAAGACTGTACTCTAGGGACATTAAAAGACAGATGGCTGGACCTTGTCTCATAAGATGAAACATGCGAAATAAAAATTAGATTTAAGGTAATCAGGTGCCAAATTGTGAACGACAAATTCAACTGGCAGCATATTAACCCTTACAAACTGGTCAACTCCAATGTGAGTCATTGGAGAGGCAAGTATAGCAAAATAAAAAACTTTAAAAACTTGTCATGAAAATGTGACTCATTTCGTGACAGGAGCATGAAAAAAAGAGGTGAGATGGGGCTGACCAGAAACAGCCCAGTGGACTGTCAGCAGTATTTATGGACTGTGACATGTGATACGGATGTAAATCAAACCATTTCAGTAAAGTTTGCTCAGAGCACCTTTAATATATACAAACAAACAAAAATAAGCAGAACCTGAGGAAATTCAGTATGAAGGTTCACCTATATTTTAACCAATTTCACACAAAATTACCCCTTTAATCGTTTTCTTTGAGTGCTACAATGTGTTTGTTGAATTTAACGTGTAGACTTGAGTGTAGTATTTTTCTCAGGTTGACAATGATTTGGACGCAGACTTCAAACTGTAGCTGCGCTCTCGCTAACTAGCAGCAAAACGCGTTTTCTCTCCCAGTATATAAAGTAAAACACGTCGCCCATCCCGTAAATATTTAACCGCCGCTCTCATTCATTTAAAGCTAAACACACGCTGTATTTATTCTTCACTAAAGCCTCGCTGCTCTTTGGAAAAGCGGTCGATGCTAACCAGGCAGGCTAGCTCGCTAGCAAGCCCGAGACAAAAGCCTGAATGAAGTTCCAGCACCATCCAGGTACCGCTGCTCCAGCACCGGTCAAAGCGACGCAAACATCACTTCTTAACCCTCTGACAAGGCAGTCCTTGTTAAGAAAACAGTGTTTGTGCTCTCACCCCTCCTGGTCCAGCTTTTCTTTCTTCTGTGCTGTGTTTGAATGGTGTGTTGTAGCAGGAGAACGTCCTGTTCCGGGGTCACATCTCTCCAGTCGGCGGAGCTGCAGCGAACTGAACACCACAGTCCTGCTGCTTCTGCAGTACCGCCTCTGGCCACAAGAGGCCACAACCGCGCAGCCAATGTTGTCACAGCGCGTTGCCTCAGTGTGTGATTAGGTTTGTGTCAAAGTCCAACATCACATTTGTTTTGTAAATAATATGTCTGAGAAAAAAAAAAAAAAAAAGAAATAACAAGAAAAAATAGGCTCAAGACACCCTGAAAACAATTGGACAAAGACAGTAATTTTGACCAAATATGGGGAATGTGACATTAAGCAAATTATTTATGTATTGGCTTGAAATTTTTTACCCTTCTTAGGGGGACCACAGGGATTAAATCGGAAAATTCAATTTACCATGCCAAGACAGTCAACCAAGGCATGTCTGTACCAAATGTCAGGAAAACTGTATGAACAGATTTTTTGTAATAAATAATAATAATAAAAAAGTAAAAATTACATTCCTTTGCTCTTCTTGTGGGTACTGGGAGGTCCTTAGGATGATTCAAGGACACTTTTGTTTTTCTGTCTGGAGGTAGCCTCCCAAACACTCCGGGACAGGATGAGAAGCTTGGCTATCCAGCAGGGACTCTGAGTAGAACCCCTGCTTCTGTTGTGAAAGTGTAGTGACACGGACCCACAACAGGGGGCGCAAATGAACGGTCAATAGATGAGCCAAAAATTAACAATTTAATGTTGTGAAGGAGCACAACGAACATACAGACAATCTCAGAATAAGATTACAGTCAACCCACAGAGGTGACGTGTGGGCAGGCTCGAGGATAGAAGACGTCTGTCCTGAGAAGAGCCGGAACCACATGATTTCCGCCGCCACCGAACCTGGTGAATACTGGAGCCGCCAAGTCCCGAATTCCCAGGTGATCACCGTCCCCGACTGTCGGATCTGGTACTGCTGGCGAGAACAAAGACAGTCAAGTGTAGGTGTGTGCACACCCAGTAACAACAACGGTGGGAATGCCACCTCCACCTCTCACTCAATATGCTGATGAATTTACAGTGATCCCTCAGAGGAAAAGAGTGCCGTCCTGCACTCACTCAGCCTCCACAGGAAGAGGGACCGGTACTCCTGCAAACACTCACAATATACAGCTTATAAGTAAACACAAATGGCTGAGGATATTACCTCCAATGAAGTACGATATCTCGGCGATGAGGTGGAGATGACGTCTGGGTTTTATGGAGTGCGATGATGAAGAATGAGTGACAGCTGTCAGGAATTAATGAGTGAAGGCTGTGCGTTTCCCTAACAACGTCAGCAGGGGGAGCTGTTGCCCCACAGAGTGCTGCGGCTGTGGAGCGTGGGGAGGGCGGCCCCTTTTCGAACCCGGAAGGGAGAGGGACGGCGCGTATCCGGCCACGTCCTTCGCCTCGCTCCCGACGGCGTTCCTCCAACCGATTGTCTAACCGTATAACGAGATCGATAAGCCCATCTAAATCCCGCGGTTCCTCCTTAGCTACCAGATGCTCCTTCAGGACCAAAGACAGTCCGTTTATGAAGGCGGCGCGGAGCGCAACGTCATTCCAGCCAGACCTCGCAGCCGCGATGCGGAAGTCGACTGCATATTCGGCTGCACACCGGCGCCCCTGTCGCATTGACAGCAGCATTGTTGAAGCGGTCTCTCCTCTGTTAGGGTGATCAAACACTGTTCTGAACTCCCCCACAAACCCAGTGTATGCTGATAACAACCGTGAGTTCTGTTCCCAGAGCGCCGTAGCCCAGGCGCGTGCCTTACCCCGAAGCAGAGCAATCACATAAGCTATTTTACTAGCATCTGACGTGTACATGACGGGACGTTGTGCGAAGACGAGCGAACACTGCATGAGAAAGTCCGCGCACGTCTCCACACAACCCCCGTACGGATCAGGAGGGCTTATGTATGCTTCAGGGGATGGTGGGAGGGGTTGTTGAACCACCACTGGAACGTTCATATCCTGCACAGGGTCGGCAGGAGGAGGAGCTGCAGCAGCGCCCTGAGCGCTCGCCGCCACCTGCGCGGAGAGAGCCTCCACCCTGCGGTTCAGGAGGATGTTTTGCTCGGTCATTTGATTCAACCGAGCCGTAAAGGCGGTGAGAATGTGCTGCAGCTCACCAATCACGCCTCCTGCAGACGCCTGCGCTCCCTGCTCTCCCATTGGTCGTTCAACAGCCGGGTGACGCCCCTCGGAGTCCATGACGCTGGCCGAGATATTCTGTTGTGAAAGTGTAGTGACACGGACCCACAACAGGGGGCGCAAATGAACGGTCAATAGATGAGCCAAAAATTAATTTAATGTTGTGAAGGAGCACAACGAACATACAGACAATCTCAGAATAAGATTACAGTCATCCACAGAGGTGACGTGTGGGCAGGCTCGAGGATAGAAGACGTCTGTCCTGAGAAGAGCCGGAACCACACGATTTCCGCCGCCACCGAACCTGGTGAATACTGGAGCCGCCAAGTTCCGAATTCCCAGGTGATCACCGTCCACGACTGTCGGATCTGGTACTGCTGGTGAGAACAAAGACAGTCAAGTGTAGGTGTGTGCACACCCAGTAACAACAACGGTGGGAATGCCACCTCCACCTCTCACTCAATATGCTGATGAATTTACAGTGATCCCTCAGAGGAAAAGAGTGCCGTCCTGCACTCACTCAGCCTCCACAGGAAGAGGGACCGGTACTCCTGCAAACACTCACAATATACAGCTTATAAGTAAACACAAATGGCTGAGGATATTACCTCCAATGAAGTACGATATCTCGGCGATGAGGTGGAGATGACGTCTGGGTTTTATGGAGTGCGATGATGAAGAATGAGTGACAGCTGTCAGGAATTAATGAGTGACAGCTGTCACTCCCGGCTGTGTCCGTGGCGGCAGCGCCCTCTCATGCCTGAAGCCCGCACTTCAGGCAGGGCGCCCTCTGGTGGTGGGCCAGCAGTACCTCCTCTTCTGGCGGCCCACACAACAGCTTCTTCACATTGAAAGAAGCCGGCTGAGGTGGTTCAGGCATCTGGTGAGGAGGCCCCCTGTTCATCTCCCTGGAGAAGTCTTCCAGGCAAGGCCAACTGGGAGGAGGCCCCAGGACACGCTGGAGGGATTATATTTGCCAGCTGGCTTGGAGACTCCTCAGGATCTCCCGCGAAGAGTTACAGGACTTGGTTGAGGAAAGGGAAGTGTGGGGTGAGCTACTTGGTCTGCAGCCAGCACAACCCGGATAAGTGGTACAAAATGAATGAATGATTGAATGTCAATGTTGAGCTACTACCTGTAAAATTTTGCAAAAACCTTCTGTTAGCATTGCCCAAGCAGTGCGTCACCCCTCTGAGTCTGATCTGCTTGAGGTTTCTTCCTCAGATCATTAGAGGGAGTTTTTCCTTACCACTGTCACCTGTGTGCTTGCGCTAGGGGTTGGTAAGGTTAGACTTTACTTGTGTGAAGCGCCTTGAGGGAACTTTGTTGTGATTTGGCGGTGTATACACAAAATAAATTGAATTGAAATTGCCTGGTATGACAACACAGACAGTTAACAATTAATAAAATAATTCTGAAAAGTTGGATCCTAGTCTTCATTCAGGACATTCACAATCCCAGAGACTCAGACTCCTCATGCAGCTTATCCAGTGCTGCAAACAAGGTATCCATTAACTCTGCAAAGCTCACACCCGCAAAGTCCGACGTCAGTGAACCTTGCTTGTGTCACCAAAGAAGACACCTAAGCCTCTGGGCTCCACAGCCCCACCCAACACCCAGTTCATATGAGCCAGAACAGATACCCAACAAACACCAGGAGTCACAGAGCCGGCTGCTCCACATGGCATCTCAATGTAGGCCAGCTATCGACGTATCTAATGTGCCTAAATGTTTGCATATTCTGCAGCTCCTCATTAGGTCAACTGTGATGAACGTGGCAATGCTGCCACCATATCAGGAAGGTAAAAATGCGCCTGCAGTCTAATGCAAATCTGTGGACAGTTGCAGGTTTGTCTATTCCTGACCTTTTTTTTTTTTTGGCATGTATAACATGCAACTCATGAGTACTGTCAACCAGTACAATCAGTTAAAAAAGCAACAGCAGTACATTTTATATTTTGCAAAAATATATTTAACAGCCCCCACACTCCTCCTCAAAAGCCTTCTTTTCAGAGGTCAATTTAAGCATTACAAAAGAAAAAGAAGGAAAAATAAAAGACTCCATCTTAGAAAACGTATCCTTTCGTCTTGTCGTACCAACTGATACAGAGTAACACGAACGCCTTATAAAATAGTGCACATATTCATTTAAACACAATTGGCATTCAATGTGTGAAAGAAGAGTTGTTTGACGGCATAAGCTTGAAATGTCATTTATGACACATCAATTAAAAATACAATTCAATGTATAACTTCAATTTATGTGTACAGAAAAGAACAAATGCTTCCATACTGCTTCATCTGAAGGAGTATCAATAAATCCAGATTTTACACTTTTATATGTGTATAGATTCACAAATTTGTGGGAAAAAAGCACAACAAAAAAGAAAACTTTAAGTTTGTTTGTTTTCCCAAATACACTTCATATGTCCCATATTGTCTTAATCTATATCTACAACCCCTGGCAAAAATTGTGGAATCACCGGCCTCAGAGGATGTTCATTCAGTTGTTTAATTTTGTAGAAAAAAAGCAGATCACAGACATGACACGAAACTAAAGTCATTTCAAATGGCAACTTTCTGGCTTTAAGAAACACTATAAGAAATCAAGAAAAAAAAGATTGTGGCAGTCAGTAACAGTTACTTTTTTAGACCAAGCAGAGGAAAAAAATATGGAATCACTCAATTCTGAGGAAAAAATTATGGAATCACCCTGTAAATTTTCATCCCCCAAATTAACACCTGCATCAAATCAGATCTGCTCATTGACATTGACCCTATGCCATGACATTGACCCTATGTGTCTTTTTGCAAGGAATGTTTTTGCAGTTTTTGCTCTATGGCAAGATGCATTATCATCTTGAAAAATGATTTCATCATCCCCAAACATCCTTTCAATTGTCCAAAATATCAACATAAACTTGTGCATTTATTGATGATGTAATGACAGCCATCTCCCCAGTGCCTTTACCTGACATGCAGCCCCATATCATCAATGACTGTGGAAATTTACATGTTCTCTTCAGGCAGTCATCTTTATAAATCTCATTGGAAAGGCACCAAACAAAAGTTCCAGCATTATCACCTTGCCCAATGCAGATTCGAGATTCATCACTGAATATGACTTTCATCCAGTCATCCACAGTCCATGATTGCTTTTCCTTAGCCCATTGTAACCTTGTTTTTTTCTGTTTAGGTGTTAATGATGCCTTTCGTTTAGCTTTTCTGTATGTAAATCCCATTTCCTTTAGGCGGTTTCTTACAGTTCGGTCACAGACGTTGACTCCAGTTTCCTCCCATTCGTTCCTCATTTGTTTTGTTGTACATTTTTTGATTTTTTGAGACATATTGCTTTAAGTTTTCTGTCTTGACGCTTTGATGTCTTCCTTGGTCTACCAGTATGTTTGCCTTTAACAACCTTCCCATGTTGTTTGTATTTGGTCCAGAGTTTAGACACAGCTGACTGGGAACAACCAACATCTTTTGCAACATTGCGTGATGATTTACTCTCTTTTAAGAGTTTGATAATCCTCTCCTTTGTTTTCAATTGACATCTCTCGTGTTGGAGCCAGATTCATGTCAGTCCACTTGGTGCAACAGCTCTCCAAGGTGTGTTCACTCCTTTTTAGATGCAGACTAACGAGCAGATCTGATATGATGCAGGTGTTAGTTTTGGGGATGAAATTTACAGGGTGATTCCATAATTTTTTCCTCAGAATTGAGTGATTCCATATTTTTTTCCCTGCTGTGTCTAAAAAGTAACCATTACTGACTGCCCACAATCTTTTTTTTCTTGATTTCTTATAGTGTTTTCTTAAAGCCAGAAAGTTGCCATTTGAAATGACTTTCGTTTTGTGTCATGTCTGTGATCTGCTTTTTTTCTACAAAATTAAACCAACTGAATGAACATCCTCCGAGGCTGGTGATTCCATAATTTTTGCTAGGGGTTGTAGATGTTAATTCAATTGTTCAACATCATTCTTTTTTTTTTTTCCAGTGGATTTTCAAGATTACAACAATTCCCTTTTAGGAAACATTTTGCATGTGGTAGCAATAAAACACATCAGTAAAACAGGACATTTAAAAATATATTTTGGTGTCTTTATACAAGTATTTAAAGTCAGCTATTTAAATAAAATACAATAGAATAAAAGAATGAAAAAGGCAGATGGCAATGATGGAAAATGACACAAATCATCTGTAAACTAAAAGACTTGAGGTGAAGTGATGCTTGCTCCGCTACTGTTCTCTACGACTCAACAGTTAGAACAACATCATATAAAGTTTTTTTTTTTCGTCTTGCTTTCTGCAGAGTCTCAGATTCATTTTCAGTCTCATCCATCAGATTTCTTGGTGGAAAAAGTGGTTTTCAAGTATGTCATTGTGAGGAAGGCGCTGTGATCGATTCCTGACCGTAATGTCCCTCTGTATGTTCAAACGTTGCTCCATGATTACAGTCTTTGGGATCCTCCACGTAGGCGAGCCGGTCACATGTAAACATTTACTTTCTTTGAATGTTATTGACAAAGTTAAAATGTGTTTTCTTCCCGTTCATCTCCAGTGGTTAAAATCCTTTGCTGTTGTTGTTTGCTTATTTCCCGTTTTTCACGGCCTGTTGTCTTTGGCTAAGGAGTGCATCATCCAGTTGACCTTGGTTTTCCAGCTTTCTCGCAAAGCTTCGTTGAACTTTACTTTGAAATTCTTCAGTGCTTCGTCTTCTGATTTGCCCAAAGCTAAAGAGTCCTTTAAAAACAAGGTATCAAAAGGTCAACATTATTATCATCTCCATCATCATCACTTTTTCTTCAGTTATACAGATCAAACCTACCATCATGCTACATGAGTTTTTTTTTTTGAGAGAATAGATTTTCTGAACATGCAATAGAGAAATGTCAAATTTTTTATGTAACCTTAAACTCATCTTTTTTTTTCTGTTTGTAGTTAATGTACTGTATATATGTAAACTGCTTTAAATAATGTTTTAATTTTACACTGTTTATATAATCAGTTTGGTTTGTTATTGATTCATACTATTTTGTTTTAATGGCTGTAGATATTTAATTGATTCTGTAAAACACTTTGAAATGTATTACACTGAAAGTGCTACAAATAAAATTATTATTAGTAGTAGCTGTTATCATAGCATAGTATAGACAGATATTTAGATAAGAAAACCATAAATGTAGAAACCTCAGATGATCACATTTTGCAAAATATTATTTTTTTTGTTTGTTTTTTAATTTTCTGACACTAGACTTTATGTGAATCCAAAACATTTTGAAATTTTATGATCTTCAGGCAAGGCCCAACCATTTCACCAATCTTGTCAAAACTGGCTTTTCTGTAATATCCAATATAATCTGTCCTTTCATTTCATGCAGAAGATCTGAAAATTTATTTACCAGTCACACAAAATGGGTCCTGTACACTGCTGTCAATACAAAATGCACTGTCAGACATTAAACATTGGCTGTCACAGATTTTTTTACATCTCAATCAGAGCAAGACTGAATACATTTTGCTTGGGTGCAAACCGGGTGATGTGTCACCTGATTTAGGTGATCTTGCTCATTACCGTCAGTCTACTGTAAGGAACCTGGGTGTCAAATTTTATGAGTTTTTAAAATTTGACAAGCAAATTGACTGTGTAGTGCAAAACAGCTTTTTTCAGCTTCATCTTCTGTCTAAAGTAAACCTTTTCTTTCACAGACAGACCTTGAAATGGTTTTGCATGCCTTTATTAGCTCCTGGATTGACTACTGTAATGCATTGTATGTGGGTGTCAACCAGAGCATTCTTCAACACCTGCAGAGGGTTCAAAATGCTGCAGCCCGCCTTCTGACAAACACTCGCAAACGTAGTCATATCACTCCGGTTTTTGTCCACTCTCCCACTGGCTTCCAGTCCATTTTAGGATTGAGTTTTAAACTCTTAATATTTGTTTTTAAAGCTATACATGGACTTGCACCTTCTTATCTTGTGAACTGTTAACTGCATACACACCCACCCGAACTTTGCAGTCCGGCTGGTCAGCATCAGCTGGCAGGTCCCTAGGACCAAAAGCAGGCAGTGGTGGTGGCTCGGTCTAGACTTTGGAATTCTTTGCCCCTTGAGGTTGCGCTCGATCAGTACCTTGTCTCTGTTCAAAGTTAAGCTAAAAATGTATTTGTTCAGAATTGCATTTAGTACATAGAGTCTCATTATGATGGGTGTTTTGTTGTTGTATTGTTGTTGATTTTTTAATATTCATGTAAAGCACTTTGGTTCAGTGGTTACTGTTGTAAAGTGTTATACAAATAAAGTTGATTGATTGATTGATTGATTGATTTTCAGTTAAAAAACAAAAATAAAAAGATCTCATCTTATTACAAAATAACTGGTACAATCTCATGGCTCCACTGCTTTATGGAACTCCATTCAAAAATGTCTTGATATCAATCTGAGAACCAGCTTCTTCTTTTGATTGTGTTTTGTAACATTATCGCTTAGAAAGTTAAAGGATTTTTAAAACTTTTCCTGGCTGTGTTGCTTTATCTGGATTAACCCCAAATTTGATGGTATCAATTATAGACCAGATGTGTGAAAACTGACAAGGAATCCTGCTTAACACATCTATATTATAATAGCCAAGTGGCCTCTGTGTGCATGCGTGAATATGGCTTCAATCACACGGAAACCGGAGAGAGCTGACTTTTCCATTTGGTATGCTTATGTATTTTGGATCAAGGATGAATGCTGTGAAAATGGAAAGTTGATAGGACAAATATTTTTGGAGAAATTAGCAATTTTAGCTAACCAGTAAACAATGGACATTGTGCTGCAATGCACCATGGGAGTTTGGGGTTTTGGGGTTTAAAATGTTGTTATTGTGGCTCATGTTAGTTTAACAGTGTTGTTAGTGTTATTGATTTATTATATTTTTTGTAGTTCAATTGGTTTAGTCAGTTTAGTTAAGTGTCATGGTGTCGTTACCATGACTGGGAAGTGTATTGCGTTTAATGTTTTCTGCCACCATCTCTGTTTCTGCATTTCTAAAAATAGAAGCACCTGCTTGTGGCAGAATGTGGAAAAGATAAAAAAAAAAGATCTTTGTGCGTGCGTGTAACTTTGATCACGGAGAAACTGGGGAGAGTTGACATTTGCTGTTTGGTATGCTTATGTATTTTGGGGTTCAAGGATAAACACTACCAAAACGGAACATTGATAGGACTAATATTTTTGGAGAAGCTACAGATATTCTAACAACAGTGAACAGTGGAAGTTGCTAACTACGAGGTCTGTCCATAAAATAACGGCCCTTTTTATTTTTTTCAAAAAATATATGGATTTGATTCATATGTTTTTACGTCAGCCAAGCTTGAACCCTCGTGCGCATGCATGAGTTTTTCCACGCCTGTCGGTTGCGTCATTCGCCTGTGAGCAGACTTTGAGTGAGGAGTGGTCCAGCCCCCTCGTCGGATTTCCATTGTCAGGAAATGGCGGAATGATTTGGGCTTTTTTCCATCAGAATTTTTTCAGAAACTGTTAGAGACATGCAGCTGGAAACCATTTGAAAAATTTATCTGGCTTTCGGTGAAAATTTTACTGGCTTCACAGAGAATAAGGAGTATTACTACAGCTTTAAGGATGGCTTTAAGGACGCTCGGCGCGCCGCGCTCCGTGCCGCCATCGAGAGGCACAAACCACCGGATCATTTCTAAACGGATGGCTCTGTGGATCCGAGACCGTCGTGTGCACTTTCTCTGGTTATCACAAGAGCTGGACATCAGCCACTTTCCGGCACATGTCACTTTTAACAAGAGATTTTGTTATGGAAAGCCACGCGGAGGCTTCGTGCGTCACGACCGATTCGCTGATCGAGCGAGACAAAGGAACACCTCCGTTTCGGAGTGTTAGAGGACAAGTTGGGACATGCCCAGCTCTCCACAATTTCTCTTATACTCACTGGGCTGGTAAGCATTGAAAGCCGAGATAGGCATGTCCCAACTTGTCCCCTGGCACACCAAAATGGAGGTGTTCCTTCGTCTCGCTCGATCAGCGAATCGGTCCTGACGCGCGAAGCCTCCGCGTGGCTTTCCATGACAAAATCTCTTGTTAAAAGTGAAATCTGCCGGAAAATGGCTGATGTCCAGCTCTTGTGATAACCAGAGAAATTGCTCACGACGGTCCCGGTTCCACACAGCGATCCGTTTAGAAATGATGTGGTGTTTTCTGCCTCTCAATGACCGCTCGGAGTGCAGCGCACCGTGCGCCATTGTGGGGCATCCTTAAAGCTGTAGTAACACTCCTTATTCTCTGTGAAGCCCGTAAAATTTTCACCGAAAGCCAGATAAATTTTTCGAATGGTTTCCAGCTGCTTGTCTCTAACAGTTTCTGAAAAAATTCTGATGGAAAAAAAGCCCAAATCATTCCGCCATTTCCTGACAATGAAAATCCGACGAGGGGGCTGGACCACTCCTCCCACAAGGTGTGCTCACAGGCGAATGACATAACCGACAGACGTGGAAAAACTCACGCATGCGCACGAGGGTTCAAGCTTGGCTGATGTAAAAACATATGAATCAAATCAATATATTTTTTGAAAAAAATAAAAAGGACAGTTACTTTATGGACAGACCTCGTATATTCTACATTCACATGCCATTCCAGCAGGAGGCGGTAAATCATCTTTATATTAACAGCGTGAGTATGTGCGTGTAAGATTTTATTTAGTAAGTTTAATATACTTGTAAATATGTTCAAAATACATGGATGACACAAGAAAGTGAAAACACGTATTTCCACTGTGGTCTATTTAAAAATCAAATGACAAAATAAAAGTAATAATAAAATAAAATATAATAATAATAGTGCGTATATGATAAAAAATAACCTAAACAATTTATAAATACATTGACAGTAAATTAACATTAAAAATTTACATAATTAACATGAAAAAAGGGGGTTGAGTTCCTCTTCTAAAAACATTCCGGACTCACACTCCATTCCAACCCATTTTGGTTTGCTTAATTTATTACCACCATTAAAATATGTCAGCTACCTATTTTATAAACACTACCCAATCTAGAGCCCATGGACCCCATGGGGAACATGCCAGTAATAACAGCAATAATGATAATAATAATAATAATGATAACTGGTAAATTGTGATACTTCATCACACAGGTGGAAAATTTTCCTAAATTAGAAAAAAATGTTGCTCACTCATGCTCAAGATCACCAGGAATAGAATAATATAAGTGTTTTCTATTATAATGAGTTAAAAGCTATATCGGCCCTGAGGGCTCTTTGGTGCCAGTGATTATCCCCAGAGTCTGTATCTTGAAGCAGATGAGGGTCTACAACTGCCCCTGGATGGGCCGCAAGTCCAACGCATGTTACTTCTCCAGCCAAGGCCAGTACCCGTTTACAGCTGGGTGGACTGACACAATACAGATGAAATGTCTTGTGCAAAGGTGCAGATAGGTATCATGACTGGGAATCGAACCCATGTCTGCATATTGGAATCCCAACACCAATCCAAGTAACCAATGCAACGCAAAGTAAATCCTGTGATATTTCTATTATCCAGCTCCAGTTGTCACTGTCACGTTTCCTCACCTTTAGATACTGAATGTCTTTGAAGGACGTTAGCTCAGGCAGTCCTGCTGCCTTCATCATTGCAAAGAGGTTGACAAACAGCGTTCCGTTCCGACACAAGATCTTATAGGCGCGTTCGCAGCACTCCCTGAACCTGAATCATGGATGGATGCAAAAACATTCATTACAAAAATATAACCTGATAATGTTCTCGCGATGCAAAAGCATTATACCTCTCAAACTTCTCACTGTTGTTTGTCCTTCCTTGCTGGATCACATGGACAAAGTCATAAGTCAAAATAAAAGGCACCCGCTCCCTGTTGATCCCGAGCTTCCGCTTGAAATTTCCCAGGAAATGCCCAAAGTCAATGTGGAATAGCTGCAGATCAAAGGTTGAAATAAAATTTTAATTATGTCACAGCCCACAGAACAGAAAGCCATTTCCAAAAGGAATTTTTAGAGGTTCTTGAGAATACAGACTTCCCTTAAAATTACAAGGAATATCATGTGACAAAATTATACTGAAATAATGCAGAGTAAAGGTCTTCGTGAGGTTGAACTTGGCAAAAATCAGACTAGGGAAGAGTTACCCAAAGCAGAAATCCAAACTAGCACACGTTCAAGGGCACAATTTAGATCTAGAAATTGGGGGGGACAAAGTGCTAGGCCAGCAGGGCCGAAGCCCATAGGCCGGGGGTCTGGGGGCCGCTTTAGGCCCCTTGAAGCCAACGGTTTCTAGATAAGCTCAGATGCATTCTGAGCATCCAGAACAGTAATTTTAATGTTTTGAGAAGACCATAAAGTGGACACCATTTGACTTATGCAATTTGAAACTGTGGATATAAGTACTTTATTCTGAGACTAGCCAGCATTGATTTTTATTAACATCCTGGCGTAAATAAGGTATCACCACATGTGTAGAACTCAAAAAGAATGATAGGTTGAGCTTTCATTAAAAAAAAACAACTGCAATGTGGTAAAATGTATTCATAAATATGAAAGAACAGGCTCTTAATAATTATTAACTATCGCATACTGTATTTTTTTTTCTCAAGATTTGTTTTTGCATAAGTTTGAAAAAACAACAGATCATAAGTTTAGGATAAATTACTTATCATGAATTTAATTTTTGAAGTGGCTCTAATGACAGCACTCATACTGAACATAATTTCACTTGCATAGACTGATTTTGGAGATCAAGCAATAATTGCAGATGGGCTTTCTGAGGTCCCAGATAGCTTTTCTGATTTCCTTTTCTAACTTTCAGAATTCAGTAAATTAGCATATGGTCCATTGATACTTATGTGTAGACACTAGTCCCTAGAGGCAACTATTTTTGGTTTCAAATCTGGGCAAATGCAGTCCCAGAAAATTCTGAATATGACAAACAAGAAACAGGTGTTGTAAACAAGTCAATGCTGCTAAAAATACAAACTTGCAGAAACAAAGATACTATTGTGACATGGTTTGCACATAAGACTGGCATACCATGTTTCAAGTACACACATATATGTCAGAAGGTAGGGGGGAATACCATATTCTGTCCCCCCTGGTTGAAAAGGTGGGGGGGACATGTCCCCCTATCCCCCACCAAATTGCGCCCATGCACCCGTCTCCTCTATGGCCAATAGTCCTCTCTTCTATGATATGTGTTTGTAATCCTTGGAAAACATATTTAGTACTCCTGGATCCACATCTAGGAGTCATTAAACCCCCCATGTGCAACGACTATTGTATTGTGCCTGGTGTAAATCATTATATACTTTATCACCCCCATCTGGCTCATTTGGGTATTGCAGTAATTTCATGCGTGAGCCCCACCTGTCCAGTTTCCCTGATCATGATGTTGTCATTGTGACGATCTCCGATGCCCAGGACGTAAGTAGCTACACAGTAGCCAGCACAGGACAGTGTGAACTCCTCGATCGCTTGATCAAGTTTATCCCTGCAGGCAAACAATAAAGCACAGCACAGTACACTTAGTCATGTGTCACAGTCATGGGGCAGAATGTCCTCACTCTTATGAGAAATACACACAAAGACAATCAATGATTGACTGTTGAGGTGTAGATGTGCAGTCTGTATGGAACATTAAGGGCGCTCCAGCATTTTAAGTTCCTCAACCTGCTGTTCTGTTCCAGAGACCTTCAGGATGGGCTGATTGTGCCAACATGACTTACACAAAGGTTTACTGAAAAACGTTTCTTCTTCTAAAAGCTTTAAGTTTTTATCAGACCTTCAGACAGTCGAGCACTTAATTAAAACAAAACTCTACTCTGACTTGATCTTGCAGAGGCTCTAGTTTATGCTGTCTGCAAAAACCGCCCGCACATGTTTCAGCTGCTGGTGCTCAAACATGCAATCAAAACTACAGCGTTTTAATCTGAAAGTTCCTGAAATACTAAATTTCAATAAAACAATTATCTTTGATGCACATTTCCATGGAATTCATTATGGTCTGGAATAATGTGGAAACTTTCAGATTTTAACTGAAATTTCTTTTTTTTTTTTCTACCCAGGGATATCTGAAGCATTGCACGTAGGCAGTGGAAGCTAATTTCAATTGGGTGGGGGGGCACACACACTGAATGAAGTGGTAACAATTCAGGAAGGCTTTATTCTCACTGTACTACATATATGAATTTGGTCCTCTGCATGTAACCAATCTAATTATTATGGTTAAATATTCTTAGACACAGTCCAGCTACTAGGACCAGTGGGCAGCCACAGTCCAGCATCCAGGGACAAACTCCAGACCTATACACACACTGCCTGGGTCAAGGGCAGGGAAGCAGCATGGCACTAATGTGATATTAATGTAATGGGGAGGAAACCCACGCTAAGACAGGAGAAAATGCAAACCCCACACTAAAAGTATGTGTGTTAACCTTCTTGCGTGAGGCAAGAGTACCAACCACTGAACCACAGCGCTGCCCTTGATGAACTCAATATTCCACTGGAGTCCTATATAGGCCCTGAGACATGTTAGACCTGGTGCTTCTCTCCGGATTTCGTAGCGTGAAGAGGATGAGAGTCTACAACTCCCCATAGATGGGACGCCACGCCGACATCAGGTTACTTCCCCAGCCAAGGTCAGAAACCATTTACAATTGGGTAGACTAAGATGATGCAAACTGAAGCATCTTGTCTCGGGACACAGGACAGGTAGCGTGCATGAGGTTCAAAACCCAAGTCTACATGTTGGGAATCCAGCTCCCTCACCACAGCTCATCATCCACACCTGCTCTTATAGTTAGAGATGGACTCATAATAAATACCAGTCCTATTCAGTTTATTTATACAGTGCCAAACTACAACAGAGGTCACCCCAAAGCTGACACACATGAGCAAACTGTAACCCACCCTTATACTATGCAAGTATCAGTGCATGCTCCAAGACCTTGACTTGTTTTTGATGATACAACAAATCCACAAGGAGACCAGTCTCATTGAGGGACCAACTGTTTTAGCCAAACTAATGAAATAAAACAATACAGAATTATCAGAACATCTAGTTGATAGAAATGTTGTAACTAAGCAACCATATATAGTCGAGTGTCTGAAGGTACAAATTGAAAGAACACAGTCCTGACCACACCAGTCAGTTTGGGGAATGCATCAATGCCAGATCAGTTACTGAAAATAAAACACTCCCAATTCCAACCCCAACCCTAAAGGTGTTCAAAAACAACCAAAAAAGTGCTCCACATCCCATAAACCCATTCTGGGGTTCAAAGCTCCAGTGTAGACCATACACATCCCATGCCAAGCGCCATATATAGACACAAAGCAGGGTGCTCCTTTCTCTTCCGACTCTCCCTATCAGGGCCGGAAACCCATCACCAGACAAATATCATTATACAGAGAGAGTCCTGAGTCTTGAGCCTTGCAATGAGTGCCCTTACAAATGACCAGTGATCTTCATACTCACTCAGGGTTCTTGGATTTGAGCCAGTTGAGCAGGGCGTCCTTGTTGAAGGCAGCGGTGGCAGCACTGTTACTGTTATTGCGTTGGATATTGGCGATGGTGTCTGAGTTCTTCACGACTTCGATGAGGCCCATCTTGTTCCCAGTTGACAAACAACCATATGGGATCATCCTGCATGTCCAGGAAGAACTCATCAGATTGTTCCAGAGCAGGTGTTGAATATACATTGCTAAGATTTAACACCTGCAGCAAACAGCAGCTCGTACCTGAGATCCAGCCCTTCTTTCTTCCATAAATTTTCCATGAGATGGATCATCTGCAGGGTCAACATGTCTTGGCGAAGATCTGGAGATAAAGAGACAATAGTAAAAACAAATCCCCTGTCAGTCAGCAAGCTTTAGGCTGACTTTCACCCTTGCTACTTGTTGACCTTTTAACCTTCTAGTGGAGCAGCTTAATTACAATTTTCATAGCGATTGTGCATTTTGTGACAAAAGCTTCAAATCTGGGACACATATTCTAAATTAACTAATGTTTATTTTCATGGAACCATCCTGGAGCTGACCTCTAATGAGATAGAGGGGTCACTAAAAAATTACACGGGGGTCAAAATTTTAAAACGTTCCAATCATATTGAAAACTATACCACATTATTTGTCTGATCATAACAATTCCAAAAAGGCATAGTTTGGACTATCTATGACTGAATGTTCTGGAGTTATGAAGTAAAAACAGCAAAAATGGTGACAAAGGTTAATTTCAGTTTGTACAGGGGTCAAAAGTTAAAGTTGCTCCAAGTTTGGTAAAAAAAAGTGATTGCAGATTATTGGTTGAATAAAAGGGATTAAAATTGAATAGTTTGACTGTGCTGAATGCTTGGTCTACAAAGTAAAGGTCAAACAATTTTGACATCCATTGGAGTCTATGATGTGACATAGTATGTTACCCCATAACATGATAACTAAGGATAACAGACGGTGCAAACTATTCCTTTTTAAAATACTATTAACTTAACCAATAATTTGCATCACTTTTTTTTTTTTTTTTACCAAAATTGTAGCAACTTTAAGTTTTGACCCTTGTACAAACTGAAACTGACCTTTGTCACCATTTTTGCTGTTTTTACTTCATAACTCCAGAACATTCAGTCATAGATAGTCCAAACTATACCTTTTTGGAATTATTATGATCAGACAAATAATGTGGTATAGTTTTCAACATGATTGGAGCATTATAAAATTTTAACCCCAGTTTAATTTTTTATAGACCCCTGTAGCTCATTAGAGGTCAGCTCCAGGAGAGTTCTATATCTGAAAATAAGCATTTGTTAATTTAGAATATGTGTGCCAAATTTGATGCACATTTTAAGCACATTTTAGGCATTTTTAACACATTTTAAGCACATTTTAGGCATTTAAGCACATTTTAACTCTTCCTCCAGTGTCACCTTTGTGTTTAAAGTTAAACCTTTATACTATTTCTGCTTGGAGTTAAGTGTTCAGAAAATGTATTATTTATTGCTGCTATTCTTCTGGCACCGTGTAGTGTTTGTGAGTGCAGTGTACAGCTTTTAGAATTTGTTAAAGTAAACCAAACCCAACAGTGTTGGTTGAAAGGTCAGATAAGCAAACATAGACCCAAACTTTGACATACATTTGTAGGTGGGTCCCTAAAATTACTGAGCTGAGATCAAATTACCATACAGTACCCTCCAGAAGTATTGAAACAGTTGGCATTTCACACATTTAAATTTGTTTATGCCATTTCAAACAGAAAAATAAAAAAATTCAAAAATTATCATCCTTTAACTCAAACTAAAAGAAAAGTGCTACAACTTGATTAAAAAATATAAAAATAAATAAAATATTAATTAAAAATATAAAAGCCAAGATGATGGGTTGCATAAGTAATGGAACGCTTTGGTATAATACCAGTAAATAATCAGTGTTATTGCCAGTTTTCTTCAGACGAGTCAGGGCATGGATACATGAACATTTTCAAGTCACTGAATATGTCTTGAACTTTATTTACATCAGTTATGTAGAAATACAAACAGTATGGCACTCTGTGGTAAATCTGTGTGGAGTAGACAGTTCTCAAAAACTGAGCGACTGTGCAAGAAGGAGAAGAGTGAGGAAAGCCACCAAGACACCGAGACAACCCAGAATCTAGGCTTGCATCTCAGATTTACCTTTGTAAAAAATTGTAGCTGAACTTTCAGGCCTTTTTAAGAAACTCCTCCTCTATTAAGTTATTGGCTGCAATTTGCACCAAACCTGGCACACATACAGTGAGGAAAATAAGTATTTGAACACCCTGCGATTTTGCAAGTTCTCCCACTTAGAAATCATGGAGGGGTCTGGAATTTTCACCTTAGGTGCATGCCCACTGTGAGAGACATAATCTAAAAAAAAAATCTGGAAATCACAATGTATGATTTTTTAAATAATTTATTTGTATGTTACTGCTGCAAATAAGTATTTGAACACCTGTGAAAATCAATGTTAATATTTGGTACAGTAGCCGTTGTTTGTAATTACTGAGGTCAAACGTTTCCTGTAGTTTTTCACCAGGTTTTCACACACTGCATCAGGGATTTTGGTCCACTCCTCCATACAGATCTTCTCCAAATCTTTCAGGTTTGGAGTTTCAGCTCCCTCCAAAGATTTTCTATTGAGTTCAGGTCTGGAGACTGGCCAGACCACTCCAGGACCTTGAAATGCTTCTTACGGAGCCCCTCCTTTGTTGCCCTGGCTGTGTGTTTGGGGTCATTGTCATGCTGGAAGACCCAGCCATGGCCCATCTTCAATGCTCTTACTGAGGGAAGGAGGTTGTTTGCCAAAATCTCGCAATACATGACCCCATCCATCCTCCCTTCAATACAGTGCAGTCGTCCTGTCCCCTTTGCAGAAGAGCACCCCCAGAGTATGATGTTTCCACCCCCATGCTTCACGGTTGGGATGGTTTTCTTGGGGTTGTTCTCATCCTCTAAACATGGTAAGTGGAGTTGTTTCCAAAAAGCTCTATTTTGGTCTCATCTGACCACATGATCTTCTCCCATGCCTCCTCTGGATCATCCAGATGGTCACTGGTGAACTTCAAACGGGCCTGGACATGTGCTGGATGGAGCAGGGGGACCTTGCTGCCCTGTAGGATTTTAAACCATGACAGCATCATGTGTTACAAACGTAATCTTTGTGACTGTGGTCCCAGCTCTCTTCAGGTTATTGACCAGGTCCTCCTGTGTAGTTCTGAGCTTTCTCAGAATCATCCTTACCCCACAAAGTGAGCTCTTGCATGGAATCCCAGACCGAGGGAGATTGACAGTCATCTTGTGTTTCTTCCACTTTCTAATAAATAATCATAACAGTTGTTGTCTTCTACCAAGGTGCTTGCCTGTCCCTCCCGGCAGATCCCGAGCAGCCGGGAAAGCAGGCCGACTGGGTGACTGTGAGGAGGAAGCGTAGTCCTAAACAGAAGCCCCGTGTACACCGCCAACTCATTCACATCTCTAACCATTTTTCCCCACTCGGCGACACACCCGCCGAGGATCAAACTCTGGTTATTGGCGACTCTGTTTTGAGAAATGTGAAGTTAGCGACACCAGCAACCATAGGCAATTGTTTTCCGGGGGCCAGAGCAGGCGATATTGAAGGAAATTTGAAACTGCTGGCTAAGGCTAAGCGTAAATTTGGTAAGATGTAATTCACGTCGGCAGTAATGACACATGGTTACGCCAATCGGAGGTCACTAAAATTAATATTGAATCGGTGTGTAACTTTGCAAAAACAATGTCGGACTCTGTAGTTTTCTCTGGGCCCCTCCCCAATCAGACCGGGAGTGACATGTTTAGCCGCATGTTCTCCTTGAATTGCTGGCTGTCTGAGTGGTGTCCAAAAAAATGAGGTGGGCTTCATAGATAATTGGCAAAACTTCTGGGGAAAACCTGGTCTTGTTAGGAGAGACGGCATCCATCCATCCCACTTTGGATGGAGCAGCTCTCATTTCTAGAAATCTGGCCAATTTTCTTAAATCCTCCAAACCGTGACTATCCAGGGTTGGGACCAGGAAGCAGAGTTGTAGTCTTACACAACTCTCTGCAGCTTCTCTCCCCCCTGCCATCCCCTCATTACCCCATCCCCATAGAGACGGTGCCTGCTCCCAGACCACCAATAACCAGTAAAAATCTATTTAAGCATAAAAATTAAAAAAGAAAAAAATAATATAGCACCTTCAACTGCACCACAGACTAAAACAGTTAAATGTGGTCTATTAAACATTAGATCTCTCTCTTCTAAGTCCCTGTTAGTAAATTATATAATAATTGATCAACATATTGATTTATTCTGCCTTACAGAAACCTGGTTACAGCAGGATGAACATGTTAGTTTAAATGAGTCAACACCCCTGAGTCACACTAACTGCCAGAACGCTCATAGCACGGGCCGAGGCGGAGGATTAGCAGCAATCTTCCACTCCAGCTTATTAATTAATCAAAAACCCAGACAGAGCTTTAATTCATTTGAAAGCTTGTCTCTTAGTCTTGTCCATCCAAATTGGAAGTCCCAAAAACCAGTTTTATTTGTTGTTATCTATCGTCCTCCTGGTCGTTACTGTGAGTTTCTCTGTGAATTTTCGGACCTTTTGTCTGACTTAATGCTTAGCTCAGATAAGATAATTATAGTGGGTGATTTTAACATCCACACAGATGCTGAGAATGACAGCCTCAACACTGCATTTAATCTATTGTTAGACTCGATTGGCTTTGCTCAAAATGTAAATGAGTCCACCCACCACTTTAATCATACCTTAGATCTTGTTCTGACTTATGGTATGGAAATTGAAGACTTAACAGTATTCCCTGAAAACCCCCTTCTGTTTGATCATTTCTTAATAACATTTACATTTACTCTGATGGACTACCCAGCAGTGGGGAATAAGTTTCATTACAGTAGAAGTCTTTCAGAAAGCGCTGTAACTAGGTTTAAGGATATGACTCCTTCTTTATGTTCTCCAATGCCATATACCAACACAGGGCAGAGTGTTGGGAAAGTGTAGGAACACGGACCCACAACAGGGGGCGCAAATGAACGGACAATGGAGAAAGTCAAATCACAAATTTTTACTGTTGTGAATTCACACAACAAACACAACAGATTACAAATACAGCAGTAACCAAATTCCAAAGGTGTCGTGTGGGCAGGCTCGACGATAGGAGACGTCTGTCCGAGTCGAACCGGAACCACCCGATCTCCTCTGCCACCGAACCCCGGGAATACTGGAGCCGCCAAGTCCGGAACCCCAGGTGGCCACTGCCTCCGCTCGTCGGATCCGGTACTGCTGGCAAGGAACAGAAACAGTCAGGTGTGGGTGCGGCTGCACCCAGCAACACACAGGGTGGAAACACCACCTCCACCTCTTGTCAGGAAATTACAGGTGAGTGCAGGAATGTGAGTACTTATCCAAAATACAGTCTCCTGCTGTCTTTTCTCTTTCTGTGTAAAGGCAAAAAGTATTTAATGGTCAAAAGATGATCAGTTTGGCTGGATACGTTACCTCCTTGGTAGAGCGATATCTCGGCAATGAGGTGGAGATGACGTCCTGCTGATATACCTCCCTGTTGATTGATATCAGCTGTCTCGTCTCAGGTGATGGGTGACAGCTGTCACCCTGGCTGCTCCTGTGAGGCGGCAGTGCCCCCTGGTGCCTGGAGCCCGCACTCCAGACAGGGCGCCCTCTGGTGGTGGTGGGCCAGCAGTACCTCCTCTTCAGCGGCCCACACAACACAGAGTAGCTACCTAAACTCAGTGAGTGAGATAGATTATCTAGTCAATAGTTTTATATCCTCATTGAGGACAACTTTGGATGCTGTAGCTCCTCTGAAAAAGAGAGCTTTAAATCAGAAGTGCCTGACTCCGTGGTATAACTCACAAACTCGCAGCTTAAAGCAGATAACCCGTAAGTTGGAGAGGAAATGGCGTATCACTAATTTAGAAGATCTTCACTTAGCCTGGAAAAAGAGTCTGTTGCTCTATAAAAAAAAGCCCACCGTAAAGCTAGGACATCTTACTACTCATCACTAATTGAAGAAAATAAGAACAACCCCAGGTTTCTTTTCAGCACTGTAGCCAGGCTGACAAAGAGTCAGAGCTCTATTGAGCCGAGTATTCCTTTAACTTTAACTAGTAATGACTTCATGACTTTCTTTGCTAATAAAATTTTAACTATTAGAGAAAAAATTACTCATAACCATCCCAAAGACATATCGTTCTCTTTGGCTGCTTTCAGTGATGCTGGTATTTGGTTAGACTCTTTCTCTCCGATTGTTCTGTCTGAGATATTTTCATTAGTTACTTCCTCCAAACCATCAACATGTCTATTAGACCCCATTCCTACCAGGCTGCTCAAGGAAGCCCTACCATTAATTAATGCTTTGATCTTAAATATGATCAATCTGTCTTTATTAGTTGGCTATGTACTTTTATAGCCACTGCGCTGCGGTGGTTTGAATCATATTTATCTAATAGATTACAATTTGTTCATGTAAATGGGGACTCTTCTTCACAGACTAAGGTTAATTATGGAGTTCCACAAGGTTCTGTGCTAGGACCAATTTTATTCACTTTATACATGCTTCCCTTAGGCAGTATTATTAGACAGCATTGCCTTCAGTTAATTCAAAATGCTGCAGCTAGAGTACTGACAGGGACTAGAAGGAGAGAGCATATCTCACCCATATTGGCCTCTCTTCATTGGCTTCCTGTTAATTCTAGAATAGAATTTAAAATTCTTCTTCTTACTTATAAGGTTTTGAATAATCAGGTCCCATCTTATCTTAGGGACCTCATAGTACCATATCACCCCAATAGAGCGCTTCGCTCTCAGACTGCAGGCTTACTTGTAGTTCCTAGGGTTTGTAAGAGTAGAATGGGAGGCAGAGCCTTCAGCTTTCAGGCTCCTCTCCTCTGGAACCAGCTCCCAATTCAGATCAGGGAGACAGACACCCTCTCTACTTTTAAGATTAGGCTTAAAACTTTCCTTTTTTGCTAAAGCTTATAGTTAGGGCTGGATCAGGTGACCCTGAATCATCCCTTAGTTATGCTGCTATACACTTAGACTGCTGGGGGGTTCCCATGATGCACTGAGTGTTTCTTTCTCTTTTTGCTCTGTATGCACCACTCTGCATTTAATCATTAGTGATTGATCTCTGCTCCCCTCCACAGCATGTCTTTTTCCTGGTTCTCTCCCTCAGCCCCAACCAGTCCCAGCAGAAGACTGCCCCTCCCTGAGCCTGGTTCTGCTGGAGGTTTCTTCCTGTTAAAAGGGAGTTTTTCCTTCCCACTGTCGCCAAGTGCTTGCTCACAGGGAGTCGTTTTGACCGTTGGGGTTTTTCTGTAATTATTGTATGGCTTTGCCTTGCAATATGAAGCACCTTGGGGCAAATGTTTGTTGTGATTTGGCGCTATATAAATGAAATTGATTTGATTTGATTTGATTTGTGTTCAAATACTTATTTTCCTCACTGTATGTATAGGTACGCTCCAGTCTTATCTGCCTGTCTGTTTGTTGACAAAAGTCAAGAAATTTGATTTTCAACCCATTCTGAAGCAACTGTACCACACATTTAGGTGGATTTTGGAGTTGCCCTGTCAAGGTCAGCCAGCGGGCAATGATTTGACATCAAATTTCACATGTTTCACAGCCCTTACCATCTTCATCCTCACAGGTACACTAAACTAGTATATTCAATTTTCTGATCTGAAATGAAAATTGCTATGGTGCCCTCAGTTGTGCACGATGCATGGCAGAAGCATGACATTGGTGTGTGAATGTGAAGTATCACTGTAAAGTACTTTGAGCACCTATGGTACATCAGATGGAAAAGTACTACAGAAAATGTCATGCATTTACCTCTTAACAAAATCATGTCATTGTGCGGTTATGCTCATTCATGCTGTATAATGGTGACCTTTTTTTTCTAGTTCTGAAACTCACCGTCTCCATTTTTGAAGATGATGCCCACCATGTCGCCTTGAATCCACGAACTCTTATACATCAGCCAGAGAGGTTTCATCTTAGAGTTCATGTACCTGCACTTATCTGAGCTGCAATGGCAAACATGGTTACGATCAACACGAGAGTTACATTAAATGGATATGCTAAATATTTATTACGATCGGGACATTTTTCTGTTTAGTGCAAACAGACCAAAAGCCAATATTTTAAATAAATCTGTAGGGATAAAGATGACCAGCTCTTCTGCAGCATTTCCAGTCACAATATTAAGTACAAAATGGTATATTTTATTTTAAATTTAAGTTTTGTAATGAAAATAAGAGTTAATATGTACTATAAATGAGGGGCTTCCCCTTCTGTGCTGGGAACAGTGTAGGGCTTGTAGCAACAATGTAGATGAATGGAGTGAGTGAGTCCATCCCAGCCAGGTAGTGTTAACAATAACTCAAAAACAATAAATGCTATCATTTGTAACTCACCAAATTAAAAGAGCACATAATGGTGGTTTGCTGTGGTTAGCTTCAAGGTACCACATCAATCATTAAAAACAAACAAACAAAAAGGACTCTATCCCAGTTCTGGGGCTGCATCCTTCAAAGGCTGCGTCCTACGAAGATCAAGCCTTCAGAGTCAGTGGACGATGAACAGGTGTTCTTCTTTATAATTGTACATATATATATATATATATATATATATTAGGGTGGTTCAAAAAAATAAAAGTTGTTCAAAAAAATAAAAGTTGGAAATTCATTACTCTCACCCCTTCATTTTATGATGCTTTGGGAAAAAAGAAAGCCTGCCAAATATTTTTGTCATACATTAATATTTAGAGGTAGCATATCATAGCTGAAGGTTGTAAATATATCAGTTATTGCTGCCCGAGTGCCTGTGCAATAGGTTATCCATTATCCAGTATCTAATAAGAGGATAGAAGTTAACCACCTGAGTGTAACTAAAGTATAATTTTATATTCAATTTAAAACTATACCTGGGTTAAATATTTCTCACAAACAACATACTTTCAAAAATGTTATTTTAGGCTACAAGCTGAAAATTTTGCTTCAATTCGCAGCTTCTTTTCTTTCAGATCTTTGGTGATAGTGAATCTAACATGAGATAAATGTAAAAAGAGACACTTGCTGACTTAACATGCTTAACCATTAACTGGAAACTTCAGTAAAACATGTCAGCTACTAGAAGTAGAACATTTGTATACCTTATTGGTTCCACCGACTGAAATAAAGGGAAACAAATTGCCCTCAAATGGGCAAATACTCAAGGTATTTTTCTTCAAACACACTGATTTGAAGAAAACTGTCCATGATGCTGCTGTGACCTCTATAGACATGACAATTCCTTTTTGGGAGAGAGCTAGAATCCCACTGAGGGCAAAGCAGCATCTGATCACAAAGTTAGAAAAGGTGTTCAGAAAATGGAAAACATTGAAAAAGACCAAGAATCGCAATACAGACAAGCAGAAGAAAGATGAAACAGTGTTTTGTGAATCTTTGGAGGACTTGTTTGACATGGCACATCAGGATGTCCTAACAATGATAAAGTTTGAAGATGACAGACAGTTCCTACTTGCTCAGCGAGACAAAGGTAGAGGATGCATGACAGGCATAGATAAAATACAAACTGCCAAAGAACAAAGAGCAGAAAAAAGGAAAGCTGCAGAAGCAAAATACAAAGAGAAACTGGAGGAGCCTGGACCATCTAATGTCTCACTACCTGACACTGTCTCCAGCCAGAGTGAAGAGAACACAGAAAGTCCAGATGAAGAATTTGTTATGCCAGTGCCACAAAAAGCCAGTAAAATTAAAGCTGTTGTAACACCAGGACTTGCAGCAGCATTGGATAGGACCAAAACAACAGACAGAAGTGCCACCTATATTCTGACTGAAACGGCAGCAAGTCTTGTCCATGAGCAACTTAAATATCATTATCATTATCATGTAAAGGATGTTCTCTTATGTTACACAGTTGTATAATTGGTTCTTATGCTGATTCATACATTTTTGAATATTAAGTACTGCAAGGCATAAAGAATATTACTGTTTGGAGCTAGATCAAAATATATGTGGAAATATATAAAGCGTAGACTTATTTAAATTTATCAATAATTAAACAGTATTTCATCAATAAAATGAAAATGCAATGTTTGATTGTTACAAAATCTTCGCTACCCCAGTATGTAGGTATTGTAGGAGCATGATACATGTACGAGAAGAACTGCATCTCACAATTCATGTTTTAGTGTTAACTATTTTATGGGATATGAAAAGATTTGATTTTCCAATGTATTGCCATAATTTCTGTCCTGACATATCAATATTAAACTGACAGAAATAATTTGGAAATATCTGGAAATTACCATACTATATGACAAAGTGATTGCCAGCAAAATCTTTAAGGGCTGTGTGCTACCAGTAAAAATTATTCGAGTTTTATGAAATTGTACATGATGTGTTTTTATGTTAGATACAACAAATTTAGAGGGTGAGACTTGAAGTTTTTTGAAAAAAATTTTTTGACCATTTTTATGGAACACCCTAATATATATATATATATATATATATATATATATATAGATAGATAGATAGATAGATAGATAGATAGATAGATAGATAGATATAGTGGACCAAAATTCCTCACTGTATATATATATATATATATATATATATATATATATATATATATATATATATATATATATATATATATATATATATATATATATATATATATATATATATATATATGGGTGAAGCATTTTGGGGAAATTTTTAACTGTGTTGAAAGTGCTGTTTTTGATGTTGGTGATGTTGTTTATGATGATGGTATGGTTATTAGACCAGATGAGGTGTGTGATGCCATTGGAAAGCTGGCAGTAAATAAAGCCAGTGGTACTGACCAAATTACTGTTGAGCATCTAAAGTATGCTAGTTATAGACTCTCAGTGCTGCTTGCTTTGTGTTTCTCAGGCCTGTTAGCACATGGTGTATTACCTGACTCTTTGTTGTCTGTACTGTTGGTTCCCGTTATCAAAGATAAAACTTGTAAAGCATCTAGTATAGACAACTATAGACCCATTGCACTTGCTAGCATAATTTCCAAAGTATTAGAGCGGATAATCTTGGAGAGGCTGCAAGGACATGTGGTGACAACTGATAATCAATTTGGTTTTAAACATAAACATGGAACAGATTTGTGTATCTATGCATTAAAGGAGCTTATATCAACATATAAGAAGAAGAACTCCACAATATTTATGTGTTTTTTAGACGCATCTAGGGTGTTTGACCGTGTTAATCATGGGAAATTGTTTTTAAAACTATATGAACGAGGGGTTCCTTTATACTTGATACGCATCTTGCAGTATTGGTACTCTCATCAAACCATGCAGGTCAGATGGGGCGAGGCATCTTCTAGTCATTTCCTGGTTACCAATGGTGTCAGGCAAGGTGGAATTCTCTCTCCTGTTCTTTTTAGTCTTTATATGGATGATCTGTACAGGAAATTAAAGGACTGTAGGACTGGATGTATGGTTGGGGATAAGGTTATTAATCACTTATTGTATGCTGATGACTTAGTTGTCCTGTCTCCCTATAGTGCTGGTCTCCAGCAATTGCTCAGAGCCTGCTCAGAGTATGGGATAGAGTATGACATTAAATATAACTCAAAAAAGAGTGTTGTAATGATTGCCAGGTCCAAGGAGGATAAAAAAATTACAGTTCCCTTCTTTTTATTTAAATAACAGTGAGTTGGCAAATGTAATTAAAGCAAAATACTTGGGTCATATTCTTAGGAATGACTTATGTGATGATGATGATATTCAGCGTCAGTGTTGCAAGTTGTATGCTCAAGCGAATATGCTGGCACGCAAATTTTATATGTGTACTAATGATGTTAAAATATCTCTCTTTAGAACTTACTGTACTTCACTGTATACAGCCCATCTTTGGTGTAGCTATAGCAAAGCAAAGATGAATAAGATCAAGGTGGCTTATAATGATGCGCTTAGAATTTGAAGGCTCCAAGATGGGAAAGCGCAAGTACTCTGTTTGTCACTGCAAATGTGCCCACATTTCAGGCTCTAATGAGGAACCTCATGTATAAATTTATGTGTAGGTTAACTGAGTCAAGAAATGGTATCATAATGTGTTTGTCCAATATAAAGGAAAGTGACACTCAATACAATTCTGACATATGGAAACATTGGAAAAGCCAATTGTATGTATGTCTAATCTGATTTTTTAATGTAAATATATTGTGTGTGTGTGTGTGTGGGGGGGGGGGGGGGGTGAAGGTGGATGATTTTTTTATGTTTTATAATGTAAGTGTATATGTCTTGTGTGTATAAACTGGACCCTGAGTCTGTAAATAAAGTTTATAATATATATATATACACACTCAACAAAAATATAAACGCAACACTTTTGGTTTTGCTCCCATTTTGTATGAGATGAACTCAAAGATCTAAAACTTTTTCCACATACACAATATCACCATTTCCCTCAAATATTGTTCACAAACCAGTCTAAATCTGTGATAGTGAGCACTTCTCCTTTGCTGAGATAATCCATCCCACCTCACATATCAAGATGCTGATTAGACACCATGATTAGTGCACAGGTGTGCCTTAGACTGCCCACAATAAAAGGCCACTCTGAAAGGTGCAGTTTTATCACACAGCACAATGCCACAGATGTCGCAAGATTTGAGGGAGCGTGCAACTGGCATGCTGACAGCAGGAATGTCAACCAGAGCTGTTGCTCGTGTATTGAATGTTCATTTCTCTACCATAAGCCGTCTCCAAAGGCGTTTCAGAGAATTTGGCAGTACATCCAACCAGCCTCACAACCGCAGACCACATGTAACCACACCAGCCCAGGACCTCCACATCCAGCCAGTTCACCTCCAAGATCGTCTGAGACCAGCCACTCGGACAGCTGCTGAAACAATCGGTTTGCATAACCAAAGAATTTCTGTACAAACTGTCAGAAACCGTCTCAGGGAAGCTCATCTGCATGCTTGTCGTCCTCATCGGGGTCTCGACCTGACTCCAGTTCGTCGTCGTAACCGACTTGAGTGGGCAAATGCTCACATTTGCTGGCGTTTGGCACGTTAGAGAGGTGTTCTCTTCACGGATGAATCCCGGTTCACACTGTTCAGGGCAGATGGCAGACAGCGTGTGTGGCGTCGTGTGGGTGAGCGGTTTTCTGATGTCAATGTTGTGGATCGAGTGGCCCATGGTGGCGGTGGGGTTATGGTATGGGCAGGCGTCTGTTATGGACGAAGAACACAGGTGCATTTTATTGATGGCATTTTGAATGCACAGAGATACCGTGACAAGATCCTGAGGCCCATTGTTGTGCCATACATCCAAGAACATCACCTCATGTTGCAGCAGGATAATGCACGGCCCCATGTTGCAAGGATCTGTACACAGTTCTTGGAAGCTGAAAATGTTCCAGTTCTTGCATGGCCGGCATACTCACCGGACATGTCACCCATTGAGCATGTTTGGGATGCTCTGGACCGGCGTATACGACAGCGTGTAGCAGTTCCTGCCAATATCCAGCAACTTCGCACAGCCATTGAAGAGGCTCAATTGACAACCTGTTCAACTCTATGCGAAGGAGATGTGTTGCACTGCATGAGGCAAATAGTGGTCACACCAGATACTGACTGGTATCCCCCCCCAATAAAACAAAACTGCACCTTTCAGAGTGGCCTTTTATTGTGGACAGTCTAAGGCACACCTGTGCACTAATCATGGTGTCTAATATATATATATATATATATATATATATATATATATATATATATATATATATATATATATATATATATATATATATATATATATATATATATATATATGCTAGTTTAATGTTTAATGCTTTAAGTGGTTACTGGGATGATCAGCTGTAATTACATGTGTTCCCACATGAGGGCGTTGCTACTGAATACTGTGTTAAAAATGTAGCAGAAGAAGAAGAAACAAGATGTGTAAGGCTGGCAGCTGCAGGTTTGGTGATTAAAATGCCCGCTGTTTTTCTCTTTTCTGCAAATATATGTACTTATGTCTCCAAATACATTTCTACACGCTTTTTCCTGTTCCCCCCTTTTTAATATTATTATATTTAAGTAAATATTGGAGGAGTGGGGTACAATTAGTTATACCTAACAGCTAACGTTAGCTTATCTAGCCGGCCTTAGCAACTTTCATCGTAGCATACAAAATAGTTGGTTCCTTTGTTTTTGATAACAATCTTCTCCTGTGATGTCTTATCCTTCTTATGTCTTATTATTTATTATATTGTACATATACCTTTTTCTTGAGCTGCTTGGGTGGGTAGGGAGAGTTCCCATTGGATAAAAAAAGCTTTTTAACCTACCATCCCTGGTTCTCAAGACCAGGCACCTAAGTGGCTCTACTCTACTCTTTTCTACTCTCCTATTTTACTCTTCCTTTTTAGAAATTTAGATATACCTTTGTCTACTGGCATAGTTCCACCTTAGAATTGGAATATAATATATAAGACATACCTTACTGAATTTTCATATGGAGCCTGCCCTTTGATTGTTTTAAATTTACAAACCATTTTGTCTTGGGTGGAGAAAAAAAAATTAGGCGATGATTCGTAGGATTGTTTGGACTGTGACGGATACACCTATTGTAGCCGTTGTTTTCAGGGGAAAGAAGGCTGCATGCATCAGCCACATTCCAAGGAGCCTTCTAAATCAGACACCACTATGATGTATGTGGCCAGTGAATGCAGCCTTAGAAGGACGTGGCCCCTGAATTGAGACACAGCCTTTGTAATATCCCATAGATGTGTCTGCCACCTGGTTAGTGGATGGTTAGTGGATGCTGAATGGATTATGGAAAATTAGGGAAATGCTGTGGTTGAATATATATGTAGTCTGTCACATGCTGAGCATTAAGCACTTCGTGTGCTCGCCTGTGCGATCCGTCCACTGGTGCCCGCTTTCACGTTAGCGTCAGCTAACAAGTTGAGCTAACATGGGGAGAACATAATGCTCAGGATGTGGGCAAGTAAGGGAAGAAATATACAACAGAATGAGAAACTACCACCACAATTAAAGAAGGAATAGAAACTGTGGGTGGGGATGAAACCAAAACTTATTGTCAGTACTGCAAATTAGTGATGGCGGAGTTGAAACAGTTCAGGAACATTTAAAAATTTTGCAACACCCATGTTTGGGAACAAAATGTTGAAAGCTGCAGTCAGCACTAGGCTAGTACGTTCACAAGCACATTCAATGTTTACTTTTAAATTCAGTTACTGAAACCTCCTAAAAATCTCCTTAATGAGGCAAAAATAAATAAATTGCACTGTGTGTTCGGCACTGACCAGATCTCTGAGAGGATGATGCTGGGGTTGAGTGGGGACTGCAGGTCTGACAAGGCCTCCTGGTAGGACTCCTGTCTGATACAGAGCTTCAGGTCTTCTACTGTCATCTTCTGGGATCCTGACTTGACAAAGTCACTCAAGGCCTTCATTTTTCCCAGCGCCTCATTCTGTATTGAAGAGTTAAAGGTGAAGCTGACATCTGGTACAAAACACCAGCGCATGATTGACAGTTACAGCAAATCAGTGTGTTTGTGGTTACACTGGTAGTTACCTGTTTGGTTAACAGCTTGATATGGTGGATGTTTCCCCTGCAATAAGCCTCCAGAATCAGGCCAAAGCGCAAACTCACTGATGCCACATGAATCTCTGACCTACAATAAAGACAAATCTTCCCGTCAAAGAAAAGTCTGAGCTGCAAACAAATTAGGTTTTCTACCAGACATCATGTCACCTGAGGTGCCAAAACAGAAAGTGTCCAATCCTCCTGTTGGATAAAGCCCTCTCCAGCAGGAAGGTGGTGAGCTCACAGTCTAGGTAGGACTCGTACTTCAGGACCTGGACCAGCTGGATTAAGTACTGCAGCAGCTCATCATTGCTGTGTGCAGACAAAACATTCTACAAATGAGTATGCTGTTGACACTCAGAAACCAAAAATAGCTGAAGCAAGCAGGAAATGAGACACTAATACAGTACACACGTCTCCGTGAGTGTGTCCCGCTGAGACATGGACTGGATCGAAATTAATACAGTTATCACTTTAAAAACGCCACGACATCACACTTATGTAAACTTTGCAATTAATCCGCGGCTCTGTTCTTAAAGTTTGCAGCAATTTGTCTACATTCCGTTCAACAGCATGCTGGGACGTTTGCTCAGAGTGACATCAACGCTGTCGCAAAAACACTAAAAAGAACTTTGTTTTCAGCATTATCTGTAGCTGTTTATTTTAATTGGTGTTTGCTGGCAGATGTTTCACACAACTGCACAACTTAATACAGGAATATCATCACATGACTTCTAATAGCCCAAATATGAGTTTTTATTAATTCTGTGTAACATGTCCTTTAAGTTTTGTTTCCTACCACTTAGTTTAAATTAGGGAAGGAGGTACTTAAAATCCGTTAACTCAAGTTGGCTAATGTTATTTTGCTAAAGTTAGCTAACTTGAAATGTTTTTTTTTTATCAGTAAAGACCTACTAATTCCATCACAACGAAATTATTTTATTTTGAAACACATTCAGTAAATGGTTATTTGGCATGAACTCTGAGATGTTGTGAGAGAATAATCCTGCTAACATCAATAACCAGACGGTGTTGACAACGTCGTCTCCTTGGCAACTCCTTGGCAATATCTGTTTAACCGGCTCCACTAACACGTCGCCGGTAAAACTCAATTTGTGACCGTAAATCCAGCAAACGTCCGCAAATCATCAGACACAAGGGGGTTCTTCCCCTTCTAATCTAATTCCATCGTTTGCACGGTTTATTTTTCTGTAAGTAATTCGGTCGGTGACGCTTATCGTAGCAACAGCGTCTTCATGCCAAACTGTAAGTTCTGTGAGCATTTCTCCATCTGGTCAACTGCACTGAGAAATTCTGTATCAGAATCCACATCAATATTTTCGTATGATAGATTAAATTCACCCATTTCGGCATTGCCGTCACTGCACTAGTTTCTTTCACGCTCAGCTGACAGCACCATTATTGACATCTGCGTAGCAACGCGGTCAGGGTGCGGAGTAATACATCAAATGTGAAACAGTTGAATATTTTGCCAACGCAATATTTTATGGTCTGAAATCTCACAAGATTAACCAATCAGATTTGCAGAACAAATGTAACTGGATTAGAATGTTATATAAGCATGCATTTTTGAATGGATTCCTGTAATTGTAAGACGGCAGGCTGAATTAAAAAAAACAAAACAAATGGTGCTGGCTGTAAAAGTCATAAATTTACCAGAAAACAGTTGGAAATAATGTCCCAAAATCCAATATATCACAACAGATACAACAATTCAGGATTCGGGTCACGCCTATGCTTGTTTGTACCTGATAAATATAGGCAAAGTCATGAAATGTGGAAGTGAAAGTGGCATGGTTTTGCGCTAAGAAGAATGCCCATGGACTGAAAGTAAAAAAAAAAAAAAAAAGCTTCCCATGCAACCACTTCATCTGAGCGTGTTTAGAAATTTTTCTTTATCTCACAAATGAAAGTCAGATCTGCTACATTAACATAGCTCCAATTTCACAACTGTTGCTAAGAAGGCTAACTATTCAATTAAAAAAAATATTTCTGAGTCTTCGCTGTTTATTGTAATCTGTCGTAAAAGTAATCAAATCTATTTTGCACATGCAATATTTCAGAATTACAGAACAACAAAACAGAGTAAAGTGTTTTTAGCACATTTAGGTCAATATATTTGCTAGTTAGCGCAAGTTGGCTAACATTATTTTGCTAAAGTTAGCTGAATTGAAATGGTTTTTATCAGTAAAGGCCTACTAATTCCATCACAACAAAATTATTTTATATTGAAACACATTCAGTAAATGGATATTTGGCATGAATTCTGAATGTTCTGATAATTTCTGCATCTTTATCTGTTCCACCGTAAAATTGTATAGTTACTTTCTATTAAAGGACAGGGCTTCCACCAGGTGTCATGAGAGAATACTTTGCTGGTAATCCTGCTAACATCAACAACCAGACGGTGTTGACAATGTGGTCTTCTTGGCAATTAAACCAACCAACCAACCAACCAAAAACATCTGTGTACCTGAGCTTCTTGAGGCACCTGATGGTGAACAATCGTACAGCTGGGTCGGGAAAACTGTAGTCTAAAAGCTCCAAGGCATGTATGGCAGGAAGTTCTGGCCAGTCCCTCAGTAAACTCACCATCTGTGGACAATCCGGGGACAGCTTTCAAAGATGACAAGAAAAACCCAAACACTGATGCAGTCTGTAAGAGGACAAAGGAAAACTCATATCTGACCATTCAACAGATTTTGAAAGTGTTTTTACATTTGCTGGTAACAACATAGAGAGTCAAACATGAGTAACGTTATTATCTTGTATGCCTCCCAATTTCCCAATCAGAAAAATCATTAAACAAGGACAAATTGGAAAAATCTATTGACAAAAGCAACTTAATTTACCCAGTGTAAGATTCCATGGATGTGTCCAGCACCCGCCTTTACCTGAGCTAATAACTTCAGCTAGCAACCACAGGAGAACCAGGATGCCCACTACGCCACCAAATGCAGTATGGAATTTTAATCAGTAAACCCAACAACAATACCAAGCTGGCCACATTTCTTCCAACACCTACTACTATAACTAACAGGTTTGCCGCTGTATCCCACAGGAGCAGGTGCTCAAGGTTTTTGAAATGGAGCAATATCTCCACCTAGTGGGCATTTACCATTAATGGAGGTAAAACAGAATTTCGCCAACAGCTCTAATTTTGTATGATTATGAAGGTAGGTTGTTAGCTTTATTCCAATGCATTGCATTTTATTTTAAAGTTTCAACCTGTACTTTATTGTCACCACTTACTTCCCAAACTAATTTCTCAAAAAACAGTTTCTCACAGACAAAGCAGGTGTCAAATGTGACTACAGCACTCTGCACTTGTCTTTTTGGATGTGTAATTGTCAACACACTGTGAGGTTGTTACTGAAATAAACATCTCAGGTGTGGGAGCATGAGCTGATGTTGTGCCATCCACCATACCATGGAACTGCCTTGAGTCATGGATGACAACCATCCAGATAAACAACAGGTCCATTCCAACCTTTCAATCAAAACTATCTGTAGCACCTAGATGAAAAATGGAAATCCCTTTGGCCTTCTCCAGCCACTCGAGCCTCAACAATGAGGTACCCACTGCATGTTCTGGATCATGCCCCAAGAAACCCAAGATGTGCATAAATTGTTGTAGCTGATGTTCTGTCAAAATGCTGGTGATGTTCTTCACCGGAGTCTCCTGAGTAACCAGTCTTCTTGCACAGTGGATCTAAGGATCCTCTGAAGAGGCCTAGTACCAAAGACAGCTGAATTGAAGCTTCATTGCCTGATGTCGCTGGTTGGTGTTAAAAGTCTCACAACCATACTGTAAGACACGAAGTACCAGGACCTTCCTTCTCATCCCAAGGTGTTTGCATCAGTAACCTCTGTCCAGAGACCTCGTGACTCCATGTTCTGTTCTTCTGAATCGCAAACATCGAGGATCCAGAGACAAAAATGTCCCTGCTAAGATAAGTGATTGTCTAGGCAGTCACTGAAAACCCGGATCTTAGTTTTGATCCAGGAGAGTTGCAAATCCAGGCACTCAGCTCTTCATGAGCAGCAATCAGGGCAACATGAATTCCACAAAGTTCAAAGTGTCGTCCACAAAGTCAAGTTCAGAAAATAAACAGATTCATAGGATTTAGCCAATAACAGCAGAATGTGGAATATTTCCGTGTGTATTCTGTATATTGAATATTGTTCCATGTGTGTATTTTGGCCACTGAGAAGGTCTCGTGTCAGTTCATACCTGCATCACATCTTCATGCTTGTTCCACTTGGTAATGAGGAGCAGCTTGGACAGACTTTCTGGGTAAAGTTCTCTGACTTCAAAGCGGAGTTTCCACAAAAGCTCCTTCTCATCCTCAAAAAACTCAGTGTAGTTTTTGTTGTCCATTATTTCTTTTAACTTCATGTACTACAGAGAGAAACAGAGCCCAATGGTGTATCCCCAAAATAAAAACATGCAGCCTTCAGTGGTCCTTCAGTGTCAGAATGTGAGCTTACCTCTTCCTTATCAGGAAAAGTAACATCACCATTCATTGCCGCATCATGCAGCTGAAGCTAAAGGAGGAATTTTAGGAGGCAAATGACAACTGATCATTAACGATGAGTTATCAATGCAAGCAAATGGCCAATACTGTTTGGGACTCTGTACCTTGTCAAGTGGAGGGAAATATAGAGGATGTGGTCGGATGTTGGGGAAGTGAATGAGGAGCCCCGCAGCACTGTCCACATTTGGGTTCTTCTCGACCGTCCCCATCGGGTTCAACAACTCACTTTTTTCATCTGGGATTAAACATAAACATCATATTCAATGCATACAGCAACAAGATGTTATCAAAAGAGACTTATTATATTGAACTCAGTTGCTCAACTCTGAAAGTGCGCGTTGAACACATTACGCCTTCATACCGGATGGAAAGATAAAATCAAACCAAGTGAGTAAACACCGACAAACCAAACAGCTATGATCACAACTTAGAAAAAGTCTGAGCACGCTGGGATTTCACAACCACATGTCATACTGGGCATTTCAAACCTTGCTAAGTTACAGGCTGAGGACACGTACCAGGAGCAGATGGCCACGTGGACAACAGGAACTCGCCAGTTTTCAGCTGGTCCTTGTAGTCAAACACCATGGTGTTCACCCAGGCTATCGGACAGTCCTAGTACAGACAGACACAACGGATTCGGTTTATAGATGTGCTTCGGTGTAGCCCATCTAGAAATGGTAACACTTCAAACCAGGCAAATCCTTCCAACTGTGCAAGTTATGTTCTATCTCATTTATGGAGTGGCTGTATTGTCTTCATATCTGGTGTCAAATTATTCCCAACCTGCAGTATGATTTCACTACTTCATTACATGAACATAAGTTGAAAGATATGAATTCAGTTGCAGTACTTCACAGTCTATTAAGTTTATGTCTTCAATGGAAGGATTCTGCTTATATATGAGGGGCAGTTGAGAAGTTTTGTGCCAGAACCTTAAAAAGTAGTAGTAGCGGTTCTCCATCTTTTGCATTCTGAAAAACCAACATTTCTCAAGAATGTGTGACGTTTTGACTCACTGGGTGCTATGTTGAGAAATGTAGGTTTCTCAGGACGCAAAAGATGGAAAACCATGACCTACTGTTTCTGGGACAGGTGCAACACTTCAAAAAACTTAATCGCCCTTTGACATCGGGATGAATGTGAGGCATTATTGTAAAGCACTTTGAGTGTCTGAGGCAGATATATATATATATATATATATATATATATATATATATATATATATATATATATATGCACTCCATTTACCATTTGTATTATAGGATTTTCCACCAATCGATGTACAAAATTTTGAACCTGTTGCCCTGTTTTTGTTAAACCTGAAAAGTTGGTTTATGGCTGAGGAAAATGCTGTTTGTTTGTTTTTTCTGTGAGAACAGTGACCCTTCTTTGATGATGTCATTGATTACAATGGTTCTGCTCACAACTGGTAGAAATGTAAAGTGGTTCCCTGAATGGGATCAAAGTCAAAATAACTCTGAACAACACTGGTTCAAGATCCCATTCTGTTGGTGGACAAAGTCGACTGCGGTATGTCTGCGGTATTGTATCACTTCCTGTTCCGGAGCACAGCGGTGTTTTGCTGTATCTGTTAGCTGTTTAATCTGCGTAGTTAGATTGATCTAGATAACTAGATAATGATTTGTTTCACAGTGTAATCTTCACGTGCCTTAACTAAAGCACTCCCTCTGCTGAATCACCTCTAAATTATTTACACATTATTCACTTTGCGTGTTTTTAGGAATCCGCTAGCTTAGCGCAGCTACTAGCTCTTAGCCAGTTTAGCATGGCGGCTTCTCCTGTCTCTCCCGCATTTTTCTGCTCTGGGTGTGAAATGTTTAGTTATTCCTCGGCCTCCTTTAGCAGTAATGGTACTTGTAATAAGTGTAGCTTATTCGTAGCTTTGGAGGCCAGGCTGGGCGAATTGGAGACTCGGCTCTGCACCTTGGAAAATCCTACAGCTAGCCAGGCCCCTGTAGTCGGTGCTCACCAAGGTAGCTTAGCCGCCGTTAGTTCCCTCCCGGCAGATCCCGAGCAGCCGGGAAAGCAGGCTGACTGGG
Organism: Thalassophryne amazonica; assembly: GCF_902500255.1. Classification (NCBI taxonomy): domain Eukaryota; kingdom Metazoa; phylum Chordata; class Actinopteri; order Batrachoidiformes; family Batrachoididae; genus Thalassophryne; species Thalassophryne amazonica. Next base: position 120,234,485 of record NC_047108.1, read on the forward strand.
TGACTGTGAGGAGGAAGCGTAGTCCTAAACAGAAGCCCTGTGTACACCGCCAACCCGTTCACATCTCTAACCGTTTTTCCCTACTCGGCGACACACCCGCTGAGGATCAAACTCTGGTTATTGGCGACTCTGTTCTGAGAAATGTGAAGTTAGCGACACCAGCAACCATAATCAGTTGTCTTCCGGGGGCCAGAGCAGGCGACATTGAAGGAAATTTGAAACTGCTGGCTAAGGCTAAGCGTAAATTTAGTAAGATTGTAATTCACGTTGGCAGTAATGACACCCGGTTACGCCAATCGGAGGTCACTAAAATTAACATTGAATCGGTGTGTAACTTTGCAAAAACAATGTCGGACTCTGTAGTTTTCTCTGGGCCCCTCCCCAATCGGACCGGGAGTGACATGTTTAGCCGCATGTTCTCCTTGAATTGCTGGCTGTCTGAGTGGTGTCCAAAAAATGAGGTGGGATTCATAGATAATTGGCAAAGCTTCTGGGGAAAACCTGGTCTTGTTAGGAGAGACGGCATCCATCCCACTTTGGATGGAGCAGCTCTCATTTCTAGAAATCTGGCCAATTTTCTTAAATCCTCCAAATCGTGACTATCCAGGGTTGGGACCAGGAAGCAGAGTTGTAGTCTTACACACCTCTCTGCAGCTTCTCTCCCCCTGCCATCCCCTCATTACCCCATCCCCGTAGAGACGGTGCCTGCTCCCAGACCACCAACAACCAGTAAAAATCTATTTAAGCATAAAAATTCAAAAAGAAAAAATAATATAGCACCTTCAACTGCACCACAGACTAAAACAGTTAAATGTGGTATATTAAACATTAGATCTCTCTCTTCTAAGTCCCTGTTAGTAAATGATATAATAATGGATCAACATATTGATTTATTCTGCCTTACAGAAACCTGGTTACAGCAGGATGAATATGTTAGTTTAAATGAGTCAACACCCCCGAGTCACACTAACTGCCAGAATGCTCGTAGCACGGGCCGAGGCAGAGGATTAGCAGCAATCTTCCACTCCAGCTTATTAATTAATCAAAAACCCAGACAGAGCTTTAATTCATTTGAAAGCTTGTCTCTTAGTCTTGTCCATCCAAATTGGAAGTCCCAAAAACCAGTTTTATTTGTTGTTATCTATCGTCCTCCTGGTCGTTACTGTGAGTTTCTCTGTGAATTTTCGGACCTTTTGTCTGACTTAGTGCTTAGCTCAGATAAGATAATTATAGTGGGCGATTTTAACATCCACACAGATGCTGAGAATGACAGCCTCAACACTGCATTTAAACTATTGTTAGACTCGATTGGCTTTGCTCAAAATGTAAATGAGTCCACCCACCACTTTAATCATATCTTAGATCTTGTTCTGACTTATGGTATGGAAATTGAAGACTTAACAGTATTCCCTGAAAACCCCCTTCTATCTGATCATTTCTTAATAACATTTACATTTACTCTGATGGACTACCCAGTAGTGGGGAATAAGTTTCATTACAGTAGAAGTCTTTCAGAAAGCGCTGTAACTAGGTTTAAGGATATGATTCCTTCTTTATGTTCTCCAATGCCATATACCAACACAGGGCAGAGTAGCTACCTAAACTCTGTGAGTGAGATAGATTATCTTGTCAATAGTTTTATATCCTCATTGAGGACAACTTTGGATGCTGTAGCTCCTCTGAAAAAGAGAGCCTTAAATCAGAAGTGCCTGACTCCGTGGTATAACTCACAAACTCGCAGCTTAAAGCAGATAACCCGTAAGTTGGAGAGGAAATGGCGTCACACTAATTTAGAAGATCTTCACTTAGCCTGGAAAAAGAGTCTGTTGCTCTATAAAAAAGCCCTCCGTAAAGCTAGGACATCTTACTACTCATCACTAATTGAAGAAAATAAGAACAACCCCAGGTTTCTTTTCAGCACTGTAGCCAGGCTGACAAAGAGTCAGAGCTCTATTGAGCTGAGTATTCCTTTAACTTTAACTAGTAATGACTTCATGACTTTCTTTGCTAATAAAATTTTAACTATTAGAGAAAAAATTACTCATAACCATCCAAAAGACATATCGTTCTCTTTGGCTGCTTTCAGTGATGCCGGTATTTGGTTAGACTCTTTCTCTCCGATTGTTCTGTCTGAGTTATTTTCATTAGTTACTTCATCCAAACCATCAACATGTTTATTAGACCCCATTCCTACCAGGCTGCTCAAGGAAGCCCTACCATTATTTAATGCTTCGATCTTAAATATGATCAATCTATCTTTGTTAGTTGGCTATGTACCACAGGCTTTTAAGGTGGCAGTAATTAAACCATTACTTAAAAAGCCATCACTTGACCCAGCTATCTTAGCTAATTATAGGCCAATCTCCAACCTTCCTTTTCTCTCAAAAATTCTTGAAAGGGTAGTTGTAAAACAGCTAACTGATCATCTGCAGAGGAATGGTCTATTTGAAGAGTTTCAGTCAGGTTTTAGAATTCATCATAGTACAGAAACAGCATTAGTGAAGGTTACAAGTGATCTTCTTATGGCCTCAGACAGTGGACTCATCTCTGTGCTTGTTCTGTTAGACCTCAGTGCTGCTTTTGATACTGTTGACCATAAAAGTTTATTACAGAGATTAGAGCATGCCATAGGTATTAAAGGCACTGCGCTGCGGTGGTTTGAATCATGTTTATCTAATAGATTACAATTTGTTCATGTAAATGGGGAATCTTCTTCACAGACTAACGTTAAGCCTTCAGTTAATTCAAAATGCAGCTAGAGTACTGACAGGGACTAGAAGGAGAGAGCATATCTCACCCATATTGGCCTCTCTTCATTGGCTTCCTGTTAATTCTAGAATAGAATTTAAAATTCTTCTTCTTACTTATAAGGTTTTGAATAATCAGGTCCCATCTTATCTTAGGGACCTCATAGTACCATATCACCCCAATAGAGCGCTTCGCTCTCAGACTGCAGGCTTACTTGTAGTTCCTAGGGTTTGTAAGAGTAGAATGGGAGGCAGAGCCTTCAGCTTTCAGGCTCCTCTCCTGTGGAACCAGCTCCCAATTCGGATCAGGGAGACAGACACCCTCTCTACTTTTAAGATTAGGCTTAAAACTTTCCTTTTTTGCTAAAGCTTATAGTTAGGGCTGGATCAGGTGACCCTGAATCATCCCTTAGTTATGCTGCTATACACTTAGACTGCTGGGGGGTTCCCATGATGCACTGAGTGTTTCTTTCTCTTTTTGCTCTGTATGCACCACTCTGCATTTAATCATTAGTGATTGATCTCTGCTCCCCTCCACAGCATGTCTTTTTCCTGGTTCTCTCCCTCAGCCCCAACCAGTCCCAGCAGAAGACTGCCCCTCCCTGAGCCTGGTTCTGCTGGAGGTTTCTTCCTGTTAAAAGGGAGTTTTTCCTTCCCATTTCCAGGCTTTTTTTTTTAATGAAAAAATGTAATATAAATATACGCTTTGATTAATTTAAGAACAAAATCTGCTCTCCAGCCCCACAGGTTACTGACATCTGAAACAAATGTTAAAATCTGCACCTGGTTCTGCAGGTGGTTCCCATCAGGGACAAATTTTCCCCATCAGGTTAAAGGCAGAGTTAGTGATCCGGTCACTGTAACAACATTCACTCAGCCTGAAAACCAGATGAGGATGGAGACTGGTGTGGTGTTCAGGTATCAACGGACAACTAGTACACATGCTCCTCAAGCTACTCAGTTAGTGGTTTTCATTCTATATTAACATCCTTTGTGGTTTTTCGTGGCAAGTTGGTGGACATCCTGCCCACCCACACACACACACACACACACACACACACACACACACACACACACACACACACACACACACACACACACACACACACGCTCACTCCTTTCAACTGAATACACTGAACTAAAATAAAAACAAGAAGCGGGAAAATGGAACAAAAACTAGCAAGAACAGCCAAAATAGCTGAATTTCTGTCTCTGTGGTGTCTGGCTCCAGTACTTCTGTTTCTGTCAAAAGAAGAGAGAAGTATTTCCGCCGAAGAAGCAGCCTTGATACCCATAAACACACCTGGGAGGTGGAGTGTATCCTCCGCAACGTTTCAGAACTAAACACGCTGTGCTCACGGCCGCGCAAAAAAAGGGAAATTTGTTGTTGTTCACTGAATGTGTCATAGTTCAGTGAGTGGGTGTGTAGGATAGCCTCACAGTGCTACTGGTGTAGTAATGTGAAGGATCTAAAGAAGAAAGCGCTCAGAGAGAGGAGACCTTGGAAGATGGATGAGCAATACAAATGTATTTTTCATTACAACTAGTTGTCTGATGAATGAGGTCAGATTGTTTTATCTGGTTTAATTATATGTGATCAGTCCAGATGTGTGTCTGTGTAATTAACATGTGAATAATATTCAGATGTAGATAATTCTATAGCATTTCCTAGGTATCATTGAAATGTGGGGTTCCACAAGGGTCAGCACTGGGCCCAAAACCCTTTTTTTCCCCTTTTGCATCATGATTTATGCACATCAGTGGATAGCAGTATGCATGAAGTTATTAAACTGAAGAGTTGATTGGATGTGAAAAAGTTATCTCTGAATTTGCATAAAGGTACATATTGACAAGGATGATCAGATCAGTATGTCACCAGATGGAAATAATTGATCATCGACTGTCTAGGAAGTGCCATATTAATCATGTTAAGGTGTAGATTTGGACAAACTTTGTAGTTCTGAAGAAAGCCAAGCATGCTTTAGATAAAATGCACTCTCTGCTTTTATTGATTTCATCACATCTCAATGACCCTGTGTGTTGAAATCTGTGGCAAAACATATTCCCTGCTCTGGTACTAATGTAGTGCTTGCACAGTAACAATGAAGATGAGTGGGAGGACGGGGAGTGGTGTGGGTGGTTTAGCCAACTCCTGTAAGCAACACCCCCCCACCAAATGTTATCACCTTGTTGTTGTACTTTCAGGTCCAGTATAGAGACACATTTTGATTACACACATTTTATATCAGATAGAACTGTTGTGGCTGGCGTGCCTGGCTGGCTTTTGTGTGTCTTTTGTTTCTGTCTTTTGTTTTTCCTTCCAGGTGGCTTGCATTTGGGACTGAGTGGCTGTGTAGCTGAGTTTATCAGGACCTCACCCTGATCACCTGAGGCTGATCACCTGCGGCTCATCAGGACTCACAGCTGTGGTGCATCTACAATGGATTGGAACATGGTGGCATTTAAGACTGGAGTACACAGTGTGTATTTGCCAGAGACTCGACCTTGTGACCAGACGGGTGAGATCGTCGTCTCAAGAGCCATCTCATCATCAGTGGATGCAGAGAACGTCCAGGTTTGATGCATGGTCTGTGAAAGGAGGGGGTGAGGTCTCACGCTCGTCAGCACACTTCCTGAGGTACGTTAGATTTTGTGACTAACATTTATACAGTCAGTAAATGTGGTGTCCCTCACACCTTATTATATTGAGCTGTATGTTGGTCGTTTAAATCAGCTTCCACTGCAGTGGAGTTTTGTGAACAGGGTGTTCTATGCCTGCAGGGTGGGAAGCTGATTTGCAATTAAGCCAGGAAGTGTTTGCTGTTTGTACACCTTTGAGTGGTCTCGCTGTGTGTTGAGTGTGGACTCACATAATGATTCCTTCTTTCACAGACTCGGTTTGTCGCGGCCACCTGGGGGGTGTCGGCGGGGTCCTTGGGTCCGAACTGGTTCTGGCTCCGGACTGTTTTGTGCTGCTGGGAGCACACCGCAAATCCGCCATGCCAGACCGCGCACTTATTTGTTTGTATTTTTTCACATCACTGTTATGTTTATTATCCTTTGTACCGTGCTCTGCTTATTTTATACTGGGTCCTTCAAACGCTGGTCGGTTCTCCGGGCTGCGTCCGACACATAACAAGAACTTCCTGACACAACTCCACATGACATGGAGAATGGGCACAATATGATACTGGTATTATAGCATGATATAACAAACACGTGATTTTTCAGTATACAAGTTGTTCTGGAGTATAAGTGGTAGGAACTAGCAAACTAGTAAAAAAGAAACCCACGACTTACGAGGGCTGTCAATAAAGTAACGGTCCTTTTTATTTTTTTCAAAAACTATATGGATTTCATTCATATGTTTTTACGTCAGACATGCTTGAACCCTCGTGCGCATGCGTGAGTTTTTCCACGCCTGTCGGTGACGTCATTCGCCTGTGAGCACTCCTTGTGGGAGGAGTCGTCCAGCCCCTCGTCGGAATTCCTTTGTCTGAGAAGTTGCTGAGAGACTGGCGCGTTGTTTGATCAAACTTTTTTGTAAACCTGTGAGACACATCGAAGTGGACACGGTTCAAAAAATTAAGCTGGTTTTCAGTGAAAATTTTAACGGCTGATGAGAGATTTTGAGGTGATTCTGTCGCTTTAAGGACTTCCCACGGTGCGAGACGTCGCGCAGCGCTCTCAGCCGCCGTCGTCAGCCTGTTCAAGCTGAAAACCTCCACATTTCAGGTTCTATTGATCCAGGACGTCATGAGAGAACAGAGAAGTTTCAGAAGAAGTCGGTTTCAGCATTTTATCCGGATATTCCACTGTTAAAGGAGATTTTTTTAATGAAAGACGTGCGGACGGGTCCGCGCGTCGGGACGCAGCCGCCGCGACGCTCCGCCACAGGAAAAACACCTCTGTTGAAAGCCTTAAGGACAAGTTGGAACATGTCCTGCCTGTTAAACAATTTCTCATATACTCACTCCACTGAAAGCCATCAAAAGCCGCCTGGATTTTACAAATGGTTATCAACATGGAGGTGTTTTTCCTGTGCCGCCGCACAGCATCGGCTGCGTCCCGACGCACGGATCCGTCCGCACGTCTTTCATTAAAAAAATCTCCTTTAACAGTGGAATATCCGGATAAAATGCTGAAACCGACTTCTTCTGAAACTTCTCTGTTCTCTCACGATGTCCTGGATCAATAGAGCCTGAAATGTGGAGGTTTTCAGCTTGAACAGGCTGACGACGGCGGCTGAGAGCGCTGAGCGACGTCTTGCACCGTGGGAAGTCCTTAAAGCGACAGAATCACCTCAAAATCTCTCATCAGCCATTAAAATTTTCACTGAAAACCAGCTTAATTTTTCGAACCGTGTCCACTTCGATGTGTCTCACAGGTTTAGAAAAAAGTTTGATCAAACAACGCGCCAGTCTCTCAGCAACTTCTCAGACAAAGGAATTCCGACGAGGGGCTGGACGACTCCTCCCACAAGGAGTGCTCACAGGCGAATGACGTCACCGACAGGCGTGGAAAAACTCACGCATGCGCACGAGGGTTCAAGCATGTCTGACGTAAAAACATATGAATGAAATCCATATAGTTTTTGAAAAAAATTAAAAGGACCCTTACTTTATTGACAGCCCTCGTATACACTGGAAAATATGGCATTTGATGCACCAGATCATTGAAAAATCATCTTTGTTGTTCCTATGTAATCTCTCATAGATGTGACTGCCACCTGCTGGGTGGTTAGTAGGCACTACATTAATGATGTGAAATTAGGAGCAGCTGTGGTCGAATTTAGATGCAGTTGTTCTGCCCCCGTTGAACACTCCCGTGTGCTCCACTCACCGTTGCCGAACTTTATGTCAGCGTCTGTGAACAAGTTAAGCTAGCTACTACGGAAAGAAACTTGATCCTCATGTGGGTAAATACAGGATGAAGTATATATCGGAGAGAAGAGAACGAAAAAATTAAAGAATTGATTTATTTACAACTGGGGATGACACCAAAATTTGTCATCTGTGCTGCAAATTAGTGATGAACTCAAAACCTTTGGAACATTTGTGTTTCAGAATTTCATTTGCACCCTCTTGTGGTGAAACATAACAAAGCACGAGTAAGTCAGTGCAGGGTCAAAACAGTACGTGCACTAGCATGTATAATTAACGTAACACCATTGTTTCTGCTGCAACAGAAATAATGGTGTTACGTTAGTTACGCATGCACTAAGACAGACACAGAAGTATCAGTAAACTACAGAAACGTCTGCATAATTGAACAACTGAAGAGTAAATGTAACAAATATGAACTCGAAGTAAGTCAGAGTTCTGTAGTTATGCTATATCATGAGAAATGAATTTTTAAAATTCCTTGAAAATGTCACCTATCTACTTCCTTCCTTGGAGTGTTGCACAAATAAAAGAAGTGAAGCGGATGAAGCGTTAACCGCAGCCTTGCCACTGAACAACCAGACGCAGCAGCTAATCACACCCACACGCAACATACACAACACTGACTACACACACATAACACAGTGAAGAGGAAACAGCAATGTTTGTGCTCGTTAACAACTTCCCACCCAGCAGCTCCAGACACGGCGCTCGCTCACAGGCTTGGCGAGGCCGTGACTTTGGGACACACTCACCGCTTTCTTATTCTTCTTTTTGGTGCCTCGGGGCTTCTTGGTTTTCTCGATCACAGCATACAGAGCGAAGCACAGGCGGCTCATACGAGGCAGGTCGGCCACATTTATGTCAAACTCCAGCTTTTGGTTCCAGAGCGGTTCAGAACACATGGTCACCTCGGAGCTCGTCACCACCTTACAGAGAAGTTCACTGCCGTGGTACAGACCGGCCTGGACCACAAGCTGCAGGAGAAACATATGGAAGGAAGGAATGCCCCTTATTCCTAAGTCCTGTTTTCCTCATAATTATGAGATACTGAATCACAATTCTGAGATATACTATGTCATAATTATGAGATAAGTCATAATTATCAGATATAAAGTCAATAGTACAAAATACTAAGTCATAATTCCGAGTTATTCTTTTAGAATTAGGATACACAAAGTCATAATAAGAACCCCAACAAGAAGTCATAATTACACTGTACAAACTGATAATCACACTGTGAAGTCATACAGAACTTAAGTCAAAACTTTGAGTTACTAAGTCATGATTATGAACTGCTACTGCATAATTACGGGACACAAGATCCTAATTAGGAAATGCTAAGTCATAATAAAGACATAAGATGCCAAAATTAGGGCAAGCAAAGTCATAATTACAAGATACTAATTGATAATATTGATACAGTATGCAGTGATGATATCATAATTCTGAGAAGCTATTTCATAACTAAGGCATCTCAAGTCTTAATTAGAATGACTGTCATAAATATGAAATACTAACTCAAAATTACAAGACCCTAATTAATATTATTGACGCACTATACAGCTATTATGTTCTAATTTTGAGATACTAAGCCATAATTCTGAGATACTAAATCCTAATTACGAGATGCTATTTCATAACTCAAGACTTATTTAGGATATGCCAAATCATAAATATGAGATACTAAGTCAAAATTACAAGATACTAATTGACAATATTGATACATTATACAGCAATTATGTTAAAATGAGATACTAAGTCATAATTCTGAGATACCATCTCATAATTACAAGATGCTATTTCATAACTCAAGTCTTAATTAGAATATGCCATGTCATAAATATGAGATACTAAGTCATAATTACAAGATACTAATTGACGATATTGATACATTATACAGCAATTGTTATAATTGTGAGATACTAAGTCATAATTAAGTCATACAGTACTTAAGTCAAAACTTGAGTTACTATGTCTTAATTACAAGATGCTATTTTATAACTCAAGTCTTAATTAGAATATGCTAAGTCATAAATAAGACATAATAGGCCATGATTAGAAGACACAAAGTCAAAATTAAATACCAAGTCACAATTATGAGCTACCCTTTCACATTAGGATATAATAAGTAATAAAGCTATAATAAGACAATTATGACATGCTAAGTGATAATTACAAGACAAACTATCATAATTATGTGACAGGAAGTCATACAGTAATAAATAGTCATACTTTTAAGTTACTGTCATGATTATGAAATGTTAATTCATAACTCAAGTCTTAATTAGAAAATGCTGTCATAAATATGAGATACTAAGTCATTAATTACAAGATACTAATTGTTAATATTGATACATTATAATTAATAAGTTTAAGTTACTGTCATAATTGTGAGATGTTAATTTATAATTAAGAGATTCCAACTCTCAATTAAAATATACTCAATCCTAATTATGAGATGAGAAAATAAGAAATAAGTAGAAAATAAGTCATAATTATGAGATGCTATGGCATAATTAAGAGATACTATGTCCTAATTAGGATATGCTGAGTCATAATAATGATACGCTATTTAACCCCTTAACGCCCGAATTTATATAGCTGTATATAAAAAATGTTTTGTGTGTGTTTTTGCCTTTAAGTACATGGTAAATAATGTTGAGATTATTAATTTCACTTTTGGGCAAAAACTAGATAGTAATATTGGGTATTCTGGTAATGACTTTATGTTATAATGTTATAATAATAATGATGATATGTTGCAAATCTGCGACAACGGGCATACAGGTCAATTTGGTAAGTTGCATATTTGAGTCAGAGATTGTAGCATATATGCGACGATGGGCGTTAAGGGGTTAATAATTATGAGATACATAGTCATTATTAATCAAGTCTTTTTTATGAGATGTAAACGCATAATAACGAGATACTAAATAATAACTACAATGCTTCCATAATTACTAAATTATGCTGTAATTGAGACATAATTACAAACAACTATGTGAAATACTACGTCATTTTGCAATCATAACTCATAATTAGAAGTAATTAAGTAATAATAATGAGATACTATTTCATCGTTAGTAGAGACTAGGTCCTATGCTAGTTAGTCCTTTTTATGAGATGCTACATGGTAAAAACAGTAATTTAGTGGACCGTTGTCATCACACAACCATCAGCGATCACACTCAACATGTTTGGTAGAGTTAAGAGTTTAGTATTTGTCTGAGGGAGATTGTTTGTGAAAGATGTACAAAGACTTGATGAAATGATTCAGAGTTTCCTGTGTCCCTCAGGTGATGAGTCAAAGGTTTGACACATTCAGAACATAAGCGACTCGGGTGCCTTTCAGCACATTCAACGTCTATCACAGGTGACAAACAACCAAGAGAGTCAGAACTCAAAATATGCTAACCGCTAACATCGCGCCCGATGTGAAGTCCCCCCCGAGGGGCCTGGACTCCAACCTTCTGCCTGCCAACTGACTCTGGACGGATAATTAATGAGACACCACAAAATTGTCATGAGTCATGATGCCCTCAGAGCCAGCAGACGGAAGCACACTTGCACTTAATAATCCATCCAAACAGTAACAGTTACTTATGAAACTGAATCACAAAACAAACATTAACAGAGCCGTGTTTGTGCTCTTCCTGTCTGAAACAAAAACCAAAAAAAAAAAAAAAAAAAAAAAAAAGCTGACAAGGCCTATAAATGTGAACATGTCCAAAAAAAAAATAAATTTCAATGACACTTGTCAAATTTGCAGCCCAAAAATGTAGCAAAATGCACACGACTTAAAAAAAAAAAAAAGAAAAAGAGAAAGAATTGCATTGAAAGCAAAGGGAGGGACAACATGAAGTTTCATTTTTCTTAGAATCGAGGCCTTACAGTGATACGTAAAAACCAGATAGGCCCTCCCCACTTCCTGTTTTCAAGTTTTAACCAACCGCCTTGATGAATTATGGGAAATGTGTGGTCTGGGTCATGTGAGTGCCTGTCATTTACATGTCAAACCCGCTGCTCCTACAACTGAAATTGAGATATTGGTAAATATGCAAATGCCACATTTCATTGAGCAGTAAAATGAGAAAAAACCCACACAAAACCGCACCGACCTTCATTCCTTCATCTGCGTTGACTCGGCTGCCCTGCACCAGCTGAATGTAGAACAGCTCATTGATGGACCACAGAGACGACGTATTCTGCTGTTGGAAAGAGCCACAGGAGAGAAACTCAGACTTCCACTTCATTTGTCGGAACACTGTTTGCAAATATTCCTGTTTAGTAAAAAGGAAACGTGCACATTCAAAATGAAGCCGTCGGAGGGGCGGTGCACACCTGCCAGGCACAGATCATACTGTGCTCCTGTCGTTTCAAGATATAGAAATGGAAAGATCAATAAGCCAGGCATTATTAGTTGAGCCCTGTTGGTCCCAGAGATCTCGGAAATACATTTTTCTGAGTACAGTGACATAACTTTATGAAATGTCAGTGATGACAACATGATGTGACTTTTACCATGTGATAAAGACTAGATTAGAGAGAACTTTATTGATCCCTTGGGAAGACTCCATCAGGGAAACTGAGGTTCCAGCAGCATTGTATAGCAGCACAAAGGGTAAGAAGCACATCCAGGTGAAAGTTAAAAAAAAAAGCAGTTTGCAAATATAAATATAAATACCAGACAAACTGATCAGTGCTAGTTTACTGGCTACTACTGTTCCTCTCCTTCCTGTCCTCTGTCTTCCTGTTACTCCTCCTCCCCCAGTGAGGAACGATCATCTGATCTCCTGATCAATATAACCCCACTGAGTGTGGAGAATCCTGTGTAATATTTTCAAGATGTCTTTGTGATGCCATCATGACATCACTCATAACATTTGATTTCAAATGATTTACTGATTGATATAAGATTCATATAGTCTAACTCTGTTGCTAATATTGTGGAAAATGTACTTTTCTGAACCTTGACCTTGATCTTTTGCCAGTCTTCTTCAAATGTTAATCATCTGGAGACACTCACCCCAACAATATTAATACAAAGTTTGTTGAAAATATCCCCATCCATTTCAGAGTTATTTTGTTCATAGACAGATAGACATGGGTGATTACAATATCCTGTGGCTCAAATACTGTTGTGTGGGCCGCTGAAGAGGAGGTACTGCTGGCCCACCACCACCAGAGGGCGCCGCCGCCCCACAGGAGCAGCCTCGGTAACAGCTGTCACCCATCACCTGAGACAGCTGACGGCAATTATCACTGGGGTATATCAGCAGGACGGCATCTCCACCTCATCGCCGAGATATCATTCTACCTGGAAGGTAATAATCTCAGCTGACTGCTTGACAGTAACCTTTGTGATTTTTGTGAGTGATTGCAGACTTTTTTCTCCAACGAGAGGTGGAGGTAGCTTCCCTGCCGTACAGGTTGCTGGGTGCAAACGCGCCCACGTTAATTGTGTTCTTGTTCCTCGCCAGCAGTACCAGGTCCGACACGCGGAGGCAGTGGCCACCTGGGAGTTCGGAACTTGGCGGCTCCAGTATTCCCGGGGTCCTGTGGCGGAGGAAACCGTGTGGTTCCGGTTCTACTTTGGAGAGGCGTCTCCTATCTTCGAGCCTGCCCACACGACACCTTTGTGAATTGAACTTTGTCCATTGTTGTACTTTGTTGTGTTTGTTGTGCACGTTCGCAACAGTAAAGTGTTGTTATTTGACCTATTCCATTGTCCGTTCATTTGCGCCCCCTGTTGTGGGTCCGTGTTCCTACACTTTCCCAACAAATACCCTGCATAAAACAATCAAACTGCTTGACTGAGTTAACTGGGCTGATCTCTGGGACATTCTGAGAATTCATGGGAGCTTCAAGAAGTTGCAGGAAATCATGGCCAGCATATTCGCCAATACTGTAAGTGCTGCATGGCAGAAACACAGAATTTTTACTCGTTATAACTGGCGTTCATCAGGGATGTGTTCTGGGACCTTCAGTGTTCAAAGCTTACATTGACTGGGTGTGTGGTACGTTTGTGGAAGTCTTTAGGGTCCCGGTGCAACCTGTCTTACTGTATGGTTATGATTTTGGACACTAACCAGAGATGTAAGGCAGTGACTAGATGTCCTTGGTACATGGTCTCTTTGGAGGATCCTTAGACACCACTGGAATGACTTTATCAAATGAACACTTACTTAGGGAGACTCAGACGAGGTGTAACATTTGCATTGTGAGGGAACATCACCTATGACATTTTGGCCATGTGGTGCATTTCTCTGGGCATGATCCAGGACACAGGTGCCTCATGGGGGAGGATCACAGTGGCTGGAGAAGGCAAACAGTAGATGCTTGCTTTCCAGAAATGGGAATGGAGTGTTTGCCTGTTTGGGTATTTGCCATCCAGCACCCAAGATGGTTCAGTAGTGTGGTGGCGGCACAATGTGTGGCACCAGCATAATGCTCCCAGACTTCACCTGACCTGATCCCAGAAGGGCACTTTCAGTGCGCACACTGATTTGGACTTGGCATGTTAGACAGATAGACTGTTTGTTATTGTCATATTTAACAATGACAAACGTGGCCTTTTAGACTTTGGTGCAAGCGTGCACTCTAATAACCACCCTTCGAGTTTACAATTCACATATTTTTTAAAAGGTTTTGCCATTCCAAAGCAGATCAAAACTGTTCATATTTTCCGTGACTGAAAACTCAAGCGGATGTGTCAAGTGTAAATTATCAACACTTGCTGCATGTTTCACCTGTGCTAAAGTTCACAGCCCGGATGAGGAGAGAGGAGAGACTGCGTTAATGAGAGACGATGCAGTACGCCGACCTCTTACCTTCTTCAGGGGCAGCGGCGGAGGTCTGGACGTGGTGCGACTTCTGTATGTCTGCTTGCACATTGTGCCCTGCTCATCCTGATGTTTGCTGATGGTGGAGCAGTGGACCATGGTGAGGTGAGGGTTCTGGTTGTTTCTCAAACATGAGAAAATATACTGAGGAGAAAACAAAGACACAAGGAAGCCTTTTTTTTAATATACGTGGTGCAGCCATCAGTCAGCTCACCGGCAGATATTTCCCAGTGTTCTGATAGCACCGGTTAACTCCTGCAGGCTGTTCATTTGCTGTCGGTTAATGCAGCTAAAATCTCATTATGTGTGGATGGATGCAGTTCCTTTCTGCAGGGCTGCTACGCAGACACGAGTCACCCCTGCAGGTAGCTTTAGTTTCAGAATCAACAATGGAGTCTCCTGACACCAAGACCTTAAGTCACCCTACTCCTGATCTGACAACCAGTTCAGCTATTACAACCCAGCAAGACAAATCTCAGACGAGATGACAGACGTAGAAATACCCAAGTTCTATAAGAAAACAACAGCGACCGGGCCTCAGACAGCACACAATGACTGTGGACGGCATTAGACTAAAAAGAAAAAGCAAATCAAATGAAGTGCTGATGCAAACTGCAAAAGGAGCTGATTTCATAATGAACACATCTTAATCAGCTTGTGAAAACAAATTCAATCTTAATTCTGCAGGTTTCCAACCTGCCGTTCCACCTAATCAACCCAAAACATCACTGCAGGTCAGAAACGTTCAAGCAAATGTGTGATAATGTTCTTGAGAAGTTTCAGTGATTACACAAATAAAATACTTGTGTGACAGATGTGACACAATAGAGGTGTAAAACTGGTGGCCCGAGGGCTGGATGATTACTGTGATGCATCTAACATTACATTTGCATTTAACGTTTATGATATATATATTTCAGAAAGCGCTGTAACTAGGTTTATGAATATGATTCCTTCTTTATGTTCTCCAATGCCATATACCAACACAGGGCAGAGTAGCTACCTAAACTCTGTGAGTGAGATAGATTATCTCGTCCATAGTTTTACATCCTCATTGAGGACAACTTTGGATGCTGTAGCTCCTCTGAAAAAGAGAGCCTTAAATCAGAAGTGCCTGACTTCGTGGTATAACTCACAAACTCGCAGCTTAAAGCAGATAACCCGTACGTTGGAGAGGAAATGGCGTCTCACTAATTTAGAAGATCTTCACTTAGCCTGGAAAAAGAGTCTGTTGCTCTATAAAAAAGCCCTCCGTAAAGCTAGGACATCTTACTACTCATCACTTATTGAAGAAAATAAGAACAACCCCAGGTTTCTTTTCAGCACTGTAGCCAGGCTGACAAAAAGTCAGAGCTCTATTGAGCCGAGTATTCCTTTAACTTTAACTAGTAATGACTTTATGACTTTCTTTGCTAATAAAATTTTAACTATTAGAGAAAAATTACTCATAACCATCCCAAAGACATATCGTTATCTTTGGCTGCTTTCAGTGATGCCGGTATTTGGTTAGACTCTTTCTCTCCGATTGTTCTGTCTGAGTTATTTTCATTAGTTACTTCCTCCAAACCATCAACATGTCTATTAGACCCCATTACTACCAGGCTGCTCAAGGAAGCCCTACCATTAATTAATGCTTCGATCTTAAATATGATCAATCTATCTTTATTAGTTGGCTATGTACCACAGGCTTTTATGGTGGCAGCAATTAAACCATTACTTAAAAAGCCATCACTTGACCCAGCTATCTTAGCTAATTATAGGCCAATCTCCAACCTTCCTTTTCTCTCAAAAATTCTTGAAAGGGTAGTTGTAAAACAGCTAACTGATCATCTGCAGAGGAATGGTCTATTTGAAGAGTTTCAGTCAGGTTTTAGAATTCATCATAGTACAGAAACAGCATTAGTGAAGGTTACAAATGATCTTCTTTTGGCCTCAGACAGTGGACTCATCTCTGTGCTTGTCCTGTTAGACCTCAGTGCTGCTTTTGATACTGTTGTCCATAAAATTTTATTACAGAGATTAGAGCATGCCATAGGTATTAAAGGCACTGCGCTGCGGTGGTTTGAATCATATTTATCTAATAGATTACAATTTGTTCATGTAAATGGGGAATCTTCTTCACAGACTAACGTTAATTATGGAGTTCCACAAGGGTCTGTGCTAGGACCAATTTTATTCACTTTATACATGCTTCCCTTAGGCAGTATTATTAGACAGCATTGCTTAAATTTTCATTGTTACGCAGATGATACCCAGCTTTATCTATCCATGAAGCCAGAGGACACACACCAATTAGCTAAACTGCAGGATTGTCTTACAGACATAAAGACATGGATGACCTCTAATTTCCTGCTTTTAAACTCAGATAAAACTGAAGTTATTGTACTTGGCCCCACAAATCTTAGAAACATGGTGTCTAACCAGATCCTTACTCTGGATAGTATTACCCTGACCTCTAGTAATACTGTGAGAAATCTTGGAGTCATTTTTGATCAGGATATGTCATTCAATGCGCATATTAAACAAATATGTAGGACTGCTTTTTTGCATTTGCGCAATATTTCTAAAATTAGAAAGGTCTTGTCTCAGAGTGATGCTGAAAAACTAATTCATGCATTTATTTCCTCTAGGCTGGACTATTGTAATTCATTATTATCAGGTTGTCCTAAAAGTTCCCTGAAAATCCTTCAGTTAATTCAAAATGCTGCAGCTCGAGTACTGACGGGGACTAGAAGGAGAGAGCATATCTCACCCATATTGGCCTCTCTTCATTGGCTTCCTGTTAATCCTAGAATAGAATTTAAAATTCTTCTTCTTACTTATAAGGTTTTGAATAATCAGGTCCCATCTTATCTTAGGGACCTCATAGTACCATATCACCCCAATAGAGCGCTTCGCTCTCAGACTGCAGGCTTACTTGTAGTTCCTAGGGTTTGTAAGAGTAGAATGGGAGGCAGTGCCTTCAGCTTTCAGGCTCCTCTCCTGTGGAACCAGCTCCCAATTCGGATCAGGGAGACAGACACCCTCTCTACTTTTAAGATTAGGCTTAAAACTTTCCTTTTTGCTAAAGCTTATAGTTAGGGCTGGATCAGGTGACCCTGAACCATCCCTTAGTTATGCTGCTATAGACTTAGACTGCTGGGGGGTTCCCATGATGCACTGAGTGTTTCTTTCTCTTTTTGCTCTGTATGCACCACTCTGCATTTAATCATTAGTGATTGATCTCTGCTCCCCTCCACAGCATGTCTTTTCCTGGTTCTCTCCCTCAGCCCCAACCAGTCCCAGCAGAAGACTGCCCCTCCCTGAGCCTGGTTCTGCTGGAGGTTTCTTCCTGTTAAAAGGGAGTTTTTCCTTCCCACTGTCGCCAAGTGCTTGCTCACAGGGGGTCGTTTTGACCGTTGGGGTTTTTACGTAATTATTGTATGGCCTTGCCTTACAATATAAAGCGCCTTGGGGCAACTATTTGTTGTGATTTGGCGCTATATAAAAAAAAAATTGATTGATTGATTGATTTTATCATTTCACTGTAGACAGAATGAAGCAACTGCTGAGCATCGCTACAAAACACTGTATTTCAGTATTTTTTTAAAGAAGGGGGTCAAGTCAGATAATTTAATTTCATTATAGAAACAAAACAAAACAAAAAAACAACAAGCAAACAAGGTCACATTAGCTACATGTGACTGCAAGCGGCAGAGGCAAAGCGCCCACTTATCATTCATTTTCAATCAGTGTGGGCGTTTTGCAGCGACAAGAAACAACGGCCGCTTTGCCGCTATCTAGGAGGGGCTAAAATAGACCAGAAGTCTATTTTATGCAAATACTGAGTGATGCAACACGGCAGCTCCAATCAGAGTTTAACAAATGACAGCGTGATGTCAGTTGGCTGCTCGTGCAAACAAAATAATCCAAGATGGCGGAAAATACTCCAAAACAGCTGTGTTTCTGCATAAATCTAACACGTTTCTCATATATTTTGTAAAAGTTAGTGAGAAATAAACACTTCTAAATCTAAAAATGCTGTGTTTGTAATCAGATAACACCTCTGAAGGGATTTACAAGACATTTTATGGAGACGTTAGCATGCACGCCCTAGGAACATACATCAATCAACAAGACAACCTGCTTGTCACGTCATTTGTTGCTAATGTGAACGTAGCTTAAAACAACAAGTTACTGATTAGGCATGATTATAAACTCATGACTTTTAGCAATATTTTAGAGTGCAAATAGCGCTTCCTAGTGAGATCATGGCATTAGCTCATTTAAGTCTGTGGTCCACGACAAGTAGTTAACTAGCTTGTTAATACATTAACAAGCATTAATACAATAGCTACTTTCTAACTGTTGTCTGTAAGTTACAGTTCCACACAGTAGCATTAGCTAGCTAAAGCTAGCCTTTACCTTACCTACGGGCCCCTTCACACACAGTACGAATGTGGTCAAATTGCACATGAAACAGGAATCATATGCAATATGTGTAAATTCGTAGCTGCCTCCAAAGCCTCGCACACCTCTTGCTACAACTATTTGCACACACCAGCGGCTGAAAGACAGAGTGTGTGCTGTGAGAGCCCATCAAACCCTCTCGTGCCAGGTGTCGGTCAAATTCCAGCTAACACGTACTCACATCTAACACCGAGCGTTTGGCACTTAGAAAATGTGTGGCCATTCACACCATTAGCACAAAAACAGTCTGCAGACAATCACTGTCGAGCTGGATGTGAAATTTGTCTAAGTGCTCCCACAAGTGTGGCGTGAAAGCGACACATGTTGTGCATGTGTCTCGCCTGTGTGTGCGTGTGTCGCCCCCCTTGCATAAAATGCTTATATGTATGTACAGATCTGATCACATGGGGGCTAGACAGCGAGGTCTGATTGCACACAGCATGGGGAGGGGCCTGTCAACTGATTGCAGTACACTGACAGCTGGATAACGGCTCAGTGCACATGGCATGTAACATTACAAACACAGAAACTACCGCCAGGACAGTTATATAAATAATTCCGACAATACCTACATACGCAATTACATAAATAATGGAAATTAATGACCACATAACACAGAGAGTGACACTTTGGTCTGGGTGCTGAACGGATTGGGGGGCATGTCCGTTCACAGCCGCTGCTGTTAGATCTCTGCTCCTGGACGTCCCAGCTGGAGAACATGTACTGTGTTGTGAAGGACATGAACTTACAACATTCCTCCATGAGGCACGTGTCTCTGCCTGCTGTCCTCACGTGGAAATGTATAAAACATCTTTCGCCTTTGTGCCAGGCTGCAGCGCCCTCACACTGTGCACCTTCTCCGTGTTCTTGTTGATTTCAAGGATTTCTCCACACCATTTACAGAACAGTGATGGCAGTGCAGTGGTAAAGTTTCTGGCTTTCAATCAGAGCTTTGCAGGTTTGAATCCTGTGGGTGGCATGTTTTTTTTTTTTTGTCACAGCAGCTGCGCGATGTGGTTACACATGCTCCAGCTGCACACATGGTGTTTGCATGCACGAAACCGTCGCAGCATGTATTTTTTACTTTTTTTTTTTTCACAGCAGCTGCGCGATACGGTCCCGTCAGCTCGGTGTTCTCATTCCGCTGTGATTCGCCCTGAGTAGTACTTATTTGTACTATGTGTGAAGGGTTCCTAACATTAGCTAACTAAAATAGGAAAACAAACCCATGGGATAATGGCATATGCGATAATGTAGAATAATGTTTTATAGTTAGACAACAAAAAAGAAGCTATATTTAGCCCCATTGCTAATCATCAAACACCATATATTCACTGTGATGGTGCATTTGTGCGTTGATGCTGCATTTTCTGCTAATTAGAGTAAAAAACGCCAAACTAGAATTGAGAAAATTCAAAGCTGTGCGACAGTAAAATAGAAAAAAGACAAAGGATGTATCTGTGCATCCCCACGTAATTTTATGTTGAGAAAAAGGAAAAGCTGGTGATGCTGCCACTCACTTTGAACTGGCACAGGGGGTGATTCCCGTAAATGAAATCCCACCGCCCGTTAACCTGTAACGTGTAGTCCTCAGGCTGCTGTCGCACAGAACGAAAAACTGTAGCCTTCTTCTTCAGAGCACTTTTCATCAGAGCTGCTGGCAAATCTTGAGGGTCCTGCTGTAGCATGAAGCTTTCCTGAAGGAGTAAAAGCCAAATGGTAAAAAAAAAAAAAAAGTGTCACAGAATCATGAGTCATGTCTCCGTCATTTGCATTCTGGTTTTCGTGGTATGCTACGGGGATTTCTAGATATTTTTATTTTGCTAAAAACCAACCTCCACAGTACATAAGGTTTTACACAAACCTACGTTTTATACAAGCACAAGGTTTTACTCACAAAGCTGTCATGCTTTTTGAGGACTTCCCTAGTTTGAACTCAACACTTTTTGCAACCACCTGTGGTATCAAATGGCAAGGTGGTGGTGGCGGGGGTGACCTGACTTGAACCAAACTTGGTGGAACAGCTGAGGGTTAGTCAAGGACAATGCTGTTACATTTTGAGAAAATTCATTTAAAACTAAAAGTCAAAGCAGATCAAGGTCAAACATTTGGCCATATGTGTAGAAAATTGCTATTTCAAAGAAATGGTTAAATATAGAATATGGCTACTGTTAAACATGAATATGAACTCATATATCACTTTTCTATTGGTCACATGACTTGGATTCAAATGGTTTGGATTCAATATGGATTAAACATGGTGGAAGGGTTGTGTGATAAAGTCGGTCAAATTTTGACATAATTGATCAAATCTCAACGCCACACAGAGCTGCATATTTTAGAATCACAAAGAATAAATTTGCTTGTCCACCTGAGGTGCACCTTTGAGTGACTCCAAAATAAAAGTCCAGATACTCACATCACTAGCCTCAAACTTGACATTAATGAAGATCTTGGTGTTTTTTGATTTCCCAGATGGTAGAGAACAACATGGTTCAAGGTCGCATGGGAAGTTGTACTCCATCCACCGCTGCCATGGCAACATTTGGCGGTCCAGAGCCTTCTCTTCACAAAATGTACGCATCTTGGCTCGAAACTCATTCACCTCATGGTTCTTCTGGGCTTCAAACTCATGCAAACCTGCAAAATTACAATGCGTATGTTACATAACTCAAGTTTTGGGAAATGTCTTCAAAGTATGGTTTGTTTGAATCTCATTCAAGTGGTTTGAACAATTTTAAGCACCACTAGGTTAGTGGTGCTTAAAATTGGTTAGAAAATAGCATAAATATCATTTCAAATTACTTGTAAAGTGGCTGAAACTTTTCTATCCTTTATAAATAGTAGCTACATTTTGCAAAATAAAAAAAAAATCAGTTGTCTCTAATTTAGCTACATGAAAGATGTTCAAGCCAATTTACAGGAATAAATTGGTTTTAAAGTTGGTGGTTAAAAAAATGTGTGCTTAAAACAACAACAACAACAACAGCAGCAACACGTTATAGCTGGTTTAAACCCGGTGGTGCAGCAATGTCGCTGATCGAACGGTCCCCCCCTAAAAATCGGTCTGCCTTTCCTTCACTGCGCATGTGTCATTAGTTGTGGTTCATGGATTATCACCTTGTTTCTGGTTAAAACAGACTTTAGAATGATTTAAGAGGTTTTACCTTATCATCTGATGGTTAATAATCTCATTAATCCATTTGATTGCTTTGGGTGAAGAGACTCTGTCTCAGATGAGCTGCTGAGCTCCGAAATGACGCATGCGCAGTGGAGGCAGGCCGGATCAGTTTTTAGGGGTGGACCGTTCGGTCCGCGACACCGGTTTAATGGTGATTTCAAAAACAAATCTGGCATGATTAATTTAAACAAATTAAAGATAATCGAACCAATTTAGAATTGTTTCAGTAGTCCTTGAAAGACGTAACAAACAACTATCTTGTTTTTCATGTTGCTTAAAAGCAGCATTAGTAAGTAGATCTTCCTAATTCACAAATACTAAAAGCCAAAGTGTTACCAATATGGTCAAATGAAATCTGTTAAAACAAACTTACCACTGTTTTTTGCCATGTTTAAAATATTCAGCAACATCTTACAGTATAAAAACATTTGAACCATATGTCTGGTTTCAAATCCATTTAATGTGGTGAGAAAGCAGTTTAAATAATCATATGCTAACAGTCCTATTAAGACAGTATCTCTAATTTATAAAGATTATAGACCTTAACACCAATTTACCAATGTTTTAGTGGCATTTAAAACCAGATCAAAAGCATGATGTATCTGTTTGCAACCAGTTTGTGTTGTAAAAGTAGACTGAACCATTTTAATCTTAATATAAGACAGTTTAAACTTAATTTGTAATGTAGACGATGTAGAAAATTAAAGATGTTAAAATCAGTTTTAGTGTTGTGTAAAATCAGTTAAAATCAATTAAACCATTTGAAATAAGATATAAAATCAGTCTATCATTGTGCAGTGTAACACCAGTTAACAGCAATTTATCTCAAATACAACAGAAACACAGCAAATATTTATATCTGAGTAATGAAAACACCATTTTTTTCATGATAAATTATATACCGTATTTATAACATCTCCAACTACTGACCAATACTACGGTGTAGCTTTTAAAATGTCAGAAAATACTAAAAAGAGAGGTTGTTTATGGTTTCCTAGATACAAAGGTGAGGTTGTCCACTGGCATATTTTATTTTATCAATATTAATTTAATGCTAAGTACTTCTGAGAAGTTGCAGCCAGCGCATTCTCCAAACCGTGATCAAATCATTGTGCATCAATCAGTGCAATGACCGGGTCGGCCTGTGAGCGCTCGCTGACCTTTGCCGATCAGCAGGCTGATTTGCGTGTTGTTGAGCTTCTCCACGCGGTCGCCTTCTCTCGCCACCAGCCTCAGAACACACATGAAGGGCCGGACGTCGCTGATTCGCCTCGATTCATCCTCCAGCTCCTCCCTCTCCGCCGTCTGGTTGATGCAAGTAAAGACGTACGCATCGGGGTCACAGAGGGCGCTGAACAGGGCCTCGCTTCTGGCGTTTTTCCAAACCATCTGATATGAGAGACCGCAGGGGCACACAAAGTGCAAGTTATTAATTGCTTAAACGGTGCAACGTATTCTCGGTGCACGCACAATGCACGCTTCAGTTATCTCAGCAGCATAGAACAGACAGTATAGCACACACCAACCAACGTGCACACTGCAAATGTGACTCATGTACAAGTTTATTTTTCAAAACAGTCACATTTTCCTGTTTGAATTAACGATTAATCGTGCCGTCTTCTTAACAGCTTCCAAATGTATCATTACATTCAAACAGTCTGAAGTGGCATAACTGTTGGCATAGAAACAGGCACCATCGATGGCATGTTCACATTTAACAGCAAGTCTGTGTCAGCACAGAGCTGACTGGCTGTGGATTCCAAGAAGGAAAGCTGCAGCCTCCTCTCGCCAACAGCAGCAATGCAGACTCCAGACACAGGAAAACAATATCTGCAATCTGGCATTCTGTAACAAATTTTTAAAAATATATTTGCTGCCCATATGTTTGCTGATATATAAACTGATAGTAAACATGAGAAAATGACAACAATCCACAACTGTGCTTCTTATCACTGCTGCACACTGAAAAAAACAACTTAAAAAAGCATTAGAGTTGGTAAAACCTGAATAAATTAAGTTGTTTGAACTTAAGTTAGAGCTGATCTAACTTACAAACTTGAGTTCAAACAACCTAATTCATTCAGGGTTTTTTTAACCAATAGTAATGCATTTTTAAGTTGGTTCAACTATTCTCTTTTTCAGTGTAACCAATGAGTTCTTTATTTTTTGAGTAATCTGTCAAGGTTAATTACATATTCCACAAAATGTCATAAAATAATGTAATATTAATATTTCCCAAAGCTGAAGGTAACACCATCACAAATTTTACTTTGGATGACCAACAGCATAACAGGCAAAAATATCTGACATAGAGACTGACCATATAAAACAGAGAAAAGCTGTAAAGCGCTAATTTTTGATAATATGCATACACATAAATATTTTGGCTTTTTTTCCAAAGTAAAGAATGAAATAAAGTAAATGAATATTCATTTGCTGTTGACAATACTGTATGTTACCGAACCAATGCCTCCTCATAACAGCTGAAAAAGCATCATGGAATAATATTAAATGACATATTTTAATTAATTATAATTATAGTTAATAAAACAGAATTTAAAAAAACAACACAATTGTGTTCAAATATCTTGTTTGGTCTGATGAGATGTCAAATATCTGAAGGCAAACAGTTCATTACAATATTAAATGGAAAAGTCTTGATTTTTGGAATCAGAAATGTTCAGCATCTATGTCTTTTCTGTTAAGGCATGACTCAAATACTCGCTAAATAAAGCAGTTAAACAGTTGTTTCCTGTTTGAATTAGTCACCAGTTCGGTGCTCTTACAAAATAAGAAAATCATCTCACAATCACTTTATTTAAGATTAATCAATAAATAATTTAGACGATAAAAAAAGTTACAGTATTTAAATATCTGAACTCATTTCCATAAAATTTCCTATTTTCTTATATATTTGCACAGAAATGGGCCTTTGACTTAACCACTGACCTTGATGATTGATCCAAACCAAAACTAAATCAAACGTGAGAAGATTGATCAAACTCTTGTGCTTTAAAAACATCTTGCTAACATTCTTACAAATATAGTTAGATAGAGATTAAAACAATAAACCTTCACCTCCGGCAATGTCACTAAAAAGTCAGTAACTTCCTGAGTACAAGGACACGCGCTCAGATGTGGTTTTTGCCAATGGGCACTCAAAAGCCTAAAGATATTTAGTTTACAATGATATAAAACAGAAAAAGCATAACATCTTCAATTTGAGAAGAGAGAAAATGTCAACTTTTAGCTTTTATAATAAATGTTGCCTTCTTCCTCTAATCAATTCATTGACTTACTTTCAGCTCAACTATCTACAATGACATTAATACACCGTATAAAAAGGCAAAAAAGGGCACTATCAAGGTTTTTCTGATCTTTAAACTTCTTCAAACTAAACTTTTTTTTTGCATTTTGCATTTTTGCTTTATGAATGATGCATTATCCAAAAGGTTTGTTATATTCAGGGGTGCACATAACTGATACTCATCGTGCTCATGTGTGCTAAACATCATGGATGCACAGCAGAGGGAAACACTTTTCCTACAATCTGTCATTGCTTTCCTCTTATGAAGTGCTTCCCTTGTGTTTTCTGCTCTGCATCATTTATTTCTAGCACGCACAAGCACCATGAGCACCAGTTATGTGCACCCCTGGTTATATTTTTGTCCACTGACTATTTCTTAAAGCTCAAATGACATTAATAACACTTTAAATAACAGGTTTTTCAGATACCTGAAGTTGTTTGGGAATAAACAAAAAACATAAACACGCTGTACACCTTTTTGATGCTTTTGATGGTGTTGTTTCGGGACACCGGGAATGTGAGGAAGATCCCAGTCGGCAGCAGGAAGTCCATCATGACCTCCTGGGCCGCCTCCTTCTCCCATTCCTCCTGCATCCCATACTTCCCCGGGGGCATGGTGGCGGACTCTCATTTACCATCAGCGTCACCGCTGCTCACCGGAACACAAATCAGCTGTCTGGACAGAGGAAACAACATCAGCGCACACTGAGGGGTTGCCCCTAAAATTCTGTTAAAAGCAGAATGTTTCGTGCAAATGACAGGCCCCATTTACTTCTGGCACTGGCTTGGTTCCATATATCCTCACTGTGATGGAATTGCGTATTTTCACATACAGGCCTTAAAATACAGCTAAATCTGCAGCAGTTTATTTGAGGGTTGTGGTGGTGGTTGTGTGTGTGTGTGTGTGTGTGTGTGGGGGGGGGGGGGGTTCACATGAGGTGATGAAACTACAGAATATTTCACATTACATAAATGAGAAACGCTCGGGTCATGTGATCCTTCCTGTAAATCCACTGCACAGACAGAAAACATTCATTTGGGCTGTAATATTAAACAGTGGCCCAACATAAAGTAATTCTACACTATTGATTTTGGAAAGAGGAAACTTGTAAGCGCTGCATTAGTGTGTGCCATGATAGATGCAGCCTGTCGGGACGAAGGGGGGCAAAATGCGACCCAAAAGGCAGAATTTATGCACATTTAAAGACATAATCTTTGATCTGAGATCAGCAATACGAGCACTCCGCTGCAAACTGTGCCTGCTGCCTCAAACTTGTGCCTTTTTTTAAATCATGTGAGCCGAAGCCGTGCCAACCTGTTTGCGCACACGCTTACCTCTCCTCCGGCTCCGGAGCGCACACGGAGGCGCTAACATGCCGCAGCTCCGCGGGCTGTGCGTGTCGGCCCGCTCGATCCAAACAGCCGCTGCCGATCAGGTGAGAAGCGTTTTTCTCTCTCTCTCTGCGTCGGTGACGTGCGCCGCCGCGGTGATGCTGCGGACTCAGCGGCTGCGCTTTGGCGCTTCTGCCGCCTGCGGGTCATTAGGGACCGTCGTTAAAAAGTTAGTCAGCACAAAAGGGGAAAGTCAACGTAGGGAGGCGTGCTCCCCCGACCCGACCCCCCCCCCCCCCCCACACACACACACACACACTTCTATATTAAGAAGCGTTTCCCTCCTGATAGGATGCTACTAATTTAGGGTCAGAGGACATAATTCATGTATTAGTGTCATTTTTAAAGAAAGGGTACAACAGTACACAAAATCACACATCATGCATAATAAAAATTTAAAAAGTTGTCCAAACATATAAAAATGGCCAGAAATATAACAATGATCAAGAAACAGAAAAACGGTCAGAAATATAAAAATAGTCCTATTTTTAATTAAATGACATCTGGTGACAGAATTACATTTGTTTCAGAACTGTTTTACTTATGTTATCCCTCTGATACATACCCTCACAGTTGAAAGATGCCAAGTCAAAATTTTGAGAATTAATCAGAATTGTGGCATTTTAACTCATAACCTGAAGCACTCGGAGAGCGCAAACCTCCGCCAAGGCCATAAGGTCACTGACGTCACATGGAATACCCTTTGGCAAGGAGACTTATTCCACGTCATTTCACACATCTACCGTCATGTTTCAGATTCAGTGGTTAAACCCTCAGATCCTCAGCAAATGTATTTATAAAGAGAAACTGCATGAACTACACAAGTTTTTTTGATTTTCTAATAACAAGTTTATTCAATGAGGAGAAACAAATGCTAAATTATTTTTGTGTCGTAACTTAATTTTTGTTCAGCCTTTGTGACCCGTCTTTATGAAGTTAGATGCAAAAATGCTGAAATTGGCCCTATCCTGGAATGATAAAGAATCCTTCAAAAATTACTGGATCCGGATCATGTTCTGGATCATTACCAAAATTTAATGACTGCTAAGTTAGGCCAAGATACACCCCTGGTAAAAATTTCATTGAAATCCGTTGAGGATTTTTTTTTTTTGAGTAATCCTGCTAACAATACAACCAACCAACCAACAAACAAACGGAATAACCTCCTTGGCGGAGGTAATTACATGCTCCTATATAACAGCTCTGAGATAATTCATGGTAAATGGTAAATGGACTGCATTTATATAGCACTTTTCCATCTGCATCAGACACTCAAAGCACTTTACAATAATGCCTCACATTCACCCCAATGTGAGGGTGCTGCCATACAAGGTGCCCACTACAAACCAGGAGCAACTAGGGGATTAAAGACCTCGCCCAAGGGCCCTTTGCGATTTTCCGGTCAGGCGGGGATTTGAACCGAGGATCCTCTGGTCTCAAGTCCAACACTTAAGCATTAGAACATCACCTCCCCATGATTCATAATTATTCATATTTATGAATTATGAGTTTCTAAGTAATACTTAAAATAAAGCAAATAAAGCAAAGAAAGTCAAGATTATTATGTAAGTTATTATGTAGTTCCATGGTGCCAAGTAAGAAATATTTGGAGCCCAAATGCTGAGCTATAATGAGATATAAAGGCAAAACTATGAGATGAATGTTAACTCATGATTGTAAAATGCTGAGCCCTGTTTTTGGGACATATTGTAATTATTATTGTGAAAGTTTTTCCATCAGCGATACTGATTGATTGTGAGATTGTAAATCAGAAGTAGTTGACTTGTAGTCTCTTCAGTGGAGATCGGTGCAGGCCACAGGTTAAAAGGCTAAGGTAAGCAGTTAAAGTTTATTTACATTTATTAAGGTAAGCATATGTGTGCTTAACCCCGTGCTGAAGTGGTCCATGCAGTCAGGCACAAGTGACGTTTTTGCCTGTTTGGTGGCAACAAGAAGTGGTTTATTTTTCCATTCAGTAACATTAATTAGCTAGTTAGCTTCTGCTTGCTGCAGTGGTGTGTGCGTTCCAAATAAATAATGCCCCAATAATATAAATTTTTGTCCCGACTGAAAAGATTACCCCAAAAATACCTAAAAAAAAAAAATAACATCTAGGTTATAATCTTCAGGAATTCTCTTTTAAGTCCAGTTCTATGGTAAAGTTTTATGTTAACATAACTTGAGATGTTTAGTTTCTCCAAGGCAACAGGTATCCATGCAATTTTCTAGAAAAATCAACTTTTTCAGGAAAAGACTGTCCCTCCTCACAACCCTAAAGGATTTTTTAGAATGCAGCTGACACTTCTTCATTCTCTCTCTATCTCTCTCTCTCTCTCAACACGTGTGGTTTGTGGTTTTGATGTTACAAGATGAGCTTATCAGGTTAATTTGCACCATTTACTCCTTGTTTGCCAAAATGAAACTTAAATTTACACCAAATATTTATATATTTTTTTCCGATTGCTTGCCTTCACAAAAATTGTTTTGTGGGAAATATGCCTTCCTTTTTATTGCTTCCATTTATCGAACAGCTCGCCTCGGATGGATTTGAGTTTACTTGGCTTGGTGAGCAATGACACCACTTTGATGGAAGTGGAAGATGAACCACAGTGTAGTAGTACTGCAGAAAGGGGAAATGACCAACGTCAAAAATAGCATGACATTACAACTATAAACTGTCAGCTTTTAGATCAACAGAACTGTTTAACCCTCAGATGACTGAATGGGATCATTTGTGACCCCAGGCATATATTTTTTTTGTGCACCAGTTTTCTAATTTTAAATCAGAAAAAGTGTCCTTCCATGAATCTGTCAATCTATTTGCCCTGAAGATAATAGAATTTTGCAAGGATCAACCGATCCACTTGGCAAGTATAATCCAAACTTGTGCTGGGTCACTTATGACCCTCCTGGAAGATCTGTGAGATTTTCAACATTATAGCTTTAGCTGGTTTTGTAATTTGCCAACTCTAATCAGTATATTTTACTGTTTTGCAGGGAAGCCAACAGACCTAACAGCAACATTTACAGCTGCAGAAGCATCCAGACTGATTCTTGATGCCCAGAGTCAGGGTGAAAAGGATGATGGAGAGTGAAATAAATATGAAGAACCCCAAAACAATCATTTATATAGAAGTATTCCAATATAAAGCCAATGGGGTCATAAATAACCCCACTCTGTCGTATTAAAATAGCTTGGTGGCTTGAGGGTTAATGTTACCTGCACCAGAGTCTGCATCTCTAACAGATTTTTAACTCAAGAGCATTTGTACTTTCGCAAAACATCTTCAAGGAATAAGTCCAGCTGACTTGACCAAACCTACCTGGATACTATGACCTGGACGACTGAGAATCTTCACAGACATAATTATCAGTTTATTTTGCAGATGTGCATTTTGGTGGTGAACCTCTTAGAAAAAGCAGAGAAGTTCAATTTCCAGTTAACAGGGCCTTTAAATGGCATCACCACAAGGTTATCGGGCAGGTTCACTTCATGCATTTGAAAAACAACATGTTTGTGAAAGTGCTTCAGACCAGCTGGTGAAAACAGGAAACTGTTGTGCAGAAGAGAAACTTTTGGCCTGAGGTGCAACCTGACGCTCAGCACACAGTGAAGCTTCTGTCAACCAAAACTGGACAAAAAGTCTAATTCCACAAGGTAAACAACAACAACAACAAAAACAACAAAAAACAACAAAAAACCTGCAATCAGCTGCACAGGGCTGTGGATGAATCCGAATAGTTTAATTCAGAGTGCAGGTCGAATGAGAGGATTAGTCTTGTGATCTTCACTTGTGTGACCTGCTCATTGTTTTTCAGTTGGCTTGCAGTTTTGTGGGCAGACACAAAGGGGTCTCAACTTCCTGCAAAAGCCCCCCCACCCACAAAGTACTCAGCTCCGAACTGAAAGCAGACATATATCCTGTTAAAATGCAGCAAGTGAGGAATCAATAAATTCATCCATCCACACCCGCTGGTTTAACACTGCAACTGAAAAACAATAAATGCTAACATCGTCCAAGTCTCCAAATTGAAATGTAAAATATAATGAGGATAAACCGATTAAAAGGTCATGAACTTTCATAAACCAGATTCATGCAAAAGTTAGGTTTATCTTATGTGGTATTAGTACAGCAGATAACTGAAACAATCCTTCAAATGGTGATGCAAGCACCAAAGTCAGCACAAATACTCCTTAGACATTACTCTGGCCACTTGAATTTTCAATAGGCAGCCAGGTAGGGGTCAATGAAGAATTACACGGGTCAAAATTTAAAATGCTCCAGTTATATTGAAAACTATACCACAATATTTGTCTGATCATAAATATTCTAAAAAGGTATAGTTTGGACTATCTTTGACTGAATGTTATGAAGTTATGGGGTAAAAACAGCAAGAATGGTGACAAAGGTCAATTTCAGTTTGTACAGGGGTCAAAAGATGAAGTTGCTCCAATTTTGGTAAAAAATGATGCAAATTATTGGTTGCGGTAGTAGGATTAATAAAGGGAATAGTTTTGACTGTGCTGACTACTTGGTCTCCAAAGTAAAGGTCAAACAAGGTGGATTCTATGACATGTCTTCTTCTTTGTCTTTCGGCTGTTCCCGTTAGGGGTCGACCACAGCAGATCAATCGTTTCCATCTCACCCTGTCCTCTGTATCTTCCTCTGTCACACCAACCATCTGCATGTCCTCTCTCAGCACATCCATAAACCTCCTCTTTGGTCTCCCTCTTCTCCTCCTGCCTGGTGGCTCCATCCTCAGCATCCTTCTCCCTATATACCCTGGGTCCCTCCTCTGCACATGTCCAAACCATCTCAATCTCGCCTCTCTGACTTTGTCTCCAAACCGTCCCACCTGAGCTGTCCCTCTGATATGTTCATTCCTAATCTTGTCCATTCTTGTCACTCCCAAAGAGAATCTCAACATCTTCAGCTCTGCCACCTCCAGCTCTGCATCCTGTCTTTTTGTTAGTGCCACTGTCTCTAAACCGTACAACATAGCTGGTCTCACTACTGTTTTGTAAACTTTCCCCTTCACTCTTGCTGATATTCTTTGGTCACAAATCACTCCTGCCACCTTTCTCCACCCACTCCACCCTGCCTGCACTCTCTTCTTCACCTCTCTACCACACTCTCCATTACTTTGAACAGTTGACCCCAAATATTTAAACTCATCTACTTTCACCACTTCTACTCCTTGTAACTGCACTATTCCACTGGGCTCCCTCTCATTCACACATGTACTCAGTCTTGCTTCTACTGACTTTCATTCCCCTTCTCTCCAAAGCATATCTCCACTTCTCCAGACTAGACTCAACTTGCTCTCTAATCTCACTACAGATCACAATGTCATCTGCAAACATCATAGTCCATGGGGACTCCTGTCTGATCTCATCTGTCAACCTGTCCATCACCACTGCAAACAAGAAAGGACTCAGAGCTGATCCTTGGTGTAATCCCACCTCCACCTTGAATGAGTCTGTCATTCCGACTGCGCATCTCACCGCTGTCACACTATTCTTGTACATGTCCTGCACTACCCTAACATACTTCTCTGCCACTCCAGACTTCCTCATACAATGCCACAACTCTTCTCTTGGCACCCTGTCATAAGCTTTTTCTAAGTCCACAAACACACAATGTAACTCTTTCTGTCCTTCTCTGTACTTTTCCAACAGTATTCTAAGAGCAAACATTGCATCTGTAGTGCTCTTTCTCGGCATGAAACCATATTGCTACTCACAGATCTTCACCTGTTTCCTAAGCCTAGCTTCTACTACTCTTTCCCATAACTTCATGCTGTGGCTGATCAGATTTATGCCTCTGTAGTTACTGCAGCTCTGCACATCACCCTTGTTCTTGAAAATAGGAACCAGCACACTTCATTTCCATTCCTCAGGCATCCTCTCACTTTCCAAGATTTTATTAAACAATCTGGTTAGAAACTCTACTGCCATCTCTCCTAGACATTTCCATGCCTCCATTGGAATGTCATCTGGACCAACTGCCTTTCCACTCTTCATCCTCTTCATAGCAGCCCTCACTTCTTCCTTGCTAATCTCTTTTACTTCCTGATTTACTCTCGCCACATCATCCAGCCTTTTCTCTCGCTCATTTTCTTTATTCATCAACTCTTCAAAATATTCCCTCCACCTTCTCAGCACACACTCCTCACTTGTCAGCACATTACCATGTGCATCTTTTACCACCCTAACCTGCTGCACATCCTTTCCAGCTCTGTCCCTTTGGCCAATCGGTACAAGTCCTTTTCTCCTTCCTTACTATTCAACTTCTTGTACAGCTCACAATATGCCTTTTCCTTTGCTTTTGCCACTTCTCTTCTCGCCTTACGCCGCATCTCCTTGTACTCCTGTCTACTTTCTTCATCTCTCCGACTATCCCAAAACTTTTTCGCCAACCTCTTTCTCCTTATGCTTTCCTGGACCTCTTCATTCCACCACCAAGTCTCCTTGTCTTCCTTCCACTGTCCAGCTGTCATACCCAGTACTGCCCTAGCTGTCTCCCTCACCACATCTGCAGTACTTTTCCAGTTGTCCAAAATTGCTTCCCCTCCAACTAGTGCTTCTCTCACCTGCTCGCTAAATTTCACACAACAGTCTTCCTCCTTCAGCTTCCACCATCTGATCCTTTGTTGAGCTCTCACTCTCTTCTTCTTTACCTCTAAAGTCATCCTACAAACAACCATCCTATGCTGTCTAGTGACACTCTCTCCTGCTACCACCTTACAGTCTCTGATTTCTTTTAGCTTGCATCTCCTATAAAGAATGTAGTCCACCTGTGTGCACCTTCCTCCACTCTTATATGTTACCCTGTGCTCCTCCCTTTTCTTAAAGTAGGTATTCACCACAGCCATTTCCATCCTTTTTTCAAAATCAACTACCATCTGTCCTTCCCCATTCCTATCCTTGATACCATATCTACCCATTACTTCCTCATCACCTCTGTTCCCTTCACCAACATGCCCATTGAAGTCCGCTCCTATCACCACTCTTTCATGCTTGGGCACACTCTCCACCACCTCATCTAACACACTCCAAAAATCTTCTTTCTCCTTCATCTCACAACCTACCTGTGGGGCATATGCACTGATGATATTCATCATCACCCCTTCAATTTCCAACTTCACACTCATCACCCTGTCAGTCACTCGCTTAACCTCCAACACACTTTTAACATACTCTTCCTTTAAAATGACCCCAACACCATTTCTCTTCCTGTCCTCACCATGGTACAACAACTTGTACCCACCGCCGATGCTCCTGCTCTTACTTCCCTTCCACTTGGTCTCTTGCACACACAATATGTCTACCTTTCTCCTCTCCATCATATCAGCCAGCTCTCTCCCTTTACCAGTCATACTACCAACATTCAAAGTCCCCACTCTCATTTCCACCCTTCTAGTTTTCTTCTTCTCCCGCTGTTCGTGGCAACGTTTTCCTCCTCTTCTTCGTCGTCTTCGCCCAGCAGTAGCCCAATTTCCACCGGCACCCTGCTGGGCAATAGCACCGGTGGCGGACGTTGTTAACCCGGGCCGCGACCGATCCGGTATGGGAATTCAATTCTGAGTCTGCATAGTTGGGTTGGCTTGTTTTACGCCGGATGCCCTTCCTGACGCAACCCTCCTCATTTATCCGGGCTTGGGACCGGCACTCAGAATGTACTGGCTGCACACCCCATGTGGCTGAGTTGGATTCTATGACGTGATGTGACAAATGACACCCTGTAAGGTGGTAACTAAGTACGACAAATGGTGCAAACTATTCCTTTTTAAAACCCTACCCTAACCTTAAGAGTACTGTCTAAGAAGTATTTGCGCTAAATTTGGTGCTTTCGATCACCATTTGAAGTATTTCTCTGTAAATATTCTGTTATTTGAGTACTGCCATCTGCTGGACATAACTGGGGTTGTAAAAGTGAAAAAAATGTGTATGATGGAAATTAGTGGTTGTTTGGCATTACAAGCAGCTTAAAATTCGTTTTATTATTATTATTATTATTATTATTATTATTATTTCCAAAGCCTTAGTGTGGTGCAAAGATCACCACTTTTCCCCAAGAAATCAAAATAAATAAATAAATAATAAATAAATAAAATTCTTCATTGAAGAGACCATTATACAAATGTCAAGATAACACTACAAATAAATAATGATAACTGGTCAATCAAAGAATTTTAAAAACGAGAGGAATGAACAGGCTGTGGGCCTTATTTTTTAGAGAAGTCGGTTGGGGGTGGGGGGGGGGGATGGAAAGCTTACTTGCTAAATAGACACATACACACACACAAACACACACACACACACACACACACCTTATTTGTTAAAAGTCACAGTCCTTTAGAGGGTGCTATTCTCAATCACTGAATGTTGGACTGTTGTAGCTGTTGAGTTTGAACAGGTTCTGGTCCTTGAATGAATGAATTTGACAATAAATAAATAAAAATCCATTTTGAAACACACTAGCATACGTGAATAATAATAAAAAAAAATATCAGTGTCGTGTGTGTGCCACAAACTTGCGTGCTTAATCCCCGTGCATCAGATAATCTGGCAGCACGGTGGATTAGTGGTTAGCACTGCTGCCTCACAGCAAGAAGGTCATGGGTTCAATTCCCACCTGTGGTCCTTTCTGTGTGGTTTGCATGTTCTCCCCGTGTTTAACTGGGTTTCCTCCCACATTTAAAGACATGCAGGTTAGGTGAACTGGAAACTTCATAATTGCCAAGTCTCCCTTGCAAAAGATCTCAATGAAACAAACCTTGTTTAATAAAGGTTAAACTAAATTAAAAATTTCCATGGATACAACAAACGGCACACAGTGAAATTGTGGGTCATAAAATGATGGTGATAGTGAAAAACTGGCATGCTTTTTTTTGTAATGGGGCTGAATACTTTTTCCAAGTCACTGTAGAAGCTGTTTTACCCAACATGAGCAATCAATATAAAAATTTGTTTTGGAGAAACTCCAAAAATCAGTGGGCAGTCTCACTTTCAAGACTTGGCAGCTGTTTTAATTTGAATATTTCAATCAATCAATCAGTTTTTTTTATATAGCGCCAAATCACAACAAACAGTTGCCCCAAGGCGCTTTATATTGTAAGGCAAGGCCATACAATAATTACGTAAAACCCAACGGTCAAAACGACCCCCTGTGAGCAAGCACTTGGCTACAGTGGGAAGGAAAAACTCCCTTTTAACAGGAAGAAACCTCCAGCAGAACCAGGCTCAGGGAGGGGCAGTCTTCTGCTGGGACTGGTTGGGGCTGAGGGAGAGAACCAGGAAAAAGACATGCTGTGGAGGGGAGCAGAGATCAATCACTAATGATTAAATGCAGAGTGGTGCATACAGAGCAAAAAGAGAAAGAAACAGTGCATCATGGGAACCCCCCAGCAGTCTACATCTATAGCAGCATAACTAAGGGATGGTTCAGGGTCACCTGATCCAGCCCTAACTATAAGCTTTAGCAAAAAGGAAAGTTTTAAGCCTAATCTTAAAAGTAGAGAGGGTGTCTGTCTCCCTGATCTGAATTGGGAGCTGGTTCCACAGGAGAGGAGCCTGAAAGCTGAAGGCTCTGCCTCCCATTCTACTCTTACAAACCCTAGGAACTACAAGTAAGCCTGCAGTCTGAGAGCGAAGCGCTCTATTGGGGTGATATGGTACAAGGTCCCTAAGATAAGATGGGACCTGATTATTCAAAACCTTATAAGTAAGAAGAAGAATTTTAAATTCTATTCTAGAATTAACAGGAAGCCAATGAAGAGAGGCCAATATGGGTGAGATATGCTCTCTCCTTCTAGTCCCTGACAGTACTCTAGCTGCAGCATTTTGAATTAACTGAAGGCTTTTTAGGGAACTTTTAGGACAACCTGATAATAATGAATTACAATAGTCCAGCCTAGAGGAAATAAATGCATGAATTAGTTTTTCAGCATCACTCTGAGACCTTTCTGATTTTAGAGATATTGCATAAATGCAAAAAAGCAGTCCTACATATTTGTTTAATATGCGCTTTGAATGACATATCCTGTCATTCAAAGCGCATTCATGATATTCATTCATATTTCAGTTCATAGGTTTGAAAAACCAGCTAAGAAAACCCCTCAAGCTTGCAGTTGCTGGAAAAAAAAATTTATGCCACAAGAGGGAGCTAGTCGAGCAACAGCTCAATGTTAAATCATCACATAGAAACAAGAAATTTTTAAACCATCATATAAACGTGAATTTTCGTATCAAAGTAGATTTGAGAAAAAAAGGTCCAAATTTGATCCAATTTCCACTGAAGTCACAATAATCCAGTGACAGCTTAGAGAAAAGAAATAATTACATTTCCAACTGACAAATCACAAAAGTTCAACTACAGTATAATAAATGTCTAACAAATGCAAAAAACAGGTTTAAGATGTACAATATTCAGTTTATTACAACTCACATGTTCAACAAACATTCATGTCATTAATTTTGGATTGTCACAATCACAATGTAACAACCAATCAGAAAAGTCTGACATACAATCATTAACATGGTGACATTTTATAAGAAAGCTGTACAAATCTACAGCTTATTGAGTGCTGAACCTGAAACTCTGTGCCTTCAACACGCAAACGTGAAAAAGATGCCTTTTTTTAAAAATCTGCTTAAAACAAAACAAAAAACTTAAAAAAAATTTAAGAAGCCACTGAGCAGATCTGTAACAGGCGACATAATGATTTATTGAACCGGTAGTGAATGAAATCAACGTTTCATGTTGATTTCATTTTCATCCACATCCTAAGTTGTGGGCATACGTTTACACAAACCTTGGCAAACTCCATTTTCCTGAAATGCACACGTTTCATTCTTAATCAAACGGTATGTGTGTTACAGTCAGTCATGTCTACTTCATTTCTATTTAGTTATTGCACCTTTTAATCCATAGGTGTCAAACTGATTCCAGAAAGGGCCAAGAGGGTGCAGCTGTCAGCACCATGTCTGGCCTGGATGAGGATGAAGTTATGAAGTCTGGTAACTTGAGCTGTCTGCTTAAGTCACCTCGATGCTCCCAGTTTGAGGCGGCTGAGAGCAGGCTGCCTGACGGTGAAGACGTCTGTGCATGTGGCTCCTCTCCAGCTCTTACAAAGGTGATCTTTGTAAGACTGATAGAAAGATGAACTTGTTTCAGCAGCACAGAAGATTCCAGAAAGTGACAGAATTTCTTCAAAATCTTCTGAATAAATAACTGCAACAATTTGAGATTGTTTTATTTTATTTCAGGGCCCAACCAAAGAATCAGTACCTTGCATTTGCAAACCATGCAACTGCCACGGGTCCTGGATGGCAATCACCCAGGCAGACAACCAGTCCACCCTCACATGTTTAAAGTGACCATCATCCACCACAGCCATGTGAAAGGTGGGCGTATCCTTGGCCTTCTCCAGCTGCCAAGGTCATGCTGGATCACACACAGACACACCACACGGGGAAATGTCATAGTTGACGCTCCCACTGTTTTTAGACGACTTTCTCCTGCTCCCAAACATAAGATGGCACTGGTTCAACAGTTAGGCCCTGAAACAGAGTGAAAGCTTTCTCCATTAAACCAAAATTATGCCAATTAGTCATTCAGAATATTTTAAAAGAACCTACATCCATTTTTGGAATCATCTGGAATATTTCATGCTACAAATATTAACACACCGCTGAACAACTTCAAATTTTAAAGAAATCTTTGAGATATAACACACATCTCAATCAGAAAAGATAAATAAAGTCATCCTGTGCCAAAGCAGCATCGATTGAACAAAACATTTATTGTGCGTTTAACAGCAGCTTTTTTTTTTGTCAGAGCAGGCAGCATCAATCTGAAGTTTCAAATCAATGACACGCACGTTTCCTGTAAAAGGGAACACAACACTGACAAATAATAATAATAATACTAATAAAAAATCAAAACATTTCTCACACAGCAGAGAATTTTGAGCTTCAGGACATGATGTTTGCTTCCACAGTGCGTTTCCTTACGATTCCAATCACATGGCAGACGCACGCTACAAAACCTGCCTGCTAACACCTGCTACCACTTTAGCGCCTGCTTACAGGAAGTTACAGCTTCAGTCGGGTCCTGATGTCATCCATTGACCTCCAGATCCATGTGTCACACACCCAAAGTACACGAGGCCGACTCGCCGAGTCGATGTCACGGCGCAGCAGGAGACCCGGCGGTGGTTCATCTCCAGTTGTGGTACATGTACACGGAGGCAAAGATGAGGTTTGTAGTGAGGCTGAGCAGCAGCAGGCCCGGCCAGACAAGACGCTTCAGGAAACCTGAAAACATCAGAACAGCAGCACAAATAAACACTAAACCATTTTACTCTGATTCTGCCATAAAGCAGTATGAAAAAACTACTACTACATTTAAAAAACAGTTTTACAGTGATATTAGTGTTTGCCAATATTTTTTCCACAAGCACGGCAAAAATATTACATTGCCAAAAATTATCATGTACTAATAGTTTTGAGCAAATTTTTTTAAAGCTCAAATTCTCTTATTTCACCATCTTAAATACAAATATTTTCTCGTTTCTTTACGCATTTCTTTCCTCCTTTTGGACAATAAACTGAATATCTGAGCTGTTGACAAAACACATTTGAGGACGACATCTTGGGTTTTGGGAGACACCGATCAATATTTTCCAACATTATGACATTTTTCAGACCAAACAACTCATTAATTAATCGAGGAAATAATCCACAGATTAATCAGTTATGAAAATAATTGCTAGTTGAAGCCCCATTATATCATGTTAGCATTTAAATAAGTTTCAGAGTTTGTTATTTTTGTCTTCATTTTCATAGTGACTAGAAAAAAAAAGTGACAGGAAATATGACCAGAAGTATGACAACAATCACCTGATCAAATCTTACAACTTTGGTGTGTTACATTTTCTGTTATTTATTGTTTGTAGATGTTTTAATGTATTCAACTTATGGATTTGAAGCAAATAGTTTTGAAATGTACAGTACAAACCTGGAAGTGCTACACAAAAACTAAGAATGCTTGGGGCCCTATCTTGAAGATCTATGACTCACGGTCTACAGTGTATTTGGGGTGTGTCCCACTCCTCAGTATGACACGCTGTGTGAAATATGAGCACAAAGTAAGGCACAGTGTGCAAACCGGATGTCCTTATTTACTCTGTTGCTCATGGGTGTGTTTTCATGGCATGATATTTCATAACATGAAATAAACCAGAGTGTCATTGGTCAACCCCTTTAGGACGAGTGCACCAGCTTTTGGCACATTAGAATTTAAAGGGAGAACTCAAGGAGGTTTTCTGGTAGGGAAAATGACCTGCATGCACAAGGTATAGATGAGCAGGAGCAGCAGATAAGACACAGACAACATAAAAACCTGTGCCATAGTACCACAAAAATGCTCAAAGCCAAGTGGAGTATCAATAAGTCTTGGGACATTTGGTTCATCCAATGAAAAGTGTGAAAATTCATTGTCAGGATTGCAGAATGTCTTCACTTTTGTCAGTCCAAGCACCTAAGGTCCAGCTGCTTCAGCTGGCATTTGACAGAGACCTCAGTCACCAAAGCCTGAATGATTGGAAGGATAAAAACCTGAGGACATTCCACAATCAGATGCCTGCAGCTTCCGCAACAGTAAGGTAAAAACTGTTCACTCAGACTCAAAACAGAAGATGGTTGTGCGCTGCTGCTGATGCAGACATGGAGTGACTTTCCTTTTCTGGACAGGTTGAAGTGTGAGATTTGAAACTGTATTGTGATTTTGTTAGGGGTGTCACAATACACGTATTTGTATTGAACTGTATGGTACACATGCCACAGTTCGGTGCACAGAACTGCACGCAGAATACATAGTACAACGCTGCACCGTGTGATTATACACACATGCTTATTTGTTTCCATAAGTCACTGACATTTCATTTCATTTCCACAGAATGTGTCACTCTAGTTTCATGATCTGTATAAAAGGAGGCGTGGTCTTGTGCTTGAGGAAAAGAAGGCGTGCCCACACCCCTCCGCCTGCTGCTGACAGACTGTGGTCAAGTCAAACGGAGGAAACGGCGAATCGGCCAGTTGACAGGAGCAACCAGGTTATTCCAATCAGAAACTTTGGAAGCATTCGTGAAATTGGTTAATTTACCATTTTCTTCCAAATTACAAACCTAAAAGTGAAAGCGTCCTGATGACACATTAGTAGTTAAAATCACTGTCCCCGGATGAAATCAAACCGCATTCAAGTTGGTGTTTTGTATGAATTAGTGTAATATTCCACGGATGAGATGACCGACGAATAGAGACACTACGTACAATGACTTCAAATCTGTACCGAGTGAGGTTTTATGCTGTCATTTGGGCCAAACAAACTTAAAATGGGCAAAATATTGAAGGAAGTCTGGCATGAGGCATCACAAAATACAAAAACAAACTCCAAAACAACACTCTGCAAAATAAATTCGTCCAAAGAGAATGACGAGATATAATCAATTCATAAACCTTTCATGAAAATAGAAAGTTTATTTTTTTGTATCACATCACAGGTAAGTCCAGACGCCCTGTGAAAACTGAATCCCACCACCTGCATCAAATCTCTGCAAAACCAGCTTATAAAACTTGATCCATGCTTAAACAAAATCACTTTGTTGGAATTAATATGATTAAATATTCATGAGGTGACAGTGGTCACAGAACCACCAGAAAACAGCTGCAGTCATTAAGAAAAACTGAATTAATATTACGGCTTTGGTAAAAACATATTTTTCACAACCAAGTTGCACTTATCAGGATAGACTGCTGCCCTTCCATCTGTATGGCAAAAACTTCCATGTGCTAAAACTCTCAAAACCAAAATTATTTTTTATAAATTAATACTGGGAGGTCAGAGATCTGCTTGCAAAAAAACACATTTCTGACATTCATAAATGGCTTTATTACTGAATTTTGGGTTTCAAGTACAAAATGTACAGAAG
Organism: Thalassophryne amazonica; assembly: GCF_902500255.1. Lineage (NCBI taxonomy): Eukaryota > Metazoa > Chordata > Actinopteri > Batrachoidiformes > Batrachoididae > Thalassophryne > Thalassophryne amazonica. The sequence continues at coordinate 120,276,286 of NC_047108.1, forward strand.
CTCATAAATGCTCACATCACCCACTAGATGGCGACAAAAGCTGCTCAAATGTGCAACAAATGTCTCGACTGTTTATTAATTTGAGAAGTAAACTTTTGGTGAAAATAAATTTGGTGAAAATTTGATTTGAAAACAAAGCAAATTCAGATGTATCACCTAGGACCCAGAGTTCTCCTTCTGACCTTGTTTAAAATCCAACCGCTTACCTTTAGATGGCGGTGCGTTCTCCAGACCTCCTGTCGTGGTGTCAACCTGGCAGGCAGACGAGTCGGAGGAGCTACATCGCTTCTCTTCAGTCACGCTGCCGTTTTTTAATAAGGAAGTCAAGTCTGCAAAAAACAACAGCTTCTGCTCAAAATTTCACCTGAAAAAAGACCAGTTAACCATTGTAGGCTCTCATCCCGATTAGTTCCCTTATTTGAAACATCACAATACTTCAACCAACATTCTTTTAAGTGATTTTTAGATACAAATGTGATATTGTGCGTGTCATCCTTCGGAAAAGAAAAATAAATAAATAGATCTGCAAGTCATCTGCAAATTATTGTTTAGCTTCCAGCAACCTGCCACTCTTACCATTTTGGCTCTGGATTGGTGAGACGTCATCGGAATAGCAGCTACTGTACGCTGAAGAGGTCGGCTCGACAAAACCGTGGGATGGAGAGGCAGCTGGGGACCTGAACAAGGGTTCTGCCTCCGAGGAGAAAAGACGGAGCTTCTGGCCACTGATGTTCAGGCGGGCGGGACTGATGAGCGGCCGGCGGAGTCTGGCCGAGCCGCAACTGGACGTGACTGAACCGGCCACAGAGGGAGTCGGGGAGGGGCCTGGCGATGATGGGCAGCTCGCAGACTTCACAGAAAAGTAGTCTGTGCCAAAAGTGTGAAACATTCATTCAATCACACATGCACTGTTTAGAAATGTCTGAAAATCACAGGTGTGAGATGATGATGACAAAAATCCCCACCTGAAGGTAGCGACTCTTTGCACAGGGACGCTGGCCTGCTTCCACTAAACAGATACCAGGAATCTGAAAATGGAACATGGGCAACCCATTAGGAATAATGGAACAGAAGTGAATGATGGCCTGAAACAAAAATCAGCACAAGACTCGTGCTATGTTTTTACACATAACGACGGAAAGTCACGAGTGTAACAAAGTATACATTGTTGACCGCTGATCATGAATGTGATGATTTGAGGCAGAGGCATCAGGTGTCCTCAGGAACTGCTGCAACCTGTTACCACACGTTACGATTAATGGCACGTGTTGCTGGAGAATTATCAGGAACCATTACGCACGGTCAAGAATAATGTTCTGCGCTATCGCGCGTAACAGTGCATGTCACATTGTGAATGAGGTGAATTGTCTCCACACACACCCCCATATTCATCCATCAGTTGATGAACAATTCAGATCGCTCCAGTTTGTTCCTCAAAATTCACAGCAGAACTTCGTGACTGCATGCTTAGTTGGGCTCTGTGCCATGGAGTGGTGCAGAAAGGAGGACGAGACGGAGAGAGCTAGATGTGTGGCTTCACGTGGCTCTCATCTTGCTCGTTTTCCCAAACATCAGGCACAGCAGCAGCAGGTGGAACATCTGCAGGAGCATGCTGAGGAGCACTGGAAGGAGACTTATCCGACTTGGTGTCACTGTCCTCCTTTGGCATATTGCAGCAAGAAAACTGAATGTGGTGCAGAAGGGTTTAATTGTGTGCACGTCAGAGAAGAACGCTGTCACGCTCTGTTAAGGATCACCACTAATCAAGACGGATCAAGACGCTCAGTTGCGACCTCGACATAAGGTGAAATGAGGGTGGTGCGTGACATTCACGGAAGATTTTTTGACACCCAAAACATGATCCATGAAAATCACGAATATCACACACCACAACATGTCCTGCCTATGTGTAAACGCAGCATTATAAAACCACCTCTGCCAAGTTTCTGTTCATGTTTTTACCCATGTCAGATTGTCAACTGGATTACATGTGGACTAATCATCAGTTAATCAATCAGGTAATTAAGTGGAGATGTAGATGATGGGCCATAAACCCATCATAATCCAAGGGTAGAGCCAAGGGCCAACACAAACAAAAAAAAAAAAAAAAAAAAGTGTCACTTTTCCAGTTGTTTCTCATTAAATAAATTGTAAAAACTAAGCATTTCTTTTTACTTGTTCTGTTTTGCTCTGGGTCTCTACAGTGGATCCAGAATGTTGATTTTAAGTTTTATGCCGCAGTCCCTTGGTGGCACAACTTCACATGTACAAGGAGAATAAGACACAAGTGGCATCAAACTGGGGACCTTCTTGTTGGGAGGTACCATGTGAAAATAAATACAAATCATAGTCAAGAGGTTGCAGCACAGGTTAATTCTTCCAGCTGCCTTTTGTACAGTTGAGTGCTCTTCTAGTATTACCATGCAATATGAAAACATGTTGACAATTTGGTCAAACTGCAAAGAAATCCAGGGTTTCTGGACTTGGAGGACGCTCCCTGTAGCAGCATGCTATCACACTCCACAGACAAATAAAATGCACCGTGCTTATGAGCATCATTTGTCAAAATCAGAGGAAGATCCAGCAGTTCTGGACAGCAAATGTGAGCTTGTGTCGGTGTTACCTGTCCGGGTCAGGGAGGGGATGGTGCCGAGGGAGAGCACTCTGTTGAGGCGTCCGGGCAGCGAGGAGGGGGAGGCTTTGCGCTCGCGGGAACTGTGCTGGCGGTTGATAAGTTTGGAGAGGTTGGGGGGAGGGGAGGGGACGAAGTTATCCGCCGGGTCGGGGAAGAGCAGAGGAGGCTGAACGCTTAAAGGGGGAACAGCAGAGCTTCCTGCAAGGTATCTGCAACAGAAGAGCAACATAACACTCCAACACCTGAAACCACAACCAGAGTATTACGCAGACTGAAAAACATTTCTAAAACAGTACAATGATAATAAAGTTGTGTTTTTCAAGCTGTTGTGCAGCAGGATGCAGACCAGCAGGAAAAAGTGCAAGTTGTGTTGTAAAATTAGTATTTTTTTTCCCTCCTCAATAGCAACTAAATTTTTAAGCAATAATGCAAAGCTGGTAACAGGATGGAAAGACCTAATCCAAAAAAAGCTAAACACCAGCTCAGAAGTGATCAGGTGGCACAGCGATGATGCCCACAATATAAAAAAAAGGTCATACGAGGTCTGTTAGACGGACCTTTTTATTTATTTCAAAAACCACATGGATTTGAATCACGTGTGATTGTATCAGCCAAGCTTGAACCTTCGTGCGCATGCGTGAGTTTTTTCACGCCTGTCGGTTGCGTCATTCGCCTGTGAGCAGGCTTTGAGTGAGCACTGGTCCACCCCTCTCGTCGTTAAGGAAATGGCGGAATGATTTGGAGCTTTGCTGCATCAATTTTTTCCTGAAACTGTGAGAGACCTCCAGGTGGACACCATTCGGAAAATTAATATGGCTTTCAGGGACGATTTTATGGGGATTACATAGATTAAGGAGTGCTCCAGCCGGTTTAGACCGCCCACAGTGTCTGAGAGCATGACGCGCTCCGAGCGCCAATCGACAGGCTGACACCCCGCTGAAACAACCAGATCATTTCTCCGCACGTCTGTCTCAATGTGCCGAAAAAGTGCTGATGTCCACGTCTTCTGCAATTCCTGTGCTAGTCAGACGACATACTGGATCAAGACAGCGTCCAGTTTAGAAATGAACGGCACATTCCACTCTTACAGGAGTTTGTGTCATGGAAAGAGGAACGGAGGAATCCTGCGCGTCGCGGTGGAGCCGCATGGCGCAAAGCAACTCCGTGATGAAGCCTCACAGGACATGTTGGGGCATGTCCAGCTCATGCTCAATTTCTCGGATATTCACATGACTGAAAAGCAACTGGAAGCCGTCTGAAAGCCACTTGAAAGCCGTCCTGAGAGACCAACACAGAGGTGGTTTTGTCCCGCGCCATGAGCGGCACGGTGACACATTCATCTGCTTCTTTTTCCATGAAAAAAACTCCTGTAACAGTGGAATGTGCCGAAAAAGTGCTGATGTCCACGCCTTCTGCCTTTTTGTGAAAGTCAGACGATGTCCCGGATCAACAAAGCCTTCACGTTGGAAATGATCTGGTTGTTTCAGCGGGGTGTCAGCCTGTCGATCGGCGCTCGGAGCGCGCTGCGCTCTCAGATCCTGGGGGCGGTCTTTAAACTGGCTGGAGCACTCCTTAATCTGTGTAATCCCCATAAAATCGTCCCTGAAAGCCATATTAATTTTCCGAATGGTGTCCACCTGGAGGTCTCTCACAGTTTCAGGAAAAAATTGATGCAGCAAAGCTCCAAATTGTTCCGCCATTTCCTTAACGACAAGAGGGGTGGACCAGTGCTCACACGAAGCCTGCTCACAGGCGAATGACGCAACCGACAGGCGTGAAAAAACTCACGCATGCACACGAAGGTTCAAGCTTGGCTGATGCAATCACACGTGATTCAAATCCATATGGTTTTTGAAAAAAAATAAAAAGGTCCGATACTTTTCTAACAGACCTCGTATATGTTGGAAACATGTTACAGGTGCTTTTAAAACATCCATGTTCATTAACAACAAAATTTTGGAACTAGTTTCTACAAAATTTGCCATTTTCCAATGTATTAGCACAGGGCTGGAAATTCGATGACTTGTGACCAATTTGAGCCAAACTCAAATCACTTCTTCCAGGACTTACGCCCAGTGCAGCTGTCAAGTCTGATCAAAATCAGAACAGGTATAAGATATCTCCATAAAGTTACAGTACAGTATCTGTGTGTGGAGTCGGCGGTTCATCTCACTGCACTGCAGGACGGAGAGTTTCAGGAGAGCCTTTGTTCCCACAACCACTTTTTAATGCCTCTTGACACCACTACAACCTCCCTCTAATCTTATCTAATTTCTATTATCTTTTCACCTCCAGAGACCTTTGGGATTACGTGCAGCAGTTTCTTTGCTTACACAATGCGGCACTTTTAATTTATTTAAATATACTTTGTTGTTTTTAAGTGGTGTGTGTATTTATTTATGAGCTATTGGATATCTGAATTTCTCCTTGGGGATGAATAAAGTATCTCCTATCTATCCATCTAGGTACAGTAGTTACACAGAGACTAAAGCCCAATTTGTGCTATTCCAGCTATTTCTGCCTCGTTGCAAACCCCGTCTGAGCTCCTCTCAGTAGGCCGACATGCACCTCCCAAAAACTGTAACTACACGTTGAGATGACAGACCGCACAGGCTGTGATTGGTCCACCAACTACATCATTTCCAGAATCTTACTTTTCTGGTTTCACAAACAACTTTCATCAGACAATAGGCCAGTCTTCATGAAAAATGTTGCACCCCCTACTGTTCTGGCAGTGAATTGCATTGCATCATCCACAACCTCTGATGGAGGACTTCCAAAGATTCACGACTGTGACAAAGACACAGACAGACATGGGGTCAAATACTTTGCATTGTATTTAAATACAAATACTTTAGATTTTCGAATTACAAATTCAAATACTTTGTACTTTTTCAAATACAAATACTCTATATTTTTGAGTATTTCAAATACAAATACTTTCTATGGACTATAATCAACAAATCAACACAAAAACTGATAAACCGGTGACAATTTATTGTGAAAATAGCATGACCAAATACTACTGATAAGTAAAGGATTGAATGTTTGATCACAAATTCACTATTATAATATCACAGGCAATAATCAAACTATCACAATATATATTGTTTCCCTCAATATTGCCTCCTTTTGTAGCCACCATATCACAAAACAATAATAAAATGTCGTATCTTCTCGTCTCAGCATATTGTATTATTGTATCTCAATCACAATAACGTGGAGCTTATAGTTTTCTGGTGCGTCTCAACACGGTGTCACAGAGATTCCCAAGTTTGAAAAGTATTTGAAAAAGTATTTGGAAATACTTGGGATCGGCGATGTATTTGAAATACAAATACTTTGAATTCAAAATCAGAAAATACAAATACTCCGAAAAATGTATTTAAGTATTTTCAAATACAAATACTTTTGTATTTGGCCCCATGTCTGGTCACAGAAGCATAAAAAGGCCTAAAGGCAGTTAGAAGAACATACACCCCCACCGGCATCAATTGCAATAGATGCCAGCAAACCAATACAATACTGCTCGATACCTCAGAAACAAAAAAGGTGCTGTTCTAATGAGACATCTTGTTGAAGAGCAGTTGAAGAATCATTAATAAAAAAATAAATGGAAAAAAACAAAAAACAAAACAAAACAAAAAAACACTGCTAGGGAACATGGATGCTGAACAGTCTTTGAAATGTCTTTGCACTTGTGCCTCAACAGACATGGAATATATTTATAAACTCAGTTTTCCCCAATTATTATTTGAGTCACGTGATGCTGGCTTTCAAATTTTGTGTCAGTACAATCCATTTGTAAATAGACTTTACTCTGGTATGAATTCTGATATGTATTTAACACGAACACTGTCAGTGTCGACTGCTGAAAGCTGTCGAGGGACACAACAGACAACAGGCTGAAATCAGTGGAGAAACGATCCCGAGCAATTGTTTCTTCTGGAAAACAAACCGTAACATCGTCGACATTTGTTCCGTCAGCTCAAACCATTTTAAGAAAGCACACTTGGAGGGAGAGGCTGTAAACTGTTTTGATAAAAAAAACTGAATTCAAATCCTTTTACAAGTAGTTTATTATATTTCAGGTACACAAAACAATTCTACATACGAGTCTTCAACTGGAGCACCAAAGAAACAACAGATGACAGAATTTCACCAGTTCATTTTCAAAAATGTGTGATTCCACCGCCAGCAAGGACTTTGTTTTACCCATTCATTACAAAATTCATGGAAAAGTTATGAACCAATCTGTGGGAGCTATGCCATGTAAAAATGTTTCAAAAAAAAGTTGTGATGATTTTGGAATAATTTCATTTACATAACAAAAGTCAAAATTTCACTTTTGGTGGAAGCACACATTTATTTGCATAAGCTGAAGGATGTTTCAGCTAGAGGTGCTCCACCAGACATAAAATAAATTAAATATAAATAATATTTTAAACCAAGAGCCCAAAATTGCAAAACGTTGCTTAAACTATATAAATGGACCAAACTTTGATGATTTTTTTTTAAAGTAAGTGTTTCTCTAACACACTGCAAAAAACATTTACTGTATGTATTTAAAGAAAAACAATCACACCAGTGAGCTACATACTGTGCAGTGAAAATGGTTACATTCACACATTTAAAAAAAAAAAGGTAGTTTTAAAGCATAAGAATCGCACTGTTAAATCCTTCTAACAAAATAATAGTGCTTCAGCTGAATATGGCAGTGCTCAGATAAAATAATACATGTTGAAATGCTTCGACAATTAAATATTTAAACAGTAATGCAACTCATCGGGTAGATACATATGACAAACAAAAAAACCCCTAAAACATTCCAGCAACACTTTTTGCAAAATAAACATGACATCAACACACACACATATTGAGAATTCACAGCAAACAAAAACCTTTTAACACAGCTCGTAACACGGTGGCAAAGTTAACATTTCAGCATATATACCATGACCTCCAAGTTCAGAGTATTTTGAAGTTTGGGACATGTAGCATGACACAGCATGATTTACATTTCTATTTTAATCTGCATTATTTTACAGAAGCGCATCTCCATCAGAAAGAGACCAAAACAGAGACCAAACTCAGTGCTCAAATACAACAAACCTAAACAAGGTCTAAATTCCCCATACAGGCACGTTTTCCATCTGCTGGTCTTGTTATCACGCTGCTACAAACATCTTAAAATGTCACTTAAAAGTTAAAACACTTAATGCATTGAATAAAAAAAAATGTCACTGCAGTTTGTGTTCTGAAACATGCGCCACTTCATTTTTTGTTAATTTACTTGAAATGTCAATGTTTTGGCATAGTTCGGTAGACTATACCATTCTGCCCACACCGATAACTTTTTTGAAATGTTCCTAATTTCAAATATTATATTACATAAAGCACTAATACGCATAACTTGGAAAACATCAGCATACAACTACGAAAAGGTGCATTATTGCAGACTAATGATCTTTGTCAACAACTTAACATGCATTTTGTCACATAATACAGAAATATATGTATATGTATAAATGAGCTGCCTCATGTTAATACAGAACAATTAATACAGAACAATTTTGTTGAAAAATTCAAAATATTAAAGCTTAGGGCCCCGTCACACCTCGATGATTTAGCCAGAGTATGATGATAGCTCCAATTCCACTGAATAGTTCGGGTCGGTACTGCACGGTATGATACGTGATGGAACAGTTAAGCCTGGCTTGGTTTGCGTTTCCATCACCAGCAAAACTCTTTTGTTTGGCAGGTGGAACACTTAAATATTGATAAGCACATCACAGAGTGCATACGCTGGTGCGCAGCCTTTCTTCTCCACGCGGTGGCAAAAGAGAGTAAAGGTGGATTAGTGGTTAGCACTGTTGCCTCACAGCAAGAAGGTCTTGGGATCGATTCCCACCTGTGGCCTTTCTGTTTGGAGTTAGCATGTTCTTCCTGTGTTTGCGTGTGTTCCCTCTGGGTGCTCCGGCTTCCCTCCATGTGCAAAGACATGCAGGTTAGGTGGATTGGAAACTTTAAAAATTGCCCAGGTCTCTCTTGTAAAAGAGACCTCGATCTCAATGGGATTAACCTGGTTAAATAAAGGCTAAATAAAGATAATTTAACATTATTTTATTTCATTTATGTCTTGGTTGATCATGGGATTTATTTTCATTGCGTGCGGACTGCTGAAAAGTGACTGGCGTCTGTAGTAAACGCTGACATGAATGAATGAGTCGCTGTGACTCTTTCAACTTTTAAAATAAGTTAATTGTCTGGTTGTGGCAAAAAAGCCAGCGTTCTCTGTTTCAGGTTGAGAATGCACATGGAGCAGAAAAACCCCCGAGAGACTTGCTTTAAAACACTACGTTTCTTCAGCCACAACAAGGAATTAAAGTATTTTCAGATGTTTTACAAAATCAGTACGGTTTATGTGGCTACGTTTTCGTCAAGCTGTGAGGGTGAATCCAACTGAAACCAACAGGTAAGACTAAGACTTTATGTTTACTCAGCATGTGAATGTGTCAAATATTAAAACCTGTCTGTTTGCATGAAGACTGCAGCTTTGAGCCAATCAAAGAATTTCAACTTATGAGTAAATTACAAGAAACGTGTGTTAACAATTGCATAACTTACCTACAACTTATGTCCTGCATATGCAGAACATATGAGACACGTCGAAAATATTGTGCATGCCCAAAATGATTGAGGTACTCGACTTCGGCGTACTACAACGTATATTAGTGTGCTTCAACGTGTTCTTAACATGTACAAAACTTAACTTATTAGATATATGCTAGCATATGTCAGCATTCTTAATACGGTCAGCATATGCTGGCTAAATCGTCAAGGTGTGACAGAGGTGTTAGTTTGAGAACACAACTCCATCTAAAAGGACAACATGCAAAATTAACACTTAAATCACCATATAACATTGGCCTTACTATACGTTTCACTTTTCACAGCACTGACTTGTCCTTCGTCTCATTGCCCGATGCACGAAAATGATTCATAAAAGGGTGGGGTGATAAACATACTGTTAATGAGTGAAAGACGTTAGTGCACATAATAAATACCTGTCCATATGTGAACATATTGGCATATTCTGAAGTTAATAAAGTTCAGTGTGAATTAGATAAAGAATTCATGGTTGTTTTGCCACTAACAGGCAACATTTAAGTTCACATTTTAATCTAGCATATCTATTTTATTTATTCATTCATTTAAACAGAAACAGAATTCAAAACCCATTTATCAGGATATATTATATATAGTGGGTTTGCAATACAACCCCTGGCAATAATTATGGAATCACCGGCCTTGGAGGATGTTCAGTTGTTTAATTTTGTAGAAAAAAAGCAGATCACAGACATGACACAAAATTAAAGTCATTTCAAATGGCAACTTTCTGGCTTTAAGAAACACTATAAGAAATCAAGAAAAAAAAAATTGTGGCAGTCAGTAACGGTTACTTTTTTAGACCAAGGAGAGGGAAAAAAATATGGACTCACTCTATTCTGAGGAATAAATTATGGAATCACCCTGTAAATTTTCATCCCCAAAACTAACACCTGTATCAAATCAGATCTGATTGTTAGTCTGCATCTAAAAAGGAGTGATCACACCTTGGAGAGCTGTTGCACCGAGTGGACTGACATGAATCATGGCTCCAACACGAGAGATGTCAATTGAAACAAAGGAGAGGATTAGCAAACTCTTAAAAGAGGGTAAATCATGCAATGTTGCAAAAGATGTTGGTTGTTCACAGTCAGCTGTGTCTAAACTCTGGACCAAATACAAACAACATGGGAAGGTTGTTAAAGGCAAACATACTGGTAGACCAAGGAAGACATCAAAGCATCAAGACAGAAAACTTAAGCAATATGTCTCAAAAATTTAAAATGCACAACAAAACAAATGAGGAACGAATGGGAGGAAACTGGAGTCAACATCTGTGACCGAACTGTAACAAACCGCCTAAAGGAAATGGGATTTACATACAGAAAAGCTAAACGAAAGCCATTATTAACACCTAAATAGAAAAGAAAAAAAAACCCAAAAACAAACAAAAAAAAAAACAAGGTTACAATGGGCTAAGGAAAAGCAATTGTGGACTGTGGATGAATGTCATATTCAGTGATGAATCTCAAATCTGCATTGGGCAAGGTGATGATGCTGGAACTTTTGTTTGGTGCCGTTCCAATGAGATTTATAAAGATGACTGCCTGAAGAGAACATGTAAATTTCCAGAGTCATTGATGATATGGGGCTGCATGTCAGGTAAAGGCACTGGGGAGTTGGCTGTCATTACATCATCAATAAATGCACAAGTTTACGTTGATATTTTGGACACTTTTCTTATCCCATCAATTGAAAGGATGTTTGGGGATGATGAAATCATTTTTCAAGATAATGCATCTTGCCATAGAGCAAAAACTGTGAAAACATTCCTTGCAAAAAGACACATAGGGTCAATGTCATGGCCTGCAAATAGTCTTAATCCAATTGAAAATCTTTGGTGGAAGTTGAAGAAAATGGTCCATGACAAGGCTCCAACCTGCAAAGCTGATCTGGCAACAGCAATCAGAGAAAGTTGGAGCCAGATTGATGAAGAGTACTGTTTGTCACTCATTAAGTCCATGCCTCAGAGACTGCAAGCTGTTCTAAAAGCCAGAGGTGGTGCAACAAAATACTAGCGATGTGTTGGAGCGTTCTTTTGTTTTTCATGATTCCATAATTTTTTCCTCAGAATTGAGTGATTCCATATTTTTTTCCCCTCTGCTTGGTCTAAAAAAAGTAACCGTTACTGACTGCCACAATTTTTTTTTCCTGATTTCTTATAGTGTTTCTTAAAGCCAGAAAGTTGCCATTTGAAATGACTTTAGTTTTGTGTCATGTCTGATCTGCATTTTTCTACAAAATTAAACAACTGAATGAACGTCCTCCGAGGTCGGTGATTCCATAATTTTTGCCAGGGGTTGTACATGTCCGTCCATCCATCCATCCATTTTCTTCCGCTTTATCCGGAGTCGGGTCGCGGGGGCAGCAGCTCAAGCAAAGCCGCCCAGACCTCCTGATCCACACACACCTCCCCCAGCTCCTCCGGGGGAACCCCAAGGCATTCCCAAGCCAGCCGAGAGATGTAGTCCCTCCAGCGTGTCCTGGGTCTTCCCCAGGGTCTCCTCCCAATGGGACGTGCCCGGAACACCTCTCCAGCGAGGCGTCCAGGGGGCATCCAGAAAAGATGCCCGAGCCACCTCAACTGACTCCTTTCGACGTGGAGGAGCAGCGGCTCGACTCCAAGCGCCTCCCGAGTGACTGAGCTCCTCATCCTCTCTCTAAGGGAGCACCCAGCCACCCTACGGGAGGAAACTCATCTCGGCCGCTTGTACTCGCGATCTCGTTCTTTCGGTCATGAGCCAAATCTCATGACCATAGGTGAGGATCGGAACGTAGATCGATCGGTAAATCGAGAGCTTTGCCCACCTACTCAGCTCTCTCTTCACCACAACGGTCCGATACAGCGACCGCATCACTGCGGATGCACTGCAATACATGTATTTGTATTAAACTGCACAGTACACCCGCGATGGTTTGGTTGACAGAACTGCATGGAGAATACACGGTACGACTCTGCACAGCATGATTATAGACTATAGAGACATGTCTAACATTTTATCTAATGTCCACAGAGTGCATGTCACTCTGGTTCCATGCTCAGTGCAAGAGGCATGAACAGACCCCCCTCAGTCTGCTCTCTTTGAGTCTGAGGCAAAGAGGAAACAGTGAGAGGGGCAGCTAAAGCAAGTGAAGGGACCATTTCAGTCAGAAACTTTGGGACCATAAATGGAACTGGTTAATTTACCCTTTTCTTCTGAAACATGAACCTAAAAGTAAAAATGCACTAATATGCATTTGTGTTAAATCGCTGTCCCAGGATGAGAGCCGTGCCCATTCCACTTTACACAGAAAACACCAACTTATAAACTGATGTTTTATATGAATTAGTGTCAAATTTTCACAGAAATTATAGGCACAGAATAGCAACACTGCATACAATGATTTCAAATCTGTGCAAAGTGAGGTTTTATGTGTAGCAGTCATTTGCACAAAAGTGAAACCAACTTAAAATGGACAAAATATGCATAAACTGACAAAAAACAAAACACTTAACGTGCTTCACAGTAAATTCATCCCAACGAGAATGACTAGATGTAATCCAGTTCATTCACATATATACACACATACATACACGCATGCATACACTCAAGCTGGACTTCTTCACTGTCTCTGCTCAAGCTCTGTACAACACTGGGGGCAGCATCACATACAGCAGAAGAAAGTGCTACACAGAAGAAACCCAGAAGAAGCAGCCAGTTGTTTATAGCCCGTTAGCATAGCATTAATTTCCATATTTTTGATGTTATACGAGGTCTATTAGATAATAAACCGACCCTTTTATTTTTTTTTTAACTATATGGATTTGAATGACGTGCGATTACACCAATCATGCTTGAACCCTCGTGCGCATGCATGAGTTTTTTCACGCGTGTCGGTGACGTCATTTCCCTGTGGGCAGGCCTTGAGTGAGATGTGGTCCCGCCCTCTTGGCTGAATTCCTTTGTTTCACACGCTGCTCGAGACGGTGCGCGTTGCTTTATCAACATTTTTTCTGGACCTGTGAGGAATATCCGAGTGGACACTATTCGAGAAATTCAGCTGGTTTTCGGTGAAAAGTTTAATGGCTGATGAGAGATTATGGGGTGTTTCTGTCGCTGTAAGGACTTCCCACAGAGCAGGACGTCGTGCAGCGCTTCCAGGCGCCGTCGTCGGCCTGTTTCGACCTGAAAACATCCTAATTTAAGGCTTAATTCACCCAGGATGTCGTGAGAGAACAGAGAAGATTCAGAAGAGGCCGGCATGAGGAGTTTATGCGGACATTCCACTGTTTAAGGACATTTTTTAATGAAAGACGTGCGCGCAAATTCGCCGAGTCGTTTCCGTGACGACTCGGCAAATCTGTGTGCGCCGCGACAGGAAAAACACCTCCGTGTTGAAAACCATTTGTAAAATTCAGGCGGCTTTTGATGGCTTTCAACAAGTGAGTAACTGAGAAATTGTTTAACAGCTTAGGCATGTTCCAACTTGCCCGTTAAGGTTTCCAACGGAGGTGTTTTTCCTGTCACGACCCCCCGCGGTCGGGTCCGGCCTGACATGCGACTCTGCCCGCACGTTCTTTCATTACAAAATGTCCGTTAACAATGGAATGTCCGAATAAACTCCTCATGCCGACTTCTTCTGAAAGTTCTCTGTTCTCTGACGACTTACTGGGTCAACAGAGCCTGAAATGTGGAAGTTTTCCAACTTGAAACGGTGAGACGCTGCCGCCTCGAAGCGCAGATCGCCGTCAGGCACCGTGGGCCGTCCTTACGGCGACACTACCAGACCAAAATCTCTCATCAGCCATTAAATTTTTTACCGAAAACCAGCTGAATTTATCGAATAGTGTCCACTCAGTTGTGCCTTACAGTTTTGAAAAAATTTTGATCAAACAAAGCAGCAGTCTCTGAGCCATTCCTAAACAATGAAAAAAAAAAAAATCGACGAGAGGGTGGGCGACTCCTCACTCAAAGACTGCCCACAGGCGAATGACGTAACCGACAGGCGTGAAAGAACTCTCGCATGCCCACGAGGGTTCAAGCATGTCTGATGTAATCACACGTGATTCAAATCCATATGGTTTTTGAAAAAAATAAGGTCGGATACTTTTCTAATAGACCTCATATATAACCATGAACTTAAATAAAAACTTCTTAAATTTGCAATGATTCAATGCAGTAGAGACGACGCCCTATTTCAAAGTAGAGGTACTTCAGCCAGAGGCCTCGCAGACGTGCAGCAGCTCCGGCATAAATACGGAGCTGAACGGAATGTCAAGTTCAAACTGGTATACCAACCACTATAAGATAGAAAATAAAAATATGCCAGTCCACATCTCTTGTATTACCTCAGCTCACTTTTCAGAAAGTCCAAATCTTATAAGTACATTCTGGACTTATTCAAAAACATTACCACACCAAGATAAGTATAAGATGAAACTAAAGCCTGCCATTTCTAACACTGCTGAGTTCTAATCTTCCAGAAGAACTCTGAAAGTGAGACACAACTCATGTATAAAAGCTAACTGAATCAAAACTGAAATGCAGCTCAGAAGTAATTCCTCTGACAATGACAGCGGAATACAACTGGTTTAGTACCGTTTCTAAAACACGTTTATGTGTAGGCAGTTTGCGACGGACGGTAAACTGGACGTTTTACTGTGTTTAATAAGAGGACGACAGAACACTGTCACCACAGGCGATGATGGTGACACCCCACGCACCAGAAAGGTACGTGCCGTTAAAGCATTTATGCTAACCTTCTGAAATTAGACGAAACATCTCGTTGGTGGTGGGTAGAGTACAAGTACTAAAACTAAAGAAGTGAACATTCCACTTTGAGAAACTTAAAGAAATATATATTCCATGTTAATGTTACTAAGTTACTTTCTTCAACTGTATATCTGGATAGTCTTGCTGTGTTGTCACATGAAAATGTTAATTTGTGGAGCAGATGTTTCAGTGAGTACCACCCACAGACTGTATATATACACACACACACACACACACACACACACACTGGATAAAGCCTGCATGACATTACTCGGTTTTCTATAGAGACCCGAAAAAGCCAAAATCAATCAATCAATCAATCAATTTTTTTATATAGCGCCAAATCACAACAAACAGTTGCCCCAAGGCGCTTTATATTGTAAGGCAAGGCCATACAATAATTATGTAAAACCCCAACGGTCAAAACGACCCCCTGTGAGCAAGCACTTGGCTACAGTGGGAAGGAAAAACTCCCTTTTAACAGGAAGAAACCTCCAGCAGAACCAGGCTCAGGGAGGGGCAGTCTTCTGCTGGGACTGGTTGGGGCTGAGGGAAAGAACCAGGAAAAAGACATGCTGTGGAGGGGGCAGAGATCGATCACCAATGATTAAATGCAGAGTGGTGCATACAGAGCAAAAAGAGAAAGAAACAGTGCATCATGGGAACCCCCCAGCAGTCTACGTCTATAGCAGCATAACTAAGGGATGGTTCAGGGTCACCTGATCCAGCCCTAACTATAAGCTTTAGCAAAAAGGAAAGTTTTAAGCCTAATCTTAAAAGTAGAGAGGGTGTCTGTCTCCCTGATCTGAATTGGGAGCTGGTTCCACAGGAGAGGAGCCTGAAAGCTGAAGGCTCTGCCTCCCCATTCTACTCTTACAAACCCTAGGAACTACAAGTAAGCCTGCAGTCTGAGATCGAAGCGCTCTATTGGGGTGATATGGTACTACGAGGTCCCTAAGATAAGATGGGACCTGATTATTCAAAACCTTATAAGTAAGAAGAAGAATTTTAAATTCTATTCTAGAATTAACAGGAAGCCAATGAAGAGAGGCCAATATGGGTGAGATATGCTCTCTCCTTCTAGTCCCCATCAGTACTCTAGCTGCAGCATTTTGAATTAACTGAAGGCTTTTTAGGGAACTTTTAGGACAACCTGATAATAATGAATTACAATAGTCCAGCCTAGAGGAAATAAATGCATGAATTAGTTTTTCAGCATCACTCTTAGACAAGACCTTTCTGATTTTAGAGATATTGCGTAAATGCAAAAAAGCAGTCCTACATATTTGTTTAATATGCGCATTGAATGACATATCCTGATCAAAAATGACTCCAAGATTTCTCACAGTATTACTAGAGGTCAGGGTAATGCCATCCAGAGTAAGGATCTGGTTAGACACCATGTTTCTAAGATTTGTGGGGCCAAGTACAATAACTTCAGTTTTATCTGAGTTTAAAAGCAGGAAATTAGAGGTCATCCATGTCTTTATGTCTGTAAGACAATCCTGTAGTTTAGCTAATTGGTGTGTGTCCTCTGGCTTCATGGATAGATAAAGCTGGGTATCATCTGCGTAACAATGAAAATTTAAGCAATACCGCCTAATAATACTGCCTAAGGGAAGCATGTATAAAGTGAATAAAATTGGTCCTAGCACAGAACCTTGTGGAACTCCATAATTAACTTTAGTCTGTGAAGAAGATTCCCCATTTACATGAACAAATTGTAATCTATTAGACAAATATGATTCAAACCACCGCAGCGCAGTGCCTTTAATACCTATGGCATTATGGCAAAATGGCCCCCTATTCAGGGCGTCACCATATTGAGAGGCCCACCTGCAGTGATTTATAATGAACTCATTAATGCATCAAGGGGCGGAGCATGTGTGACGAAGAAAGCCCGAGCAGACCCCTCTCTCTGAGTACAAAACACCATTTAACAGGCTAGCCCCTGATCAGATCTTTATTATTAAAATCATATTTCTTGCGGACTGCTCGGAGGTTCTCCTAATGATTTATTTGGGTGTGGAGAGTAAAAGTTACGAGCCGTGTATTTCATCAGTAATCGTGCATTAAGTGAACCTAAGTGCAAACACCGCTAGCACACAATATTAAATAATGCAGTGCAATTGCAATGGGGACATCTTAGATGATCTGTTAGGATGTTTCACCGCACAACACAGATTATTCTAGGTGTATGTTATAAGATATTCCAAACAGACAGAGCAAAAACACAATAGTGAGTGACTGCTGCCAGCTGACTCAGAGTTACACTCAGAAGCTATGAAGGGCGGAGTCACTGGACTTAGCAGCTGCCCCTCAAAGCAACCACCCCCACAATTACTCAGAACTTTATGACTTAAAATGTCAAACTAAGAAGTTACACAAATTCATCCCCCATACAGTTTTCATGGGGGCAGAAATATGGCATATGACAAATGTACTTTAGTACATTGGTCACAGTCCTGTCATCTGAATTTCTCAGATGACTCTGCCAATGTGGGCAGCAAGGCAGTGAACCAGGATGCTAAGTACAGGAGTGTGGTGGACAGGTTTGTGGACTCAACCACCTGCAGCTCAACATATCTAAGACAAAGGAGCTGGTGGTGGACCAAATCCAGTTACCATCAATGGAACTGAGGTGGACATTGTGAACTACTACAAGTACCTGAATGTCCACATAGACAACAGACTGGACTGTAAACACAGATGCTGTGTATAACAAAAGTCAGAGCCAAATGTACTTCCTCAAGAGGCTCAGATCTTTCAGTGTCAGCAGAAAAATGTTGCACAGGTTCTACCACTGGTGGTCTCCAGCATCATATTCTATGCTGTACTGTGCTGGGGCAGCAGACTGAAGGCAGCTGAAACAAACAGACTCAACAAGCTCATCGGGGGAGCTGGCTCTGTCCTGGGGGTTAAGCTAGAGTCTGTGGTGGAAGTGTCAGAGGGGAGGATGTTGAGGAAACTGCTCAGCACCGGGACAGCATGTCCCACTCCCTGCATGCCACACTGACGTCCCATCAGAGCACCGTCAGCCACAGACAGAGACCACTGAGGTGCACCACAGAACACCACAGGAGGTCTTTCCTACCTGTGGAAATCAGACAATTCCTCCCCCCTCTGCAGGATGAATACAGTTATTCTGTGTTTTCAGTTACTCAGAGTTATGTTCTATATTGTTGAACATCTTGTTCAAATGTCTATAAAAAACAAAACAAAAAACGTTTACTGTTTCAGTACTTTGGAAAAATAATTTCCTTCGGGATAAATAAAGTTGATCTTATTCTTAAAATGTAGATTACAGAGCCAAAAATGATTGTAATAAGAGTATAAATATATGTTGCATACACAAAAAGAAGAATGTGCAAAGTGCTAGCCCCCCCCCAATACTTTAACTTGTGTGCATAAGTGCATTACATTAACACATTCCTACCAACCCCTTATCGTGTTTAGATGTTATTAGCATGAAGACTCGAGCCTTTTGGTTCAATTTTCCCCACAAATAGCCAAAACTTCAGCTATCAGCAGAGAAAAAAGTACACGGACCGCGTGGAAGCATAATTTCATGACATCACAGATGATGTTACAACAATAAGAACAGAGAGACTGAGATAGTAGAAAGACCTGAACCAACACTGAAACCACTGATCTGTGGAGCAGTGGAATGTACTGATCTGGCTTTTTCCTCTCAGGATATCAATTAATTCACCTGTGCAATTGTGTAAACATTGTGACAAATTGTCCTTTGTGTATCGAGGCGACTCTATATTTTCAGAAACAAGCTGTAACATCATCTGACCCTTAAACTGGCTTCAATAACTCGAAAACAATAAATGCCGCCATCTTCAACTTCAAAGGACGGATAACAAGGAAAAGCATCACATTAGACTTTGTTGCGCCAGATCAATCAGAAAAGCAACCTTGTTCAGAGAGAGCAATATTCTACAGACAAGTCTGCCACCTGCTTGATGCAACATCCAGCTTTTCGTACCCATCAGCTAACCAGGAAAGATAGTAACTATGGTCGGAAACATGATGCCCACTACATGGCCAAATATGGCAGAATATATGAACTTGTGCTTATGCACATGCCGTTCGTTACCTTTGAATTTTATCAATGTCCTTATTATCAGCAGATGTACTACAAATCATTAACTTGTTAATTCACGGACCTCAGTGCAGCTGCTTTGTTCTGCACCTGAATGTGAATGCTGTCTCCACAAATGTCCCCAAAGAACTGTACTTCAGAGAGAGTCAAGCACGGTTAAAACCCATGGACTCTAACGTCTGTTGTCACGGTGTCTTTTGGCATTGGGGAGTGAGGTTTACAAACTACATATGCACAGCACCTCCTGCTGGCCTCCATTTACACATGCATCAGATACAAAATATGCAAAGTAATTTCAACAGAAATAAATACATAACGAAACTTCTTTGGTATGTCTACTACCAATAAGCAGAGGCCACTCTATGTTTCAATACTGGCACATATGAAAACACATCCATCGGGATGCACTCGCATGCAACATTGTCGATTCATGACACAAATACATACGGTGCATCTAGAAAGTATTCACAGCCCTTCACTTTTTTTATATTACAGCCTTACTTTAAAAAGGAGTAAATTCATTTTCCCGCTCAAAATTCTAGCAACAACCCATAATGACAACATGAAAAGTTTTTTTTTTAATTTTTGCAAGAAGAAATCACGTGTACATAAGTATTCACACCATTTTCTCAATTCTTTGTTGATGCACCTTTGGCAGCAATTACAGCCTCAAGTCTTCTATATGATGTCACAAGCTTGGTGCTCCTGTCTTTGGGCAGTTTTGCCCATTCCTTTTTGCAGAACCTCTCAAGGTTCATCAGGTTGGATGGGAAGCATCGGTGCAGGATGTTTCTGTATACTGCTACATTCCTTTCCCTCAATCCTGACTAGTCTCCCAGTTCCTGCTGCTGAAAAACATCCCCACATCATGATGCTGCCACCACCATGCTTCACTGTAGGGATGGTACCTGGTTTTCCTCAAAACATGATGCCTGGGATTCACAGCAAAGAGTTCAATCTCTGCCTCATCAGACCAGAGAATTTTGTTTCTCATGGCCTGAGAGTCCTTCAGGTGCCTTTTGACAAACTCCAGGTGGGCTGTCGTGCCTTTTACTAAGGAGTGGCTTCTGTCTGGTCACTCTACCATACAGGCCAGATTGCTGGATTGCTGCAGAGATGGTTGTCCTTCTGGAAGGTTCTCCTCTCTCCACAGAGGAATGCTGGAGCTCTGACCATGGGGTACTTGGTCACTTCCCTGACTAAGGCCCTTCACACCGATTGCTCAGTTTAGATGGGCAGCCAGCTCTAGGAAGAGTCCTGGTGAATCTGAACTTCTTCCATTTATGGATGGAGGCCACTGTGCTCACTGGAACCTTCAAAGCAGCAGAAATGTTTCTGTGCCCTTCCCCAGATTTATGCCTCGAGACAATCCCGTCTCAGAGGTCTACAGACAATTCCTTTGACTTCATGCTTGGTTTGTGCTCTAACTGTCAACTGTGGGACCTTATATGTAGACAGGGGTGTGTCTCCAAATCATGTCCAATCAACTGAATTTACCCCAGGTGGACTCCAACTAAGCTGTAGAAACATCTCAAGGATGATCAGTGGAAACAGGATGCACCTAAGTTCAATTCTGAGCTTCATGGCAAAGACTGTGAATAGTTATGTACATGTGATTTCTTAGTAAAATCTAAAAGAAAGAAAAAAAAAATCACAATTAGTGCAGCAGATAAGAGAATATTTAGAGCAAAATCCTGCAAATGGTGATAAAAGCATGAAATTCGGCAGAAATACTCAAACATTTCTCTTTTGAAGAAAAAAAAAATGATTGGCCACTTGAATTTTCAGCTGGCGTTCAAGTAGGGGTCAACTGAAGAATTACACAGTGGTCAAAATTAAAAGATACTCCAGTCATATTGAAAACTATACCACATTATTTGCTTGATCATAAAGATTCCAAAAAGGTATAGTTTGGACTATCTGTGACTGAATTCTATGGAGTTACGGGATGAAAACAGCAAAAATGGTGACAAAGGTCAGTTTCAGTTTGTACAGGGGTCAAAAGTTAAAGTTGCTCCAATGTTGGTTAAAAGTGATGCAAATTAGCTAATAGGATTAATAAATGGAGTAGTTTTGACAGTGTTGAATGCTTGGTCTCCAAAGTAAAGGTCAAACAAGGTCAAAGTCCATTGGATTCTATGACATGTGACATGTTACCCCATAACGTGATAACTCAGCATGATCATGGTCCAAACTATTCCTTTTAAACACCCTGTTAAATCAACTAATAATTTGCATCACTTTTTACCAAAGTTGGAGCAACTTTAACTTTTGACACCTGTACAAACTGACACTGACCTTTGTCACCATTCTTGCTATTTTATCCCATAACGCCATAGAATTCAGTCACAGATAGTCCAAACTATACCTTTTTGGAATCTTTATGATCAAGCAAATAATGTGGTATAGTTTTCAATATGACTGGAGTATCTTTTAATTTTGACCACTGTGTAATTCTTCAATTGACCCCTACCTGACCACCGACTGAAAATTTAAGTGGCCAATCGGTTTTTTCAAAAGAGGAATGTCTAAGGAGTATTTCTGCCGAATTTGGTGCTTTTATCACCCTTTGCATGATTGCTTTAGTTATCTGCTGCACTAAATTCCCAGCAGAAGACTGCCCCTCCCTGAGCCTGGTTCTGTTGGAGGTTTCTTCCTGTTAAAAGGGAGTTTTTCCTTCCCACTGTCACCAAGTGCTTGCTCACAGGGGGTCATTTTGACCGTTGGGGTTTTTCTGTAATTATTGTATGGCTTTTGCCTTACAATATAAAGTGCCTTGGGGCAACTGTTTGTTGTGATTTGGCGCTATATAAATAAAATTGATTTGATTTAAATGTTATTATATAGAATTTGAAAAAAAAAAAAAAAAAGAAATTTCATCCATTTTAGAATAAGGCTGTAATATAAAATGTGAAAAAAGTGAAGTGCTGTGCATACTTTCCGGATGCACCGTATACACTAGCTGCTACTGGCACCTGTGGCTCCAAACACTTCAAGGAAATATCTAAGATGAGTCATTGTATAGAAACCTGAGAGGTTAGTGGTAAAAAAAGAGAAAAAAAAAAGCAGTGTTTCATGCAATAAGTTGTCATTAATAAAGCAGCAACTGAGAGAGACAGCATGAATAAATAACATGCTAAAAACAATACGGTTTTGAATGTTATGGATGAATATCTGAAATGAGTGTGATATTTGGAAAGTCCTTAGTTTTGTAACATTATTTTGTGCAATTAGTCCATGGGCCAGGCAGGGTACTGGTACCACTTAAGGGCAGTAAACAACACTTACAATCCAGCCTCATGACCTACACAAAAAAATATGATGACAGCTGTAACCAGGTGGGGTACATTTAGAAATCCTTCAGTCATATTGAAAGGTTCTGCTATGTTAAATTAAATATTAAATTATTTTATTTTATTTTTATTTTATTTTTCTAAAATCTGCTATGGTTAGTTATCAAGATACAGGGTAACGCAAGTCATAGAATCCAATGGTCAGTGATCTGATTTAACCATTCCTTTGGAGACCAAGCATTCAACACAGTCAAAGCCATTCCAATTATTCTATTCCTAACACTATTAGCTCAACTAACAATTTAATTTAACACATGAACCCAAGCAGACAAACCATTTAAAGAGCACAGGCGCTGGGTATGAAAATGACAGCAGTGTTTGATAGAAACTAGCACTGACACTTGTGCCACACTATGTAGGTGTAAAACAGGACCTGGACTGTAATATCACATATATAATGAATATGCATCTTAATCTACAGTAAAGCGGGTTATTAGTTGGATCCCTAACTACTACTTTAATGCTTCTTTTGTGATAATACAATGGGAAAGTTACATCGTCGCATTCTCCCACACAGATTAGAAGTGGTCTCAAATTGACTACGCAAAGCAAATGACGAGGTTTCTGCACAATGAGCATGATGAGTTTTACATATTAACCTAAAACATTTCTCCCAAACACAAAACTTTAGGTACATGTTAATCTATTTGAAGGTGAGATTGCAAAGCAACATACTGTATTTGAGTAGTGTGCAGTGTAATTCAAAACTCTGCAACAGAAAGCAAAGAATCAAAGTTGTAGCGCTTCAGGGTTTTTTTTTTACTCTAGTTATACAAATGTAGCTGTATGTTCAATCTTTTCACCCAAAGTAAAAAACAAAAAAACAAAAACTGCAGTTAGCTACTAGACGTGAACTTCAAAGTGTCCAGCATTTCTTCTATTAAATGTAGAAGAAAATAAAATCAGAACTATAAATAAATATAGGTGAGTTGTTTATATCCTCCTGAGAACCAGCGTGGAAAAGCATCTTTCAGTTTACCTTTGCGGTCCAATACAGAGGACATAATGAATGGGGGATCTCAGCAAGATATACACTATTAAAAAAAAACAAACAAACACGCACACAAGGATCACGAGCGGCATCTTGAGAAAAAAATGATTCTTGTACCTAATTCCACATACACAGCACAGTTTGGACATTACTGCTCAGATTCTGACCTTCGGTATCTTGCTCTTCGTGGACCCATGGGTTTGTGAGTTGCCACAGCAGCAGCGAAGCTCAGCAGACAACAGAAGGAGGTGATGCTGATTTTGGCCACTTCCAATGGTCCTGATGTACCAGTCCAGTATTTCTCAGCCAAATAGAGACACATGATAAGGAACCACAGGACAGAAACCACAGCATCAATTCTCCTCAACCTGGAAAAGCACAAGTGCCACTTTACATACAGTGGAGAAAAGTCTCACGTCTACTCAAGGAAAACACAAGGAGGATGATTAGTTACCTGACGGGTCCTGCTAAGAAGATTGCAGTGATACAGGTCAGCAGGCCAACAGAGACCACAGCGAGCTGGTTTTCCTTTCCGTACTCCACCAGCACCACGGCCTTTTCCACAGCTATGTCTGGAAGCAGCAGGAGAAGATTGTCCCAAAGAGGCAGAGCGTCACCGCTTTTGTTGTCGTTGTTGTTGGACTCATTGTAAGGTTTAGGTTTGGGAGGGATCACGCCACCACTTAATGTGGGTAGTGCATTCGGCGAAGCAGCCTGGTCTGCCTTTCCATAGAAAATTGTAGCAAGCAGGAAAGCACAGGTGAGGAAGACAAGGACACGTAACAGCACAACCCCCATGGGAGAGGCGGCAGAGTGTGTGCTCTGTCAGAAGAAAAGACAGTTTTATTGTCAATCCTCACTTTTCAACAACATACAGAAATGGATAAACTACACAAAACTTTACCTTCATCTACATACCGCACAAAATCATCTCATATTTTTCAAGGTGGCTCAAAGTACAAGGCATCCAATTTTTACAGAGGGCATGGAATGACATATTACAAGATATCAAGAATTAACCACGAGTTTGCACAGAGTTAAGAAGAGTTGCCCCAGCCTTTCCTTGTGCCATGCTGAGCTTGAGTTAACCAAAGTACTCAATAGTTCCACCGAGTTCTGGAGAGACAAAGATGAAGACTATGAAGGAAACCTGTCCTTTCCCAAAACCTCAGTATTTTTCCCCTCACCACTACCAAGTGGTGTCCCTGCATGAGCGGACTTGATACCGAAAATAACTAGAGGAAAGCTGGGTATAGAAATCAAAGAGCACAAAGTTGTAGGTTGGCCTCTTATAGAGCCAAACTCAAGCAGGTGTTAAGGTCTAGCTTGTGCTTCCTGAGAGTCCTCAATAAGCACAAGCTAGACTCCAACCTGCTGCTGACCTTCTACCAAGCATCCACCCAGAGCCTGCTGACATACTGCATCACAGCATGGTACGGCAGCTGTACTGCTGCAGACAGGGAGAGGCTCCAGAGAGTCATAAAGACAGCCCAAAGGATCATTGGCTGCCCTCTCCCCTCCTTGATGGACATTTACAGCTCCCGCTGCCTTAGCAGAGCTCTAAACATCACTAAAGACAGCTCCCACCCTGGCTTTGAACTGTTTGACCTGATATCCTCAGGTAAGCGCTACAGGTGTATTAAGACCAGAACAAACAGACTCAAAAACAGTTTCTTTCCCAAAGCGGTAACCATCCTGAATTCCCACATGCACCGACGATAATGTGCAACATTCCATCCCATAATGTGCAATATTTATAATTTTTAATAATGTATATAATAACATACTTATTCTGCAATGTACATACCACCCAGGACCGTGTACCTTACCTTCTAATGTTTACATCGTATATATATTTTTTGATACATATTATTTGATATCGCTGCTTTTCTAATGTTACATCATATATATATTTTTTGATACATATTATTTGATATCGCTGCTTTTCTTCTCACTTGCCTGCACTAATGACAATAAAAGGCATTCTATTCTATAAGTGCTACACGCCATTGTTAGACAACTTTCATGTCTGAATAATGCTATAACCCAACTTCTAACAAGTGATGCCCATCTGAACAGACACTGCACTGAAGCCATTTTAGAGTTACCAAGCTTTACTAAAACTAAAATTAGAAACATCTGATATCCACTGCTGCAAAACTGGTCTGTTAATGCTTGAATCACTCGTATACTGACTGCAGGTGTGTTTATATGTGTTGGCCCTGCGATAAACTGGCAGTCTGTCCAGGGTGTTCCTCGCCTCTCGCCCAGTGACCACTGGGCTCCAGTGGCCCTGTGACACTTAACTGCAATGAGTGGGTCTAGAGAATGAATGTCACCATCTCATTTAGTCAAAATCTATCTTGAGTTCTGTAGAACGCAAATAATGAACAATTACATTAAACTACTGTTATGAATCTGGAGTTGAATGACAAACTCTTGCTAATATAACAGTTAATTACCATCTTGTAGTTGGTTAGAAATCTTACAACTCTCCTCCAAAATACTTTTATCATCTGATGCAGTGTCTTGTCTGAACATAAAAATTGTACCAGTGTAGTGCCTGCTTGCAGTTTGTAATTGCACTGACCTTTACAAAGGCTTTGTCAGAGTCCCTGCTGCGGCGAGTTGATGGTTTAAGAGTACAGTCCTCACTGACGGTTTTGATATTTGATGTAGTACTCCACTGCGGTCTGACATGGCCTGCATAACTTGTAGGTCTGTTCAAGGTGATGCTTGTAGGATTCAATTTCCTCATCGTAGTTCTCCTGCAACAACAACAAAAATGCAACCAAGACTACAGAGTTACATCAACACTATGCATGTGCTGTGGGAGAGTAAAGCACGTACATCATCTCTGGGGATAAATGAGGCCAACTGCTTGATTTTTGCAGACTGGTTGTTGTTGCACTTTCTGCACAGCAGCATCTGACAGTTGACCCACTGCAGCGTCTTGGGTGTTTCAGATGTGGGTAAACTTCCAGACACTCCATGGTTCAGATGCTCCATGTACTGAGCTGGGATGGGCTTGTTGTAATCACCATTCTGAAATCAAGATCATAAAAATAAATAAATAAATAAAAAATAAAATATATAAAAAAGTCATGAAAAGAAAATAACAGCAAAATCCAGAGTCACTTCAGGCTACTGAATATAAACACATTTGTAAAATACTTATATGTACCTCCTGGAAACCATTGTACTGCTCACAGTTGGGGCAGTCCCAGCAGTTCCTGTTCCCATAGGGTACCACTGTGTTCCGATTGCAGAACCAGCAGTTCACACTGGCATGCGTGGGCTTCTTTCTGAAAAGGACAGTTTGTTTTCTTACAATAACACATAAAAAACAATAATTCTAGAACCAAGTGCTAATGAAATGGACACCAAATAGCACACAAAAGGAAGTAATTCAGTAAGTCATTCATTCATTCAATCACAGGCACCACGATCACTGTCAAATCTTCCTAAATTTAGCACACAGCCAAAGATAAAATAATTTAATATGCATAACTTCTGGAATGCATAACTAGGGTAGTCATTGTAGAAATGCTCTAGCAACTACTTTATAGTTTCTGATTCATATACCAAGCTTTTTATAGACTTATAAAACATTCAGAAAATAAGACGACGAAGAAGAGGAGAACGTTTCCACAAACAGCGGGAGAAGAAGAAAACTAGAAGGGTGGAAATGAGAGTAGGGCTGTCACAATTATTACAATATTCGTCAATCGCGATTATTTTTCATATTCGCGATTACCGGGAATTATTTATTTTATCCACAAAGCATAAAACGACTCAATCTGACGTCATTGTGCTGTAGCCTCGCTCTCGTCTTAAGGCGGGACAATAACCAGGAGGCTGACGGACGATTAAAACAGTGGCCATCTTCTTCAAAAGCCGTCTAAAATGCGGAGCTGTCGGTGTGTGTGTCTGTGTGCGCGTGCGGAGTTAATAGGCTGCAGACTGCGAGGGAGGGGGTGGGTGAGGGAGATTGCTGAATGCAGGCGCGACACGTTCAGTGCGCAGCGAGCGCGGAGCAGAGAGAGGATTTTAACCCGAGTGAACATGTTAACAAAATGAAAATGTGGAGCTGCCTTTACTTCTCTCTGAACTTTCTCTAAACGTGTGATTCTGCCGTTACCATCCTTTTCACACCATGTGCGCGTCGTATGCTGAATTTATGATATCATGAGATGAAATAAACAGTCAAATATCTTTAAAAACATATTTAAAAAATGAGAATATATGAATGAACTGAGCCACAAAAAAAAAAAAAACCTGACATGGAGAAGCTGTGGTGATGTTCAGATGCACAGATCACAAAAAGCAGGTGAGAACTCTGAACTTCAACAGCTGTTACTTTCCAAAGGTATTTATTTGTTCAATATGGGCTTAATGCAGTGTTTAAGCACAAAACGTGACTGATAAGGAGAAACAATTACAGAAATGCAACAGAAACATCCACAATTCAGAAAAAGTTGTGACTGTATGTAAAATGAAGATAAAAATAAAAATGTTGCACCATTCCCAGTTTCTCCACTCACAGAAGCCAAACGTTCTTCCAGAGTTGTGTAATTATACTACAATAGTAGAATATAAAGAAGGGAAAAAAAAAGAAAAAACAAATAGACAATATATTCGTCAATCGCAATTATTTGTTTGACAATTAATCGTCTCCAGAATTTCCTAATCGTGACAGCCCTAAATGAGAGTGGGGACTTCGAATGTTGGTAGTATGACTGGTAAAGGGAGAGAGCTGGCTGATATGATGGAGAGGAGAAAGGTAGACATATTGTGTGTGCAAGAGACCAAGTGGAAGGAAAGTAAGAGCAGGAGCATCGGCGGTGGGTACAAGTTGTTGTACCATGGTGAGGACAGGAAGAGAAATGGTGTTGGGGTCATTTTAAAGGAAGAGTTATGTTAAAAGTGTGTTGGAGGTTAAGCAAGTGTCTGACAGGGTGATGAGTGTGAAGTTGGAAATTGAAGGGGTGATGATGAATATCATCAGTGCATATGCCCCACAGGTAGGTTGTGAGATGAAGAAGAAAGATTTCTGGAGTGTGTTAGATGAGGTGGTGGAGAGTGTGCCCAAGCATGAAAGAGTGGTGATAGGAGCAGACTTCAATGGCTACCATGTTGGTGAAGGGAACAGAGGTGATGAAGAAGTAATGGGTAGATATGGTATCAAGGATAGGAATGGGGAAGGACAGATGATAGTTGATTTTGCAAAAAGGATGGAAATGGCTGTGGTGAACACATACTTTAAGAAAAGGGAGGAGCACAGGGTAACATATAAGAGTGGAGGAAGGTGTACACAGGTGGACTACATTCTTTATAAGAGATGCAAGCTAAAAGAAATCAGAGACTGTAAGGTGGTGGCAGGAGAGAGTATTGTTAGACAGCATAGGATGGTTGTTTGTAGGATGAATTTAGAGGTAAAGAAGAAGAATGTGAAAGCTCAACAAAGGATCAGATGGTGGAAGCTGAAGGAGGAAGACTGGTGTGTGAAATTTAGCGAGCAGGTGAGAATCACTGGTTGGTAGGGGGAAGCAATTTTGGACAACTGGAAAGTACTGCAGATGTGGTGAGGGAGACGGCTAGGACAGTACCGGGTATGACATCTGGACAGTGGAAGGAAGACAAGGAGACTTGGTGGTGGAATGAAGAGGTCCAGGAAAGCACAAGGAGAAAGAGGTTGGCGAAAAAGTTTTGGGATAGTCGGAGAGATGAAGAAAGTAGACGGGAGTACAAGGAGATGCGGTGTAAGGCGAAAAGAGAAGTGGCAAAAGCGAAGGAAAGGCATATTGCGAGCTGTACAAGAAGTTGAATAGTAAAGAAGGAGAAAAGGACTTGTACCGATTGGCCATACAAAGGGACAGAGCTGGAAAGGATGTGCAGCAGGTTAGGGTGGTAAAGATGTAGATGGTAATGTGCTGACAAGTGAGGAGTGTGTGTTGAGAAGATGGAATGAATATTTTTAAGAGCTGATGAATAAAGAAAATGAGCAAGAGAAAAGGCTGGATGATGTGGTGAGAGTAAATCAGGAAGTACAAGAGATTAGTAAGGAAGAAGTGAGGAATGCTATGAAGAGGATGAAGAGTCAATCAATCAATCAATTTTATTTATATAGCGCCAAATCACAACAAACAGTTGCCCCAAGGCGCTTTATATTGTAAGGCAAGGCCATACAATAATTACGTAAAACCCCAACAGTCAAAACGACCCCCTGTGAGCAAGCACTTGGCGACAGTGGGAAGGAAAAACTCCCTTTTAACAGGAAGAAACCTCCAGTAGAACCAGGCTCAGGGAGGGGCAGTCTTCTGCTGGGACTGGTTGGGGCTGAGGGAGAGAACCAGGAAAAAGACATGCTGTGGAGGGGAGCAGAGATCAATCACTAATGATTAAATGCAGAGTGGTGCATACAGAGCAAAAAGAGAAAGAAACACTCAGTGCATCATGGGAACCCCCCAGCAGTCTAAGTCTATAGCAGCATAACTAAGGGATGGTTCAGGGTCACCTGATCCAGCCCTAACTACACTCAACAAAATATAAACGCAACACTTTTGGTTTTGCTCCCATTTTGTATGAGATGAACTCAAAGATCTAAAACTTTTTCCACATACACAATATCACCATTTCTCTCAAATATTGTTCACAAACCAGTCTAAATCTGTGATAGTGAGCACTTCTCCTTTGCTGAGATAATCCATCCCACCTCACAGGTGTGCCATACCAAGATGCTGATTAGACACCATGATTAGTGCACAGGTGTGCCTTAGACTGCCCACAATAAAAGGCCACTCTGAAAGGTGCAGTTTTATCACACAGCACAATGCCACAGATGTCGCAAGATTTGAGGGAGCGTGCAATTGGCATGCTGACAGCAGGAATGTCAACCAGAGCTGTTGCTCGTGTATTGAATGTTCATGTCTCTACCATAAGCCATCTCCAAAGTTGTTTCAGAGAATTTGGCAGTACATCCAACCAGCCTCACAACCGCAGACCACGTGTAACCACACCAGCCCAGGACCTCCACATCCAGCATGTTCACCTCCAAGATCGTCTGAGACCAGCCACTCGGACAGCTGCTGAAACAATCGGTTTGCATAACCAAAGAATTTCTGCACAAACTGTCAGAAACCGTCTCAGGGAAGCTCATCTGCATGCTCGTCGTCCTCATCGGGGTCTCGACCTGACTCCAGTTCGTCGTCGTAACCGACTTGAGTGGGCAAATGCTCACTTTCGCTGGTGTTTGGCACGTTGGAGAGGTGTTCTCTTCACGGATGATGCGAAGGAGATGTGTTGCACTGCATGAGGCAAATGGTAGTCACACCAGATACTGACTGGTATCCCCCCCCAATAAAACAAAACTGCACCTTTCAGAGTGGCCTTTTATTGTGGGCAGTCTAAGGCACACCTGTGCACTAATCATGGTGTCTAATCAGCATCTTGATATGGCACACCTGTGAGGTGGGATGGATTATCTCAGCAAAGGAGAAGTGCTCACTATCACAGATTTTGACTGGTTTGTGAACAATATTTGAGGGAAATGGTGATATTGTGTATGTGGAAAAAGTTTTAGATCTTTGAGTTCATCTCATACAAAATGGGAGCAAAACCAAAAGTGTTGCGTTTATATTTTTGTTGAGTATATAAGCTTTAGCAAAAAGGAAAGTTTTAAGCCTAATCTTAAAAGTAGAGAAGGTGTCTGTCTCCCTGATCTGAATTGGGAGCTGGTTCCACAGGAGAGGAGCCTGAAAGCTGAAGGCTCTGCCTCCCATTCTACTCTTACAAACCCTAGGAACTACAAGTAAGCCTGCAGTCTGAGAGCGAAGCGAAGTAGTATGAGGTCCCAAAGATAAGATGGGACCTGATTATTCAAAACCTTATAAGTAAGAAGAAGAATTTTAAATTCTATTCTAGAATTAACAGGACGCCAATGAAGACAGGCCAATATGGGTGAGATATGCTCTCTCCTTCTATTCCCCGTTAGTACTCTAGCTGCAGCATTTTGAATTAACTGAAGGCTTTTCAGGGAACTTTTAGGACAACCTGATAATAATGAATTACAATAGTTCAGCCTAGAGGAAATAAATGCATGAATTAGTTTTTCAGCATCACTCTGAGACAAGACCTTTCTAATTTTAGAGATATTGCGTAAATGCAAAAAAGCAGTCCTACATATTTGTTTAATATGCACTTTGAATGACATATGCTGATCAAAAATGACTCCAAGATTTCTCACAGTATTACTAGAGGTCAGGGTAATACCATCCAGAGTAAGGATCTGGTTAGACACCATGTTTCTAAGATTTGTGGGGCCAAGTACAATAACTTCAGTTTTATCTGAGTTTAAAAGCAGGAAATTAGAGGTCATCCATGTCTTTATGTCTGTAAGACAATCCTGCAGTTTTGCTAATTGGTGTGTGTCCTCTGGCTTCATGGATAGATAAAGCTGGGTATCATCTGCGTAACAATGAAAATTTAAGCAATGCCGTCTAATAATACTGCCTAAGGGAAGCATGTATAAAGTGAATAAAATTGGTCCTAGCACAGAACCTTGTGGAACTCCATAATTAACCTTAGTCTGTGAAGAAGATTCCCCATTTACATGAACAAATTGTAATCTATTAGATAAATATGATTCAAACCACTGCAGCGCAGTGCCTTTAATACCTATGGCATGCTCTAATCTCTGTAATAAAATTTTATGGTCAACAGTATCAAAAGCAGCACTGAGGTCTAACAGAACAAGCACAGAGATGAGTCCACTGTCTGAGGCCAAAAGAAGATCATTTGTAACCTTCACTAATGCTGTTTCTGTACTATGATGAATTCTAAAACCTGACTGAAACTCTTCAAATAGACCATTCCTCTGCAGATGATCAGTTAGCTGTTTTACAACTACCCTTTCAAGAATTTTTGAGAGAAAAGGAAGGTTGGAGATTGGCCTATAATTAGCTAAGATAGCTGGGTCAGGTGATGGCTTTTTAAGTAATGGTTTAATTACTGCCACCTTAAAGCCTGTGGTACATAGCAACTAATAAAGATAGCTTGATCATATTTAAGATCGAAGCATTAAATAATGCTAGGGCTTCCTTGAGCAGCCTGGTAGGAATGGGGTCTAATAGACATGTTGATGGTTTGGATGAAGTAACTAATGAAAATAACTCAGAACAATCTGAGAGAAAGCGTCTAACCAAATGCCGGCATCACTGAAAGCAGCCAAAGATAACGATACGTCTTTGGGATGGTTATGAGTAATTTTTTCTCTAA
The DNA here is from genome assembly GCF_902500255.1 of Thalassophryne amazonica. Taxonomy (NCBI): domain Eukaryota; kingdom Metazoa; phylum Chordata; class Actinopteri; order Batrachoidiformes; family Batrachoididae; genus Thalassophryne; species Thalassophryne amazonica. Next base: position 120,309,074 of record NC_047108.1, read on the forward strand.
TAGTTAAAATTTTATTAGCAAAGAAAGTCATGAAGTCATCACTAGTTAAAGTTAAAGGAATACTCGACTCAATAGAGCTCTGACTCTTTGTCGGCCTGGCTACAGTGCTGAAAAGAAACCTGGGGTTGTTCTTATTTTCTTCAATTAGTGATGAGTAGTAAGATGTCCTAGCTTTACGGAGGGCTTTTTTATAGAGCAACAGACTCTTTTTCCAGGCTAAGTGAAGATCTTCTAAATTAGTGAGACACCATTTCCTCTCCAACTTACGGGTTATCTGCTTTAAGCTGCGAGTTTGTGAGTTATACCACGGAGTCAGGCACTGCTGATTTAAAGCTCTCTTTTTCAGAGGAGCTACAGCATCCAAAGTTGTCTTCAATGAGGATGTAAAACTATTGATGAGATACTCTATCTCACTTACAGAGTTTAGGTAGCTACTCTGCACTGTGTTGGTATATGGCATTAGAGAACATAAAGAAGGAATCATATCCGTAAACCTAGTTACAGCGCTTTCTGAAATACTTCTAGCCCACTGCTGGGTAGTCCATCAGAGTAAATGTAAATGTTATTAAGAAATGATCAGACAGAAGGGAGTTTTCAGGGAATACTGTTAAGTCTTCAATTTCCATACCATAAGTCAGAACAAGATCTAAGATATGATTAAAGTGGTGGGTGGACTCATTTACATTTTGAGCAAAGCCAATTGAGTCTAATAATAGATTAAATGCAGTGTTGAGGCTGTCATTCTCAGCATCTGTGTGGATGTTAAAATCGCCCACTATAATTATCTTATCTGAGCTAAGCACTAAGTCAGACAAAAGGTCTGAAAATTCACAGAGAAACTCACAGTAACGACCAGGTGGACGATAGATAATAACAAATAAAACTGTTTTTTGGGACTTCCAATTTGGATGGACGAGTCAAGCTTTCAAATGAATTAAAGCTCTGTCTGGGTTTTTGATTAATTAATAAGCTGGAATGGAAGATTGCTGCTAATCCTCCGCCTCGGCCCGTGCTACGAGCATTCCGGCAGTTAGTGTGACTCGGGGGTGTTGACTCATTTAAACTAACATATTCATCCTGCTGTAACCAGGTTTCTGTAAGGCAGAATAAATCAATATGTTGATCAATTATTATATCATTTACTAACAGGGACTTAGAAGAGAGAGACCTAATGTTTAATAGACCACATTTAACTGTTTTAGTCTGTGGTGCAGTTGAAGGTGCTATATTATTTTTTCTTTTTGAATTTTTATGCTTAAATAGATTTTTGCTGGTTATTGGTGGTCTGGGAGCAGGTACCGTCTCACGGGGATGGGGTAATGAGGGGATGGCAGGGGGAGAGAAGCTGCAGAGAGGTGTCTAAGACTACAACTCTGCTTCCTGGTCCCAACCCTGGATAGTCACAGTTTGGAGGATTTAAGAAAATTGGCCAGATTTCTAGAAATGAGAGCTGCTCCATCCAAAGTGGGATGGATGCCATCTCTCCTAACAAGACCAGGTTTTCCCCAGAAGCTTTGCCAATTATCTATGAAGCCCACCTCATTTTTTGGACACCACTCAGATAGCCAGCAATTCAAGGAGAACATGCGGCTAAACATGTCACTCCCGGTCCGATTGGGGAGGGGCCCAGAGAAAACTACAGAGTCCTACATTCTTTTTGCAAAGTTACACACCGATTCAATGTTGATTTTAGTGACCTCCGATTGGCGTAACCGGGTGTCATTACTGCCGACGTGAATTACAATCTTACCAAATTTACGCTTAGCCTTAGCCAGCAGTTCAAATTTCCTTCAATGTCGCCTGCTCTGGCCCCCGGAAGACAATTGACTATGGTTGCTGTGTCGCTAACGTCACATTTCTCAAACAGAGTCGCCAATACCAGAGTTTGATCCTCGCGGGTGTGTCGTCGGTGGGGAAAAACGGTTTAGAAATGTGAACGTGTTGGCGGTGTACACGGGCTTCTGTTTAGAACTACGCTTCCCCTCCTCACAATCACCCAGTCGGTCTGCTTTCTCCGGCTGCTCGGGATCGCATAGGGAAACTAATGGCGGCTAAGCTACCATTGGTCGCATCGACTACAGGGGCCTGGCTAGCTGTAGAATTTTCCACGGTGCGGAGCCGAGTCTCCAATTCGCCCAGCCTGGCCTCCAAAGCTACGAATAAGCTACACTTATTACAAGTACCATTACTGCTAAAGGAGACCGAGGAATAACTAAACATTTCACACCCAGAGCAGAAAAGTGCGGGAGAGACAGGAGAAGCCGCCATGCTAAACCGGCTAAGAGCTAGTAGCTGCGCTAAGCTAGCAGATTCCTAAAGACACACAAAGTGAATAATGTGTAAATAATTTAGAGGTGATTCAGCAGAGGGAGTGCTTTAGTTAAGGCACATGAAGATTACACTGTGAAGCAAATTGTTATGTAGGTAACTAGATCAATCTAACTGCGCAGATTAAACAGCTAACAGATACAGCAAAACACCGCTGTGCTCCGGAACAGGAAGTGATACAATACCGCAGTGAGAGCCAACCACCAGTAGAGGCAAGCAAGAGCCCTTGCTTGAGTGGAAAGGCAGTTGGTCCAGATGACATTCCAGTGGAGGCATGGAAATGTCTAGGAGAGATGGCAGTAGAGTTTCTAACCAGATTGTTTAATAAAATCTTGGAAAGTGAGAGGATGCCTGAGGAGTGGAGACGAAGTGTGCTGGTTCCTATTTTCAAGAACAAGGGTGATGTGCAGAGCTGCAGTAACTACAGAGGCATAAAGTTGATCAGCCACAGCATGAAGTTATGGGAAAGAGTAGTAGAAGCTATGCTTAGAAAACAGGTGAAGATCTGTGAGCAACAATATGGTTTCATGCCGAGAAAGAGCACTACAGATGCAATGTTTGCTCTGAGAATACTGTTGGAGAAGTACAGAGAAGGCCAGAAAGAGTTACATTGTGTGTTTGTGGACTTAGAAAAAGCTTATGATAGGGTTCCAAGAGAAGAGCTGTGGTATTGTATGAGGAAGTCTGGAGTGGCAGAGAAGTATGTTAGGGTAGTGCGTGACAGCGGTGAGATGCGCAGTCGGAATGACAGACTCATTCAAGGTGGAGGTGGGATTGCACCAAGGATCAGCTCTGAGTCCTTTCTTGTTTGCAGTGGTTATGGACAGGTTGACGGATGAGATCAGACAGGAGTCCCCATGGACTATGATGTTTGCAGATGACATTGTGATCTGTAGTGAGAGTAGAGAGCAAGTTGAGTCTAGTCTGGAGAGGTGGAGATATGCTTTGAAGAGAAGGGGAATGAAAGTCAGTAGAAGCAAGACTGAGTACATGTGTGTGAATGGGAGGGAGCCCAGTGGAATAGTGCAGTTACAAGGAGTAGAAGTGGTGAAAGTAGATGAGTTTAAATATTTGGGGTCAACTGTTCAAAGTAATGGAGAGTGTGGTAGAGAGGTGAAGAAGAGAGTGGAGTGGGTGGAGAAAGGTGGCAGGAGTGATTTGCGACCGAAGAATATCAGCAAGAGTGAAGGGGAAAGTTTACAAGACAGTAGTGAGACCAACTATGTTGTACGGCTTAGAGACGGTGGCACTAACAAAAAAGATAGGAGGCAGAGCTGGAGGTGGCAGAGCTGAAGATGTTGAGATTCTCTTTGGGAGTAACAAGAATGGACAAGATTAGGAATGAACATATCAGAGGGACAGCTCAGGTGGGACGGTTTGGAGACAAAGTCAGAGAGGCGCGATTGAGATGGTTTGGACATGTGCAGAGGAGGGACCCAGGGTATATAGGGAGAAGGATGCTGAGGATGGAGCCACCAGGCAGGAGGAAAAGAGGGAGGCCAAAGAGGAGGTTTATGGATGTGTTGAAGGAGGACATGCAGGTGGCTGGTGTGACAGTGGAAGATACAGAGGACAGGGTGAGATGGAAACGATTGATCTGTTGTGGCAACCCCTAACGGGAACAGCCGAAAGACAAAGAAAAAGAAGAAGAAAATAAAAATACTCACTGTAACTTCCCAAAATCAAGATTTTGAATTCAAACTGTTTGGTTTGACCAGAATCTAAGTGAGTCCGTTTATAATCAGAGAAAACCGAATAACAGGCACAGAAAAATGCCCTTTTTGGACAGAAAAATAAATTTAATTTTATGTTACTGAATATTTATTTTATGCTTCACTTTCCCCCCTACAGTTTACACTGCCAATTACCAAATTTGTTTATTTTTCTACAGCCGCACGGAACAGCACGATGGATTAGTGGTTAACACTGTTGGGATCGATTCCCACCTGTGACCTTTTTTGTGTGGAGTTTGCATGTTTTCCCCGTGTTTGTGTGGGTTTCCTCCAAGCGCTCTGGTTCCCGCTCACATCTAAAGGCATGCAGGTTAAGTGAATTGGGAACTTGGTCTCACTTGTAAAAGAGATCTTGATCTAAATGGGACTAACCTAGGTAAATAAATTAATTTAAATGGTATTCATCTCAAATGTTCAAAATAAACAAACATACTATAACAAATACCACAGTGAATGTTTGGCATATTTACGTGATCAACTTTGATCCAATGGATTTATTTTTGAAATTCATTATGTACTTAAAAAGCAAAATGTAAAGATTATTTCTATTGTGGTCATTAAATTACAAACTAACAATAAAAAAGAAACAGAAAATACACTAAGACGAATTAAACAATGGATGAATAATTCGATCTGGTATCCGAATTTATTTTGATAATCTGAGGTTGCAATATTTTTTTTTCCATTTATTGTACACTTTTATATATCGCTAATATATATATATATATATATATATATACTCAACAAAAATATAAACGCAACACTTTTGGTTTTGCTCCCATTTTGTATGAGATGAACTCAAAGATCTAAAACTTTTTCCACATACACAATATCACCATTTCCCTCAAATATTGTTCACAAACCAGTCGAAATCTGTGATAGTGAGCACTTGTCCTTTGCTGAGATAATCCATCCCACCTCACAGGTGTGCCATACCAAGATGCTGATTACACACCATGATTAGTGCACAGGTGTGCCTTAGACTGCCCACAATAAAAGGCCACTCTGAAAGGTGCAGTTTTGTTTTATTGGGGGGGATACCAGTCAGTATCTGGTGTGACCACCATTTGCCTCATGCAGTGCAACACATCTCCTTCGCATCATCCGTGAAGAGAACACCTCTCCAACGTGCCAAACGCCAGCGAATGTGAGCATTTGCCCACTCAAGTTGGTTACGACGACGAACTGGAGTCAGGTCGAGACCCCGATGAGGACGAGGAGCATGCAGATGAGCTTCCCTGAGACGGTTTCTGACAGTTTGTGCAGAAATTCTTTGGTTATGCAAACCGATTGTTCCAGCAGCTGTCCAAGTGGCTGGTCTCAGATGATCTTGGAGGTGAACATGCTGGATGTGGAGGTCCTGGGCTGGTGTGGTTACACGTGGTCTGCAGTTGTGAGGCTGGTTGGATGTACTGCCAAATTCTCTGAAACGCCTTTGGAGACGGCTTATGGTAGAGAAATGAACATTCAATACACGAGCAACAGCTCTGGTTGACATTCCTGCTGTCAGCATGCCAATTGCACGCTCCCTCAAATCTTGCGACATCTGTGGCATTGTGCTGTGTGATAAAACTGCACCTTTCAGAGTGGCCTTTTATTGTGGGCAGTCTAAGGCACACCTGTGCACTAATCATGGTGTCTAATCAGCATCTTGGTATGGCACACCTGTGAGGTGGGATGGATTATCTCAGCAAAGGAGAAGTGCTCACTATCACAGATTTAGACTGGTTTGTGAACAATATTTGAGGGAAATGGTGATATTGTGTATGTGGAAAAAGTTTTAGATCTGAGTTCATCTCATACAAAATGGGAGCAAAACCAAAAGTGTTGCGTTTATATTTTGTTGAGTATATATATATATATATATATATATATATATATATATATATATATATATATATATATATATGTGTGTGTGTGTGTATAAAATGTACTGATTTGTTGAACTGTTGAACCACTGGTTTGTTAGTCTTCTTAGTTAGTTGAACTTATCTTTATTAAGCTCCTACTATTAGCAAACGAAATAGCAAAGCTAGCTTCTCGATTTACAATTAGCGTTGACAAACGAGCATTTTATTTGGCAAAAAAAAAAAAAAAAAAAAAATAAACGACGGTTAACCAGTCGTAGAAGGTGGAGCGGTGATTATTAAGTAAACGCTTTGCTAACTTACCTGGTGGCTATCTTATAAATCAGGGCTCCGCCGGCGACAAACGCAGTAGCACCGACTCCACTGTACAGTAACTCGGGATAATCTAACAGAAGCCGATTAAAAGTCTCCATTTCCATCAAAATGAGCGGTTAGTAAACTGATTAAAATGGATTAAATGTAGTGTTTGTTTATTTTGTCGTAGTAGTAATAATAATGCTAAAGAAGGCGCGTGCACGCAGAAGAAGCGGGCTTTTGTTCACGCCCATAGAAAACCGGATCCGGAAACACGAAAAGGCGGCAGCGGCGGCCACTGTCAAGTTAGACAAATTTACAGCAGCGTTAACAGGAACACAGAAAATCAACTTTTGTTAATTTTATTTTCCTCCCAAATAAAGTGCAAATATATACTCACTGGGGTATTGCCAGGTTGTTATCTAATTGGTTGTTCAATCAACAGGTTACACTCTAGTTGTAACATTACAAATAACCCATTTGGTAATTTCCAGTCATTCCCACATGAATATTCTGTTAAATACCAAAAAACACTGAAGGAATATTGTTTAAAATGAATAGAAAACAGAAAAAAAGAAGTGAATTTAGCTTTATTCAATCACTTTATAACAAAAATAGTAAGTATATGGTAAGTACATGGTCACCACCCCTGCCCACTTTATAATGAAAATGACTGGAATGTTTTTGTTGGAAGTTGGTTTTGTGCAAACTAAATATTTTTAAATATTTCTCCATTTGCCTAAATTATAGCATTTGTCTCTTCAAACATGCATATTCATACTCTAATTTGTAGCTTTTACAATTTCATTGATCTTTAAAAACATGCAACATATGCCTTATCACTGTAAATCCTAATGTTCAAATTACCTAAAAAGATTAAGTAGTGTAAACTCAAACAAAACATTCTACTTACTTAAACATTTCAGGTTTGTGTAACATGGTCTTGCTTTTTGAGTAAATTAAACACAATTTTTGATTGACTTGAACTTAAACTGTTTAGTGAGGATGGTTGCCAAGTGGTTAGTGTGCTTGGTTTGATGCAGAAGGTTCATGGTTCAATCCCACCCCTGCCACCTTCATCCATATAGTTGTGTCAGAAAGGGTATCTGGAGTAAAACGTGTACTAATTTAACCCTGAGTGAAAAACAAGGAACTTAATGAACACTTTAACTGTAATCATGAAGTACAAGTGGCCTTAATGAAACTTATAAGTACTGGGAAGAATAGATTGTTAAGTTTAACTCAAAAATGTTGAGGCAATTGATTGCCTCAACATAATAATAATAATACAGAATAATTAATAATAATAAAATACCAAGTAGTACTGCTACTACTACTACTACTAATAATAATCTCAATCAGGGAGGCTATACAATTCAAAAAAACAGCAATTTATTTTAACAAACATAATCAAGTCGACATTCAGAACTGAATGATAAAATTGATCAGTGCCATACTGTCAGAAACTGTTGCATAGCAGCTCAGAAGATGATACAGAAAATAAATACAATTTCAAATGTGTTCAAAAACAAGATAAAGTTTTCATTTTTCTTTTTTTTCAAACTCGTTTTCTAATAAAAAAAAAGTGGCAACAGGAAAAATGAAAGAGAAAAGATAAGAAAAAAGATTTTAAAAATTCATACTGAATTTGTGCAAAACAAAAAAGGGAACAAAAAATAAAATAAAATAAAAATCTGAAGCTAAGTGCATCGAGTATACTGACGGAAGTTTCTTGGCACTTTGAACCGGAGCCTTAAACATGTCCAAAAATAATAATATAACATAAGTCATTATCAAGCTGTTGAACTTTCACTCTTTGAACTAAAAGAAGAGAAACGCCTTCAGTGACTGAATGTATCGGCGGAAAACTGAGCCTCCGGCTGCCGGATGTTGGAGCTGAGCTGCGGGTAGCTGCAGGCCACAGACGCGGTGCCTCCGTCCGGGCTGAGCGGCTGGCTCACGCCGCCCGTACGGACACCCGCTGTAAGGAACCAGCACGGGCGGCTGGCGGCTGTAGGCCGGGTGGTGGTGGAGGTGGGCATGCGGGGTAATAGGAGCTCCCCGGGGGGTGTCCTCCGATCAGCTGCGGCGCGGCGTAGCTCCACGAGCCGCTGACGTACGGCTGCGCGTACGGTTTGTCCGGCAGGTGGTCCACCTGGTAGCCGGACAGGTGAAGCGCACTGGTGGAGCTGCAGAGTCTCCGCACTCTCTTCCGCCGTCGGTAGTTCCCCTTCTCAAACATGTCCTGCAAACGCGGGGTCCACATCCAGTAGCTGCCCTTTCGGTCCCCTCCGGCTTCCTCTGGGCACTTTGACGAAGCACTCGTTCAGACTTAAATTGTGCCGGATGCTGTTCTTCAGCCCTTCTGGTTGTCTAGGTAGTAGGGGAAGTTGGCGGTGATGTAGTCGTAGATCCCGCTCAGAGTTTTCCCTGTTGTTGCAGCTGCTCTTGATGGCATGGCGATCAGAGCCACGTAGGAGTAGGGCGGCTTCGGCGGCTGTGCGCCATCGCCGCGCGTGGACCCGCTGGAGTTGGAGCTGATGTCCGCAGGCGCGCTCCCTGCTCGGAGGAGGGTTTGTCCTCTGCTTCCATGGCTCAGGTGTGTGTGTGCGAGCCGTCCTGGTGCGTCCTGCTGGGGGCCAGAAATGCTGCGGATGATCTCTGTGACCGTGTCCGCAGGTGTGCGCACGCCTCCCACAGGTACAGAGCGCATCGCCTGCTTTCAAATCACCGCGTTTTCTGAGGCTGTTTGGACCCGGTGCGACCCGCACAAGTTCAAGCAGAGGTCACAGGACTGTACTTCAACATTACCAAAAATGTTCCCCGGTGAAGGAGGACGATCAAAGCCTGTGAACCCCGCGTGTTTATACACTCTGAAGATAAAAAGTGATGCAGACTTCACATATCTGTGAAGTGCGCATCTGCAACAGGATTTTAATCCAGCGCAGGCATATACGTGCAAAAAATAAAATAAAATAAATGATATAATAATCCAATTAATTGGATGTAAAATAATGTAAAAGGGTTGCTACTTTTTGAATGAAAGATCAACAAATTAATTTAGAAAAGAAGTAATATCGAAAATCTTTAAATACACTTTTGCGTGTATTTAAATTGTAATTGAATGTATAATTGAGTGTATACATTTTTTTTAGTTACTACAGTATGTCATCTTTTCTGAGGCAACTTGAGGTGTGTGCATATGAATATTTAAGCTTCACAGGCCACAAATTAGGAAATTAATTAAATTTCTTTCAACCATTTCTCCATTATGATTTACAGTCTTAATTCTGTTTGTTTGTCACCGAGATGACTCAAATTTGGATTTCATGAAACATGATGGAGGCTGGAACATGGGACCAGTTAACTTAATTCATTGCTTTAATTTATTATTTTATGAAAATATTGGTAGCTCTTGTTTTTATTAATCAAATCAGATTAATAAAAACAAGCATAATTCAAAGTGTTTGTTTGACACTGTAGCATTTCTCATTCATGGACAGCCACCTGTTAGTGGTTCTCCCTTTTCAGCACAGGACTTCCTGGAATATTTCGAGAAGAAAATAGAAGATATTAGGTCAAGCATTTCTCAGCAGGCCTTGGTCCAGACACGCAACCCTGCTATTGAGGCTGGTGCTACCAATGCCAAGACATCTTGTAAACCAGCAAGAAGTCCAGTTGCTGTAATAAGCTTCTTTAAATTATTCTGTAATTATTATTGCAGCATTTTTATTAAAGGCGTATGGCTTTTGGTTTTTAAGATTTAAGTCATAAAAATAATTTTCTTTGTCACCACTGTAATTTTATTTCTTAACATTTAAATAAGGGAATCATAATATGATAATGCAAATATGATCAAAATTCTCACTGTCTGGAAACAATTTAGAATTTTGACCCCTGATGGGTAGAAATTGAAGCGATCAGATGCCATGACCTACATTTGGTAGTGATATCAGATCACGTGGGGAATCGGAGTAAAGAATGTCAGCGTGACATCAGTTGGCTGTTTGCTTGAACAAAGTAAACCAAGATGGTGGAAAATGCTCCGAAGCAGCTAATTTCTGTATAAATGTAATATATTTGGCATATATTTTATAAATTTTAGCCCGAAACAAACACTTCTAAATCTAAAAATGCTGTTTTTGTAATCAGATAACAACGCTGAACTGATTTAGAAAACATCACCTCTCAAACGTGCATCAAAAAAGTGGGTCAGGTCACAGGTCATTTCAAAACCTCACACATGCTTCTTCCTGCAGTTGCGTTATAACGAAAAGACAATATTTGCCATGGAATTCCCCCCAGATAAATATGTTTTCTTCATTAAAATCAGCTGTAATTTTACAACATGTTACAAAAATAAATTGATTTCAATACAAACAGTATTTTGTCAGCTTTGTGAAATTTGAAAGGCCGTACAGCTTGAAAAAGCCATAATACTTCGATGAGGTTTAGAACACTAAAGTTAAAATTACAAAAAAGTGAAATTTCATTTTTAGAATGTATGCGGAAAAGTAATTTGAAAATAATACATATATTGTACTACATTTCTGGGTGAAAAAGTCATCACCCAACCCACACCTGCTCCTAATTTCCATCGCCTATACAGCATAATTGAACCATGCCGCAGATGGTTAGCACTTAGCACTTTGAGATTCCGTGGAATGTAAGTGCATTACAAATAAAATGTATTATGGTAGGCAGGTAGGTCTGTGATATTATATAAGCAAAACAAAAGTTGATTTTCAGATTGAGCTTGTACGTCAAAGTTCACCAGATTTGAATCAGTTTGTTCTGTCTATATGATCTTTTAACCTGAAGACATACAAAATGACAGCATTGATTGTTTTTTGAGTTATTGTGCTAATCTGGAGGGATGAACACATTCATGCCTAAACTGTTCCAAATCCTGAACATCACAAAGGAAGTGATTACACTGTAAATGCTAACATACAAATTAATTATAAGTTAACCTCAGTTTTCATCAACCTGAACACTCATTTTAAACAGGTAAGTATACTTTGTGATTGGAAGACATGCTTTACCTGATATATCCCATTTAAGCCAAATTAGAAAAATACATTTTTTACCCACTGTCCTTTGGGGCGTTATTTCAGACATGTGCAGATCTGCCTCATTTCTTTGCGCATTCCCACCCGCACACGTCCATGGTAAGCCCATGTTTGACAACCAGTACTCTCTCTCCGGAGTACTGGAAAGGGAGTACTGTCCGGAATTAGTTTGGTTTATAAATCAAAACCATAAGTCAAAACTGCTTTGCTTTTAATGTCTTCTGTGACATGTCAGTACTGTTCCATGTTGAACATGTTGAGCGCTCAAGACAGAAGCTCTGACTCATTGATTGTGTTGGGTTTGTGATTGCCTTTGTTTTATACTCAACGGCATTTGCGGTGTTTAAAGAACAAACTGGCTTGTGACAGTGTACCGGAGTCAATACTAAAAGTTAGTGGTTAGCTCTAGCTTCCGCTGCATCTTCAAGAAAATTAAGTTGACCTGAATATGATGAATGAGTAAACTAAAGAGAATTAAGCTGTCACTTGAGTACTGATGCTCACAGTAAATGTGTTACTGTCATCTAATTTATTTCTCACTGCAAACTCAAAATTGAGTTACTATAATCTAGGTTTTAAGTTTATTTGAGTACTGCTAAATCAAATTGAACAAGTTACTATTATCCAATTATTTAATTACAGTAATGTGAGTACTGCACACTCACAGATTTTTCAATTTTCAATTTATTTTCATTTATATAGCGCCAAATCACAACAGAGTTGCCTCAGGTGCTTCACACAAGTAAGGTCTATGTTACCAACCCCTAGAGCAACAGTGGTAAGGAAAACTCCCTCTGGGAAGAACCTCAAGCAGACCAGACTCAAAGGGTGACCCTCTGCTTGGGCCATGATACAGACATAAATTACAGAACAATTCACAGAAACAATTCACAAAACGACTATACGGAAATGCTGTTGGTGCACAGGACAGGAGGGTTTCCAGCACAAATACAATTCCCATCTCTGGATGGAGCGGCACCTTAAACAGAGAAAAACAGAATCAAGCACCAGAAAGACAAGAAATACAGGATAATTTGTCAGCATTAAACAACAGAAAAAAATAATAGTCCAGCAGTTAAGGGATAGAATCGTGCACTTTTTTACAAAGCACCAAACTTTGTCCAGGGACTCTTTAGGTTATATTAAGTCATGTCAAAGCGGGAGAGTTGTGTGGGCCGCCAGAAGAGGAGGTACTGCTGGCCCACCACAGAGGGCGCCCTGCCTGAAGTGCGGGCTTCAGGCACGAGAGGGCGCTGTCGCACTGACACAGCCGGGGTGACAGCTGTCACTCATTATCTCATGACAGCTGTCATCCATCTACACTTCATCATTCCACCCCATAAAAACCGGACGTCATCTCCACCTCGTTGCCGAGTATCATCTACCTGTGAAGGTAATATTCTCAGCCTTAACACTAAACTGGTCTTAGTCTGAACTTTTGCAGCCGGTTTCTGTGGTGTTCCTTATCTGAGAGATTGGCGTTTGGTGTGATCAGCGACGGCTTCGCTTCACACCCCAACCAAATAAGTGGTTAGACAGGAGCTGCACGAGTGTGTATTGGAGGTGGAGGTGAATTCCCACCATGTGTGTTTCTGGGTGTGCCGCACCCACATCTGACTGTTTTGCTCCTCGCCAGCAGTAACCAGATCCGACACTCAGAGATGGGGCCACATGGGGACTCGGACTTGGCGGCTCCAGTATTCTCCAGGTTTTGGTGGCGGAGGAATCGTGTGGTTCCGGTTCTTCTCAGGACAGACGTCTTCTATCCTCGAGCCTGCCACACCTCACCTTTGTGGATTGACTGTTTGCTCAAATTCTGTAATCCTCTGTGTTTTTGTTGTGCTCTTTCACAACAAAGTGTTGATATTTGACTCTTTCATTGTCCGATCATTTATGCCCGTGTGGGTCCGTGTCACTACACTTTCCATCAGACATTTGATTTTAGCCCTGTATCTTGTTTTTTTAAAAGGCTGTTTGCATGGTTATAATACAGTGTATATTTTGCTATTCACATGACAATACGATCATATGGTTATTATGTAGGGGCCAGTTAGTTATAGAAGTAACTGTTATAGAACTACAGTGTTCTTAAATTGTAACATTAATTTACCATTATTTTTAAGAGTGTAAACTATGTTTAAGTGCATTTGTAGCATACTTCTTTTTCTATGCACGTAAACAGCTTTCAGTCACTTTAAGTAAATTAAATATAGAGTCATGATTTTTATGTTATGGAAGATATAGCATAAGGTAAACTGAGTGTTTTTAACCCCTTAACGCCTATTGTCCGCATAATGCTACAATATGACTCAAATATGCAACATACCAAATTGACCAGTATCCTTTTGTCACAAATTTGCAACATACCATTATTATTATTATAAATTATGACATAAACTTATTACCAAAATACCAAAATTACTATTTATTTTTTGTGCAAAAGTGTAATTAATAATCTCACACATTATTTATCATCTACTTAAAGGCAAAAACACACACAAAACATTTTTTTATATACAGCTATATAATTCAGGCATTAAGTTAAATTGTAAACTAAATGGTTATGGCCATAAAAACAAAATTGATTTCTTGTAATTAATAAAAAGCATTTCTTTCCGTTCAAACACTGTTGTTATTTTAGAGTGTAATATGTTAGAGTGCATGAGTAACATCTTTAAGTTCAATTCTGAGCTTCATGGCAAAGACTGTGAATAGTTATGTACATGTGATTTCTTAGTAAAATCTAAAAGAAAGAAAAAAAAAATCACAATTAGTGCAGCAGATAAGAGAATATTTAGAGCAAAATCCTGCAAATGGTGATAAAAGCATGAAATTCGGCAGAAATACTCAAACATTTCTCTTTTGAAGAAAAAAAAATGATTGGCCACTTGAATTTTCAGCTGGCGTTCAAGTAGGGGTCAATTGAAGAATTACACAGTGGTCAAAATTAAAAGATACTCCAGTCATATTGAAAACTATACCACATTATTTGCTTGATCATAAAGATTCCAAAAAGGTATAGTTTGGACTATCTGTGACTGAATTCTATGGAGTTACGGGATGAAAACAGCAAAAATGGTGACAAAGGTCAGTTTCAGTTTGTACAGGGGTCAAAAGTTAAAGTTGCTCCAATGTTGGTTAAAAGTGATGCAAATTAGCTAATAGGATTAATAAATGGAGTAGTTTTGACAGTGTTGAATGCTTGGTCTCCAAAGTAAAGGTCAAACAAGGTCAAAGTCCATTGGATTCTATGACATGTGACATGTTACCCCATAACGTGATAACTCAGCATGATACATGGTCCAAACTATTCCTTTTTAAAACCCTGTTAAATCAACTAATAATTTGCATCACTTTTTACCAAAGTTGGAGCAACTTTAACTTTTGACACCTGTACAAACTGACACTGACCTTTGTCACCATTCTTGCTATTTTATCCCATAACGCCATAGAATTCAGTCACAGATAGTCCAAACTATACCTTTTTGGAATCTTTATGATCAAGCAAATAATGTGGTATAGTTTCAATATGACTGGAGTATCTTTTAATTTTGACCACTGTGTAATTCTTCAATTGACCCCTACCTGACCACCGACTGAAAATTTAAGTGGCCAATCGGTTTTTTCAAAAGAGGAATGTCTAAGGAGTATTTCTGCCGAATTTGGTGCTTTTATCACCCTTTGCATGATTGCTTTAGTTATCTGCTGCACTAAATTCCCAGCAGAAGACTGCCCCTCCCTGAGCCTGGTTCTGTTGGAGGTTTCTTCCTGTTAAAAGGGAGTTTTTCCTTCCCACTGTCACCAAGTGCTTGCTCACAGGGGGTCATTTTGACCGTTGGGGTTTTTCTGTAATTATTGTATGGCTTTTGCCTTACAATATAAAGTGCCTTGGGGCAACTGTTTGTTGTGATTTGGCGCTATATAAATAAAATTGATTTGATTTAAATGTTATTATATAGAATTTTGAAAAAAAAAAAAAAAAAAGAAATTTCATCCATTTTAGAATAAGGCTGTAATATAAAATGTGAAAAAAGTGAAGTGCTGTGCATACTTTCCGGATGCACCGTATACACTAGCTGCTACTGGCACCTGTGGCTCCAAACACTTCAAGGAAATATCTAAGATGAGTCATTGTATAGAAACCTGAGAGGTTAGTGGTAAAAAAAGAGAAAAAAAAAAGCAGTGTTTCATGCAATAAGTTGTCATTAATAAAGCAGCAACTGAGAGAGACAGCATGAAAATAACATGCTAAAAACAATACGGTTTTGAATGTTATGGATGAATATCTGAAATGAGTGTGATATTTGGAAAGTCCTTAGTTTTGTAACATTATTTTGTGCAATTAGTCCATGGGCCAGGCAGGGTACTGGTACCACTTAAGGGCAGTAAACAACACTTACAATCCAGCCTCATGACCTACACAAAAAATATGATGACAGCTGAACCAGGTGGGGTACATTTAGAATCCTTCAGTCATATTGAAAGGTTCTGCTATGTTAAATTAAATATTAAATTATTTTATTTTATTTTTATTTTATTTTTCTAAAATCTGCTATGGTTAGTTATCAAGATACAGGGTAACGCAAGTCATAGAATCCAATGGTCAGTGATCTGATTTAACCATTCCTTTGGAGACCAAGCATTCAACACAGTCAAAGCCATTCCAATTATTCTATTCCTAACACTATTAGCTCAACTAACAATTTAATTTAACACATGAACCCAAGCAGACAAACCATTTAAAGAGCACAGGCGCTGGGTATGAAAATGACAGCAGTGTTTGATAGAAACTAGCACTGACACTTGTGCCACACTATGTAGGTGTAAAACAGGACCTGGACTGTAATATCACATATAATGAATATGCATCTTAATCTACAGTAAAGCGGGTTATTAGTTGGATCCCTAACTACTACTTTAATGCTTCTTTTGTGATAATACAATGGGAAAGTTACATCGTCGCATTCTCCCACACAGATTAGAAGTGGTCTCAAATTGACTACGCAAAGCAAATGACGAGGTTTCTGCACAATGAGCATGATGAGTTTTACATATTAACCTAAAACATTTCTCCCAAACACAAAACTTTAGGTACATGTTAATCTATTTGAAGGTGAGATTGCAAAGCAACATACTGTATTTGAGTAGTGTGCAGTGTAATTCAAAACTCTGCAACAGAAAGCAAAGAATCAAAGTTGTAGCGCTTCAGGGTTTTTTTTTTTACTCTAGTTATACAAATGTAGCTGTATGTTCAATCTTTTCACCCAAAGTAAAAAACAAAAAAACAAAAACTGCAGTTAGCTACTAGACGTGAACTTCAAAGTGTCCAGCATTTCTTCTATTAAATGTAGAAGAAAATAAAATCAGAACTATAAATAAATATAGGTGAGTTGTTTATATCCTCCTGAGAACCAGCGTGGAAAAGCATCTTTCAGTTTACCTTTGCGGTCCAATACAGAGGACATAATGAATGGGGGATCTCAGCAAGATATACAACTATTAAAAAAAACAAACAAACACGCACACAAGGATCACGAGCGGCATCTTGAGAAAAAATGATTCTTGTACCTAATTCCACATACACAGCACAGTTTGGACATTACTGCTCAGATTCTGACCTTCGGTATCTTGCTCTTCGTGGACCCATGGGTTTGTGAGTTGCCACAGCAGCAGCGAAGCTCAGCAGACAACAGAAGGAGGTGATGCTGATTTTGGCCACTTCCAATGGTCCTGATGTACCAGTCCAGTATTTCTCAGCCAAATAGAGACACATGATAAGGAACCACAGGACAGAAACCACAGCATCAATTCTCCTCAACCTGGAAAAGCACAAGTGCCACTTTACATACAGTGGAGAAAAGTCTCACGTCTACTCAAGGAAAACACAAGGAGGATGATTAGTTACCTGACGGGTCCTGCTAAGAAGATTGCAGTGATACAGGTCAGCAGGCCAACAGAGACCACAGCGAGCTGGTTTTCCTTTCCGTACTCCACCAGCACCACGGCCTTTTCCACAGCTATGTCTGGAAGCAGCAGGAGAAGATTGTCCCAAAGAGGCAGAGCGTCACCGCTTTTGTTGTCGTTGTTGTTGGACTCATTGTAAGGTTTAGGTTTGGGAGGGATCACGCCACCACTTAAGTGGGTAGTGCATTCGGCGAAGCAGCCTGGTCTGCCTTTCCATAGAAAATTGTAGCAAGCAGGAAAGCACAGGTGAGGAAGACAAGGACACGTAACAGCACAACCCCCATGGGAGAGGCGGCAGAGTGTGTGCTCTGTCAGAAGAAAAGACAGTTTTATTGTCAATCCTCACTTTTCAACAACATACAGAAATGGATAAACTACACAAAACTTTACCTTCATCTACATACCGCACAAAATCATCTCATATTTTTCAAGGTGGCTCAAAGTACAAGGCATCCAATTTTTACAGAGGGCATGGAATGACATATTACAAGATATCAAGAATTAACCACGAGTTTGCACAGAGTTAAGAAGAGTTGCCCCAGCCTTTCCTTGTGCCATGCTGAGCTTGAGTTAACCAAAGTACTCAATAGTTCCACCGAGTTCGGAGAGACAAAGATGAAGACTATGAAGGAAACCTGTCCTTTCCCAAAACCTCAGTATTTTTCCCCTCACCACTACCAAGTGGTGTCCCTGCATGAGCGGACCTTGATACCGAAAATAACTAGAGGAAAGCTGGGTATAGAAATCAAAGAGCACAAAGTTGTAGGTTGGCCTCTTATAGAGCCAAACTCAAGCAGGTGTTAAGGTCTAGCTTGTGCTTCCTGAGAGTCCTCAATAAGCACAAGCTAGACTCCAACCTGCTGCTGACCTTCTACCAAGCATCCACCCAGAGCCTGCTGACATACTGCATCACAGCATGGTACGGCAGCTGTACTGCTGCAGACAGGGAGAGGCTCCAGAGAGTCATAAAGACAGCCCAAAGGATCATTGGCTGCCTCTCCCCTCCTTGATGGACATTTACAGCTCCCGCTGCCTTAGCAGAGCTCTAAACATCACTAAAGACAGCTCCCACCCTGGCTTTGAACTGTTTGACCTGATATCCTCAGGTAAGCGCTACAGGTGTATTAAGACCAGAACAAACAGACTCAAAAACAGTTTCTTTCCCAAAGCGGTAACCATCCTGAATTCCCACATGCACCGACGATAATGTGCAACATTCCATCCCATAATGTGCAATATTTATAATTTTTAATAATGTATATAATAACATACTTATTCTGCAATGTACATACCACCCAGGACCGTGTACCTTACCTTCTAATGTTTACATCGTATATATATTTTTTGATACATATTATTTGATATCGCTGCTTTTCTAATGTTTACATCATATATATATTTTTTGATACATATTATTTGATATCGCTGCTTTTCTTCTCACTTGCCTGCACTAATGACAATAAAAGGCATTCTATTCTATAAGTGCTACACGCCATTGTTAGACAACTTTCATGTCTGAATAATGCTATAACCCAACTTCTAACAAGTGATGCCCATCTGAACAGACACTGCACTGAAGCCATTTTAGAGTTACCAAGCTTTACTAAAACTAAAATTAGAAACATCTGATATCCACTGCTGCAAAACTGGTCTGTTAATGCTTGAATCACTCGTATACTGACTGCAGGTGTGTTTATATGTGTTGGCCCTGCGATAAACTGGCAGTCTGTCCAGGGTGTTCCTCGCCTCTCGCCCAGTGACCACTGGGCTCCAGTGGCCCTGTGACACTTAACTGCAATGAGTGGGTCTAGAGAATGAATGTCACCATCTCATTTAGTCAAAATCTATCTTGAGTTCTGTAGAACGCAAATAATGAACAATTACATTAAACTACTGTTATGAATCTGGAGTTGAATGACAAACTCTTGCTAATATAACAGTTAATTACCATCTTGTAGTTGGTTAGAAATCTTACAACTCTCCTCCAAAATACTTTTATCATCTGATGCAGTGTCTGTCTGAACATAAAAATTGTACAAGTGTAGTGCCTGCTTGCAGTTTGTAATTGCACTGACCTTTACAAAGGCTTTGTCAGAGTCCCTGCTGCGGCGAAGTTGATGGTTTAAGAGTACAGTCCTCAACTGACGGTTTTGATATTTGATGTAGTACTCCACTGCGGTCTGACATGGCCTGCATAACTTGTAGGTCTGTTCAAGGTGATGCTTGTAGGATTCAATTTCCTCATCGTAGTTCTCCTGCAACAACAACAAAATGCAACCAAGACTACAGAGTTACATCAACACTATGCATGTGCTGTGGGAGAGTAAAGCACGTACATCATCTCTGGGGATAAATGAGGCCAACTGCTTGATTTTTGCAGACTGGTTGTTGTTGCACTTTCTGCACAGCAGCATCTGACAGTTGACCCACTGCAGCGTCTTGGGTGTTTCAGATGTGGGTAAACTTCCAGACACTCCATGGTTCAGATGCTCCATGTACTGAGCTGGGATGGGCTTGTTGTAATCACCATTCTGAAATCAAGATCATAAAAATAAATAAATAAATAAAAAATAAAAATATATAAAAAAGTCATGAAAAGAAAATAACAGCAAAATCCAGAGTCACTTCAGGCTACTGAATATAAACACATTTGTAAAATACTTATATGTACCTCCTGGAAACCATTGTACTGCTCACAGTTGGGGCAGTCCCAGCAGTTCCTGTTCCCATAGGGTACCACTGTGTTCCGATTGCAGAACCAGCAGTTCACACTGGCATGCGTGGGCTTCTTTCTGAAAAGGACAGTTTGTTTTCTTACAATAACACATAAAAACAATAATTCTAGAACCAAGTGCTAATGAAATGGACACCAAATAGCACACAAAAGGAAGTAATTCAGTAAGTCATTCATTCATTCAATCACAGGCACCACGATCACTGTCAAATCTTCCTAAATTTAGCACACAGCCAAAGATAAAATAATTTAATATGCATAACTTCTGGAATGCATAACTAGGGTAGTCATTGTAGAAATGCTCTAGCAACTACTTTATAGTTTCTGATTCATATACCAAGCTTTTTATAGACTTATAAAACATTCAGAAAATAAGACGACGAAGAAGAGGAGAACGTTTCCACAAACAGCGGGAGAAGAAGAAAACTAGAAGGGTGGAAATGAGAGTAGGGCTGTCACAATTATTACAATATTCGTCAATCGCGATTATTTTTCATATTCGCGATTACCGTGAATTATTTATTTTATCCACAAAGCATAAAACGACTCAATCTGACGTCATTGTGCTGTAGCCTCGCTCTCGTCTTAAGGCGGGACAATAACCAGGAGGCTGACGGACGATTAAAACAGTGGCCATCTTCTTCAAAAGCCGTCTAAAATGCGGAGCTGTCGGTGTGTGTGTCTGTGTGCGCGTGCGGAGTTAATAGGCTGCAGACTGCGAGGGAGGGGGTGGGTGAGGGAGATTGCTGAATGCAGGCGCGACACGTTCAGTGCGCAGCGAGCGCGGAGCAGAGAGAGGATTTTAACCGAGTGAACATGTTAACAAAATGAAAATGTGGAGCTGCCTTTACTTCTCTCTGAACTTTCTCTAAAGTGTGATTCTGCCGTTACCATCCTTTCACACCATGTGGCGTCGTATGCTGAATTTATGAGATCATGAGATGAAATAAACGGTCAAATATCTTTAAAAACATATTTAAAAAATGAGAATATATGAATGAACTGAGCACACAAAAAAAAAAAAAACCTGACATGGAGAAGCTGTGGTGATGTTCAGATGCACAGATCACAAAAAGCAGGTGAGAACTCTGAACTTAACAGCTGTTACTTTCCAAAGGTATTTATTTGTTCAATATGGGCTTAATGCAGTGTTTAAGCACAAAACGTGACTGATGAGGAGAAACAATTTCAGAAATGCAACAGAAAACCACAATTCAGAAAAAGTTGGACTGTATGTAAAATGAAGATAAAAATAAAAATGTTGCACCATTCCCAGTTTCTCCACTCACAGAAGCCAAACGTTCTTCCAGAGTTGTGTAATTATACTACAATAGTAGAATATAAAGAAGGGAAAAAAAAGAAAAAAAAATAGACAATATATTCGTCAATCGCAATTATTGTTTGACAATTAATCGTCTCCAGAATTCCTAATCGTGACAGCCCTAAATGAGAGTGGGGACTTCGAATGTTGGTAGTATGACTGGTAAAGGGAGAGAGCTGGCTGATATGATGGAGAGGAGAAAGGTAGACATATTGTGTGTGCAAGAGACCAAGTGGAAGGAAAGTAAGAGCAGGAGCATCGGCGGTGGGTACAAGTTGTTGTACCATGGTGAGGACAGGAAGAGAAATGGTGTTGGGGTCATTTTAAAGGAAGAGTTATGTTAAAAGTGTGTTGGAGGTTAAGCAAGTGTCTGACAGGGTGATGAGTGTGAAGTTGGAAATTGAAGGGGTGATGATGAATATCATCAGTGCATATGCCCCACAGGTAGGTTGTGAGATGAAGAAGAAAGATTTCTGGAGTGTGTTAGATGAGGTGGTGGAGAGTGTGCCCAAGCATGAAAGAGTGGTGATAGGAGCAGACTTCAATGGCTACCATGTTGGTGAAGGGAACAGAGGTGATGAAGAAGTAATGGGTAGATATGGTATCAAGGATAGGAATGGGGAAGGACAGATGATAGTTGATTTTGCAAAAAGGATGGAAATGGCTGTGGTGAACACATACTTTAAGAAAAGGGAGGAGCACAGGGTAACATATAAGAGTGGAGGAAGGTGTACACAGGTGGACTACATTCTTTATAAGAGATGCAAGCTAAAAGAAATCAGAGACTGTAAGGTGGTGGCAGGAGAGAGTATTGTTAGACAGCATAGGATGGTTGTTTGTAGGATGAATTTAGAGGTAAAGAAGAAGAATGTGAAAGCTCAACAAAGGATCAGATGGTGGAAGCTGAAGGAGGAAGACTGTTGTGTGAAATTTAGCGAGCAGGTGAGAAGCACTGGTTGGAGGGGGAAGCAATTTTGGACAACTGGAAAAGTACTGCAGATGTGGTGAGGGAGACGGCTAGGACAGTACCGGGTATGACATCTGGACAGTGGAAGGAAGACAAGGAGACTTGGTGGTGGAATGAAGAGGTCCAGGAAAGCACAAGGAGAAAGAGGTTGGCGAAAAAGTTTTGGGATAGTCGGAGAGATGAAGAAAGTAGACGGGAGTACAAGGAGATGCGGTGTAAGGCGAAAAGAGAAGTGGCAAAAGCGAAGGAAAAGGCATATTGCGAGCTGTACAAGAAGTTGAATAGTAAAGAAGGAGAAAAGGACTTGTACCGATTGGCCATACAAAGGGACAGAGCTGGAAAGGATGTGCAGCAGGTTAGGGTGGTAAAAGATGTAGATGGTAATGTGCTGACAAGTGAGGAGTGTGTGTTGAGAAGATGGAATGAATATTTTTAAGAGCTGATGAATAAAGAAAATGAGCAAGAGAAAAGGCTGGATGATGTGGTGAGAGTAAATCAGGAAGTACAAGAGATTAGTAAGGAAGAAGTGAGGAATGCTATGAAGAGGATGAAGAGTCAATCAATCAATCAATTTTATTTATATAGCGCCAAATCACAACAAACAGTTGCCCCAAGGCGCTTTATATTGTAAGGCAAGGCCATACAATAATTACGTAAAAACCCCAACAGTCAAAATGACCCCCTGTGAGCAAGCACTTGGCGACAGTGGGAAGGAAAAACTCCCTTTTAACAGGAAGAAACCTCCAGTAGAACCAGGCTCAGGGAGGGGCAGTCTTCTGCTGGGACTGGTTGGGGCTGAGGGAGAGAACCAGGAAAAAGACATGCTGTGGAGGGGAGCAGAGATCAATCACTAATGATTAAATGCAGAGTGGTGCATACAGAGCAAAAAGAGAAAGAAACACTCAGTGCATCATGGGAACCCCCCAGCAGTCTAAGTCTATAGCAGCATAACTAAAGGATGGTTCAGGGTCACCTGATCCAGCCCTAACTACACTCAACAAAAATATAAACGCAACACTTTTGGTTTTGCTCCCATTTTGTATGAGATGAACTCAAAGATCTAAAACTTTTTCCACATACACAATATCACCATTTCTCTCAAATATTGTTCACAAACCAGTCTAAATCTGTGATAGTGAGCACTTCTCCTTTGCTGAGATAATCCATCCCACCTCACAGGTGTGCCATACCAAGATGCTGATTAGACACCATGATTAGTGCACAGGTGTGCCTTAGACTGCCCACAATAAAAGGCCACTCTGAAAGGTGCAGTTTTATCACACAGCACAATGCCACAGATGTCGCAAGATTTGAGGGAGCGTGCAATTGGCATGCTGACAGCAGGAATGTCAACCAGAGCTGTTGCTCGTGTATTGAATGTTCATGTCTCTACCATAAGCCATCTCCAAAGTTGTTTCAGAGAATTTGGCAGTACATCCAACCAGCCTCACAACCGCAGACCACGTGTAACCACACCAGCCCAGGACCTCCACATCCAGCATGTTCACCTCCAAGATCGTCTGAGACCAGCCACTCGGACAGCTGCTGAAACAATCGGTTTGCATAACCAAAGAATTTCTGCACAAACTGTCAGAAACCGTCTCAGGGAAGCTCATCTGCATGCTCGTCGTCCTCATCGGGGTCTCGACCTGACTCCAGTTCGTCGTCGTAACCGACTTGAGTGGGCAAATGCTCACTTTCGCTGGCATTTGGCACGTTGGAGAGGTGTCTCTTCACGGATGATGCGAAGGAGATGTGTTGCACTGCATGAGGCAAATGGTAGTCACACCAGATACTGACTGGTATCCCCCCCAATAAAACAAAACTGCACCTTTCAGAGTGGCCTTTTATTGTGGGCAGTCTAAGGCACACCTGTGCACTAATCATGGTGTCTAATCAGCATCTTGATATGGCACACCTGTGAGGTGGGATGGATTATCTCAGCAAAGGAGAAGTGCTCACTATCACAGATTTTGACTGGTTTGTGAACAATATTTGAGGGAAATGGTGATATTGTGTATGTGGAAAAAGTTTTAGATCTTTGAGTTCATCTCATACAAAATGGGAGCAAAACCAAAAGTGTTGCGTTTATTTTTGTTGAGTATATAAGCTTTAGCAAAAAGGAAAGTTTTAAGCCTAATCTTAAAAGTAGAGAAGGTGTCTGTCTCCCTGATCTGAATTGGGAGCTGGTTCCACAGGAGAGGAGCCTGAAAGCTGAAGGCTCTGCCTCCCATTCTACTCTTACAAACCCTAGGAACTACAAGTAAGCCTGCAGTCTGAGAGCGAAGCGAAGTAGTATGAGGTCCCAAAGATAAGATGGGACCTGATTATTCAAAACCTTATAAGTAAGAAGAAGAATTTT
This sequence comes from Thalassophryne amazonica, assembly GCF_902500255.1. NCBI lineage: Eukaryota > Metazoa > Chordata > Actinopteri > Batrachoidiformes > Batrachoididae > Thalassophryne > Thalassophryne amazonica. Next base: position 120,333,717 of record NC_047108.1, read on the forward strand.
AAATTCTATTCTAGAATTAACAGGACGCCAATGAAGACAGGCCAATATGGGTGAGATATGCTCTCTCCTTCTTCCCGTTAGTACTCTAGCTGCAGCATTTGAATTAACTGAAGGCTTTTCAGGGAACTTTTAGGACAACCTGATAATAATGAATTACAATAGTTCAGCCTAGAGGAAATAAATGCATGAATTAGTTTTTCAGCATCACTCTGAGACAAGACCTTTCTAATTTTAGAGATATTGCGTAAATGCAAAAAAGCAGTCCTACATATTGTTTAATATGCACTTTGAATGACATATGCTGATCAAAAATGACTCCAAGATTTCTCACAGTATTACTAGAGGTCAGGGTAATCCAGAGTAAGGATCTGGTTAGACACCATGTTTCTAAGATTTGTGGGGCCAAGTACAATAACTTCAGTTTTATCTGAGTTTAAAAGCAGGAAATTAGAGGTCATCCATGTCTTTATGTCTGTAAGACAATCCTGCAGTTTTGCTAATTGTGTGTGTCCTCTGGCTTCATGGATAGATAAAGCTGGGTATCATCTGCGTAACAATGAAATTTAAGCAATGCCGTCTAATAATACTGCCTAAGGGAAGCATGTATAAATGAATAAAATTGGTCCTAGCACAGAACCTTGTGGAACTCCATAATTAACCTTAGTCTGTGAAGAAGATTCCCCATTTACATGAACAAATTGTAATCTATTAGATAAATATGATTCAAACCACTGCAGCGCAGTGCCTTTAATACCTATGGCATGCTCTAATCTCTGTAATAAAATTTTATGGTCAACAGTATCAAAAGCAGCACTGAGGTCTAACAGAACAAGCACAGAGATGAGTCCACTGTCTGAGGCCAAAAGAAGATCATTTGTAACCTTCACTAATGCTGTTTCTGTACTATGATGAATTCTAAAACCTGACTGAAACTCTTCAAATAGACCATTCCTCTGCTATGATCAGTTAGCTGTTTTACAACTACCCTTTCAAGAATTTTGAGAGAAAAGGAAGGTTGGAGATTGGCCTATAATTAGCTAAGATAGCGGTCAGGTGATGGCTTTTTAAGTAATGGTTTAATTACTGCCACCTTAAAAGCCTGTGGTACATAGCCAACTAATAAAGATAGCTTGATCATATTTAAGATCGAAGCATTAAATAATGCTAGGGCTTCCTTGAGCAGCCTGGTAGGAATGGGGTCTAATAGACATGTTGATGGTTTGGATGAAGTAACTAATGAAATAACTCAGAACAATCTGAGAGAAAGCGTCTAACCAAATGCCGGCATCACTGAAAGCAGCCAAAGATAACGATACGTCTTTGGGATGGTTATGAGTAATTTTTCTCTAATAGTTAAAATTTTATTAGCAAAGAAAGTCATGAAGTCATCATAGTTAAAGTTAAAGGAATACTCGACTCAATAGAGCTCTGACTCTTTGTCAGCCTGGCTACAGTGCTGAAAAGAAACCTGGGGTTGTTCTTATTTTCTTCAATTAGTGATGAGTAGTAAGATGTCCTAGCTTTACGGAGGGCTTTTTATAGAGCAACAGACTCTTTTTCCAGGCTAAGTGAAGATCTTCTAAATTAGTGAGCCACCTTTCCTCTCCAACTTACGGGTTATCTGCTTTAAGCTGCGAGTTTGTGAGTTATACCACGGAGTCAGGCACTGCTGATTTAAAGCTCTCTTTTTCAGAGGAGCTACAGCATCCAAAGTTGTCTTCAATGAGGATGTAAAAACTATGATGAGATACTCTATCTCACTTACAGAGTTTAGGTAGCTACTTGCACTGTGTTGGTATATGGCATTAGAGAACATAAAGAAGGAATCATATCCGTAAACCTAGTTACAGCGCTTCTGAAATACTTCTAGCCCACTGCTGGGTAGTCCATCAGAGTAAATGTAAATGTTATTAAGAAATGATCAGACAGAAGGGAGTTTTCGGGAATACTGTTAAGTCTTCAATTTCCATACCATAAGTCAGAACAAGATCTAAGATATGATTAAAGTGGTGGGTGGACTCATTTACATTTTGAGCAAAGCCAATTGAGTCTAATAATAGATTAAATGCAGTGTTGAGGCTGTCATTCTCAGCATCTGTGTGGATGTTAAAATCGCCCACTATAATTATCTTATCTGAGCTAAGCACTAAGTCAGACAAAGGTCGTGAAATTCACAGAGAAACTCACAGTAACGACCAGGTGGACGATAGATAATAACAAATAAAACTGTTTTTGGGACTTCCAATTTGGATGGACGAGTCAAGCTTTCAAATGAATTAAAGCTCTGTCTGGGTTTTGATTAATTAATAAGCTGGAATGGAAGATTGCTGCTAATCCTCCGCCTCGGCCGTGCTACGAGCATTCCGGCAGTTAGTGTGACTCGGGGGTTGTTGACCTCATTTAAACTAACATATTCATCTGCTGTAACCAGGTTTCTGTAAGGCAGAATAAATCAATATGTTGATCAATTATATATCATTTACTAACAGGGACTTAGAAGAGAGAGACCTAATGTTTAATAGACCACATTTAACTGTTTAGTCTGTGGTGCAGTTGAAGGTGCTATATTATTTTTTCTTTTTGAATTTTTATGCTTTAAATAGATTTTATGCTTGGTTATTGGTGGTCTGGGAGCAGGTACCGTCTCACGGGGATGGGGTAATGAGGGGATGGCAGGGGGAGAGAAGCTGCAGAGAGGTGTCTAAGACTACAACTCTGCTTCCTGGTCCCACCCTGGATAGTCACAGTTTGGAGGATTTAAGAAAATTGGCCAGATTCTAGAAATGAGAGCTGCTCCATCCAAAGTGGGATGGATGCCATCTCTCCTAACAAGACCAGGTTTTTCCCCAGAAGCTTTGCCAATTATCTATGAAGCCCACCTCATTTTGGACACCACTCAGATAGCCAGCATTCAAGGAGAACATGCGGCTAAACATGTCACTCCCGGTCCGATGGGGGAGGGGCCCAGAGAAAACTACAGAGTCCTACATTCTTTTTGCAAAGTTACACAACCGATTCAATGTTGATTTTAGTGACCTCCGATTGGCGTAACCGGGTGTCATTACTGCCGACGTGAATTACAATCTTACCAAATTTACGCTTAGCCTTAGCCAGCAGTTTCAAATTTCCTTCAATGTCGCCTGCTCTGGCCCCCGGAAGACAATTGACTATGGTTGCTGGTGTCGCTAACTTCACATTCTCAAAACAGAGTCGCCAATAACCAGAGTTTGATCCTCGGCGGGTGTGTCGTCGAGTGGGGAAAAACGGTTAGAAATGTGAACGTGGTTGGCGGATGTACCGGGGCTTCTGTTTAGAACTACGCTTCCTCCTCACAATCACCCAGTCGGTCTGCTTTCCCGGCTGCTCGGGATCTGCCAGAGGGAAACTAATGGCGGCTAAGCTACCTTGGTCCGCATCGACTACAGGGGCCTGGCTAGCTGTAGAATTTTCCACGGTGCGGAGCCGAGTCTCCAATTCGCCCAGCCTGGCCTCCAAAGCTACGAATAAGCTACACTTATTACAAGTACCATTACTGCTAAAGGAGACCGAGGAATAACTAAACATTTCACACCCAGAGCAGAAAAGTGCGGGAGAGACAGGAGAAGCCGCCATGCTAAACCGGCTAAGAGCTAGTAGCTGCGCTAAGCTAGCAGATTCCTAAAGACACACAAAGTGAATAATGTGTAAATAATTTAGAGGTGATTCAGCAGAGGGAGTGCTTTAGTTAAGGCACATGAAGATTACACTGTGAAGCAAATCGTTATGTAGGTAACTAGATCAATCTAACTGCGCAGATTAAACAGCTAACAGATACAGCAAAACACCGCTGTGCTCCGGAACAGGAAGTGATACAATACCGCAGTGAGAGCCAACCACCAGTAGAGGCAAGCAAGAGCCCTTGCTTGAGTGGAAAAGGCAGTTGGTCCAGATTGACATTCCAGTGGAGGCATGGAAATGTCTAGGAGAGATGGCAGTAGAGTTTCTAACCAGATTGTTTAATAAAATCTTGGAAAGTGAGAGGATGCCTGAGGAGTGGAGACGAAGTGTGCTTGGTTCCTATTTTCAAGAACAAGGGTGATGTGCAGAGCTGCAGTAAACTACAGAGGCATAAAGTTGATCAGCCACAGCATGAAGTTATGGGAAAGAGTAGTAGAAGCTATGCTTAGAAAACAGGTGAAGATCTGTGAGCAACAATATGGTTTCATGCCGAGAAAGAGCACTACAGATGCAATGTTTGCTCTGAGAATACTGTTGGAGAAGTACAGAGAAGGCCAGAAAGAGTTACATTGTGTGTTTGTGGACTTAGAAAAAGCTTATGATAGGGTCCAAGAGAGAGCTGTGGTATTGTATGAGGAAGTCTGGAGTGGCAGAGAAGTATGTTAGGGTAGTGCGTGACAGCGGTGAGATGCGCAGTCGGAATGACAGACCATTCAAGGTGGAGGTGGGATTGCCCCAAGGATCAGCTCTGAGTCCTTTCTTGTTTGCAGTGGTTTATGGACAGGTTGACGGATGAGATCAGACAGGAGTACCCCATGGACTATGATGTTTGCAGATGACATTGTGATCTGTAGTGAGAGTAGAGAGCAAGTTGAGGTCTAGTCTGGAGAGGTGGAGATATGCTTGAAGAGAAGGGGAATGAAAGTCAGTAGAAGCAAGACTGAGTACATGTGTGTGAATGGGAGGGAGCCAGTGGAATAGTTGCAGTTTACAAGGAGTAGAAGTGGTGAAGAAGTAGATGAGTTAAATATTTGGGGTCAACTGTTCAAAGTAATGGAGAGTGTGGTAGAGAGGTGAAGAAGAGAGTGGAGTGGGTGGAGAAAGGTGGCAGGAGTGATTTGCGGACCGAAGAATATCAGCAAGAGTGAAGGGGAAAGTTTACAAGACAGTAGTGAGACCAACTATGTTGTAAGGGCTTAGAGACGGTGGCACTAACAAAAAAGATAGGAGGCAGAGCTGGAGGTGCAGAGCTGAAGATGTTGAGATTCTCTTTGGGAGTAACAAGAATGGACAAGATTAGGAATGAACATATCAGAGGGACAGCTCAGGTGGGACGGTTTGGAGACAAAGTCAGAGAGGCGCGATTGAGATGGTTTGGACATGTGCAGAGGGAGGGACCCAGGGTATATAGGGAGAAGGATGCTGAGGATGGAGCCACCAGGCAGGAGGAAAAAGAGGGAGGCCAAAGAGGAGGTTTATGGATGTGTTGAAGGAGGACATGCAGGTGGCTGGTGTGACAGTGGAAGATACAGAGGACAGGGTGAGATGGAAACGATTGATCTGTTGTGGCAACCCTAACGGGAACAGCCGAAAGACAAAGAAAAAGAAGAAGAAAATAAAAATACTCACTGTAACTTCCCAAAATCAAGATTTTGAATTCAAACTGTTTGGTTTGACCAGAATCTAAGTGAGTCCGTTTATAATCAGAGAAAACCGAATAACAGGCACAGAAAAATGCCCTTTTTGGACAGAAAAATAAATTTAATTTTATGTTACTGAATATTTATTTTATGCTTCACTTTCCCCCCTACAGTTACACTGCCAATTACCAAATTTGTTTATTTTCTACAGCCGCACGGAACAGCACGATGGATTAGTGGTTAACACTGTTGGGATCGATTCCCACCTGTGACCTTTTTTGTGTGGAGTTTGCATGTTTTCCCCGTGTTTGTGTTGGGTTTCCTCCAAGCGCTCTGGTTCCCGCTCACATCTAAAGGCATGCAGGTTAAGTGAATTGGGAACTTGGTCTCACTGTAAAAGAGATCTTGATCTAAATGGGACTAACCTAGGTAAATAAATAATTTAAATGGTATTCATCTCAAATGTTCAAAATAACAAACATACTATAACAAATACCACAGTGAATGTTTGGCATATTTACGTGATCAACTTTGATCCAATGGATTTATTTTTGAAATTCATTATGTACTTAAAAAGCAAAATGTAAAGATTATTTCTATTGTGGTCATTAAATTACAAACTAACAAATAAAAAAGAAACAGAAAATACACTAAGACGAATTAAACAATGGATGAATAATTCGATCTGGTATCCGAATTTATTTTGATAATCTGAGGTTGCAATATTTTTTTTTCCATTTATTGTACACTTTATATATCGCTAATATATATATATATATATTATATATACTCAACAAAAATATAAACGCAACACTTTTGGTTTTGCTCCCATTTTGTATGAGATGAACTCAAAGATCTAAAACTTTTTCCACATACACAATATCACCATTTCCCTCAAATATTGTTCACAAACCAGTCGAAATCTGTGATAGTGAGCACTTGTCCTTTGCTGAGATAATCCATCCCACCTCACAGGTGTGCCATACCAAGATGCTGGATTACACACCATGATTAGTGCACAGGTGTGCCTTAGACTGCCACAATAAAAGGCCACTCTGAAAGGGCAGTTTTGTTTTATTGGGGGGGATACCAGTCAGTATCTGGTGTGACCACCATTTGCCTCATGCAGTGCAACACATCTCCTTCGCATCATCCGTGAAGAGAACACCTCTCCAACGTGCCAAACGCCAGCGAATGTGAGCATTTGCCCACTCAAGTTGGTTACGACGACGAACTGGAGTCAGGTCGAGAACCCCGATGAGGACGAGGAGCCTGCAGATGAGCTTCCCTGAGACGGTTTCTGACAGTTTGTGCAGAAATTCTTTGGTTATGCAACCGATTGTTCCAGCAGCTGTCCAAGTGGCTGGTCTCAGATGATCTTGGAGGTGAACATGCTGGATGTGGAGGTCCTGGGCTGGTGTGGTTACACGTGGTCTGCAGTTGTGAGGCTGGTTGGATGTACTGCCAAATTCTCTGAAACGCCTTTGGAGACGGCTTATGGTAGAGAAATGAACATTCAATACACGAGCAACAGCTCTGGTTGACATTCCTGCTGTCAGCATGCCAATTGCACGCTCCCTCAAATCTTGCGACATCTGTGGCATTGTGCTGTGTGATAAAAACTGCACCTTTCAGAGTGGCCTTTTATTGTGGGCAGTCTAAGGCACACCTGTGCACTAATCATGGTGTCTAATCAGCATCTTGGTATGGCACACCTGTGAGGTGGGATGGATTATCTCAGCAAAGGAGAAGTGCTCACTATCACAGATTTAGACTGGTTTGTGAACAATATTTGAGGGAAATGGTGATATTGTGTATGTGGAAAAGTTTTAGATCTGAGTTCATCTCATACAAAATGGGAGCAAAACCAAAAGTGTTGCGTTTATATTTTTGTTGAGTATATATATATATATATATATATATATATATATATATATATATATATATATATATATATATATATATGTGTGTGTGTGTGTATAAAATGTACTGATTTGTTGAACTGTTGAACCACTGGTTTGTTAGTCTTCTTAGTTAGTTGAACTTATCTTTATTAAGCTCCTACTATTAGCAAACGAAATAGCAAAGCTAGCTTCTCGATTTACAATTAGCGTTGACAAACGAGCATTTTATTTGGCAAAAAAAAAAAAAAAAAAAAATTAAACGACGGTTAACCAGTCGTAGAAGGTGAGCGGTGATTATTAAGTTAAACGCTTTGCTAACTTACCTGGTGGCTATCTTATAAATCAGGGCTCCGCCGGCGACAAACGCAGTAGCACCGACTCCACTGTACAGTAACTCGGGATAATCTAACAGAAGCCGATTAAAAGTCTCCATTTCCATCAAAATGAGCGGTTAGTAAACTGATTAAAATGGATTAAATGTAGTGTTTGTTTATTTTGTCGTAGTAGTAATAATAATGCTAAAGAAGGCGCGTGCACGCAGAAGAAGCGGGCTTTTGTTCACGCCCATAGAAAACCGGATCCGGAAACACGAAAAGGCGGCAGCGGCGGGCCACTGTCAAGTTAGACAAATTTACAGCAGCGTTAACAGGAACACAGAAAATCAACTTTTGTTAATTTTATTTTCCTCCCAAATAAAGTGCAAATATATACTCACTGGGGTATTGCCAGGTTGTTATCTAATTGGTTGTTCATCAACAGGTTACACTCTAGTTGTAACATTACAAATAACCCATTTGGTAATTTTCCAGTCATTCCCACATGAATATTCTGTTAAATACCAAAAAACACTGAAGGAATATTGTTTAAAATGAATAGAAAACAGAAAAAAGAAGTGATTTAGCTTTATTCAATCACTTTATACAAAAATAGTAAGTATATGGTAAGTACATGGTCACCACCCCTGCCCACTTTATAATGAAAATGACTGGAATGTTTTTGTTGGAAGTTGGTTTTGTGCAAACTAAATATTTTTAAATATTTCTCCATTTGCCTAAATTATAGCATTTGTCTCTTCAAACATGCATATTCATACTCTAATTTGTAGCTTTTACAATTTCATTGATCTTTAAAAACATGCAACATATGCCTTATCACTGTAAATCCTAATGTTCAAATTACCTAAAAAGATTAAGTAGTGTAAACTCAAACAAAACATTCTACTTACTTAAACATTTCAGGTTTGTGTAACATGGTCTTGCTTTTTGAGTAAATTAAACACAATTTTTGATTGACTTGAACTTAAACTGTTTAGTGAGGATGGTTGCCAAGTGGTTAGTGTGCTTGGTTTTGATGCAGAAGGTTCATGGTTCAAATCCCACCCCTGCCACCTTCATCCATATAGTTGTGTCAGAAAGGGTATCTGGAGTAAAACGTGTACTAATTTAACCCTGAGTGAAAAACAAGGAACTTAATGAACACTTTAACTGTAATCATGAAGTACAAGTGGCCTTAATGAAACTTATAAGTACTGGGAAGAATAGATTGTTAAGTTTAACTCAAAAATGTTGAGGCAATTGATTGCCTCAACATAATAATAATAATACAGAATAATTAATAATAATAAAATACCAAGTAGTACTGCTACTACTACTACTACTACTAATAATAATCTCAATCAGGGAGGCTATACAATTCAAAAAACAGCAATTTATTTTAACAAACATAATCAAGTCGACATTCAGAACTGAATGATAAAATTGATCAGTGCCATACTGTCAGAAACTGTTGCATAGCAGCTCAGAAGATGATACAGAAAATAAATACAATTTCAAATGTGTTCAAAAACAAGATAAAGTTTTCATTTTTCTTTTTTTTCAAACTCGTTTTCTAATAAAAAAAAAAGTGGCAACAGGAAAAATGAAAGAGAAAAGATAAGAAAAAAGATTTTAAAAATTCATACTGAATTTGTGCAAAACAAAAAAGGGAACAAAAAATAAAATAAAATAAAAATCTGAAGCTAAGTGCATCGAGTATACTGACGGAAGTTTCTTGGCACTTTGAACCGGAGCCTTAAACATGTCCAAAAATAATAATATAACATAAGTCACTTATCAAGCTGTTGAACTTTCACTCTTTGAACTAAAAGAAGAGAAACGCCTTCAGTGACTGAATGTATCGGCGGAAAACTGAGCCTCCGGCTGCCGGATGTTGGAGCTGAGCTGCGGGTAGCTGCAGGCCACAGACGCGGTGCCTCCGTCCGGGCTGAGCGGCTGGCTCACGCCGCCGTACGGACACCCGCTGTAAGGAACCAGCACGGGCGGCTGGCGGCTGTAGGCCGGGTGGTGGTGGAGGTGGCATGCGGGGTAATAGGAGCTCCCCGGGGGGTGTCCTCCGATCAGCTGCGGCGCGGCGTAGCTCCACGAGCCGCTGACGTACGGCTGCGCGTACGGTTTGTCCGGCAGGTGGTCCACCTGGTAGCCGGACAGGTGAAGCGCACTGGTGGAGCTGCAGAGTCTCCGCACTCTCTTCCGCCGTCGGTAGTTCCCCTTCTCAAACATGTCCTCAAACGCGGGGTCCAACATCCAGTAGCTGCCCTTTCGGTCCCCTCCGGCTTCTCTGGGCACTTTGACGAAGCACTCGTTCAGACTTAAATTGTGCCGGATGCTGTTCTTCCAGCCCTTCTGGTTGTCTAGGTAGTAGGGGAAGTTGGCGGTGATGTAGTCGTAGATCCCGCTCAGAGTTTCCCTGTTGTTGCAGCTGCTCTTGATGGCCATGGCGATCAGAGCCACGTAGGAGTAGGGCGGCTTCGGCGGCTGTGCGCCATCGCCGCGCGTGGACCCGCTGGAGTTGGAGCTGATGTCCAGCAGGCGCGCTCCCTGCTCGGCGGAGGGTTTGTCCTCTGCTTCCATGGCTCAGGTGTGTGTGTGCGAGCCGTCCTGGTGCGTCCTGCTGGGGGCAGAAATGCTGCGGATGATCTCTGTGACCGTGTCCGCAGGTGTGCGCACGCCTCCCACAGGTACAGAGCGCATCGCCTGCTTTCAACTCACCGCGTTTCTGAGGCTGTTTGGACCCCGGTGCGACCCGCACAAGTTCAAGCAGAGGTCACAGGACTGTACTTCAACATTACCAAAATGTTCCCACGGTGAAGGAGGACGATCAAAGCCTGTGAACCCCGCGTGTTTATACACTCTGAAGATAAAAAGTGATGCAGACTTTCACATATCTGTGAAGTGCGCATCTGCAACAGGATTTTAATCCAGCGCAGGCATATACGTGCAAAAAATAAAATAAAATAAATGATAATAATAATCCAATTAATTGGATGTAAAATAATGTAAAAGGGTTGCTACTTTTTGAATGAAAGATCAACAAATTAATTTAGAAAAGAAGTTAATATAGAAAATCTTTAAATACACTTTTGCGTGTATTTAAATTGTAATTGAATGTATAATTGAGTGTATACATTTTTTTTAGTTACTACAGTATGTCATCTTTTCTGAGGCAACTTGAGGTGTGTGCATATGAATATTTAAGCTTCACAGGCCACAAATTAGGAAATTAATTAAATTTCTTTCACCATTTCTCCATTTATGATTTACAGTCTTAATTCTGTTTGTTTGTCACCGAGATGACTCAAATTTGGATTTCATGAAACATGATGGAGGGCTGGAACATGGGACCAGTTAACTTAATTCATTGCTTTAATTTATTATTTTATGAAAAATATTGGTAGCTCTTGTTTTTATTAATCTGATTTGATTAATAAAAACAAGCATAATTCAAAGTGTTTGTTTGACACTGTAGCATTTCTCATTCATGGACAGCCACCTGTTAGTGGTTCTCCCTTTTCAGCACAGGACTTCCTGGAATATTTCGAGAAGAAAATAGAAGATATTAGGTCAAGCATTTCTCAGCAGGCCTTGGTCCAGACACTGCACCCTGCTATTGAGGCGGGTGCTACCAATGCCAAGACATCTTGTAAACCAGCAAGAAGTCCAGTTGCTGTAATAAGCTTCTTTAAATTATTCTGTAATTATTATTGCAGCATTTTTATTAAAGGCGTATGGCTTTTTGGTTTTTAAGATTTAAGTCATAAAAATAATTTTCTTTGTCACCACTGTAATTTTATTTCTTAACATTTAAATAAGGGAATCATAATATGATAATGCAAATATGATCAAAATTCTCACTGTCTGGAAACAATTTAGAATTTTGACCCCTGATGGGTAGAAATTGAAGCGATCAGATGCCATGACCTACATTTGGTAGTGATATCAGATCACGTGGGGAATCGGAGTAAAGAATGTCAGCGTGACATCAGTTGGCTGTTTGCTTGAACAAAGTAAACCAAGATGGTGGAAAATGCTCCGAAGCAGCTAATTTCTGTATAAATGTAATATATTTGGCATATATTTTATAAATTTTAGCCCGAAACAAACACTTCTAAATCTAAAAATGCTGTTTTTTGTAATCAGATAACAACGCTGAACTGATTTAGAAAACATCACCTCTCAAACGTGCATCAAAAAAGTGGGTCAGGTCACAGGTCATTTCAAAACCTCACACATGCTTCTTCCTGCAGTTGCGTTATAACGAAAAGACAATATTTGCCATGGAATTCCCCCCAGATAAATATGTTTTCTTCATTAAAATCAGCTGTAATTTTACAACATGTTACAAAAATAAATTGATTTCAATACAAACAGTATTTTGTCAGCTTTGTGAAATTTGAAAGGCCGTACAGCTTGAAAAAGCCATAATACTTCGATGAGGTTTAGAACACTAAAGTTAAAATTACAAAAAAAGTGAAATTTCATTTTTAGAATGTATGCGGAAAAGTAATTTGAAAATAATACATATATTGTACTACATTTCTGGGTGAAAAAGTCATCACCCAACACCACACCTGCTCCTAATTTCCATCGCCTATACAGCATAATTGAACCATGCCGCAGATGGTTAGCACTTAGCACTTTGAGATTCCGTGGAATGTAAAGTGCATTACAAATAAAATGTATTATGGTAGGCAGGTAGGTCTGTGATATTATATAAGCAAAACAAAAGTTGATTTTCAGATTGAGCTTGTACGTCAAAGTTCACCAGATTTGAATCAGTTTGTTCTGTCTATATGATCTTTTAACCTGAAGACATACAAAATGACAGCATTGATTGTTTTTTGAGTTATTGTGCTAATCTGGAGGGATGAACACATTCATGCCTAAACTGTTCCAAATCCTGAACATCACAAAGGAAGTGATTACACTGTAAATGCTAACATACAAATTAATTATAAGTTAACCTCAGTTTTCATCAACCTGAACACTCATTTTAAACAGGTAAGTAGTACTTTGTGATTGGAAGACATGCTTTACCTGATATATCCCATTTAAGCCAAATTAGAAAAATACATTTTTTGTACCCACTGTCCTTTGGGGCGTTATTTCAGACATGTGCAGATCTGCCTCATTTACTTTGCGCATTCCCACCCGCACACGTCCATGGTAAGCCCATGTTTGGACAACCAGTACTCTCTCTCCGGAGTACTGGAAAGGGAGTACTGTCCGGAATTAGTTTGGTTTATAAATCAAAACCATAAGTCAAAACTGCTTTGCTTTTAATGTCTTCTGTGACATGTCAGTACTGTTCCATGTTGAACATGTTGAGCGCTCAAAGACAGAAGCTCTGACTCATTGATTGTGTTGGGTTTGTGATTGCCTTTGTTTTATACTCAAAGGCATTTGCGGTGTTTAAACGAAAAACTGGCTTGTGACAGTGTACCGGAGTCAATACTAAAAGTTAGTGGTTAGCTCTAGCTTCCGCTGCATCTTCAAGAAAATTAAGTTGACCTGAATATGATGAATGAGTAAAACTAAAGAGAATTAAGCTGTCACTTGAGTACTGGATGCTCACAGTAAATGTGTTACTGTCATCTAATTTATTTCTGCACTGCAAACTCAAAATAAATGAGTTACTATAATCTAGGTTTTTAAGTTTATTTGAGTACTGCTAAATCAAATTGAACAAGTTACTATTATCCAATTATTTAAATTACAGTAATGTGAGTACTGCACACTCACAATATTTTTCAATTTTCAATTTATTTTCATTTATATAGCGCCAAATCACAACAGAGTTGCCTCAAGGTGCTTCACACAAGTAAGGTCTAATGTTACCAACCCCTAGAGCAACAGTGGTAAGGAAAAACTCCCTCTGAGGAAGAAACCTCAAGCAGACCAGACTCAAAGGGGTGACCCTCTGCTTGGGCCATGATACAGACATAAATTACAGAACAATTCACAGAAACAATTCACAAAACGACTATACAGGAAATGCTGTTGGTGCACAGGACAGGAGGGTTTCCAGCACAAATACAATTCCCATCTCTGGATGGAGCGGCACCTTAAACAGAGAAAAAACAGAATCAAGCACCAGAAAGACAAGAAATACAGGATAATTTGTCAGCATTAAACAACAAGAAAAAAATAATAGTCCAGCAGTTAAGGGATAGAATCGTGCACTTTTTTACAAAAGCACCAAACTTTGTCCAGGGACTCTTTAGGTTATATTAAGTCATGTCAAAGCGGGAGACGTTGTGTGGGCCGCCAGAAGAGGAGGTACTGCTGGCCCACCACCAGAGGGCGCCCTGCCTGAAGTGCGGGCTTCAGGCACGAGAGGGCGCTGTCGCCACGGACACAGCCGGGGGTGACAGCTGTCACTCATTATCTCATGACAGCTGTCATCCATCTACACTTCATCATTCCACCCCATAAAAACCGGACGTCATCTCCACCTCGTTGCCGAGATATCATCTACCTGTGAAGGTAATATTCTCAGCCTTAACACTAAACTGTGTCTTAGTCTGAACTTTTTGCAGCCGCTTTTCTGTGGTGTTCCTTATCTGAGAGATTGGCGTTTGGTGTGATCAGCGACGGCTTCGCTTCACACCCCAACCAAATAAGTGGTTAGACAGGAGCTGCACGAGTGTGTATTGGAGGTGGAGGTGGAATTCCCACCATTGTTGTTTCTGGGTGTGCACGCACCCACATCTGACTGTTTTTGCTCCTCGCCAGCAGTACCAGATCCGACACTCAGAGATGGTGGCCACATGGGGACTCGGAACTTGGCGGCTCCAGTATTCTCCAGGTTTGGTGGCGGAGGAGATCGTGTGGTTCCGGTTCTTCTCAGGACAGACGTCTTCTATCCTCGAGCCTGCCCACACCTCACCTTTGTGGATTGACTGTTTGCTCAAATTCTGTAATCCTCTGTGTTTTTGTTGTGCTCTTTCACAACAGTAAAGTGTTGATATTTGACTCTTTCATTGTCCGATCATTTATGCCCGTGTGGGTCCGTGTCACTACACTTTCCCATCAGACATTTGATTTTAGCCCTGTATCTTGTTTTTTTAAAAGGCTGTTTGCATGGTTATAATACAGTGTATATTTTGCTATTCACATGACAATACGATCATATGGTTATTATGTAGGGGGCCAGTTAGTTATAGAAGTAACTGTTATAGAACTACAGTGTTCTTAAATTGTAACATTAATTTACCATTATTTTTTAAGAGTGTAAACTATGTTTAAGTGCATTTGTAGCATACTTTCTTTTTCTATGCACGTAAACAGCTTTCAGTCACTTTAAGTAAATTAAATATAGAGTCATGATTTTATGTTATGGAAGATATAGCATAAGGTAAACTGAGTGTTTTAACCCCTTAACGCCTATTGTCGCATATATGCTACAATATATGACTCAAATATGCAACATACCAAATTGACCAGTATGCCTTTTGTCACAAATTTGCAACATACCATTATTATTATTATAAAATTATGACATAAATTATTACCAAAATACCAAAATTACTATTTATTTTTTGTGCAAAAGTGTAATTAATAATCTCAACATTATTTATCATCTACTTAAAGGCAAAAACACACACAAAACATTTTTTTATATACAGCTATATAAATTCAGGCATTAAGTTAAATTGTAAACTAAATGGTTATGGCCATAAAAACAAAATTGATTTCTTGTAATTAATAAAAAAGCATTTCTTTCCGTTCAAACACTGTTGTTATTTTAGAGTGTAAATATGTTAGAGTGCATGAGTAACATCTTTCCTTTGCCCTATGCTCGCAAACAGCTATATTGCATAGGTATATTGATATTCACAATGAGTTAGACAATATTTAGTCACTTTCCCTAGATTAATGCTTTTTCTAAGAGTGTAAGCACACTGAAGTACATTCGAAGCATCCCTACTTAGCCTTAATACATTTTTCATAACCCATCCATCCATCCATCCATCCATCCATCCATCCATCCATCCATCCATCCATCCATCCATCCATCCATCCATTTTCTTTCGCTTTATCCGGAGTCGGGTCGCGGGGGCAGCAGCTCAAGCAAAGCCGCCCAGACCTCCCGATCCACACACACCTCCCACAGCTCCTCCTTCCCAAGACAGCTGAGAGATGTAGTCCCTCCAGCGTGTCCTGGGTCTTCCCCGGGGCCTCCTCCCAATGGGACGTGCCCGGAACACCTCTCCAGCGAGACGTCCAGGGGGCATCCGGAAAAGATGCCTGAGCCACCTCAACTGACTCCTTTCGATGTGGAGGAGCAGCGGCTCGACTCCGAGCTCCTCTCGAGTGACCGAGCTCCTCACCTTATCTCTAAGGGAGCGCCCAGCCACCCTGCGGAGGAAATTCATCTCGGCCGCTTGTACTCGCGATCTCGTTCTTTCGGTCATGAGCCAAATCTCATGACCATAGGTGAGGATCGGAACGTAGATCAATCGGTAAATTGAGAGCTTTGCCCCCCGACTCAGCTCTCTCTTCACCACGATGGTCCGATACAGCGACCGCATCACTGCAGATGCTGCACTGATCCGTCTATCGATCTCACGCTCCATCCGTCCCTCACTCGTGAACAAGACTCTGAGATACTTAAACTCCTCCACTTGAGGCAAGGACACTCCACCGACCTGAAGAGGGCAAAGCACCTTTTTCCGGTCGAGAACCATGGCCTCAGATTTGGAGGTGCTGATTTTCATCCCGGACGCTTCACACTCGGCTGCAAACCACCCCAGTGCACGCTGAAGGTCCTGATTTGACGAAGCCAACAGAACCACATTGTCCGCAAACAGCAGAGACGAGATTCTGTGGTTCCCAAACCAGACCCCCTCTACACACTGGCTGCGCCTAGAAATTCTGTCCATAAAAATAATGAATAGAACCGGTGACAAAGGGCAGCCCTGGCGGAGTCCAACGTGCACTGGAGACAGGTTTGACTTACTACCGGCAATGCGAACCAAGCTCCTGCTGTGGTCGTACAGGGACCGGATAGCCCTTAGCAAAGGACCCCGGACCCCGTACTCCCGGAGCACTCCCCACAGGGTGCCCAGAGGGACACGGTTGAATGCCTTCTCCAGATCCACAAAACACATGTGGACTGGTTGGGCGAACTCCCATGAACCCTCGAGCACCCGATGGAGCGTGTAGAGCTGGTCCAGTGTGCCGCGACCAGGACAAAACCACACTGCTCCTTCTGAATCCGAGGTTCGACCATCGGTCGAATTCTCCTCTCCAGTACTCTGGAATAGACCTTACCGGGGAGGCTGAGGAGTGTGATCCCCCTATAGTTGGAACACACCCTCCGGTCCCCCTTCTTAAACAGAGGGACCGCCACCCCGGTCTGCCAATCCAGAGGCACTGTCCCCGATCGCCACGCGATGTTGCAGAGGCGTGTCAACCAAGACAGTCCCACAACATCCAGAGACTTAAGATACTCAGGACGGATTTCATCCACCCCAGGAGCCTTGCCACCGAGGAGCTTTCTAACCACCTCGGTGACTTCGCCCGACAACATCCCCAGTCAGGGTCAACAGCTCCCCACCCGCACCGTAAACAGTGCTGGTGGAGAGCTGCTTCCGCCTCCTGAGGCGTCGGACAGTTTACCAGAATCTCTTCGAGGCCGACCGATAGTCCTCCTCCATAGCCTCCCCGAACTCCTCCCAGACCCAAGTTTTTGCCTCTGCGACCGCACGGGCTGCGGCACGCTTGGCCTGCCGGTACCTGTCAGCTGCCTCTGGGGTCCCACCTACCAACAAAGATAAGTAGGACTCCTTCTTCAGCTTGACAGCATCCCTTACTTCCGGTGTCCACCACCGGGTTTGGGGATTGCCGCTGCGACAGGCACCAGAGACCTTGTGACCACAGCTACGAGCGGCCGCATCGACAATGGAGGTGGAGAACATGGTCCACTTGGACTCCATGTCTCCAACCTCCCCCGGGATCTGGGAGAAGCTCTCCCGGAGGTGAGAGTTGAAGACCTCACTGACAGAGGGTTCCGCCAGTCGTTCCCAGCAGACCCTCATGACACGTTTGGGCCTGCCAGGTCTGAAGGGCTTCCTCCCCTCCCAGCGGATCCAACTCACCACCAGGTGGTGATCGGTCGACAGCTCTGCCCCTCTCTTCACTCAAGTGTCTGAGACACGTGGCCGAAGGTCAGATGATACGACTACAAAGTCGATCATCGACCTCCGGCTCAGGGTGTCCTAGTGCCACGTGCACTTATGGACACCCTTGTGCTCGAACATTTCGTGATGGATAAACTGTGACTAGCACAGAAGTCCAACAACTGAACACCACTCGGGTTCAGATCGGGAAGGCCGTGCTTCCAATCACCCCCCTCCAGGTTTCACTGTCGCCGCCCACGTGGGCGTTGAAATCCCCCAGGAGAACAATGGAGTCCCCAGTCGGAGCGCTATCTAGTACCCCTCCCAGGGACTCCAGGAAGGTCAGGTACTCTGCACTGCCGCTCGGCCCGTAGGCCGAGACAACGGTGAGAGACCTGTCCCCGACCTAAAGGCGTAGGGACGCGAACCTCTCGTTCACTGGAGTGAACTCCAACACATGGCGACTGAGCTGGGGAGCAATAAGCAATGCAACCCCAGCTCTCCGCCTCTCCCGGTGGGCAACGCCAGAAAAATGAAGCGTCCAGCCCCTCTCCAGGAGTTGGGTACCAGAGCCCAAGCTGTGCGTGGGGGCTCACATTTTTCATAACCTTCAAGTTTATATTATGAACTTAAAAAGACATTTGGATAAGAGTTTGTCATGAATTATATGCTGTAGAAGGCTGGAAATGGTTATTCTCTTAAACCCAAGTTTTTAGAGTGTAGATGAAAGTACCTTTGATAAAGTTTTGGCGCTTTTGTA
Source organism: Thalassophryne amazonica (assembly GCF_902500255.1). NCBI lineage: Eukaryota > Metazoa > Chordata > Actinopteri > Batrachoidiformes > Batrachoididae > Thalassophryne > Thalassophryne amazonica. The sequence goes on from NC_047108.1 coordinate 120,352,197, forward strand.
AAAAAGTGCATGATTCCCCTAAAATTTGTCCCTTAGCCGCTGGACTATAAGAAATACTAAGGTGATCGTCGGCCACTAGCCCTAAGCTTCACTAAAAGACACAGTATTTAGGTAAAGTTGAGGCTGCGGCCCGCTTAGTTTGCTAATAAAATGAATTAAAAGAGTAAAAAGCGTAAAACAAAACTATACCAGTATGTTAGCCATACGAAAGGGAAAATAAGTGCATCTTATGTCTGGACTTGAAAATTTCCACAGAATCTGACTGTTTTATTGACGCAGGGAGATCATTCCACAGAACAGGGGCACGATAAGAGAAAGCTCTGTGACCCACAGACTTCTTATTCACCCTAGGGACACAAAGTAGTCCTCCACCCTGAGAACATAAAGCCCGGGCCGGTACGTAAGGTTTAATTAGGTCAGCTAGGTAGGGAGGTGCCAGTCCGTGAACAATTTTATAGACTAGTAGTAGAACCTTAAAATCTGATCTCACTGGGACAGGAAGCCAGTGAAGGGATACCAAAATAGGTGTAATGTGGTCAAACTTTCTGCTTCCTGTCAAAAGTCTGTCTGCAGCATTTTGAACCAATTAGAGAGCCCTAATGCTGGACTGAACTGACTAAACCAGAAAATAGAACATTGCAGTAGTCCAATCTAGAAGCGATAAACACATGGATCAGGGTCTCAGCATCAGCCATAGACAGGATGTGTGGGTCAAAGGACAATGTAGGATCAAAAATTACCCTGAGGTTCCTCACTTTGTCAGTGTGTTGTATGACACACGAGCCTAGGTTAAGCCTTAGCTCGTCAAATTGATGCCAATGTCTCACTGGACCAAGAACCATGATTTCAGTCTTATCAGAGTTTAAAAGTAGGAAGTTTCTAGACATCCAACTTTTCACCGATGCAAGGCAATCTTCTAAGGATTTTATGTGAACGAGATTACCAGCAGTTATTGGCATGTAGAAATCAAATCAAATCAATTTCATTTATATAGCACCAAATCACAACAAACAATTGCCCCAAGGTGCTTCATATTGCAAGGCAAAGCCATACAATAATTACAGAAAAACCCCAACTGTCAAAACGGCCCCCTGTGAGCAAGCACTTGGCGACAGTGGGAAGAAAAAACTCCCTTTTAACAGGAAGAAACCTCCAGCAGAACCAGGCTCAGGGAGGGGCAGTCTTCTGCTGGGACTGGTTGGGGCTGAGGGAGAGAACCAGGAAAAAGACATGCTGTGGAGGGGAGCAGAGATCAATCACTAATGATTAAATGCAGAGTGGTGCATACAGAGCAAAAAGAGAAAGAAACACTCAGTGCATCATGGGAACCCCCCAGCAGTCTAAGTCTATAGCAGCATAACTAAGAGATGGTTCAGGGTTACCTGATCCAGCCCTAACTATAAGCTTTAGCAAAAAGGAAAGTTTTAAGCCTAATCTTAAAAGTAGAGAGGGTGTCTGTCTCCCTGATCCGAACTGGGAGCTGGTTCCAGAGGAGAGGAGCCTGAAAGCTGAAGGCTGTGCCTCCCATTTTACTCTTACAAACCCTAGGAACTACAAGTAAGCCTGCAGTCTGAGAGCGAAGCGCTGTATTGGGGTGATATGGTACTATGAGGTCCCTAAGATAAGATGGGACCTGATTATTCAAAACCTTATAAGTAAGAAGAAGACTTTTAAATTCTATTCTAGAATTAACAGGAAGCCAATGAAGAGAGGCCAATATGGGTGAGATATGCTCTCTCCTTCTAGTCTCTGTCAGTACTCTAGCTGCAGCATTTTGAATTAACTGAAGGCTTTTCAGGGAACTTTTAGGACAACCTGATAATAATGAATTACAATAGTCCAGCCTAGAGGAAATAAATGCATGAATTAGTTTTTCAGCATCACTCTGAGACAAGACCTTTCTAATTTTAGAGATATTGCGTAAATGCACCCTTTCAAGAATTTTTGAGAGAAAAGGAAGGTTGGAGATTGGCCTATAATTAGCTAAGATAGCTGGGTCAAGTGATGGCTTTTTAAGTAATGGTTTAATTACTGCCACCTTAAAAGCCTGTGGTACATAGCCAACTAATAAAGACAGATTGATCATATTTAAGCTCGAAGCATTAATTAATGCTAGGGCTTCATTGAGCAGCCTGGTAGGAATGGGGTCTAATAGACATGTTGATGTTTTGGAGGAAGTAACTAATGAAAATAACTCAGACAGAACAATCGGAGAGAAAGAGTCTAACCAAATACCGGCATCACTGAAAGCAGCCAAAGAGAACGATATGTCTTTGGGATGGTTATGAGTAATTTTTTCTCTAATAGTTAAAATTTTATTAGCAAAGAAAGTCATGAAGTCATTACTAGTTAAAGTTAAAGGAATACTCGGCTCAATAGAGCTCTGACTCTTTGTCAGCCTGGCTACAGTGCTGAACAGAAACCTGGGGTTGCTCTTATTTTCTTCAATTAGTGATGAGTAGTAAGATGTCCTAGCTTTACGGAGGGCTTTTTGTTATAGAGCAACAGACTCTTTTTCCAGGCTAAGTGAAGATCTTCTAAATTAGTGAGACGCCATTTCCTCTCCAACTTACGGGTTATCTGCTTTAACCTGCGAGTTTGTGAGTTATACCATGGAGTCAGGCACTTCTGATCTAAGGCTCTCTTTTTCAGAGGAGCTACAGCATCCAAAGTTGTCCTCAATGAGGATATAAAACTATTGATGAGATAATCTATCTCACTCACAAGGTTTAGGTAGCTACTCTGCCCTGTGTTGGTATATGGCATTGGAGAACATAAAGAAGGAATCATATCCTTAAACCTAGTTACAGCGCTTTCTGAAAGACGTCTACTGTAATGAAACTTATTCCCCACTACTGGGTAGTCCATCAGAGTAAATGTAAATGTTATTAAGAAATGATCAGACAGAAGGGGGTTTTCAGGGAATACTGTTAAGTCTTCAATTTCCATACCATAAGTCAGAACAAGATCTAAGATATGATTAAAGTGGTGGGTGGACTCATTTACATTTTGAGCAAAGCCAATCGAGTCTAACAATAGATTAAATGCAGTGTTGAGGCTGTGTTGTTATTCTCAGCATCTGTGTGGATGTTAAAATCGGCCACTATAATTATCTTATCTGAGCTAAGCACTAAGTCAGACAAAAGGTCCGAAAATTCACAGAGAAACTCATAGCAATGACCAGGAGGACGATAGATAACAACAAATAAAACTGGTTTTTGGGACTTCCAATTTGGATGGACAAGACTAAGAGATAAGATTTCAAATGAATTAAAGCTCTGTCTGGGTTTTTGATTAATTAATAAGCTGGAGTGGAAGATTGCTGCTAATCCTCCGCCTCGGCCCGTGCTACGAGCATTCTGGTAGTTAGCGTGACTCGGGGGTGATGACTCATTTAAACTAACATATTCATCCTGCTGTAACCAGGTTTCTGTAAGGCAGAATAAATCAATATGTTGATCCATTATTATATCATTTACTAACAGGGACTTAGAAGAGAGAGATCTAATGTTTAATAGACCACATTTAACTGTTTTAGTCTGTGGTGCAGTTGAAGGTGCTATATTATTTTTTCTTTTTGAATTTTTATGCTTAAATAGATTTTTACTGGTTGTTGGTGGTCTGGGAGCAGGCACCGTCTCTACGGAGATGGGGTAATGAGGGGATGGCAGGGGGAGAGAAGCTGCAGAGAGGTGTGTAAGACTACAACTCTGCTTCCTGGTCCCAACCCTGGATAGTCACGGTTTGGAGGATTTAAGAAAATTGGCCAGATTTCTAGAAATGAGAGCTGCTCCATCCAAAGTGGGATGGATGCCATCTCTCCTAACAAGACCAGGTTTTCCCCAGAAGCTTTGCCAATTATCTATGAAGCCCACCTCATTTTTTGGACACCACTCAGACAGCCAGCAATTCAAGGAGAACATGCGGCTAAACATGTCACTCCCGGTCCGATTGGGGAGGGGCCCAGAGAAAACTACAGAGTCCGACATTGTTTTTGCAAAGTTACACACCGATTCAATATTAATTTTAGTGACTTCCAATTGGCGCAACCGGGTGTCATTACTGCTGACGTGAATTACAATCTTACCAAAGTTACGCTTAGCCTTAGCCAGCAGTTTCAAATTTCCTTCAATGTCGCCTGCTCTGGCCCCCGGAAGACAATTGACTATGGTTGCTGGTGTCGCTAACTTCACATTTCTCAAAACAGAGTCGCCAATAACCAGAGTTTGATCCTCAGCGGGTGTGTCGCCGAGTGGGGAAAAACGGTTAGAGATGTCAACGGGTTGGCGGTGTACACGGGGCTTCTGTTTAGGACTACGCTTCCTCCTCACAGTCACCCAGTCGGCCTGCTTTCCCGGCTGCTCGGGATCTGCCGGGAGGGAACTAACGGTGGCTAAGCTACCTTGGTCCGCACCGACTACAGGGGCCTGGCTAGCTGTAGGATTTTCCACGGTGCGGAGCCGAGTCTCCAATTCGCCCAGCCTGGCCTCCAAAGCTACGAATAAGCTACACTTATTACAAGTACCATTACTGCTAAAGGAGGCCGAGGAATAACTAAACATTTCACACCCAGAGCAGAAAAGTGCGGGAGAGACAGGAGAAGCCGCCATGCTAAACCGGCTAAGAGCTAGTAGCTGCGCTAAGCTAGCGGATTCCTAAAAACACGCAAAGTGAATAATGTGTAAATAATTTAGAGGTGATTCAGCAGAGGGAGTGCTTTAGTTAAGGCATGTGAAGATTACACTGTGAAACAAATCGTTATCTAGTTAACTAGATCAATCTAACTGCGCAGATTAAACAGCTAACAGATACAGCAAAACACCACTGTGCTCCGGAACAGGAAGTGATACAATACTGCAGTGAGAGCCAACCACCAGTTCTGCTATAATAGTTATGCTATGAGTATCATCAGCATAACAGTGAAAGGTAATCCCCAAAATGCCGCAATATGTGCCCAAGGGGCGCTATATAAAGGGAGAAAAGCAGGGGGCCTAAGACGGACCCCTGTGGAACCTGAAATTTCATGTCACTAAGGTTAGATGTAGTGTTACTGTACAAAACACAGTGAGAACGACAATAATTAAGTTAATCAAATCTGATTCATTTAAGCCAACATAAATCACTTTTTTAAGGCAGCAAGTTTGCATATGCTTTTTTAGGAAAGTCAACTTATATTTTACAGTGTAACCAAGAAATGAAAGAAATTTCTAAATTGTGTTTATTAACAGGCAGTTACAATGAAGTGTTTGTACTGAGCTGTACATGCACTGATGTGTCATGCAGGTGTTTTGCACTTTGCATCAACTTGAAGCTACACAACAAAGTGGTTATTCCACCAATTTGTAGGCTGCAGGAGACAGAAGGATTGAAGTACTGAGGCTTGGAGATATCACAGCCCGGCGTACCACCCACATACAGCGAGGTATGAACAGCAGGCACGTCTGTCCGCCCTGGACGGCAGATAATCATCACCTGCTCTCACCAGACAGTCTGTCTCCTTCTGCACTGATAGCAAATCACTTTTTGAGACAAATCTCAAAAAGTGAAACTAGAGTAGTAGAAATGTCTTCAGCAAAGATTACAGCATTTTAGGCTGGTCACCATTATCCCTGTTACAGCGATACATGAATGACTGCCTGTTTTTATAATTTGTCATTGTTCATTAATGTGCAACAGGAAGCCAATCAAAAGGTTTTCCATTGATGAAATCCACCACGAGTCCATCATCACGAGTTCACTTTGTGTGGATAAATTGTACATACAAGAAATGCTGACAAACCAGTATAAAAATCAAAGCAAACATCTAAAATTTTGCTTTTGACGTTAGAACAGCCGTAAGATAGAGAATCTGAATAAGCGCACATTTGGTGTCTAAATGTTATTTGACATGCTGAAGATACAACTTCAAATGTTTTCAGCAGTTTATCACAGTCAACAAAAATTTAAAGCAAGAAATTTATTGGCTATTTTACATGGTACAGTATGTTTCAAGTTGAAAATGAGTGTTTTAACCTCTCATTGGCCAAACAAACTTTCAACGCAACAATGAAAATATGCCAGTATATTGGGTAAGAGACACGACATTTTTCCCCTTCGACATGTATTGTTGACAAGGTGAGAGCTTTTTGTGTGCCAAGAAAGTACCAAACTGTATTTGTGGATTTCACAATGAGTGGAAATTACTGGTTCACTCACATGTGTGTTGTGCTCATTGGCTCAAACCTCCAACACAAAAAAGACACAAACACACAGTGATGTTACACCAAATAAATAAATAAATAAAATAAAAAAATTGTAATAACAAGACAAGTAAGTAAATTGTCTGATAAAAATGTGGATGTAAGAAAAAATACAAAGATAATTCTTGTGCTGCATCAGATAACAGGATTTTAATGAAAATAATAATAATAATAATAATAATAATGATAATAATAATAATAATAATTCATTTGATTTGTATAGTGCTTTTAACAATGCTCAAAGACACTTTACAAGTTTATAAACAAAGCAACAATAAATAAATAAGATAACATAAAATAATCACAAATTAAAAGCAGATCTAAAAAGATGGGTTTTAACTTGAGTCTTGAAGGTGGACAGATTGTTACAGTTACAAATCTTTTTGGGGAGAGAGTTCCAGAGGAAGGGAGCAGCTATAGAAAAGACTCTGTCCCCCCAGGTCCGGTGCTTGGTCCTGAGTGGCACTGACAGGAGGTTGGCATCAGAGGAGCGAAGGCAACGGGAAGGCATATGGTAGCGAAGCATGCTAGTAAGATATACATCCCCTGGCAAAAATTATGGAATCACCGGCCTCGGAGGATGTTCATTCAGTTGTTTAATTTTGTAGAAAAAAAGCAGATCACAGACATGACACAAAACTAAAGTCATTTCAAATGGCAACTTTCTGGCTTTAAGAAACACTATAAGAAATCAAGAAAAAAAGATTGTGGCAGTCAGTAACGGTTACTTTTTTAGACCAAGCAGAGGGAAAAAATATGGAATCACTCAATTCTGAGGAAAAAATTATGGAATCACCCTGTAAATTTTCATCCCCAAAACTAACACCTGCATCATATCAGATCTGCTCGTTAGTCTGCATCTAAAAAGGAGTGAACACACCTTGGAGAGCTGTTGCACCAAGTGGACTGACATGAATCATGGCTCCAACACGAGAGATGTCAATTGAAACAAAGGAGAGGATTATCAAACTCTTAAAAGAGAGTAAATCATCATGCAATGTTGCAAAAGATGTTGGTTATTCACAGTCAGCTGTGTCTAAACTCTGGACCAAATACAAACAACATGGGAAGGTTGTTAAAGGCAAACATACTGGTAGACCAAGGAAGACATCAAAGCATCAAGACAGAAAACTTAAAACGATATGTCTCAAAAATCGAAAAATGTACAACAAAACAAATGAGGAATGAATGGGAGGAAACTAGAGTCAACGTCTGTGACCGAACTGTAAGAAACCGCCTAAAGGAAATGGGATTTACATACAGAAAAGCTAAACGAAAGCCATCATTAACACCTAAACAGAAAAAAAACAAGGTTACAATGGGCTAAGGAAAACCATTCGTGGACTGTGGATGACTGGATGAAAGTCATATTCAGTGATGAATCTCGAATCTGCATTGGGCAAGGTGATGATGCTGACTTTTGTTTGGTGCCGTTCAAATGAGATTTATAATGATGACTGCCTGAAGAGAACATGTAAATTTCCACAGTCATTGATGATATGGGGCTGCATGTCAGGTAAAGGCACTGGGGAGATGGCTGTCATTACATCATCAATAAATGCACAAGTTTACGTTGATATTTTGGACAATTGAAAGGATGTTTGGGGATCTTTCAAGATGATAATGCATTTTGCCATAGAGCAAAAACTGAAAAAACATTCCTTGTAAAAAGACACATAGGGTCAATGTCATGGCATAGGGTCAATGTCAACGAGTAGATCTGATTTGATGCAGGTGTTAGTTTGGGGGATGAAAATTTACAGGGTGATTCCATAATTTTATCCTCAGAATTGAGTGATTCCATATTTTTTTCCTCTGCTTGGTCTAAAAAAGTAACCGTTACTGACTGCCACAATCTGTTTTTCTTGATTTCTTATAGTGTTTCTTAAAGCCAGAAAGTTGTCATTTGAAATGACTTTAGTTTTGTGTCATGTCTGTGATCTGCTTTTTTTCTCCAAAATTAAACAACTGAATGAACATCCTCTGAGGCCGGTGATTCCATAATTTTTGACAGGGGTTGTAGGAGGGAGCCTGGTTGTGGAGGGCTTTGTATGTGAGGAGAAGGATTTTGAAATGGATTCGCTGTGGGACAGGAAGCCAGTGAAGGTTCTTAAGGATAGAGGTGATGTGTTCACGGGAACAGGTGCAGGTGAGCAAACGACCAGTGGAGTTTTGAATGTACTGGAGTTTATTGAGGACTTTTGAAGATGTACCATAAAAGATGCTGTTACAGTAGTCTAACCTGGATGTAATAAAGGTGTCGATCAGGGTTTCTGCAGCAGGAAAGGAGAGTGATGGACGGAGACGGGCAATGTTCTTGAGATAAAAAAAAGCAGTTCTAGTGATGTGATTGATGTGCTGTTCAAAAGAGAAGTTAGTATCAAAGATGACTCCAAGGTTGTGGATGTGAGGGGAGGAAGATGGTGGAGTTATCAATCTTGAGGCAGAAATTGTGGGTAGTGTGGGTGAGCGTTTTGGGACCAATGATGATTATTTCAGCCTTGTCACAGTTGAGTTTAAGAAAGTTGATTTGCATCCAAGACTTGATCTCAGTGAGGCAGTTAGTAAGAGTGGAGTGAGAAGAAGTGATTTGGTTGAAATGTAGAGCTGGATATCGTCAGCATAACAGTGAAAATGAAAACCATGCTGATGAATGATTTTACCAAGGGGAAGCATGTAAAAGATAAAGAGGAGAGGACCCAACACCAAGCCTTGGGGAACCCCTTGGGACAAAGGGACAATGGAGGAGGAGGAGTTATTGATGCTGATGAATTGTTGTCTGTTAGTGAGATACCGTAGCCAGCTAAGAGCAGTGTGGGTAATGTTAAGGGTAGCTTTGAGGCGGGAAAGAAGAATAGTATGATTAATAGTGTTGAATGCTGCGGTGAGGTCAAGGAGGACAAGAATGCTGAGTTTGCCAGAGTCTGAGGAAAGGAGGAGGTCATTGGAGACTTTGAGAAGGGCTGTTTCAGTATTGTGTTGGGAGCGAAAACCAGATTGAAAGGGTTCAAACAGATCATTGGAAATGAGGTGGGCTTTGAGTTGGGAGGCGACAACACGTTCAAGAAGTTTGATCATGTTTTCATGTGGAAAATTTTACTTTCAGACTTTCTCCAATAACCATAAATGTGAATGTTTGAACAAAGAAACAATATGAATGTAACAGTCTTATTTGGCTGACCAGAGTTTTTCTGTGCAGTTAAGTGGTTTCACTTCATTCTCTGCTCCTCTTGTCTCTGGGGTTCCCCAGGGATCTATCCTTGGCCTGATTCTTTTCCTGTTGTACATGTTACCATTAGGGCCCATTTTTAGGAAGGATAATCTGCCTTTCCATTGATATGCCGATGATATTCAGATTTCTCTGCCCCTGATGCCAAGATTCAATGATTCTGTGCAGACACTGTTTGATTTTAAGTCTTGGATGACTGCAAGTTTTTTTTAAATTTGAACGAAAATATGACTGAAATTATTATGTTTGGTTGTGGTCCATCAGATTGTTCTGCTGGATTTTTGGGCTCTTTGATTCTGAACAATTGGTCTTCTATGAAAAATTTTGGTGTAATATTTGAGGACAGGTTGAAACATGACTGTCAAGTGAACTCGGGTGTGAAAAACAGTTTTTTTCCATTTGCGGATTTTAGCGAAAGTTAAAGGGTACTTGTCATGTAAAGACTTTGAGATTGTGATCCATGCTTTTGTTAACACACGGCTGCGTTACTGTAACTCGTGCTATGGCCTTGATCAGTCACTTTTGCACCACCTTCAGCTGATGCAAAATGCAGCTGCCCGTCTTCTTACTGGCAGGTACAGGCATGACCATATAATCCCGTCTTGGCCAGTTGCTTTTAGAATTGATTTAAAAATTTTATTATTTGTTTTTAAAGCTCTCAATGGCTTCACCACTGAGATCTGCCAATCAATTGTTATTGGTTACCCCTAAAATGAGAATGAGATTAAAAACTAAAGGTGACAGAACCTTTGTGGCTGTGGCCCTGAGGTTCTGGAACAATTTGCCCTGGCATATCCGCTCTGTGGGGAGCAACTTAGGTTTTCTGTGGCTTTTGATCAAGTCTAAGTGGCTCTTTCTGGAAAATGCTTTAACTTAATTACTTTTCATTTTATGTTCTATTTATAGTGCTAGTTTTATTGTGTATCTTTTATCGATTTGGTGATTGGAATATAGCAGCTTGGTCAAACGTGGTTGTTTTAAATGTGCTTTATAAATAAAGTTTGAGTTGAGTAAAGAAACACCATCGTTTTTAAGATGTACATTTATCGTAAATTAATTAATCTGATGCAGTCTGACTGCGGTGGGCTGAGTAGCTGTGAAATTTGACTCGACCTGCAAAGCTGCAATCAGTGATGGAAGGAAATAACAGTATGTGTTGTAGGTTCTGTCTAAACACAAGTGCATGTGGCAAACCGCAGCAAACACACTCCACAATTTACAGCAGCTGTTTCAGCAGCTCCCAGACCTCACTAATCCTCAGATTAGAAGGAACCCGACTTCCCCATTTTAGTCTGCAGACAAAACGGCACACTTCATGTGAGGCGATGGGCCCTCAAACTGACAAGGAACAAACAACAACAAAAAACCCCTCAGAGTCACAGCAAGAGCACAATGAAAAGGTTTTAAGGGTCAAATCAACGTCAGCTTCAATAAACTCTTCATGGGCCAGAACAAGATACACAGTTCTGAATATTTAATGTAGTTGATCTTTTTCAGTGTGACTGATGTGTTTTGACGCTCGGCTCAACATTTCTTCTCCTTTAACACTTCTCGTTGAACTGAATTCCCAAACGAGGTGTGCCTCTGTTCAGGTGATGAGATACACGAGTTCCCTGTTCACTTTACTGTGGCAATGACCCGTGCCAATCTCCCACAATGCAACCTTTTAGTGACATTTGCATAAAAGCTCACACGCGGCTTGCTGCCAGTCTGACCTAGAAGACTACACTTCTCTATTTCTTACATGAAGCAGTGGCGGCTCCAGAATTTTAATGATGTGGTGGGCAAGACAGAAATATATATATATATATATATATATATATATATATATATATACACACACATATGTGTGTGTGTGTGTGTGTGTGTGTATCCCATGCAGTACATGTACATCTTGGCGATGTTGGATTTAGATCGTACACTGGGCTTTGTTTCAGACTGATGGGTATTAGATCAGCCAGGAGTCGATGCTGTGGTTCTTCCCTGCACCACGAGAGCTGCCTGCTAGATAGGTAGAGAAACCATCAGATTCCGATCCCACCCAGTGGTTTCCGTTCAGTACTGCTGCTTACCGGAAGGAAACACCGGGTGTAGCCTTGGGACAGACATTTTTGGGGAGTCAGGAGGCTAGTTCATCCATTTATTCCATTTGATGTATATATCCATTTATTTATTTATGCATGTGATCACGCGGCCTCTTCTTCTTCTTCTGTTGAGTTTATTGGCGGTTTGCAAGCCAACATGGTGCATTACCGCCACCAACTGTTTGGGTGTGGAGCATTAATGAAGTGTGATGTATGCTATTTTAATAAAGAATTGTGGAGATGTGGGAGGGCAGGGGAGAAAAAAAGGTGGGGGAAATCACACTGTACTATATTCTGTTGAGTAACCCTGTCCTTCAAATATGCCAATACATACCTCCAGGCTGGTGGTGTAATTGTAGAAAAAAGTAATCCCTGAAGTGTTAAACTGTTCTGTCTTAGTGTTCTGACATTGTCTAATAGAATTCTTTGCTGGCTGTTGTGTGCTTGGCATTCCAGTAACACATGGTCTCGCTGGCAGTTGGTTGAAAGCCACGCCTCCAACATTGAACGGCTAATCTGTGGTAGTAATCATTCATCCTCAAACAGTTGAAAAGAAAAACACTTCTGCTGCTGAGGTACGCTGATGTTTGACCAGATTTCATTCTAAATGCGGTTGAAAATTAACTTGCCATGAAAGTCCAACAGCACCATTAATGTTGAGCGGACAAGTGTTAGTGTTGAGCCCTGCCAGGTTGATTTAAAATAAATCATTTAAAATATTTACTAATGTTTTATGAACTTGAATGTTGTCTCGTCATTACACACTCACATAAGGACAAAAAAGGAAGATATTTTAAAGCTTTTCCACACATAATGGATGCCGAAAATATTTCAAATATTTATTATTACTAATACAAGCTAGTTGGACCTAAATGTAAAGGTCGTGATTATAGCATCTAGCCTAGAACTGGCACTTTTGTTAAGTTGTTTAAACATCGTCTAATGGTCGTCCTCGACTAAATACAGACGTCTTGACGACATATTGCCAATTAGCAAAATACTTTATGGAGATATCTCCACGATGGAACTTCATACATCGTACTGACATCAGGGAGAGATACGTGTGCTTTCTAGGAAAATTTATCAAGGTGGGCGACATCAGATGTGATGCAGTGGAACCATCGAGCAGTGGGGATGGTGCGGAAAGGCCCCCAACTTCTGTGGTGTCGAGCTTTTGAAAAATTTATGTCAAAATGGGGCATTCTGCGGCTTCTTGAAGGACTGGAACAACAACAACAACAACAACAACAACAACAACAACAACAACCAGGCCCATAGCCAAAATCTGAAAAGGGTGGGGGGGGGGGGGGGGGGGATTTTGATGTCCAGGGATACTCAGACAATGGTTGGAAATATTTTGGCCAGTAGAGGCTAAACTCGGGAGAATTTTTTATTACAAATATGGAAATTCATATTTTTCCTTGAATGCTGCACCAACTTGATGTTGACAGCATGTCTATAATCCGTAGGATAATTCCAGCAGTTTTTCTCTCTGTCTCAAGTCAAGTCAAATTTGGGAGCATGCACTGATATCAAGCTTTACCCAATCCACCACACCACCAAACTGACTTGGGTTCTGGATGGCAACCATTCAGGCAGCCAACCGGTACCTCTCAGGTTGAAACCAGTAATTGTGTAATGGCTTGACATCACCACTGGGGACCCAAAAAATAGCACCCATAGAGCTGAGAGATTACACCGCATATTGACAAGTCGATTTCAAAACACAAACACTAAACACAGAGAAAACGGTTTATTTTACTTGCATCGCCCACTAGTGGTCATTTATGGCAAAAACCAACTAATTGCCTAAGGTTTGGATGAGAAAATTCTACAGTCACTGGGCACGTTTCCATCTTTCTGGTGCCGCCTGCACGTAAAGCAGTTACATATAAATCGAAAAATTTAACATAGTGAGCGTACACTGTTGTTGTACGTTTGATAGTATTTAACGTGCACTCTCACGTGAATTTTGTGCATTGATCCAGCCATGATTATTAATATTTTTATCTTTGTAATGAGACAAAATGACTCATCATCGGGTCAAATAACATTCTATGATGCTCCTTTCAGTGACCAAAACAGGTTATTGGTGGAGATGAAAGTTCATAGTCGTCTGTCAGTGATCCGTGGCCCGCTGACATCTGCTTCATCTCTGAAATGATCATCATGCATGCAGACATTTCAGTTTTGTGTGTCATCTCACAGTGACAGACACAGGTTTATAGTTAGGTCCATAATTATTTAGACATTTGTTTTGTTATTTTAACTTTCTATCACCACATATTGAAGGTGAAAGCAAATATGTAGAGAGTTAATATACCCACACTGTGTCCAATAAAGTAATCAGGCCATTTTTTGTGTGTGTGTGTGTGTCCCCCTCTATTACAGGGATCAAAAGTAATTGGACTGCCAAACTGTTTCACAGTCAGGTGAGTGTTTGTCACCTGTTCCTTCATTGAGAAGTTGGCGGACAGACTGCACTATCTTGCTTCCAAACCTGTTCCCTTGAACTGTGATGCAACCTTAGCTGCAGAACTGTGTTGCCAGTTTCTGCAGAATGCAGAATCTGATCTAAGGTAACAGCAAAGATTGTGATAGCTACTGACATGTAGCTACTGTCAGTACATGTAGCTACTGACATGACATGACTGATAGCTACTGTGATAGCTACTGACATGATGTTCCCAGGGGGCGAAGCAGTATATCTTTGTGCTTCCAGTTATTGTGCATTTGTTACTCTCCTTTGCCATCTTCTGGAGGCAAGTGATGTCAGGGCTCATGGTGGCTTGGCACAGGAAGCAGTAGGAGTCGCATGCAGACTCACAGACACGGATGGTTGTGATGAATAAAAGGCTTTTTCTGGAAACTAGGCAGTGGATTCGGTACACAGGAATTCAGATAAAGAGGCAGAGGTATCAGGCAGGGATAAGACTTTATTGATCTCACAGTGGAGAAATTCACATGTTACGTCAGCTTTTAGTAAACACACAAGATGAGTGCAAGTAGAAGAAAATGTGCATCAAACCAGCATGTGCAAAGATAAGCAATAATAATAATACTTGTAACAATACTATAAAATAAGAAAATTAGGTAAAACTTATATATATATATATATATATATATATATATATATATATATATATATATATATGTTTGGAATTAAAAAATAGGGGCATATTATTTACAATATGTGAAGTGGAGTTTGGATGTGGTAAGGTGACACTAGTGATAGAATTTGTAACTCAGCCACATGGGGTGTGCAGCCAGTACATTCTGAGTGCCGGTCCCAAGCCCTGATAAATGAGGAGGGTTGCGTCAGGAAGGGCATCCGGCGTAAAACAAGCCAACACAACTATGCAGACTCAGAATCGAATTCCCATACCGGATTGGTCGCGGCCCGGGTTAACAACGTCCGCCACCGGTGCTATTGCCCAACAGGGTGCCGGTGGAAATTGGGCTACTGCTGGGCGAAGACGACAAAGAAGAGGAGGAAAACGTGCCACGAACAGCGGGAGAAGAAGAAAACTAGAAGGGTGGAAATGAGAGTGGGGACTTTGAATGTTGGTAGTATGACTGGTAAAGGGAGAGAGCTGGCTGATATGATGGAGAGGAGAAAGGTAGACATATTGTGTGTGCAAGAGATCAAGTGGAAGGGAAGTAAGAGCAGGAGCATTGGCGGTGGTAACAAGTTGTTGTACCATGGTGAGGACAGGAAGAGAAATGGTGTTGGGGTCATTTTAAAGGAAGAGTATGTTAAAAGAGTGTTGGAGGTTCAGCGAGTGTCTGACAGGGTGATGAGTGTGAAGTTGGAAATTGAAGGGGTGATGATGAATATCATCAGTGCATATGCCCCACAGGTAGGTTGTGAGACGAAGGAGAAAGAAGATTTCTGGAGTGTGTTAGATGAGGTGGTGGAGAGTGTGCCCAAGCATGAAAGAGTGGTGATAGGAGCAGACTTCAATGGGCATGTTGGTGAAGGGAACAGAGGTGATGAGGAAGTAATGGGTAGATATGGTATCAAGGATAGGAATGGGGAAGGACAGATGGTAGTTGATTTTGCAAAATGATGGAAATGGCTGTGGTGAATACCTACTTTAAAAAAAGGGAGGAGCACAGGGTGCACACAGGTGGACTACATTCTTTATAGGAGATGCAAGCTAAAAGAAATCACAGACTGTAAGGTGGTAGCAGGAGAGAGTGTCGTTAGACAGCATAGGATGGTTGTTTGTAGGATGACTTTAGAGGTAAAAAAGAAGAAGAGAGTGAGAGCCCAACAAAGGATCAGATGGTGGAAGCTGAAGGAGGAAGACTGTTGTGTGAAATTTAGCGAGCAGGTGAGAGAAGCACTAGTTGGAGGGGAAGCAATTTTGGACAACTGGAAGAGTACTGCAGATGTGGTGAGGGAGACAGCTAGGGCAGTACTGGGTATGACATCTGGACAGTGGAAGGAAGACAAGGAGACTTGGTGGTGGAATGAAGAGGTCCAGGAAAGCATAAGGAGAAAGAGGTTGGCGAAAAAGTTTTGGGATAGTCGGAGAGATGAAGAAAGTAGACAGGAGTACAAGGAGATGCGGCGTAAGGCGAGAATAGAAGTGGCAAAAGCAAAGGAAAAGGCATATTGCGAGCTGTACAAGAAGTTGAATAGTAAGGAAGGAGAAAAGGACTTGTACCAATTGGCCAGACAAAGGGACAGAGCTGGAAAGGATGTGCAGCAGGTTAGGGTGGTAAAAGATGCACATGGTAATGTGCTGACAAGTGAGGAGTGTGTGCTGAGAAGGTGGAGGGAATATTTCGAAGAGTTGATGAATAAAGAAAATGAGCGAGAGAAAAGGCTGGATGATGTGGTGAGAGTAAATCAGGAAGTAAAAGAGATTAGCAAGGAAGAAGTGAGAGCTGCTATGAAGAGGATGAAGAGTGGAAAGGCAGTTGGTCCAGATGACATTCCAGTGGAGGCATGGAAATGTCTAGGAGAGATGGCAGTAGAGTTTCTAACCAGATTGTTTAATAAAATCTTGGAAAGTGAGAGGATGCCTGAGGAGTGGAGACGAAGTGTGCTGGTTCCTATTTTCAAGAACAAGGGTGATGTGCAGAGCTGCAGTAACTACAGAGGCTAAAGCTGATCAGCCACAGCATGAAGTTATGGGAAAGAGTAGTAGAAGCTAGGCTTAGAAAACAGGTGAAGATCTGTGAGCAGCAATATGGTTTCATGCCGAGAAAGAGCACTACAGATGCAATGTTTGCTCTGAGAATACTGTTGGAAAAGTACAGAGAAGGACAGAAAGAGTTACATTATGTTTGTGGACTTAGAAAAGCTTATGATAGGGTGCCAAGAGAAGAGTTTGTGGCATTGTATGAGGAAGTCTGGAGTGGCAGAGAAGTATGTTAGGGTAGTGCAGGACATGTACAAGAATAGTGTGACAGTCGGAATGACAGACTCATTCAAGGTGGAGGTGGGATTACACCAAGGATCAGCTCTGAGTCCTTTCTTGTTTGCAGTGGTGATGGACAGGTTGACAGATGAGATCAGACAGGAGTCCCCATGGACTATGATGTTTGCAGATGACATTGTGATCTGTAGTGAGAGTAGAGAGCAAGTTGAGTCTAGTCTGGAGATATGCTTTGGAGAGAAGGGGAATGAAAGTCAGTAGAAGCAAGACTGAGTACATGTGTGTGAATGAGAGGGAGCCCAGTGGAATAGTGCAGTTACAAGGAGTAGAAGTGGTGAAAGTAGATGAGTTTAAATATTTGGGGTCAACTGTTCAAAGTAATGGAGAGTGTGGTAGAGAGGTGAAGAAGAGTGCAGGCAGGGTGGAGTGGGTGGAGAAAGGTGGCAGGAGTGATTTGTGACCGAAGAATATCAGCAAGAGTGAAGGGGAAAGTTTACAAAACAGTAGTGAGACCAGCTATGTTGTATGGTTTAGAGACAGTGGCACTAACAAAAGACAGGAGGCAGAGCTGGAGGTGGCAGAGCTGAAGATGTTGAGATTCTCATTGGGAGTGACAAGAATGGACAAGATTAGGAATGAACATATCAGAGGGACAGCTCAGGTGGGACGGTTTGGAGACAAAGTCAGAGAGGCGAGATTGAGATGGTTTGGACATGTGCAGAGGAGGGGACCCAGGGTATATAGGGAGAAGGATGCTGAGGATGGAGCCACCAGGCAGGAGGAGAAGAGGGAGACCAAAGAGGAGGTTCATGGATGTGCTGAGAGAGGACATGCAGGTGGTTGGTGTGACAGAGGAAGATACAGAGGACAGGGTGAGATGGAAACGATTGATCTGCTGTGGCGACCCCTAATGGGAACAACCGAAAGACAAAGAAGAAGAAGAAGTGATAGAATTTGTAAACAAGTTGTTATTACACATGATTTGTGGACATATTATTGCATGTGGTTATTTCACAGTGTTATTGTACAGTCTGACAGCAGCAGGGAGGAACGACCCGTGGTATCGTTCCTTCTTGCACTGAGGGTGCCTCAGTCTGTCACTGAATGAGCTGCTCAACTCCACTACAGTCCGGTGCAGAGGGTGAGAGGAGTTGTTCATGATGGATTTGAACTTGGCTAACACCCTCCTCTCAGCCACCTCCTCCAAAGAGTCCAGAGGACAGCCCAGGACAGAGCTGGACTTCTTGACCACCTTGTTCAGTCTCTTTCTCTCCCGCTCTGTGCTGCTCGGGGCCTAACAGAAGACAGCATAGAGGAGAGCTGACACTACAACAGAGCCATAGAAGGTCTTAAGCAGAGGCCTGCTCGCCCCAAAGGCTCTCAGTCTCCTCAGGAGGTGGAGGCGACTCTGGCCTTTCTTGTACAGGGTGTCAGTGTTGTGAGTCCAGTCCAGTTTGTTGTTAAGGTGAACACCCAGGTATTTGAAACTGTTCACGGTCTCTATGTTCTCCCCCTGGATGTTCACCGGTGGGTGAGGTGGTGGTTTCCTCCTTAAGTCGATCACCATCTCCTTCGTCTTACTGGTGTTGAGACACAAGTGGTTGCGCTCACACCAGTCCACAAAGTCTGTGATGACCAACTGGTACTCCAGCTCGTTCCCCTCAGACACACGACCCACAATGCCGGAGTCATCAGAGAACTTCTGGAGATGGCAGCTGTCCGTGTTGTAGGTGAAGTCCGAGGTGTAAATTGTGAAGAGGAAAGGCGAGAGGATGGTGCCCTGGGGGGCCCCGGTGCTGCACCTTACCACCTCAGACTGACAGCTGCGCAGCTGCACGTACTGCGGGCGGTCAGTGAGGTAGTCGATGGTCCAGGCGGTGAGATGTCCATCCACACCTGAGTCTTCCAGCTTCCCCCGCAGCAGCGCCGGTCTGATGGTGTTGAAAGTGCTGGAGAAGTCAAAGAACATGACTCTCACGGCGCTCCCGCCAGTCTCCAGGTGGGTGAGCACTCGCTGCAGTAGGTGACAGCGTCATCTACCCCTATGTTGGGCATGTAGATGAACTGCAGTGGGTTTAGGATGTTGCTCACCACGGTGCGGAGGTGAGACAGAACAAGCCATTCCATGGTCTTCATGAGGTGGGAGGTCAGGGCAACTGGTCTGTAGTGGGCTGGTTCCTTGGTGTGCGGTGTTTTGCGAACCGGGACCATACAGGAGGTCTTCCACAGGGTGGGGACCACCCCCCAGGATGAGGATCTTGTTGAAGATGTGGCTGAGGACCTCACAGAGCTCATCTGCACAGGTCCTCAGCAGCCTTGATGAGATCCCTTCAGGTCCTGCTGCTTTCCTCTGCTTCACCTCTGTGCTGCCCGAGATGTGGTCTAAAAAACAAGCTGAGGTCATACACACGGCGTCGAGGAGTACAGCAGGCAAACACAGAGACAGACTCAAAAAACAAGCTGAGTTCAGGATACGGCAAGGCAGAGGTCGGTGCAAACAAGCAAGGTCAAACACTACAGAGCAAACAGGATGAGAATGCGAGGCTAGAGAGTGAACTCAGTCAACAATCAGGTGAGGGACTGTGAGACTGTGAGGGCTTAAATACTGGTGGACTAATCAGGGCGTGAAATGAGGAACAGGTGTGCAGAAGGTTCTGGAAGGGGCGTGGCTGACAAACACTAAAGCAGGTGCAAGATTGGGAAGGGAAATGAAAGCAAAGCAGACAGGACCAAGAGAATTTAGTGACATGAAAAACTAATGGTGAAAAACGTGATGTGTACAAGACAAAAGAATAATTAACGTGAGTAAAACTCAGAAATAATGTGATGAGTCAAAAAGTGGAAAACCAATGATTATGACCAAAACTAGAATGGAACTGATACTGACTGATACATAAAAGTGAATACAATAAAAATGGCCAAATGAACTATAGATTAAACAAAGAATAAATGATCAACAGAAAACAAAACCGGAGCCTACAGAATAATTAAATGAATGACTGACACACAATAAACAATAACAGAAAATAAAACCCAAGATTAACAGAACACAACCTGATAATAAGACACTGAAGATAAATAAATGCAAAACCAGAGAATAAATAATCACTACAGAAGACCACAAATAAATGAACCTGACAAGTGAAGGAAAGTACATGGAGACAGATGATTAGATGAAGGGTCACTTCAATGTGCATTAAAACTGATTAAACACCTCTGGACTCTACGCAAAGCAACACAAAATGTGATGACTACTGTGCATCAAGTTTGACTAATTACAGCAATAATAATAATAACAATAATAATAAAATATAAATGAGTACATTTAATCATAATAAATAATATTAATCACACTATTTTATTAAGTTGTGTATTTAAGAATTATTACTTTTTCTTATTACTTGTGTATTCGGGCTTTATTTAAAATAGACCAATTTTAAAACAAATGCTCTCAGTTTAAATTTCTACTAAAAACAAAACAAAACAACAAAACAACTTATATGCAAAGCTGGAAACAAAGTAATATCACAAAAAATAACTACAATGATCATGCCTGTACACACAGATGTTAAAAAATCTATCCTCAGTTTAAGTGAACTTCAACAGAGAAGTGAACTGAGTTTATTCTGACAGTTAAAAACCCTACGACCAGCACTGTGCACAAATTGTAACACGTTAACAGATTTTATTAGAGTAGAAATCGTGCACCAACTATGAGAATGTACTTTTAACGCTGAGCAGTAGAGGGCAGCATCCGATGCGGTTGTGAAGGATTTTTCATGCCAGTAGTTTTAGAGCCACGTGGTTTCTGTTCCCTATTTCATACATTTGATGTAATAAATTTAAATAAAAATAAAAACAGTCACAACATTTGCATCTGAGATAAAATAAAAGACAAATGAATAAAAAAATGAATAAAAATAATTTTAAAAAGGCACAGAAACAATACAAATACCTAAAACATGATGTTAGATCTGTTGTTTATTTTAAATCTGATAAACTTCATCCAAGGCTGACATTTTTGCTAAATATTAATGAAAAGGTTCGAGCAGGGACCATAGGTTCTGTGAACTGATCATCTCAGCTGGTAACAGTGATCGATTATGTGCTCAGATGTTTTACTTTAGTAAATGTTGTAATACCACACTGTTGAAATACTCTATTAGGCTACAAACAAGTCCTGCACTGAAAATACTGCGTTCATATAAAGTACCAAAAGTAAAAGTACTTCATTTAATGCAGAGTGACCCACTCCAGAATATCAGATATGACCAGATTATAATTATTGCTGCATTAAGGTGTTAGTTGTTGTAATGGGTAAATCTGGAGTTCATTTTAATTGAGTTATTTATATAAAAAATCAGCTATTAGTTCACATACTGCCTTATTGGTATGTTTTTAATGTGTTTATTATACACATGGAATTGTTTAACGACACTCATGGTTACTATTAAACAATAGATAGATGATAGTAGACCATCTCCTATCCCACGGGGCCACCTGCTCTGCTAACTACAGCCTCACTAGTAACTAAAGGGCTCAGATAGATGTAGGTGCCTCTGAGGTGTAGTGGATTAGAAATATAAAGTAACAGAAAATGCTTGAGCAAAGTAAAAGTACTGCAAATTTGAACTTCAGTATGGGTTACTTTCTTCACTGCTGGTTCTTCAAGGCACTTGGTTCCCAACAAAAGAACTGAAAGTCAAAAAGCTAAACTATATGGTTTGTGTTGTGTGTGGAAGTTGCCTGCAAGGATCCAAACCAGTTCCTTCAAATGTTTGATTTAGGCCTTGTCCAGCACCAGCTCATGTCCCAACTCTGACCCATATGGACAGTTTTTAGTGTATTATGAGGTTTTAAAGCTTTGTGTATTAATCAAAATTGTCACGATGCACTGCTATGAAAGCCATGTGATGGATTCATGGCAATCTGTCCCAGATGGACCCTCCCCACCCACAGCACACTGTGATAGGCTCCAACCCCCTGCGACACTCAACATGATAACCAAGTATATATCATGAATAGATGGACGGATTAACATTCAAACTGAAAAAACACTAGAGGATCTTAACAACAACACTCATCAAAATGCATTTTTTAAAATCAGTATCACGGCAGCGAGTGCATCACAACACATATTTACATGCGTGTCAAGTCACACACGCAGCAGTTAAATGACATTTATTCTCAGCCCCATGCCAGGATCCCACACATCAAAACAAGGACTAAAGCATAATCATGGATGTAGAGTCCATCATCTTTTATGTGTAGCTACACCATGGGGTGTAGGCCATGAATTAAAAGATCATCAAAACAGGGGCGCCTTCTTTTAACCAAACAAAATAGAGGAATGTTTTGTCTATGAGTCCAGCCATGAAAACATCTCAGTGCTTGAAAAATGTTTAGTTATACCCCCTGCCGAGCCTATAGTTTTAATGCTGCTCGACTCGGAGAATAGATTGGTAAACAACATCTATTGTTGGACCTGGTGACCCCTCGGTTTCTTCATTCCGACACGTCTCGTTGAAACTTTGAAGTCAAAGACAAAAAAAGGAAAATGTATCCCGGGGGTCTTTGGAATTCATGTGCGGAGCAACAAAAAAGCATTCAGAATAGAGATCAACAATATATGGAGAATTCAAATGAGAAGCATTGTGTGAGGTAGAAGCCAAACAGATTTGTCTTGTCCCTGGCGCCTTGCACTGGTTTTTTCCCCTCTTGTGAGTGACTTTGATATGGAGAAAATGATTGGAAAACAAAGCGGTGTGGTTTGATTGGAGTCATGAGTGGAATACGTTAGTGAGAGGAGTCTGTGGGAAAGCTGCGGATGCAGTTTTGGATGAGATATATGAAAATCACATTTCAGTCAGCGTACCAATCTGCACAGCTCGAAGGAGGGAGGGGGGATGAGATCTGAGGAGGGTTGGGGGGGAGCAGCGGTGTGAGAAAAGGAGCTCCAGTTGATGGCTCTTTAGAAAAAGCCCCCCACTCTCCTGCTGGGTCCTGCTCAGCTCTTGTCCTCCTGGCACAATGCTGGTGGAACAGCTCGCCCCCCCACGCGTGAAACCCCGACTTGCCCCCACCTGCCATCCATGTGCTGGACCTCCGCTGACAGCCTGGACCGCAGACCCCAGCATATGGAGGCCAGACCAGGGCCTGCCCTCCAATGTGCTCCACAGCTGGGGCTCTGCTGGAATGGGCAGCCAAGCTTCAGGCTCTCTGATTGGTGCTGAAGAGTGAAAGAATTTCTATAATAGATTTCAATTTAGTTCTCTGAATACAGACAGAGCTGCACAAACACTACAATGCATGATTTAAAATCTCTTAAAGCCCAAAAATGCTGGCACGAGTAGGGTCCAAGGGCTTATTCTGAGGGTCAGTGACAAGCTGCATGTCATCAAGCACTCTGCTCCAGTGGAATAAATTGCCTGTTGGGGTCAGACAGGAATTCACACGATGCCTCGTTTCAGTCTCCTATTGTGGTGAGGCACTTTATTTATGTGTCATACCATCAACAGTATTCTTTATCATCATCATCTTTATTAGTCATATCATCGTCATCAGTCGTATTATCAGTAATAGCAGTAATGTTATCATTAAATGTAAGCATTAGCAGTATCGTCAGTATTATCAGCATCATTAGTAACTTTATTATCAGCAGTAGTATCAATGGAAGTATATTGTCATCATTATCATCATCGTTAATGAAGTTATCATCAACAGCAAATGTATTAGGAAGACGAGGCTCAATTTACCATTAGATATATGCTCCTATCCTCACCTATGGTCATGAACTTTGGATAATGGCTTAAAGAATAACATAGCGGATACAATAAATGGACTGCATCCATTTATTGTATCCACTATGTTATTATATAGTTATTATATAGCGCTTTTCCATCTGCATCAGATGCTCAAAGCACTTCAATCAGTGGAATTGAGATTCGTCCGTCGGGTAAAAGAGTGAGAAGCTTGGCTTTCTCAGAGGGACTCAGAACAGAGCCTCTGCTTCTTCACATCAAAAAATGAAAGCTGAGATGGTTTGGGTATCTGGTAAGGATGCCCCTGGTCATCTCCCTAGGGAGGTCTTTCAGGCACAGCCAACTGGGAGGAGGTCCTGTGGAAGACTCAGAACACGCTGGTGGGGTTTCATTTCCTGGCTGGCTTGGGAACATCTTGGGATCCCCCAGGAAGAGTTACAGGACTTGGCCGAGGATGGGGAAGTGCGGGATGAGCTGCCACCGGATAAGCTACAGAAAATGAATGGATTGAATGCATTAACATAAGCATTACTACTGGTGGCACAGTAGCTTAGTGGTTAGCATGGTCGCATCACAGCAAGTAGGTTGAGGAATCAATTCCTGCCTGGACTGTTCTGTGTGGAGTTTGCATGTTCTCCCCATGTTTGCGTGGATTCTCTCCGGATGCTCCGACTTCCTCCCAATTCAGACATGCAGGCTGAATAAATCGGTGATAGACTGACATCCTGTCTAGGGTGCAGAGGTGGCACAAAGTCACTGTCAAGTCATTCTCAAGTCATGAATCGGCAAGTCTCAAGTCAGCTTGCAAACAATTGGTGGTCATTATGACTTGAGACTTGTGACTTGCCGATTCATGACTTGAGAGTGACTTGCTGGTGACTTCGTCCCACCTGTGATAGGGCGTAACCTGCCTCTCAACCCTGTGACTGCTGAGATAGGCTCCAGGCCATCGTGACCCGTAACTGCCTTAAGCAGGTATACAAAATTAATTATTATTACTACTATAAGTATTATTGGTAGTAATAGCAGCGTTGTAATGAGTAGTGTTGTCATTATCAGCATTATTATCAGATTTGTTGCAGCTCCCTGACAAATCAGTTGTTCTATTTCTAACAAATTAAACAAATGCAAATCTGAAAGCAGTTTAGATTTCAGGTTGCTAATTTGAAACACACCACTCAATCAAATTTAACATTTGCCATGTGATCTGAGCTCTGTGAGTCACTAAATGTTCTTAGTTCCTGCTTAGCTGTGATACTCTGGCACATTCACTCCCTGCTGCAAGTACCTTGCTTAACCTGGAAAATCTGGTCCATCTGGTTCCCAGGATACTGCTTGCTTGCATTAGACAGAAGATTGTTTGATTCAAGTGTAGCGGTCAGAGCAGGGCTGCTTAATTTGGGACCCATGGGCCACGTTAGCCTTTAAGAGCCCCAGATGTGCTGTAAGCCGTTGCATTGCAGTTTAGAGGTTTTCTGGAGAGGATATGATGTTGCGTAAACAATATGTGCAATCAGCAGGCGCTGCAGTGAGTGCTACAACAGGTGGAGTGACACCTGTTGTATCTGCTACTATGCTTGAGGATTGGTCACTGACAACCGTGCAGGAGCCATGCAAGTCAGTTCAGCTGCTTCGCCCGGCCTTGGAGGGGTACCTGACATGTAAATTCCTGAATGAATAGAAGTACAGGGGTGGTGGCCAAGTGGTTAATGCGCTTGGTTTCAGTTCAGAAGGTTCCGGGTTCAAATCCCACCCCTGCCACATTTCTCCATGTAATGTGGAGTTGCATCAGGAAGGGCATCCGGCGTAAAACTTGTGCCAATTCAACATGCAGATCCACCTTGGATTTTCTGTAGCGACCCCGAGTGCAAACAAGGGAGCAGCCGAAGGGACTTACTTACACAGTGTGCAGGAACACACAGACTCATCATGTGCATCATGTTTTGAGGTGAGCTAAAAACAGTTCCCATGAAAATTTGTTATTGGCTCAATATATCATGCAGAGAGTGTCATGTACTGTGGTGCACTGAGTGAGCTTCCTGTATCTGTTAAGGTTGGAGTGTAGGATTAGTGTTTTCATGTTTTAATATCAAAGCACAAGTTATTATGAATCTTGATGATGTACTGTAGCTGAGCAATGCCCGGGTGTGAGAGCTTGCAGACACACATGACTGCTTTGCCTTTGACTGTACCATCCCACTCTGCTTTGAGATACACCCAGTTCCACAAGTATTTGGACATTTCCCCATACCACTAGGTGAATGGTTATAGACAACCAGTACTTTAATTGCCTTTGAATAAAGCCATCAATAGGATCAAATATGGAAGTGAGTTGCAGTAAAGCCATCTTGAATCTTTCTCACTGAACACTGATCTTGATTGATCAATACTTTTTAAAATCTATTTAAAATTACCTTTTAATGTTTGGTATGTATTTGGATATAGCAAGGATGGAAAGGAAGGCAGTAAAGACGGGAAGACCATCTGTATTTGTATATGTGGATACAGTCAGATCCATGTGTATGTGTGTTGGGGTGCAGTTGCCGCAATTTTGCTGAGCAACAGTCCAGTCATAGGCGCACATACATATATACATTATCACCTATGACTTTTGATTATCAGCAATCTATATTTTGTTTCGGACCATGTTGAAAGTCCGTACTCCCCCGACCCCCAACACACACACATCCTGGTGGTCAGTTGCAGGACAGAAGACCACACCTAGCTGTCCAAGTGTACAAAGTGACTGTGATCATCATTCACCTTCAATATCAAAGTTTTATTTTTGTCCCATGGGATGGTGGGTAGGTTCAAGGTGGCTGTCTGGGGGGGCTTTGGCTGTCAGGTTTGTGTTGGTGGATACAAGGGTCACCAGTTAGTGCTATGACCTTTTAATGCTTGCTGCTTG
Source organism: Thalassophryne amazonica (assembly GCF_902500255.1). Lineage (NCBI taxonomy): Eukaryota > Metazoa > Chordata > Actinopteri > Batrachoidiformes > Batrachoididae > Thalassophryne > Thalassophryne amazonica. The sequence continues at coordinate 120,378,808 of NC_047108.1, forward strand.
GCCGGGCTGGGCACAATACAGCCCTGGAGCAAGAACAGGTGGTCATTAAAATTGCTGTAATCCTCACCATGAATAGGTCATGGACAGGAAGACAGAGAGACAGATAGGGGGAGAAAGAGAGAGAGAAAGAGAGACATGGAAAGACAGAAAAAGTGAAAGAAAGAGAGAGTGAGTATGTGTGAGTCAAGGGTGGGGAGTGTTTGATGCTTGGACCGCAGGGCTCTTTAGCGGAGTCTGCAGGCCGCGCTTCAGAGCGGATGTGTTAACAGTTTCAGGCTCAATGGGGGGAGAAATCCCCACAAAGGGAGGTGTACAAATATTGTGGGAAATCCGTCCGCTCTTTAATATTTCATGAAGGCCCACAATCTATTCATGGGACTCCATTCCTTTGGAGGGGCCTGCATTCAGGTTCACTCCGCAGGCTCAATGGGCAGCCCTTAATTGAGTGCCCGCTCATTCTTCGTCTCCCTGGCAGATTGTTCACCGTGAAAGCCTCTGCCTCTTCATCGTCCTTCTCTTCTCCCTGAGAGTGGCCAAAGAAAAGGGGGCATGCCTTGCTGGTGGTGCATGTGGGAGGGTGAAACGAGTAGCGAGGGGGTGGTTGTGGATCAAATATGATAATAGGGAAAGAGGGGATGGGAGTGCGCAAAGAGAAGTGGGGGTAGGGGGCTAATCCGTGAGGTGGGTGAAGAGAGCAAAGGAGGGGGCTTGCATTCCCTTAGATGACGGAAGAGTGTGTGTGCATTCCCCCCCCACTACCACAGTACTGGCCATGTTTGGTATTCCAAATAGGAACGTGTGGTATTCCAAATAGGAATGTGTGCTTTTCCACTGGTCAAGTGTCCAGTTGCACGTCATACTCTAGACCCAACAAGACTTGGGAGCCATACTGCACTACTGATCACTGATTAATTACACGCCATCTTAGCATTTTAGCTTGTTGCGAGTTTTGGCCATTTCCCCGAAAAGAAAATGAATAAAGTCAAGTGAATATGAATACAGTCAAGTTCTCAGGAGATTCCACAGTAAGATGCATCACATTTCGACTGCCCACTTGCTCAGGACGATGGCAGTGGATCTGGTAGAGATCCGCATTGAGATTTGATGCACGTTTTGTGCTGGTTGCCCTTCCTGATGCAACTTCAGTTCTACATGGAGTGCAGTTCATGGTGTTCCTAGCCGCTCTCCCAGTCAAGTAGTATTCAGGATCTACTCTGCTTAATGTCTGAGACCTGACAGGATCAAGTGTGCACAGAGTGGTATGGCCTGCAGCTCGTGGAATGGTAAGCAAAAAACTGTTCACTCTGACTCAAACTAAAAATGTTTTTGCTACACAGTTCTGACTCAAAAACTGAGTGAGTTTGACTTTTTTTTTTAGATTAAAGTGTATGATTAGAATAATGTGATTTTGTACCAAAGGACTGGTTTTAAAACATGTTAGTGATATATTTTCATTTCAAACCACGTTTGAAGTCTTGGTCCCTGTGAAAACTGAATGCACCGCATTTGGTTTGTTGGTGCTTCAAATCTTTTGCATTGTAGCATAATATGCTAATGCTTGCATGTTGTTAAGTAGCACAAAACTATACACTTGACTTGTGATTAGGTTTTTCTTGGTCTATGGTGCATCTGCTTTCTGTTGCTCCGCAATGGCAATGTCGAGAAACTGCATATGGCTACGCCTCATTTTTAGTCCAACAAGCCCACAGGAACGTAAATGTTTGCAATTTTACAACATGGGCGCAGTGCACGACAACTGTGTCGCATGTACATGAGCAATGACACTTGTTGCACATTGCTTTGTACCCGATGGGAGACAGGGTCAGAAGTCTCCATAATAAATGTGCACCTCATGCCTGCACTGAGTGCTTCATCCAGCCTAACACCACTTGAACATCCTTGTCCTAGATGGAGAGCCAGCTGGGGGTGAGACTTCAAGGCTCATGTGTAATCACGGCTCCAGTTGGCCCCCAGCTGCAACATGAGTTCCTGATCCCCAATTAAAGATCACCCTGGTCCCTCTAAGGATCTGTAAGACGTTGGCAGTCGAGCTCACTCCCAGTAACTCCCCTTTGCCCCTCCTAGGTGTGTCCATCAGGCTTATACTGACCTATGAAGGACAGAGAAGACCTGCAGAGAGGAGTCCCAGAGAGAGGAAAATCCTCTTCTTTGAGAAATACACACAACACAGAAAACTCATGCAAACACACTCACAGTAGCACGGGGTGCATGATTCATCACTAAGGTACCACGCCTGGTGTCGCAGCTGCAAACCCCCCCAGTGCAGTGAGGCAGGCCTGAGTGTAGAGCTGGGCGTGTTCCAGATGATTGCACATCACTTCTTTGATGGATTGTTCTCAGATATTTAATTGTGATGACCTCGCTCTTAAAATAAAAGGATTTAGTTATATTTTAAACATAAGTGTGCATGATTTTCTGTAAGGTAACAGTTTGACTATGTATTGAATTGAACTGAATTGAACTGAAGAAGATTTATTTTGAACATAACAAAAGAAAAAATAAAACAACAGACAACGTAAAATTAAAATTAGTTCAAAAAGGAGTAAGAAGTCAAAACTTATATAATCCCACTCCTTCTCCCCTCCTTAAAAATATTATTGACAATCATGATAATAATAATAATAATAATAATAATAATAATAATAATAATAAGAGCAACAACTAATAATAACAATAATAATGATACAATGATACAATACAATTTTAGAAAAAAAGACAAAGACATAAGGAACCTGACAAAACAAAACAACAGAAAAGACAGACCCAACTAACAATGAACATAAATAAATTCATAAACAAATATAGAAATAAATAATCAATAACAGTTTCCCATGAACACCTAGTAACTCTCACACTTCATCCCTGTATCCCATGAAAACACATTCCTTATATTTTGTTTTAAACTGTTGAATGTTTGGACGCTGCCTTAAGTCCTCATTCATACCGTTCCACAGTCTCAACCCACTGAATGAAATTTTGATTTGATTTGATTTATTTGGCACATAAAATTTGGTACATAAAATACATACATACAAGATATAAAATTGCCGAGGATAACACAAAAAAGCATAAACACTTATTTCCATTGTGGTCCTTGAGACAAAAAAAATGAATAGTAAACAAAATCCTGATAACTATCAACTAAAAGTTTAGACATAAAAAATTCCTTAACACGTTTCTTAAAAACATCAAATCCAGAATCGTGTATTATTTGTGTGGATTTTGTTCATTTTGAAATTGTATCTCTCTTGTAATTGAGATCCCCCTTCTCTATCCTTAAACAATTTCTGTATGTTTTTTGGTAAAAGGTCATTTTTTTTGCCTTGAACAAGATCTGTGCTGTTTGGAATTTTACTATGTCTGTTTATGTACACTGAAAAAATAGATTGTGGTGTGAAAACTAACTTTGGAGCTCAGTTTTGTGTCTTAAAACACAGAGTAAAACAGTTTGTGTGAATGATGTGCACTTTGCATGTTAACCTAACAACTGCAGATAACCAAATTCCCTGATTTAAACCCTGGTGAGGCACGGATTTCAGAGGAAGTGGTTTAGGAACAGCCTAATCTCCGGATATGGGAATGCTCACCATGCTGCTCCGCCGGGCCTTTGTGTCAGCAGGCACTGAATTTGAGTATTTGGGTATTTGGGTAACGCCACAAGTGCTGCCTGATGCGGCACTTGTGGCATTATTACATCTCATTACTCTTGCTTGCCTCTACTGGTGGTTGGCTCTCACTGCGGTATTGTATCACTTCCTGTTCCGGAGCACAGCGGTGTTTTGCTGTATCTGTTAGTTGTTTAATGTGCACAGTTAGATTGATCTAGATAACTAGATAATGATTTGTTTCACAGTGTAATCTCCACGTGCCTTAACTAAAGCACTCCCTCTGCTGAATCACCTCTAAATTATTTACACATTATTCACTTTGTGTGTTTTTAGGAATCTGCTAGCTTAGCGCAGCTACTAGCTCTTAGCCGATTTAGCATGGCAGCTTCTCCTGTCTCTCCTGCACATTTCTGCTCTGGGTGTGAAATGTTTAGTTATTCCTCGGCCTCCTTTAGCAGTAATGGTACTTGTAATAAGTGTAGCTTATTCGTAGCTTTGGAGGCCAGGCTGGGCGAATTGGAGACTCGGCTCCGCACCGTGGAAAATTCTACAGCTAGCCAGGCCCCTGTAGTCGGTGCGGACAAAGGTAGCTTAGCCGCCGTTAGTTCCCTTCCAGCAGATCCCGAGCAGCCGGGAAAGCTGGTTACAGCAGGATGAATATGTTAGTTTAAATGAGTCAACACCCCCGAGTCACACTAACTGTCAGAATGCTCGTAGCACGGGCCGAGGCAGAGGATTAGCAGCAATCTTCCATTCCAGCTTATTAATTAATCAAAAACCCAGACAGAGCTTTAATTCATTTGAAAGCTTGACTCTTAGTCTTGTCCATCCAAATTGGAAGTCCCAAAAACCAGTTTTATTTGTTATTATCTATCGTCCACCTGGTCGTTACTGTGAGTTTCTCTGTGAATTTTCAGACCTTTTGTCTGACTTAGTGCTTAGCTCAGATAAGATAATTATAGTGGGCGATTTTAACATCCACACAGATGCTGAGAATGACAGCCTCAACACTGCATTTAATCTATTATTAGACTCAATTGGCTTTGCTCAAAATGTAAATGAGTCCACCCACCACTTTAATCATATCTTAGATCTTGTTCTGACTTATAGTATGGAAATAGAAGACTTAACAGTATTCCCTGAAAACTCCCTTCTGTCTGATCATTTCTTAATGACATTACATTTACTCTAATGGACTACCCAGCAGTGGGGAATAAGTTTCATTACATTAGAAGTCTTTCAGAAAGCGCTGTAACTAGGTTTAAGGATATGATTCCTTCTTTATGTTCTCTAATGCCATATACCAACACAGAGCAGAGTAGCTACCTAAACTCTGTAAGTGAGATAGAGTATCTCATCAATAGTTTTACATCCTCATTGAAGACAACTTTGGATGCTGTAGCTCCTCTGAAAAAGAGAGCTTTAAACAGAAGTGCCTGACTCCGTGGTATAACTCACAAACTCGCAGCTTAAAGCAGATAACCCGTGAGTTGGAGAGGAAATGGCGTCTCGACTCATGCCTGCACTGAGTGCTTCATCCAGCCTAACACCACTTGAACATCCTTGTCCTAGATGGAGAGCCAGCTGGGGGTGAGACTTCAAGGCTCATGTGTAATCACGGCTCCAGTTGGCCCCCAGCTGCAACATGAGTTCCTGATCCCCAATTAAAGATCACCCTGGTCCTTCTAAGGATCTGTAAGACGTTGGCAGTCTCGAGAAGGGAATTAAACAAGAAGAAGAATTTTAAATTCTATTCTACAATTAACAGGAAGCCAATGAAGAGAGGCCAATATGCTCTCTCCTTCTAGTCCCTGTCAGTACTCTAGTTGCAGCATTTTGAATTAACTGAAGGCTTTTCAGGGAACTTTTAGGACAACCTGATAATAATGAATTAAAATAGTCCAGCCTAGAGGAAATAAATGCATGAATTAGTTTTTCAGCATCACTCTGAGACAAGACCTTTCTAATTTTAGAGATATTGCGCAAATGCAAAAAAGCAGTCCTACATATTTGTTTAATATGCGCACTGAATGACATATCCTGATCAAAAATGACTCCAACATTTCTCACAGTATTACTAGAGGTCAGGGTAATGCCATCCAGAGTAAGGATCTGATTAGACACCATGTTTCTAAGATTTGTGGGGCCAAGTACAATAACTTCAGTTTTATCTGAGTTTAAAAGCAGGAAATTAGAGGTCATCCATGTCTTTATGTCTGTAAGACAATCCTGCAGTTTAGCTAATTGGTGTGTGTCCTCTGGCTTCATGGATAGATAAAGCTGGGTATCATCTGCATAACAATGAAAATTTAAGCAAAAACCACTGACAGCTGTCTGAACGCCATCTCAAAGCCATCCTGTGAGACCAAAACGGAGGTGTTCCTTTGTCTCGCTCCATCAGCAAATCGGTTGTGACGCGCGAAGCCTCCGCTTGGCTTTCCATGACAAAATCTCTTGTTAAAAGTGAAATCTGCTGGAAAATGGTTGATGTCCAGTTCTTGTGATAACCAGAGAAATGGCACACGACGGTCCCGCATCCACAGAGCCATGCGTTTAGAAATGATCCGGTGGTTTGTGGCTCTCGATGGCGGCACGGAGAGCGGCGTGCCGAGCGTCCGTAAAGCCATCCTTAAAGCTGTAGTAACAGTCCTTATTCTCTGTGAAGCCCGTAAAATTTTCACCGAAAGCCAGATAAATTTTTCTAATGGTTTCCAGCTGCCTGTCTCTAACAGTTTCTGAAAAAATTCTGATGGAAAAAAAGCCCAAATCATTCCGCCATTTCCTGACAATGAAAATCCGCCGAGGGAGTGGACCACTCCTCACTCAAATCCTGCTCACAGGCGAATGACGCAACCGACAGGTGTGGAAAAACTCACGCATGCGCACGAGGGTTCAAGCTTGTCTGACGCAATCACACATGATTCAAATCCATATGGTTTTTGAAAAAAAATAATAAGGTCGGATACTTTTCTAATAGACCTCGTATAACTGTACACAGGTGTGTGTGTGTAAAAATAAAAATGACTTCACAGACTTTCACCAAATTTAGTGGGAATATTACTTAGGTTAGTGTTTCCAGATGATTAAATTTTGGAACAGATTGTTCAAAGGTCAAGGTCAAGCAAAATATAGTTTGAACTAACTAAGTTATAGTTTGAACCTTCTGCACTTAAACCAAGCTCACTAACCACTTGGCTACCACCCCTGTCCTATGTGACAAAATATATTATATCCAGATAATTAATAACTAAGTGTAATGGTAAGAACATTTGTATGAGTTGAAAGATGGAACGTTATACTCAACAAGGCGAAGTAGAGTTGAATGAAACATTTCATCCGTCAATCAATGAAAACAATTCTTTCAACTGCAGGAATGGAAAACAGTCATTATTTGTTTTATATGATACCTGAACAGATCGAAGTCATTTGAAAATTTACTTCAAATTGGAAAGGTATTATTTTGGAGGAACAGGAAGTCAACAGCAGTAGTAGAGCCACAGGAACCTGTCCAATTCTTCATCGGATATCACTTCTACATCCACTAAAGTTGTCCCCACAAACACCGCAGCTACTGGATTTAGCTTCCTCTCACCATGGAAGCTTTTTTTTTTCTATTTATATTTAATAGAGTGAAACCTATGGAACAAAAATGCATGGAATGTGACATCATTCAAACAATGGAATGAGTAATTGGTGTCAATCAAATGGCACAGTATGCATCAGCCCTCTGATAACTTTCATTGCTAGATATTATTGCACAAGTCATGCATTCCATATTTTCCGGAGTATAAATTGCAATTTTTTTGACTAGTTTGTGAGGTACTGCAGCTTATACTGAGGTGCGACTTGTATACTGAAAAATCATGCGTTTGTTCTTAACAACAAACTATGTAAGACTTTCATAGGAATTAAAGCACTAAACAAAATAAACTACAATGATAAAAGAATAAATGGCCATAATAAAAAGTGCACTACAGCACTGCACAAAAATCCCAAATTCAAAAAGAGCTCATCACGCTGAAAAAGGTGCGACTTATACTCTGGAAAATATGGGTAAATATGAACTCATGAATTGTTTGTCCATGAGAAAAAAAATTGAAAGCTAGAAGGACATATGGACATTAGTGTGCAAAAGTCTCAAGAATCTGTTCATGGAATTTTCAATATTCTATAGTTTGGACTCATGAAATCGATATCTGTATTTTGTTGCGGACCTTCTAAGGGACAAATTTTAGCTATTTTTGAGAGATTTCAGTTATAATGTGCGTGAATTTTCAATTCATTGATTTCAAATGTCTAATACTTTGACCTGTCTTCTTCTTTGTCTTTCGGCTGTTCCCGTTAGGGGTCGCCACAGCAGATCAGTCATTCCATCTCACCCTGTCCTCTGTATCTTCCTCTGTCACACCAACCACCTGCATGTCCTCCCTCAGCACATCCATAAACCTCCTCTTTGGCCTCCCTCTTCTCCTCCTGCCTGGTGGCTCAGCATCCTTCTCCCTGTATACCCTGGGTCCCTCCTCTGCACATGTCCAAACCATCTCAATCTCGCCTCTCTGACTTTGTCTCCGAACCGTCCCACCTGAGCTGTCCCTCTGATATGTTCATTCCTAATCTTGCCCATTCTTGTCACTCCCAAAGAGAATCTCAACATCTTCAGCTCTGCCTCCTGTCTTTTTGTTAGTGCCACTGTCTCTAAACCGTACAACATAGCTGGTCTCACTACTGTCTTGTAAACTTTCCCCTTCACTCTTGCTGATATTCTTCGGTCACAAATCACTCCTACCACCTTTCTCCACCCACTCCACCCTGCCTGCACTCTCTTCTTCACCTCTTTACCAAATTCTCCATTACTTTGAACAACTGACCTCAAATATTTAAACTCATCTACTTTCACCACTTCTACTCCTTGTAACTCCTCTATTCCACTGGGCTCCCTAAGCAACGGGAGTGAGAGGAACTACAAAGAACAGGTGCATTCTGGGTAACAAAGTTCTAACATTGGGCACGGACTTTTAACAGCCGCCCCTGTATTTGTGAAACAAATACACACATACAGAAGTCCACTAGTCTGGGGCGGCACTGCTCGAATCGTAGGCGTTTCCGGGAGCATCACCAGTTTGGTTACTGGACGAATGTAGGTACTGTCTCTAACCCTCACCTCCGCTGCTCAAACAACATCATCTGTCCCAGGGAAAACCTTGGAGATGGTTCCAATGGACCACAGTCCTCTGGGAAGATTGGAGTCTATGATCATCACAATTTGTTCAACAGCAGCATTATCAGTTGATTTCCTCCATTTCTGTCTCAGCTGGAGTCCGGGAAGGTAGTTCTGGATAAACCGTTTCCAAAATGATCACTGATAATCTGACTATGTTTTCATCTACAGTTGGACAGGGCATCATGAGGGCTGTACACAGCTTGTGGTAATCCTGCATCACGCCGCCCCATTAACAGAAGGTTAGGTGTGATAGGGTCCCGGTCAGCGACATCAGAGGAGGCATATCCTAGAGGTTTAGCATTAAGGATGCCCTCAACCTCTATGAGAGCAGTCAGAAGGACTTCCTCTGCAACAACCTGGTCCTTCAGGACAACTCGTAGGGCAGCCTTCACTGACCTGATCTCCTTCACCCAGGCTCCTCCAAAGTGCGGCGCATGCGGTGGGTTGAAGTTAAAGGTGATAGTCTGCTCTGCCAGCTGTTGCTGTAACTCTGGGTCCATATTTCCAAAGGCATTGCAATTCTTTGTCACCATCCCTGAAATTGGTGCCTTGGTCAGACCACAGCTCACATGGCTTCCCCCGGCGGTCAATGAACCTGCGTAATGACATTAAGAAAGAGTCTGTGTCAAGGCTAGGGAGAAGGTCTAAGTGAACACATCTGGTTGTGAGGCATTTGTAAATGATCCCCCAGTGTTAATCTCTCCTACGTCCAATCTTGACCAGGTGTGGACCAAAACAATCCACTCCTGTAGACCAGAATGGGGGTTTATACAGTCTCAATCGAGCTGAAGGAGAAACTCAGCCATCTTGGGTGTATCAGGTGAGACGCGCCATCTCCTGCAGTACACACACTGGTACTGATGTTTCTTGATAGTCTGACGCCCTCTGAGAATCCAGTATGTGCGGCGTATCTCTGCATAGAGTCCCTCTGCACCTGGATGAAGTAGCTTAGAATCGTAGTGCCTTATGATGAGCTGAGTCAGGGGATGATCAGGCGCCAAGACAACTGGATGCATGCTGTCAGGGTCTACGTTGGTGACTTGATGCAGGCGCCCTCCCACTCTGATCAATCCACTGAGGTTGTCATACTCAGGAGAAAGGGCGCTGAGCCGACTACTTGAGCATATAGAGTTACCTGCTTGGAGGGCTTGGACCTCCTCTGGGAAGCTGTCATTCTGTGCAGAGCGAAGCAGCTGGGTCTCTGCTTCTATATGCTCAGTACCTGAGAAAGATGTGGCAGCTGCCCCATGCAGGGATTTGTCAGTTGCCAGGGTCAAGTCCTCTAAAGATGTGTACTGCGCTGGATCTGGCAAGCTTTGAGATACAGATGTGAAGCTACAGAATGTGGTCTTTCTGAGTTCGTCACTGCCACTGTCTGGATACGCTGTTGGGGGCTTAGGCCAGGATTCAGGAGTCTGTGAGAGGAAATGTGGGCCCTGTGACCAGCGGCTTTAGACAGTGAGCTCTGACAACTGTTTCCCTCTGGTGATGTCATCCGCTGGATACTCCTCTGAGGTTACATACTTCCATTGTTCTGGAGAGGTCAGCTCCTGTATCTCACAAATCCGAGTCCCCACAAAAACTTTGTATCTGCAGGAGCTGGACTGGATCCACTGTAGCACTGTAGTGGAATCGGTCCACAGGTAGACAGTGTGCAGAGGTAGTGAAAGTTCAGTTTGGAGAAGACTGGCCAGTTGAGCACCAGTCACTGCTGCACACAGTTCTAATCGGGGCATTGACAACTGTTTGTGGGGTGCTACTCTGGAGCGTGCCATGACGAAGGAGGTGGAGATGTGAGCCTTCTGGTCTGTGACTCTGAGGTATGACACTGCTCCATAGGCCCTCTCAGAGGCGTCGCAAAAGATGTGAGCCTCGTATGCAGCACTACTGACATCATGAGGAGGAGCATAGCAGCGGGGGATGGTAATGTGCTGGAGATTGGACAGCTCTTCCTCCCATTCCAGCCATGACTGAAGAAGATTTCCTTCAATGGGCTCATCCCATCCTCTCTCTGTGTTCCATAAGGCCTGCATAATAAGTTTGCTCTCATGGTGTAGGGGCAGATATAACCCAATGGGTCATACTGACTGGCCAGTACTCTGTAGACATTACGCAGTGTGACAGTTATGTAGGCTACAGGCCGGTGCTTGTATCCCAGGACATCAGTAGGGCAGTGCCAGCTGAGACCCAATGTCGACTCCTGTGGATCAAGGCTCTTAAAGTTAAGCCACAGTTCACAGCTGTCTGACCTGGCAGTGCTGGGCAGATGAGACACCACGTCGGGAAGGTTGCTTGCCCACTGGCGTATCTCAAATCCACCTTGTAGGAGAAGATCTCTCATCCGGTCTATGAGTGACCTGGCCTCTTGTGGGTCGCACAGGGACTGCAGGCAGTTGTCCACGTAGAAGGCGGTGTGGACAGAGTTGTAGATGTCCTGGTGGGTGTCTCTGTGCTCCTTCACGTGGCTCTGAAGCGCGAATGTAGCATAGCAGAGGCTACATGTGGTCCCGAAGGGCAGGACTCTGCACTCATAGACATCTGGGGGTCTCTCTGTTTCACCATCCCTCCACAGGAACCGTAACAGGGGACAGTCTTCAGAGAGCAGGCGGACCTGGTGAAACATGGCTTTTGTGTCTCCGCTCACAGCCACTGGATACTGTCGGAAGCGGAGTAATACGCCCAGCAGCGTAGGTCCCAGTAGAGGTCTTGGCAGGAGGTAGTGGTTGAGGACGGTTCCCTGGAACTCAAAGGAACAGTTAAAGACCACTCGAGCTTTGTTGTTGTGATGTACAATGTGGTGTGGTACATACCAAGATTCAGTAGAGCTGTGAACCTCTTCTGGAGTCAGCTTCACCACATAACCAGAGACACCAACCTCTTAATCTCCTGGTTGTATGTTAGAGCCAGGTCAGGATTCTTCATTAACTTGCGCTCTGTGGATTGTAGAAGGCCTTTAACTACCTCAGGTGAGACATGCATCTGAGGAAAGTCCCTCTTCCTCAGTAGGGGAGTGGCTATCTCTTCACACCAACCACAAGAACTCTGATAGTTTTGGTGTCCAACATGGCTATGGCCTCTTTGTCCTCCTTACAGCGTGTGACCTCCTTCACAGGTCTGTACAGGGGCGCATCTAATTGCCACAGATGGCGTACATCCTGGTGCAGGGCCTCCGCTGGAGAAAGGCATATGTTCAGACACTGCGCCTCCCCCTGCTGTGTAGGCATACTGCTGCTTGGACCCTGGATGGCCCATCCCAGCTTGGTGCAGACACCGACAGGCCCCTGGGTTGGGCCACGCAGGACAGGACGGATGGGAGTTATGAGGTGAGCATTATCAGAGCCAATTAACACTAAGGGCTGTATCTGATGGAATCCCTCAGCTGGACTTGTTGCAGGTGATGGTATTTCTCCTTTAAGAGCTCCACTGGACACGACTGTTCAGCTAGGCTGAACTGTTGGGCAGTAAAGGCACGTACAATCTTGTAGCGTGACTTTGGCCTGGCTTTCGGGGACACCTGAAATGAGACATAGCCCCCTTTTATCTGGATAATGTCCTGGTGGATAGTGTGCAGAGATAAGGTTTCTTCTTCCTGTGATAAACCTAGTGACTTAACTGCCGCTGGAAGTATAATGGTTTTCTCTGAGCCGTCATCAAGGAGTGCAAAAGTATTCAGGGATTTCCTCTTGTGGTGTAACTGGATGGGTACAACCTTGAGCATTACACGGCCACATGGGAACCACACTGGAGCTCACTAGTAGCTACGTCATCCATAGTACTGAGGAGGCCTACCAGGCTGGACACGGCCAGGGAGAAATCTTCAAAGGCTTGGGAATCGCCAGCTTTAATGGGAGAGCAGTTAAGTATGGCACTGAGTTCACTCTGGACTAACTGCCGGGGCTGCCCATATCTCTGCTCCAGAGCCCTCATAGCACTGGTATAAGGAGCACTGTCATGGATATAGCGTCTGGCCACTTGTAAAGCACATGGATGCTCCAAATGATCCAACAGGACGTGATATTTATACTCCTCTGTGAGATGAGTATGGGGTCCGAGCAGGCTGTCTAATCCCTTCTTCAGTAATGCAAAGTCACTCTCTCTGCCTGACTTGAATGTCACCAACCTGGGCTTGGGGATGCCATAAGAGGAAGCCACAATCATCTCCATGAGGTTTGGCTGGGTTGTAGGAGTCATGAGCGCTGGTGCATGGTATGCGGCAGCAGAGTGATGGCTGGCAGAATCAGGAGGTGGAGCTGCATATGGCTTGCTGATACTGCGATGTAACATATGCTGCAGAGAGATCTTGAGGTTGTGCAGAGTACATCTGTTTGGAGGCTGCGGCCATTGGTACCTCTGACTGTGTAGAAACTCAGCCTGGTGTGGGTCAGGGCTCCCATATTGCACTGATTGTAGAGCAGGTTGAATCACATGACTCACTCTCAGGGGAAGAGCTGGTAGTGGCGCTGGCTAAGGCGCTGAATGACCTACAGGCTGGAAGGCAGTACTCATCCTGGGTGGAGATAAAGGCGGAGGTGTAAGATCTGCGTCTGGCTGTAGCAATGACATTAGAGCTGGCTGACTGTGAGGTGGATGCTGGGTTACAGATGTTACTCTGGTTAAAGGGCCAGGCTGTATAGGTGAGAGTGAAGGAGCTGGCCGTGCTGCTGACTGGACCATGGGGCTTACACTATGTGGCGATAAGGATGCAGCAGGTTCTACTGGCCTCAGTAGATTCACAGGTGTTCTGTCATCCTGTCTCACCCATACTCGCTCCAGTTGCTCTACACGCTTGGTTAGTGCACCACTGGTCTCCTTCATAGTGACATTCATCTCATTCATAGCTTTCATTATATCGCCCGAAGCTGCTTCCATCTTATCCCATCTGCCCTTTCCTTTCTTGTCAGATTCCTCTGAACTGCTGCTGATTGAAGATTCTGACTCCTCTGGATCAGGTAGGTCATGCTCATACTCCACCAGATGTCCCGGAAGCTTCCCGCTGCATCCGGTTCGAAGGACCACTTGTAATAGAGCGATGTGCGTCTAACGTGCGCTGGTTGTGAATTGCTCGTCAACTGAGACTTCCTCGGTCAGAAGGAACAGGCCAACTCCAAAGGTGTAGTTCAGAGGGTTTATTGATAGAAATGGAGATGCAGGTACATGGGCATAAGTGGTTTGAGTTCGGGGTATTTGTGTGTGTGTGATTGTGTGTGTTTGTGTGGGGTTATCTGAAACAGAAAACAATAAACACATGCATTAATAATCATGTAACTGAATCCCACGTAAATAGAGTATAATTGCCTGCAGTACTGAGAAAATCTCATAGAGGGCACACTAATGCCAGAAATAAGTGGGGAAACAGCGCTACAATAAAGCTGAAGAAACACAGTAACGATAAAATATACATGAACTGTGGTATATAAAGATAAATAGGTAAACACTGACAACTTAGAGTGAAGTTTAAGTCTCGGATGGCTATTCTTAGAGCGCATATTCAGCTCGGCCATTATGGGCCCCTGCAGTAGCAGTGAAAAAAAAACAACACGAGGTAAACTTAATACACTCAGGCTAACAACAATGAAATGCCCAAATTTACATGTTAATAACTATACTTACATCATATGGACGCACATGGCACTTATAGACACAAGATTAGGATTGGATTAATCTGGGATTCCAACATCACTCTGAGGATGCTGCTCTCACATCGGCAGCCAGACAGGAGTGAAGTGATAAGCAATGGGAGTGAGAGGAACTACAAAGAACAGGTGCATTCTGGGTAACGAAGTTCTAACATTGGGCACTGACTTTTAACACTACTCTACTGACTTTCATTCCCCTTCTCTCCAAAGCATATCTCCACCTCTCCAGACTAGACTCAACTTGCTCTCTACTCTCACAATAGATCACAATGTAATCTGCAAACATCAAAGTCCATGGGGACTCCTGTCTGATCTCATCCATCAACCTGTCCATCACCACTGCAAACAAGAAAGGACTCAGAGCTGATCCTTGGTGTAATCCCACCTCCACCTTGAATGAGTCTGTCATTCTGACTGCGCATCTCACTGCTGTCACACTATTCTTGGACATGTCCTGTACTACCCTAGCATACTTCTCTGCCACTCCAGACTTCGTCATACAATACCACAGCTCTTCTCTTGGAACCCTAAGCTTTTTCTAAATCCACAAACACACAGTGTAACTCTTTCTGGCCTTCTCTGTGCTTCTCCAACAGTATTCTCAGAGCTAACATTGCATCTGTAGTGCTCTTTCTTGGCATGAAACCATATTGCTGCTCACAGATTTTCACCTGTTTTCTAAGCCTACCTTCTACTACTCTTTCCCATAACTTCATGCTGTGGCTGATCAACTTTATGCCTCTGTAGTTACTGCAGCTCTGCTCATCACCCTTGTTCTTGAAAATAGGAACCTACGCACTTCGTCTCCACTCCTCCGGCATCCTCTCACTTTCCAAGATTTTATTAAACAACCTGGTTAGAAACTCCAGTGCCATCTCTCCTAGACATTTCCATGCCTCCACTGGAATGTCATCTGGACCAACTGTTTTACACTCTTCATGCATGCAAAATCCAACCAGCGCTTGGTTTTTGCCTCTACTGGTGGTTGGCTCTCACTGCGGTATTGTATCACTTCCTGTTCCGGAGCACAGTGGTGTTTTGCTGTATCTGTTAGCTGTTTAATCTGCGCAGTTAGATTGATCTAATTAACTAGATAACGATTTGTTTCACAGTGTAATCTTCATGTGCCTTAACTAAAGCACTCCCTCTGCTGAATCACCTCTAAATTATTTACACATTATTCACTTTGCGTGTTTTTAGGAATCCGCTAGCTTAGCGTAGCTACTAGCTCTTAGCCGATTTAGCATGGCGGCTTCTCCTGTCTCTCCCGCACTTTTCTGCTCTGGGTGTGAAATGTTTAGTTATTCCTTGGCCTCCTTTAGCAGTAACGGTACTTGTAATAAGTGTAGCTTATTCGTAGCTTTGGAGGCCAGGCTGGGCGAATTGGAGACTCGGCTCCGCACCGTGGAAAATTCTACAGCTAGCCAGGCCCCTGTAGTCGGTGCAGACCAAGGTAGCTTAGCCGCCGTTAGTTCCCCCCTCGCAGATCCCGAGCAGCCGGGAAAGCAGGCTGACTGGGTGACTGTGAGGAGGAAGCGTAGCCCTAAACAGAAGCCCTGTGTACACCGCCAACCCGTTCACATTTCTAACCGTTTTTCCCCACTCGACGACACACCCGCCGAGGATCAAACTCTGGTTATTGGCGAATCTGTTTTGAGAAATGTGAAGTTAGCGACACCAGCAACCATAGTCAATTGTCTTCTGGGGGCCAGAGCAGGCGACATTGAAGGAAATTTGAAACTGCTGGCTAAGGCTAAGCGTAAATTCGGTAAGATTGTAATTCACGTCAGCAGTAATGACACCCGGTTACGCCAATCGGAGGTCACTAAAATTAACATTGAATCTGTGTGTAACTTTGCAAAAACAATGTCGGACTCTGTAGTTTTCTCTGGGCCCCTCCCCAATCGGCCCGGGAGTGACATGTTTAGCCGCATGTTGTCCTTGAATTGCTGGCTGTCTGAGTGGTGTCCGAAAAATGAGGATTGGGGTTCATAGATAATTGGCAAAGCTTCTGGGGAAAACCTGGTCTTGTTAGGAGAGACGACATCCATCCCACTTTGGATGGAGCAGCTCTCATTTCTAGAAATCTGGCCAATTTTCTTAAATCCTCCAAACCGTGACTATCCAGGGTTGGGACCAGGAAGCAGAGTTGTAGTCTTACACACCTCTCTGCAGCTTCTCTCCCCCTGCCATCCCCTCATTACCCCATCCCCGTAGAGACGGTGCCTGCTCCCAGACCACCAATAACCAGCAAAAATCTATTTAAGCATAAAAATTCAAAAAGAAAAAATAATATAGCACCTTCAACTGCACCACAGACTAAAACAGTTAAATGTGGTCTATTAAACATTAGGTCTCTCTCTTCTAAGTCCCTGTTAGTAAATGATATAATAATTGATCAACATATTGATTTATTCTGCTTTACAGAAACCTGGTTACAGCAGGTTGAATATGTTAGTTTAAATGAGTCAACACCCCCGAGTCACACTAACTGCCAGAATGCTCGTAGCACGGGCCGAGGCGGATGATTAGCAGCAATCTTCCATTCCAGCTTATTAATTAATCAAAAACCCAGACAGAGCTTTAATTCATTTGAAAGCTTGACTCTTAGTCTTGTCCATCCAAATTGGAAGTCCCAAAAACCAGTTTTATTTGTTATTATCTATCATCCACCTGGTCGTTACTGTGAGTTTCTCTGTGAATTTTCAGACCTTTTGTCTGACTTAGTGCTTAGCTCAGATAAGATAATTATAGTGGGCGATTTTAACATCCACACAGATGCTGAGAATGACAGCCTCAACACTGCATTTAATCTATTATTAGACTCAATTGGCTTTGCTCAAAATGTAAATGAGTCCACCCACCACTTTAATCATATCTTAGATCTTGTTCTGACTTATGGTATGGAAATTGAAGACTTAACAGTATTCCCTGAAAACTCCCTTCTGTCTGATCATTTCTTAATAACATTTACATTTACTCTGATGGACTACCCAGCAGTGGGAAATAAGTTTCATTACACTAGAAGTCTTTCAGAAAGTGCTGTAACTAGGTTTAAGGATATGATTCCTTCTTTATGTTCTCTAATGCCATATACCAACACAGTGCAGAGTAGCTACCTAAACTCTGTAAGTGAGATAGAGTATCTCGTCAATAGTTTTACATCCTCATTGAAGACAACTTTGGATGCTGTCCTCTGAAAAAGAGAGCTTTAAATCAGAAGTGCCTGACTCCGTGGTATAACTCACAAACTCGCAGCTTAAAGCAGATAACCCGTAAGTTGGAGAGGAAATGGCGTCTCACTAATTTAGAAGATCTTCACTTAGCCTGGAAAAAGAGTCTGTTGCTCTATAAAAAGCCCTCTGTAAAGCTAGGACATCTTACTACTCATCACTAATTGAAGAAAGTAAGAACAACCCCAGGTTTCTTTTCAGCATTGTAGCCAGGCTGACAAAGAGTCAGAGCTCTATTGAGCCGAGTATTCCTTTAACTTTAACTAGTAATGACTTCATGACTTTCTTTGCTAATAAAATTTTAACTATTAGAGAAAAAATTACTCATAACTATCCCAGAGATGTATCGTTATCTTTGGCTGCTTTCAGTGATGCCGGTATTTGGTTAGACTCTTTCTCTCAGATTGTTCTGTCTGAGTTATTTTCATTAGTTACTTCATCCAAACCATCAACATGTCTATTAGACCCCATTCCTACCAGGCTGCTCAAGGAAGCCCTACCATTATTTAATGCTTCGATCTTAAATATGATCAATCTATCTTTATTAGTTGGCTATGTACCACAGGCTTTTAAGGTGGCAGTAATTAAACCATTACTTAAAAAGCCATCACTTGACCCAGCTATCTTAGCTAATTATAGGCCAACCTTCCTTTTCTCTCAAAAATTCTTGAAAGGGTAGTTGTAAAACAGCTAACTGATCATCTGCAGAGGAATGGTCTATTTGAAGAGTTTCAGTCAGGTTTTAGAATTCATCATAGTACAGAAACAGCATTAGTGAAGGTTACAAATGATCTTCTTATGGCCTCAGACAGTGGACTCATCTCTGTGCTTGTTCTGTTAGACCTCAGTGCTGCTTTTGATACTGTTGACCATAAAATTTTATTACAGAGATTAGAGCATGCCATAGGTATTAAAGGCTCTGCGCTGCGGTGGTTTGAATCATATTTATCTAATAGATTACAATTTGTTCATGTAAATGGGGAATCTTCTTCACAGACTAAGGTTAATTATGGAGTTCCACAAGGTTCTGTGCTAGGACCAATTTTATTCACTTTATACATGCTTCCCTTAGGCAGTATTATTAGACGGCATTGCTTAAATTTTCATTGTTACGCAGATGATACCCAGCTTTATCTATCCATGAAGCCAGAGGACACACACCAATTAGCTAAACTGCAGGATTGTCTTACAGACATAAAGACATGGATGACCTCTAATTTCCTGCTTTTAAACTCAGATAAAACTCAAGTTATTGTACTTGGCCCCACAAATCTTAGAAACATGGTGTCTAACCAGATCCTTACTCTGGATGGCATTACCCTGACCTCTAGTAATACTGTGAGAAATCTTGGAGTCATTTCTGATCAGGATATGTCATTCAAAGCGCATATTAAACAAATATGTAGGACTGCTTTTTTGCATTTACGCAATATCTCTAAAATTAGAAAGGTCTTGTCTCAGAGTGATGCTGAAAAACTAATTCATGCATTTATTTCCTCTAGGCTGGACTATTGTAATTCATTATTATCAGGTTGTCCTAAAAGTTCCCTGAAAAGCCTTCAGTTAATTCAAAATGCTGCAGCTAGAGTACTAGCGGGGACTAGAAGGAGAGAGCATATCTCACCCATATTGGCCTCTCTTCATTGGCTTCCTGTTAATTCTAGAATAGAATTTAAAATTCTTCTTCTTACTTATAAGGTTTTGAATAATCAGGTCCCATCTTATCTTAGGGACCTCATAGTACCATATCACCCCAATAGAGCGCTTCGCTCTCAGACTGCAGGCTTACTTGTAGTTCCTAGGGTTTATAAGAGTAGAATGGGAGGCAGAGCCTTCAGCTTTCAGGCTCCTCTCCTGTGGAACCAGCTCCCAATTCAGATCAGGGAGACAGACACCCTCTCTACTAATCATTAGTGATCGATCTCTGCTCCACTCCACAGCATGTCTTTTTCCTGGTTCTCTCCCTCAGCCCCAACCAGTCCCAGCAGAAGACTGCCCCTCCCTGAGCCTGGTTCTGCTGGAGGTTTCTTCCTGTTAAAAGGGAGTTTTTCCTTCCCACTGTCGCCAAGTGCTTGCTCACAGGGGGTCGTTTTGACCGTTGGGGTTTTTACGTAATTATTGTATGGCCTTGCCTTACAATATAAAGCGCCTTGGGGCAACTGTTTGTTGTGATTTGGCGCTATATAAATAAAATTGATTGATTGATTGATCCTTTTCATAGCAGCCCTCGCTTCTTCCTTACTAATCTCTTGTACTTCCTGATTTACTCTCACCACATCATCCAGCCTTTTCTCTCACTCATTTTCTTCATTCATCAGCTGTTCAAAATATTCCCTCCACCTTCTCAGCACACACTCCTCACTTGGCAGCACATTACCATGTGCATATTTTACCACCCTAACCTGCTGCACATCCTTTCCAGCTCTGTCCCTTCGTCTGTCCAAACTGTACAAGTCCTTTTCTCCTTCCTTACTATTCAACTTCTTGTACAGCTCGCAATATGCCTTTTCCTTCACTTTTGCTGCTTCTCTTTTCGCCTTACACCACATCTCCTTGTACTCCTGTCTACTTTCTTCATCTCTCCGACTATCCCAAAACTTTTTCGCAAACCTCTTTCTCCTTATGTTTTCCTGGACCTCTTCATTCCACCACCAAGCTCCTTGTCTTCCTTCCACTGTCCAGATGTCATACCCAGTACTGTCCTAGCCGTCTCCCTCACCACATCTGCAGTACTTTTCCAGTTGTCCAAAATTGCTTCCCCTCCAACCAGTGCTTCTCTCTCCTGCTCGCTAAATTTCGCACAATAGTCTTCCTCCTTCAGCTTCCACCATCTGATCCTTTGTTGAGCTCTCACTCTCTTCTTCTTCTTTACCTCTAAAGTCATCCTACAAACAACCATCCTATGCTGTCTAACGACACTCTCTCCTGCTACCACCTTACAGTCTGTGATTTCTTTTAGCTTGCATTGACTATAAAGAATGTAGTCCACCTGTGTGCACCTTCCTCCACTCTTATATGTTACCCTGTGCTCCTCCCTTTTCTTAAAGTAGGTGTTCACCACAGCCATTTCCATCCTTTTTGCAAAATCAACTATCATCTGTCCTTCCCCATTCCTATCCTTGATACCATATCTACCCATTACTTCATCATCACCTCTGTTCCCTTCACCAACATGCCCATTGAAGTCCACTCCTATCACCACTCTTTCATGCTTGGGCACACTCTCCACCACCTCATCTAACACACTCCAGAAATCTTCTTTCTCCTTAATCTCACAACCTACCTGTGGGGCATATGCACTGATGATATTCATCATCACGCCTTTAATTTCCAACTTCACACTCATCACCCTGTCAGATACTCTCTGAACCTCCAACACTCTTTTAACATACTCTTCCTTTAAAATGACCCCAACACCATTTCTCTTCCTGTCCTCACCATGGTACAACAACTTGTACCCACCGCCGATGCTCCTGCTCTTACTTCCCTTCCACTTGATCTCTTGCACACACAATATGTCTACCTTTCTCCTCTCCATCATATCAGCCAGCTCTCTCCCTTTACCAGTCATACTACCAACATTCAAAGTCCCCACTCTCATTTCTACCCTTCTAGTTTTCTTCTTCTCCCGCTGTTTGTGGAAACATTCTCCTCCTCTTCTTTGTCGTCTTCGCCCAGCAGTAGCCCAATTTCCACCGGCACCCTGTTGGGCAACAGCATCAGTGGCGGACGTTGTTAACCCGGGCCTCGATCGATCCGGTATGGAAATTCGATTCTTAGTCTGCATAGTTGGGTTGGCTTGTTTTACGCTGGATGCCCTTCCTGACGCAACCCTCCTCATTTATCTGGTCTTGGGACCGGCACTCAGAATGTACTGGCTGCACACCCCATGTGGCTGACCTGTCACAGTCTATAAATTACATTTAAGTGGCACCATATTATTTATAGTTTTATTATTGGTCAAGGTGTCACTTGGATAACCGCAGTGGAGGTTCATTTCATCTGGTACACAAAAAGCCAGAGTGTGCCGCTACCAATGGCTCCACTGAACTCTGACCCTGATAGGTCAGTGAAAGCATTTGTCCCTCAGTAATTGGACAGAAGGGCCCTTTCGCTCTTCATTTAACCTTTGGAGTCCAAATCTTTCTCCCCCGTCTGCCATAAAGCCGCTGGTCCTGACCCAGTGTTTTCAGCCCCATCTTTCCTCCCCCATCACAGAACTTTGAAAGCTGGAGAAAAGCTGGAGTGTGCTCGCCCTGTGGCAGACAATGGCGGAGTTAGTGACCCCTGACCCCACAGGCTGAGGCCTTTCTTCCTAAATCAGGCACTGCCTTTTGCTACGGTAGGTTACTGCTCCACAGCTTGGCAACAGAAAGAGAGTAAACACTTGTTAAGATTCTTCATCTGAAAGCTCACCCCCAGCTTCTTTTTGTCCTCTCTCAGGCGCTCAGCCTATATTTTATTTTCATTTCTTGGGGTTTTTTTTAGGTCTAGTTAAGGATGGATCGGAGAAGGTCTGTTGTTTGGAATTCAGGCAGCCGCTTCATAATCCATCATTCTGGCGTTTTTTTGTCGTTGATCCAAAGGGGATACAAGCCACAATTGCTCTGTATGTGTGTGTGTGTGTGTGTGTGCGTAAAACAAAACACTAAGTGAATTCATGTAAATTATTTAGACATACATCTGCCAGTGCTTAAAAACGTTAACAAAAAAAGGTGGTTTCACAAGAGCTTTTGTTAAAGTAAATGTGTCTCAGATGCTGTTCGAGTCTGAAAATTCAGTGGCACTCGATAACGTGAACACGGGAATCATTTGTGTGCTATGTGTTAATAAAATTTCCCCGCAGGTTTTAAAAAAGCCTAGACATGTGCCCAGTAAAATTCATGAAGTGAATATAAAACCAAAACTCAAGGACAATAAATGCATTCGGTGTGATACTCACAGGATGATAACGAACACCTGAACTTCAGTTCAATTTAATGCACCTGATCAATAGACATAGTGATTGATTCACCTATGTAATTTACTGCACACACACACACGCACACGTCTACCACCACAGGGACATTGGTGCAATCTTATCACTTGCAGCTTAAAATTCTTTTGTGAGTTTATTTTATTTCCAAAGCCTATGAGTCTGATGGCCACCACAAATAAATAAATATATAGGGAGGTGATGGTCTAGTGGTTAAGCGTTGGGCTTGAGACCAGAGGATCCTCTGTTCAAATCCCGGCCTGACCAGAAAATCACTAAGGGCCCTTGGGCAAGGTCCTTAATCCCCTAGTTGCTCCCGGTGTGTATTGAGTGCCTTGTATGGCAGCGCCCTCACATCGGGGTGAATGTGAGGCATTATTGTAAAGCGCTTTGATGCAGATGGAAAAGCACTATATAAATACAGCCCATTTACCATTACCTGTTTAATGAGTTCTGGATAAGACTGACTAAGAACAAAAAAATCTTTTAGTGTTCAAGAAACTGTTATTTTTCTCATCAATCCAAATCAAGAGGTTAAAGTGGTGGGCTTCAGGTCAGTGGATGCTCAGATTGGTTTGCCATAAGACCAGGCAGGGTCCGTAATCCTTACGGTTGTTCCTGCTGTTCATTTGAGTGCCATGCAGAGCAGCACGCTGAAATGAGTAAATGTGAGGCATCACTGTAAAGCATTTTGACTATGTGCACATCAGATGGAAAAGCGCTATAGAAATACAGACCGCTTACCATTTGCACAAGACTCCCATATGGGCCCATTTCTCTCCAGACCTGATTTGTTTCCTCATGTTTGTGGGATGTTTGAACCGAACTCTGACAACCTTCAAGTTAAAATTTGAACAGATGGCACTCCTTAACAAAATTGTTTAACTCTTTGTCCAAACATTCAGCAGCCATTTGACTAATTTATTTAGTCATTTTTATGATGTAAGTATTGTTGTGCATTTATAATATAACCATTATGAAATTAGAAGCACACTGCTAATTTGTTTTTTCCATAAAACCTTTAAATTGCATACTATAAATTTTGATTTGGACATTTACTGCCACCTGCTGGTTGTAAGCCTGTTCAAGGCAACTGGTAGAGGATATGCACAGCAGACCTTCTGTGATTATACATAGACATGAAATGTGATGTGCAGACTCCTGGCTGTGTGGGTCTTACTGCACATACGACATATTACCTTTAATAAGTCTTGTAGTTTGAATGACAGTGAAAAAAAGTGCAACGGTACCAAACATGTGGAACCAAACTGCACTCTAAATGCAATGCAGCGCAAATGGGATGTCATGTGACATACAAAGCACCAATCAAATGACAAGGATCTACTCAGCCATTTATAAGCCCTACGTACCGGCCCAGGCTTTGCATTCACAGGACGCAGGATTGCTGTGACCCTAGGGTGATTAAAAAGTCTGCGGGAAACAGAGAATTCTCCT
This sequence comes from Thalassophryne amazonica, assembly GCF_902500255.1. Lineage (NCBI taxonomy): Eukaryota > Metazoa > Chordata > Actinopteri > Batrachoidiformes > Batrachoididae > Thalassophryne > Thalassophryne amazonica. Next base: position 120,402,957 of record NC_047108.1, read on the forward strand.
ATCATGTACCGGTCCTGTGGAATGATCTCCCTGCATTAGTGAAGCAGTCTCTGTTGAGACTTTTAAGTCGCGACTGAACACGCATTTATTGTTATTGTTATATTATTATATTGTTTACTATGCTTTTATTCTTTTAATTTTTTTTTTTTTTAGCTTTTTTAAACATGCTTTTAATCTTTTAATCATGCTTTTTGCTTTGTTTTTATTTAATTTGTTCTGGTTTTTATTGTTGAGTTGTTTCCTGTGAAGCATCTTGAGGTGATGCTGTCGTGATTTGATGCTCTATAACTTTAATAAATTGAATCGATATCAAACACGGAATTTCTGCCACATTAAACTTTAAAACACTATCCTGAGAATCTGTATTTTTTTTTTTATTCTTTTAAAAAGCCAACAAGAGTTCTCCTTAAAATTGGGATTTTCAGCCTTTATGAAGCACTTCCTTCAGTTAATCTCTTGATTGCTGCCTGTATCCTTGTCCATCACAGTTACCATGGAAATGCTGTACCACCCCAACATAGCAGCAATCGCCGAGCACAAGAGATGGACCTTGTGCATCCAGATGCTGAGCATGCGGCCGCCGTGAAAGCAGCATCCTGTGCGGCGGCCGCAAACATATGGGTTGAAAAGGGCGACTCCTCGGGAGCCGCTGGCCATCTCCTCGGGGACAGAAGTCCATTGTCCTCGGTCGGCCCTCCACGCCACTTAATGGTGCAGAGCAGCATTGTACAGTATTGTAAACTGCTCTCTGCTCCTTTGGCCCCATCAGGCCTCAATAGCAGGACCCTCTCCCTCTGTTCCTCTCACTCCCTCTCACTCAGTGGGTGTTTTAGTGCCCTCTGCTTTCATGCTATTCTTCAGCAGCCTCCTCCCTTTGCTGCTTTTGCTGGCTCGCTCACTGTTCTCTTGACTGATTGTCAAGGCACAATTGAGCCATCTGATTTCTCTCCTCGTGTCCACTTTGTTTTAGAATCGTGCTGCCAGATCACAGGAAAGGGCTGCAGGTCACTTCAATATCTGTCGGAGCTTTAATGTAGAACTCCCTCACCACGTGGCCCGAGATGACAAAGAACAAATGTGAGCAAAACCTTTTTTTTTGGTATGATTTCTCTAATCCGATCAATAACTGGAGCAACTGAAGAGGAAGAAAAGTGATTTACGAGTTCTTGTCTAATAATTAATCCACTTTAAGGCTGCCTCCTTGTCAGTTGTGTAAATCTGTCTTTCCTTCTCGAAGCACTAAGAAATAAATCTCATTTTAATGGACAGGTGATGCAGGCAGCTGGAGGACAACTTTGCCCAATATGGAAAGTCAACACACTTCCATCCGCCGCTCCCATTGTCAATGAAATGTCACATCTGTGACCCTGTCTGCTCCCTGCTCCCGTTTGGTCTTTCATCCTCTTCTCCACTCATACCTTACGCTCCATTTCACACCGTCTGGGTTCCTCCCAACGCGTGGAGGCCAGGGCGCAGTCCTGCAGTTAAAAAACAAAACCCGGTCCTTGTGCCTAATCCAGATTTAATGGAACACTCCCCCACACACATGTGGAAAACAAGGAACACAATCAAAATTCCCAGGCATTTTGTCTGTGTGCAGTTTTTGCTGGAGGTGTAGTTTGTGGAAATAGAGAGTTCCACAGTGAACTGGATCACGAACTGAAGCAGCCACAGTTTGATTCATGTTTCCAGAGAAGTCACTGAAACCTGTATACAAGCAGACAATTGTAGCATTTATAAATTAAATCATATGTTCTGTCACACCTTTCCAGGTTTATGAGTCATGACTTGTGTTTTTGGTTCTTTCTGGGTGTACTGCTGCACATCTTTATTGATTGTTAAAGACAGCATATGGAGTGAATGCAGAGAATGAGTTATTCCCAGTGAAAATGACCATGTAGCTGGGATGCCCTTGACGTTGTAGATAATGCTGGGATCTTTTTGAAACCAATGCATACCCTGATTGCAGCGCTTGAGAGGCTGTGTGAAGAATCAGAACATCTGGGCTTGTGATTGTCCTGGATCAAGTTTAAGACTGAGGCCATGAGAAGTCTATCTCTATGTGGTGAGAGTGTTGAACTTTTGGAGACATTCCCTCATCTTGGGAGTGACATCCACGTCACTGGGAAGATCTTAGGAAGTCATGAGGTTGCTGGACAGAGGTGTTTGGTGATGCTGAGGCCTTTGCAGGACAACACAATTCGTAGTTTTTAGGGTCCTGATGCTTCCTGTATGGTTGTGAGACTTACGTACCTAAAGGCAGCAACTGGGTGTCTTTGTAGGTCTCTTCAGAGGATCCTTGGGTACCATTGGAAAGACTTTGTATCAAACGAGTGGTTACTTAGGGACACTAAGATAAGTACTATTACTTGTATTGTAATGGAGAGCCAGATTTGACATTTGACCCATGTGGTGTGTTTCTCTATGTATGAGCCAACATGCAGGTGTCTGAGCATTGAAGACCTGCAGTGATGCAGAACACCACATTTCGAGTAGTCTGCCTCAGAGGTTGGCATCCACTTGCCTGCACTGTCACGAAACGTGACACCAGTGCAAATCTCCCAGACTTGATTTGCAATTGAAAGCAAGTAATTCTACTTTATTTTTATTTCAATTTATCATGGAAATCAATGTCTGTGATTTCAAATTGTTCCACAAAAAAAAGTATCAACCATGCATCGAGTCATAGTGCACGCATCTATAGATTGGTATCGGATCATTATATAAAGGTAGAGATGTACACCCTGACCTCCTCTGGGGACTTTTGCTGCGATTTGCACTGAAATAAATTTTTTTCAAAATGTAATGAAAGCAGAGGTCACAGGAAACCTTTGTGGTCTTGGTTGTAGTGAAGAATACTGTGGGTTTATTATTATTATTATTAATTCTTTGCAATCAATAGGCTGCATATTTTTCACATATCCCAGCGGTGGTTAATGATCCGCCTGTGAGGGCCGTGCAGGGCACTGTGGTGCTAATGAGAAAAGAGGACGGTCAGGCGTCTCCGCCCACATATACAGGCTTTTGTCTCTCTCCGTGGCCTCCATCATTAGCTTAATGTGGTCCGCTCCCTCAACTAAAAAGGCCACTGCCAGTTTGGCAGTGGGTTCACAGATGCAAATCCCTACCCAGTGCTAATGAAGGTAAATGAAAATTAATTGATTCTCATTCAAAGGTCCTTTCAGCCGCCTGTTCTCTCTCTGTGCTTTCTTTAACATGCAGACTTAACCCTCCACCTTGACAACTCAAACATATTGCAATGCACTCGCCATTGCTATGCAGAGTGGACAACACAACAAAAGCAACAAGTGAAGCACATCATCCTCGGCCCTATAGGCACGAGATTTGTACTGCTGTGATCGAGAACATTTCCTGGAGGAGGGACTGAGTTTGATAAACAGTTAAATAAATACACTTCATTTATTGTATCTGTGTGACCAGAGTGTAAATGTAAAAAAAAAGTCCCTTTACCTGCCATAAATTGCCAAAGAAAATCCAGGATTTATTCTCTGGGATTATCATGCCAAGCAGAGGATTAAGGTAGTCAGTCAGGGGTTTCCACAAAATGTCAATAACTAATGCCAAAAGAATGACTGCACATTTAATGCTAAAATTTTGGGTTCTGCTACAGGACAATACAGGACGACTGAATGCCTTTGGTAGTAGGACTGCTCTGAGGTTCCTTGGGTACCACTGGAATGACAAACAAGTGCTTACTTAGACTTAGATGAGGAGTATAAAGACACCTTGATACTTGCACGAATTTGACTCTGAGAGAAAACTTGTCAAAATGTTCAAACTCTGGCATACATAAATTTCGTGCCACTTGCATTTGAACTAGACGTGAACATTAGGGCCTTGCAGAGTCTACGACGAGTTTACTAATTGGCATGCAAGATCGCGTGCCAGTGCGGGGGATCATATTCGTGTAAGTGTCAAGGTGTCTTTATTTGCATTGTGAGGTAATGTCAGCTATAAAATTTTGGACATATGGTGCATTTGTCTTTACATGAACCAGCACATAGGCACCTTATTGTTGAAG